>NC_053392.1:457639938-458274938 GCF_905171765.1 Bufo bufo
CCACTATGTTACTGCACCCGGCTACTGTCCAGAAGGCATTTCTCACATGCAGGGTACTACGGGGAAGATTAATCAAGACCAGCACTTTATGCGCCAGTCTTGATATCCCCTGCGCTGCCGGAGGATCCACCTAATATATGACGAGGCGCAGACCTCCTTATAAATTAGTCTCATCCATTCGGTAGTCCATGTGCCTAAACAGAAATCTATGGCCGAACTGCCGTAGATTTCTGGCTTCATTCGTGCGTGCCATAAAACTGGCATAAATGAAGATAAATTTGCTGATGATGATGGTCACACCTTCTTCCTGCCCTTGCGATGCCCCCTTTCTGAAAACTGCACTTTGTGATTTTTTTTTTTAAGTTGCATTTCAAAAGTTGCAAACACATACGGGCAATTTTCTGGCGCAGGGAGATGATAAATCTCCCACCTATGTCCTTCAGCAATAAACCATGGACTACCTTATAGGTCATTAGATAAAATGGCTGCCTTCTAAGTGTGTAGGATTCAGAATAAATAACTGCCATCTGATTTATGTCACGTTTCTGTCTTGGGTTGTTGGTGATGCATAACGAATATACATTTTCCTTTAAATCCGTTGGGGGGGTTTTATTATACAGCCATTAATTACGTTTATCGACATCTCTACAGCTATTTAGATACGAAATGCAGCACTTATTACTTCTGTGTTATCTCTCTCGTTGTTTCTCACAAAAAATAATTTATTTTTATATGACAATGTTAATTAGACAAGTACAGTAATGGAATCAGCTCTTCAGAAATAATTAGGCATCCCTTTCACACCATAATGTCTGATTTTATTACTGCTAACAAAAACGAAAAATATCCCCATTTTGTAAACGGGTCCAAATAGACAGAAAGCAGGACCAACACAAGTAGGCAGGGTCAGCAATACCATACTGAGGCACATAATACCACCTCAGCAGAGCCAAATACCATATGGTATCACAAAACACTGCCTCAGCAGCACAAAATACCCCCCCAAAAACTGTCTCTCAGCGACAGCTGCCATTTTCTGTCCTTCTACTCCAGTTGCCTCAGGATTGCAATACAGCTGAATTCAGGAGTCAGGAGGGGCGTGTGAGATCATGACTTACAATGGCTGGCAGCCGTGAGGAGGGCTCAGGCGTCCCCCTGGGTATCGGCCCACCAGGAAGTTTCCCTGTAGTGTCTATGGCCAGTCTGCTCCTGGTTAGGAACCATATAGAAGCAGCATGTACTGCTTACCCTTACTTAGTCACTTGGTTGCTCTGTATGTGCTATCACCTAATCACTAACTTGCATATAACCCAGTACTGCCGGTGTGGTACATTTTTATTCCATATGGCTAGGCCTTTGCTTCTAGGTTGCCCAAAATCTGGCCCTGTCCATATTACCTAAAATTGTACATATGAATACATTGAACAGGATTATATATATATATAAAAAAAATACAGATACTAGTATAATAATTGGGCACTCGCAGTGTGGTGGTTTAACATGTGGCTTACTTAATGGGTGGAGTGTAAGGTGCCGGACAATCTGAATTTACAGGCTTGTAAGATGTAACTCCACTACCAAGTATAGCTAAAATGACACACTATTGTATCGACATCAACACCACTATTATTTCCTGCGCCACTGATCCAAAGTCGAGCAAATCTGAGGACTTCCCTAATCCAAAAAGCGGTTGTCCAGCCTTTGGGAATTTGTTATCAGTCCCAGCAGCGTGCACTCATATGCTCTACACTGCCCTGTTTCAGCTCCTTAGCTCTGCTTAGTTAATTCCTGGTTCCATGCACACATTTCTGGGTGGAGAGGGTCAAGCGCACTACTGCAGACAATGACTGACATTAGCAGTGATGTGTCCCCACATTGCACATGACCCAGCAGTTATCTGCCGCTTGGGAACACATAATAGCTGAGGACAGTCGTTGGATGCAGTTGTTCATGTCACTCCATCCATGATGAAACTATTCTGTGTTAAACCCCCTCAAAAAACAAGGGGCCGCTGCCTACGCCTGGAAAAAGATTCAGTCATAAGAGGCGACAAGCATTCTTTACAGTAAGGGCTGTGAATCTCTAGGATAGCCGCAGGAGCTGGTAACAGCAAATACAGTAGATGACTTCAAAAAAGGTTTAGATGACTTTTTAATTCAAAATAACATTGGGGCTTATGACAATGTATAGAAATCTTGCTCTACACACCCATTCCCTTTGGTCAAACTTTTTTCAAAGGAACATTGATCCAGGGATTTGTTCCGTGGATCAATATAGCAGGACTACAGGTTGGACTTAATAGACTTTTGTCTATTTCCAACCTTAACAATTATGTAACTATGTAAATAAAAAGTTGCATATGGGGACCAGAAGACCAGTTACTACAGCCAGGGAGTCGTAACAGAGTGGTGATAGGCAGGCAGGCGAGTAATGGATTTTTCAACAAGGACAACATGCTGCAGGAGTTCGTTAAAAAAAGTTCGAAAACCTGGACAACCCCTTTAAGCAATCAGTGAGCATCACTTGATAATTCATGCCAATAATGAGATAGATCTACTGGAATCCTACCAACTACATGTGAAGCAAATGCAAAAGCAAAGTCTATATTAATGATTAATAAGATGGATGACATTCTGTTGAAGTAATTCAAAAGCTGTTCACAATTATAAAACTGCTGGCTTCCCTATGCTTTCCTAATACAGATTCCCAAGTGACTCATGATAATACTAGTGGTCTCAGCAACATGGAACTCGAGGAGTAAAAGGTGGTCGGTGTGTCATCAGCACACTACAGGGAGTGCAGAATTATTAGGCAAGTTGTATTTTTGAGGATTAATTTTATTATTGAACAACAACCATGTTCTCAATGAACCCAAAAAACTCATTAATATCAAAGCTGAATATTTTTGGAAGTAGTTTTTAGTTTGTTTTTAGTTTTAGCTATTTTAGGGGGATATCTGTGTGTGCAGGTGACTATTACTGTGCATAATTATTAGGCAACTTAACAAAAAACAAATATATACCCATTTCAATTATTTATTTTTACCAGTGAAACCAATATAACATCTCAACATTCACAAATATACATTTCTGACATTCAAAAACAAAACAAAAACAAATCAGTGACCAATATAGCCACCTTTCTTTGCAAGGACACTCAAAAGCCTGCCATCCATGGATTCTGTCAGTGTTTTGATCTGTTCACCATCAACATTGCGTGCAGCAGCAACCACAGCCTCCCAGACACTGTTCAGAGAGGTGTACTGTTTTCCCTCCTTGTAAATCTCACATTTGATGATGGACCACAGGTTCTCAATGGGGTTCAGATCAGGTGAACAAGGAGGCCATGTCATTAGATTTTCTTCTTTTATACCCTTTCTTGCCAGCCACGCTGTGGAGTACTTGGACGCGTGTGATGGAGCATTGTCCTGCATGAAAATCATGTTTTTCTTGAAGGATGCAGACTTCTTCCTGTACCACTGCTTGAAGAAGGTGTCTTCCAGAAACTGGCAGTAGGACTGGGAGTTGAGCTTGACTCCATCCTCAACCCGAAAAGGCCCCACAAGCTCATCTTTGATGATACCAGCCCAAACCAGTACTCCACCTCCACCTTGCTGGCGTCTGAGTCGGACTGGAGCTCTCTGCCCTTTACCAATCCAGCCACGGGCCCATCCATCTGGCCCATCAAGACTCACTCTCATTTCATCAGTCCATAAAACCTTAGAAAAATCAGTCTTGAGATATTTCTTGGCCCAGTCTTGACGTTTCAGCTTGTGTGTCTTGTTCAGTGGTGGTCGTCTTTCAGCCTTTCTTACCTTGGCCATGTCTGTGAGTATTGCACACCTTGTGCTTTTGGGCACTCCAGTGATGTTGCAGCTCTGAAATATGGCCAAACTGGTGGCAAGTGGCATCTTGGCAGCTGCACGCTTGACTTTTCTCAGTTCATGGGCAGTTATTTTGCGCCTTGGTTTTTCCACACGCTTCTTGCGACCCTGTTGACTATTTTGAATGAAACGCTTGATTGTTCGATGATCACGCTTCAGAAGCTTTGCAATTTTAAGAGTGCTGCATCCCTCTGCAAGATATCTCACTATTTTTGACTTTTCTGAGCCTGTCAAATCCTTCTTTTGACCCATTTTGCCAAAGGAAAGGAAGTTGCCTAATAATTATGCACACCTAATATAGGGTGTTGATGTCATTAGATTACACCCCTTCTCATTACAGAGATGCACATCACCTAATATGCTTAATTGGTAGTAGGCTTTCGAGCCTATACAGCTTGGAGTAAGACAACATGCATAAAGAGGATGATGTGGTCAAAATACTCATTTGCCTAATAATTCTGCACGCAGTGTATTTACAACTAAAAATGAAATGTTGTTTTTTTTACCCTCCTTTTATTTTTCTTTCATTTTTTTTTTACTCAAAAGAATTGTACAATTTACAGCTTCTCATAATGTCTCTGATCTTAAAATATTCCGTAAAACATGATACATATTTAAAGGAGAGCTTAAAACATCCATGGCATATATATAAAAAAATGTCTGACCAGCTAGATAGGCTTGCTCCTAAGGGTACTTTCACACTTGCTTTAGAGGAATCCGTGTGCAAACAGATAGCATTTGTTTCTGGTTCTGCATACGGATCCGTCTGACAAATGCATTGAAATTCCAGATCCCTCTCTCTGGTGTCATCCGGAAAAACAGATCAGGTATTTATTTTTTTCACATTTTTAAAGGTCTGCACATGCGCAGATCGGGAAACCGGATCCGTTATTCCTGAACACTTGGTACCAGATCCGGCATTAATACATTTCAATGGAAATTAATGCCGGATCCGGCATTCCGGCAAGTGTTCCAGAATTTTGGCCGGAGAAAATACAGCTCTCCGGCCAAATACCGTAAGAGTGACTGAACTAAAGACATCCTGATGCATACTGAATGGAATTCTTTCCATTCAGAATGTTCAGGCCCCCCAGAGCATTTCGCTTGGGGGACACATGGTGGCAATGACACCATTGATATGTATATTTTAGTATGGTTTTGCTCATTTTTTCTCCCCCCCCCTTTTTTTCTTGCTTTTATTTCAGTTTTATATGAAAGGGTTAAGACCTGTCAGAATCAGCTGGTTTTAGCCGGTCTCACCTGAGCCTTGGATGTCAAGCAGGGATCCTCTCTGATTGGTGCAGCTGGTTTCTGGGGGAGATTTCCGGACAGCTGATTGGTGTGGATGCCAGCGGCGGGAAAGTTTAGTCCTTAAAAAGAGGGTTTCGGCGGCGCTTCTGGGTCAGTTTATCAAGATCGGATCGTCGCCCCGCCCTCCCTCCCTATTCTTATGTCGCTCTGCTTTATTAGAGGGGCTGTATCACTCAGCTATTGCTGAGTGGAATTCGGTAATTATTGGAATTTTTAATGGTTATTTATTTATGAATTTGAAGTTTTAATTATTTATTAATTTATTTACCCTTAATAAAGCATTGCGGCCATTTTTATTCCAACACAAGGTGTCATGTCATTATTTTAGTAATTATTATGGATTAGTTATTAAGTCTGAAATGGGTTATTTGCCTCCATGCATTAGGACAAAACTGAAGCGTTTTTTCCCAGTATTGAGCCCCTAGGATGGAACTCAATACAGGAAAACTTTAACGCTAGTGTGAAAGTACCCTAAGCTGGACAGACAATCACTGAAGTATTAGAAGTACTAAAATGTTCTTGATCGCTCATCAACAGCATCATAAACCCCTTTTCAAGAGTAAAGCAGCTTGCTGGTAATATTTTTATACCCCTTAGAACACTAAAAAAACACAGTTTACTATCAAAATTTAGCAATCTGTTAACAGTTTATTTGACGTTTATAGGACTGAATAATATGTGTATTCCCTTTATGTTCTAAAAATTACAGACTCATTATTTCTGAGCATATCCTTATATACCGTATATAATATCCTTATATATAATATATAAAGGTACAATATAAAGGTACTCCCCATACAAATAATGAATAGAGTGTTTCTCTTTTCTATATCGTTAGCAGTTTTTCACTTGTGAGACCAGCAGTTTGTGCTCTGGAGCTGTTCTTTCTATTTTAACTGGTGACAGAAAGTTCCAACATATATAATATATAAAGGTACAATATAAAGGTACTTCCCATACAAATAATGAATAGAGTGTTTCTCTTTTCTATATCGTTAGCAGTTTTTCACTTGTGAGACCAGCAGTTTGTGCTCTGGAGCTGTTCTTTCTATTTTAACTGGTGACAGAAAGTTCCAACATTAGGAGGTATATAAATGTAATCAAAGATGTCTCCCTGATTTTGTGTCCAATCCCTCCCTCCATGCGGCTTTTCACACTGCCTCTTCAGTGTACTTTTTCCATATGTGCCAGGAAAGCTTGCAGGTCAAGGACCCATAGGTTAAAATTCTACAGAGGCCAAAAATGTGTCTCCATTGGGAGATATGCACCAGATTTTCTGCTTTTTTAATAACTTGCAATAACGCAGTACACCATGCTATTCCATGCAGTCAGGGCAGTAAGTAAAGTCTGACAAATATGTTTCATTTCCTTACACAGACATTGCCACTGTTCTGTTTTAATGTAGTGGCATTTCCATAAAGTGACATTATGGAGTGCAATGGTAAAAAGGAGAAAAGTTTGCCACCTAAGAGGGTGCCAACCCCGTATGGCCCCCGCATCCACTTTTATTTCTCTCACACATTCCTCCTATTCCCCCCTTGGCGTCCTGCTCTGTTGCTTCAGAAAAAATTCCTTGTGGGATCTCTGTGGACCAACACTCTCTTTTTATTGTGTGTTTTTTTATTATACATCATGGAGTGCAGCCATTTTGAATTCACTTCTCAGCAAGTAATGGTAGTCTGCCCCGTTTTATTCACTTGAGAGTACCTTGAAGCTAATGCAAAACTGACAACCAGCACGACTGTACTTGCTGTTAGCACTTCTGCAACAATGGTCGCCAACACTCAAGAAAGCCAAGTAAGCAAGGGCCCACATGGACCAAATGATTTTGGGGCCAATTATCAGTAATGAGCATTCACTGGAACTCACATTCACAAGAAATTAAAGGATTGAAAGAGGCACGATTATCGGTAGCACATCTCCCTGTGTAATCAGGGATGTGCTGCCGATAACAAAATTAAATGAGGGACTGCAGTAAGAATAGTTTCTTCCGCATTCAGCCTATGTAATATGCCAATGAGAACGAGCGTTGATAGATGTGTTTATTGTCCATCTGTGTTCATACATATTGGGTAGTCTAATAGGGCCCTAAATGCTCCTGCTCCAAGGTGAGGAGCGGTAACTGTTTTAATTTAATGTAGAGATATGAATATCTTTATTCAAACAGTACATCAAGATTAAGATGATATACTTGAACAGAAAGAATTACCGTAGGTTGCGGGTTTCAAAACAGAAATACCGCATGGATTTCTCTGCGTTTCCACAACAAAATCTGCACGTCTTACTTGCTCATTTTTATGCTGTTTTGCCCTGATCTCACCCTTTGCATTGCATATGCACATAAAAAACTATTGACATGATGCAGATTTCATCCAGAATGCAGGTAAATTTCCACTTGGGAAAAAAAAATAAAGCTTTGTTGGTCGGTGCCAATATTGCGAGTACGTGGATGTGCACCGTATCATGGATGCAGACCCGTTTAATTGAATGGGTCCGCAATCCTTAAGATGCAGAGCAGAACGGAGGCAAAGAAGCACTAAGGAGTGCGTCCATGGGTTTTCTGTCCGTACCTCCGCACTGCAAAAATGTAGTGTATGCACTACTTTTTTGCAGTGAGGACAGTCGGATGCGCATGACGGACCCCATTCAAGTCAATGGGTCCGTGTCCACATACAGCAGGCACATGGTCGGTGCCGATGCATCCAACTACGGCCGCGTGCAGGAGCCTTACACTGCTGTTTACCCGCATGTAAAAACCCACATAATCTGCAATGTGTGGAGCTAACCTAAGCAGATTTCTCCTACTTTGGCAGACTCAATCCGTAGCAGGTGGTTTTGGTGCCGGGCAATACTTAAAGGCACATTGAAGTCCCATTGAAGTATCTTGTAGATATTTTCCTTTCAAATAATGAATATAGAATTTCTCTAACACTCAGGACCACACAGAGCACTATATGGTGGCACTTTAATATATAACCACAGAGGTCTCTGCTTACCTCTGTACAATCTCCTACACACAGCAAGGCCATACACAGCCAACCATGCTAGATCAGACCAAGTATCCATGTCTATTTAATAGGGGAGAAGCAGCTGCCAGACACCTCTGGTAGTGGATTATCTCCCAACAAAAGTTGAAATCCAACCTGCTTGTAATTATTTAACATTATTTTCTTTATATAGCAATAGATATTATTGTAAATCGAAAAGAATAAGATATGAACAAACGGTTGATGTTCCATTAACTGCCATTTAAGTTTCTTGTGAGCTCTTGACCCTCATAGTACAACACTTTAATGCTTTATTAGGCCTCTTGCACACGAACGTTATGCATCTGTTCCGTGCATTGGGGACCGAAATTTGCAGCCCCCATTGCATGGGCAACGTCCATGCGGCGGCCAAGACGGATCGAGACCCATTTAACTTGAATGGGTCCGCGATCCGTCCGCACCGCAAAAAAATAGAAGTTCTATTTTTTTTGAGGTGCGGAGGCATGGACAGAAACACCACGGAAGCCACTCCGTAGTGCTTCCGTGGGGTTCCAATCCGTGCTTCCGTTCCGCATCTCTGTGATTGCGGACCCATTCAAGTGAATGGGTCCGCATCCATGATACGGAGTGCACACGGGTCGATGCCTGTGTATTGCGGACCCGCCGTAAGGGCTGCAATACGGCCACGGGCACACAACGTTTGTGTGCAAGAGGCCTTACTGTGGGATGTTTTCTGGTTAGTTTGTGGAGTCCCTTTAATTTAAAGAAATTCAATGAATTATTAAAAATAAATTAATTCTGACAACAGGATTTTGTACAGAGCTGCTGAATGTGGAAAACGTGTGAAATCATTAAAACCCACGCCATGGTTAAGCACATTAATGATGATTTCAGGCCACATTATGGAAAATGAAACTAAAGACAGTGTTATAATGGTTTACTTTACTCCCAAAGAAATATATAGATTTTTTAAATTCAATTATATTGGTAAAGTAGAATTACCGGTATTTGCTGAGAAAATGACCAGCCATGCCATGAATACTGATTAGGAGCCATCGTGCTAGTTTTACAATTAAATGCCCGCTAATCAGCAGTGGTTGGTTTGGATGAGAGTCTTCGTGTAATTGAGACCAAGCCATGTGGGAAACAGGTATTTATAGCTGGAGACTCTGACTGAAGGTCTGCTGAACTCAGCACAACCTCATTTGTATGCAAAATCTCTTCTAAAGCCTCATTTAATGCTAATCAAGTCATATTTGTGAAATATGAAGGAGATGGACTAAATAATTTGGAGATGATTCGTGTTTATATATTGACATTAGAAAACCATCCCCAGCTATTTAATTGTCAGAGAAGGCCTTACAGGACATTGCATATTAAAATGGTCTACACTGATCCCTTTATCCTCTTTTCAAGAATATTATGTAGAACTGATGGAGTATCGGCATAGTGTGGCTTCATAAAATAAATACCTATCCATTAATGAGAATGACCAAAAGATCTTAACTGAAGTCCCTTCAAGGGGTTGCTCAGTTTTCTCAATCCCTTTTTGTTAGGCGGGCCCCTGAAATGGTGCAGTAAGGGATGTACATATTTGGTCCTCAAGTGAGAGACAATGTAGTCCAGCTTATCTCCAGCTAATCGATAAAGAGACCCAAATGAATGACTCCCCTCAGCATGTTCTAAAAGACTATTTGAAAATTGGTTTTCTAAACCGGGCGACCCATTTAATAGCCTTTCTAAGATCTACAGACCTGCTGTGAGAAGAGCTTTCATGCCCCTATATAACCTCCTGCCTATACTTCTAGACAGATCAGCAATACTTGGAGTAGGCTTCTCATTTCTCCACCATTTTTTGCCATGCTATATACCCTCGTAGTAATGAGCAGACCTCTTTTGTTCTTTTTGCTCCATGAGAAAGGTTACTGGAAAGCCAGATATCCAACTAACTAAGGTTGCACAGAACAGACTAATCAGAGGGCTGTGAGTACATGCTAATGAATTCCAACTTTCCTGCAGCCTCTCACAGCTTGACACTGATGAAGAAAAATGAGGACTTTTCATATTCTCCCTGTGTGAATTTTTTCTAATTTTTCAGATGCTGCTCCGACTGCATTCGCAGAGCTGTCATAGGCGACAAATGAAGCTGTTTGTTTTTATTTCTTTTCTTACAAGATAAAAGGCAATGCGTGTTTAGAAAAACAAAACCCCATACAAAATTGGATTTTGTTTAGATCATGATATTAGCTGAGACAACATAAAAACCACACTGGTATAGATTATGCATGAGTGCGCTCAAAATATATCCAGGGAGCAGGAACAGAAATGTCAAAATGTACAGAGTGTTGATTACATAAATTGCTAAATCAGGCGATTTTATTGTGTATAGATTTATTAAGCAGCAAAAGTGTGCTGTCTGGAGAATGCACGTCACTTCACACAGGGTCATAAACGTGCTGCTCCACTGTTGTAACTACTTACAACTGGATAGTTATGGAAGATGTGCAGCGTATCACTGAGGTACATAGACCTTAGATCAAGTGCTGCATAGATAAGTATAGAACATTCTTAAATTACATTACACTGGTGGCCGGTGGCCACCACTCGCTATGTGTCTATCTGTCTGGTTTGTATGTGTGAAAAGGAGCTTAGTTGAGTGTCTCTCACCTCAGGTTCAGCACTGCAGGGGTTACAACCTTTCTCTCCTTGCCCTCTATGTTGCTGACCAGCTGCTAACTACCTTCCCTATAAATATCGTACCTGCTTGTATCTCTCATTGCTTGCCTGATCAACACAGGTCCTGCTAGGTTCTGCTAGTCTGCTTTACCTTGCTATCTAAGCTAAAATCCATCTATCTGTTGGTATTCTGACAGTTACCTCCCTAGACTTTGACTTCGGCCTGTTCCTGACTAGGAGTTAGGCCGCTTTTACATGAGCATAGTGAAATCCATCAGTATTCTGGCTCTGGATTATGCATGGCTTCCTGATATACCATCAGTATTGCTTAAGGATTTCATCAGGGTTTACTTGCGTATTCTTTGCTCCCTGCATTTTTGATGCACTACCATAGACTGTATTGTGCATATTTGGAAACAAATACACACAAAACTCAGACATGCTGTGGATTTCAACTACTGACATAAATTATACGTCCATGTGAATAGCCCCATTGATTAACATTAGCAGGGGATTCCGGTACATAAAGTCCAGTCCATATACAGATTATAAAAATGCTCGTGTGAAAGCAGCCTTAGGCCTCATACACATGGTCGTTGCCCAGCCGTATTGCGGCCAGCATACATCGGGTCCGCAATACATGGGCACCGGCCGTGTGCACCCCACAGCATGGATGCAGACCCATTCACTTGAATGGGTCCGCAATCCGGGAGGTGCGGAACGGAAGCATGGATCAGAAGCCCACGGAAGCCAATCCGCAGATAGCCAACCCTGTGATGTCACAGCCCTATAAAAGCCTCATCCCGCGTGGTCTACGCTATTGTACTGTGAGCTGGTGATCATCCTCATCGTTTGCTGGCTTTACTTCTTCCAAATCCTACTTCAAAGTCTCAATGTCCTGGAAAAGTCAGCAAGATGCAGAGGGACGAGGAGCTGGATGTTCTTGATGACATATTCTCATCAATATTAGATGATGTGGAAAAGGAGGAAAAGCAAATGGCAGAAGAAGGGCTCCCACCTGTAGGACAGGAGAGAGCTGGGGTTGGAGAAGTGGGTATGCCAAAGCTGATTAATATTCAGCATTAACTGTCAAATAACCTGCAGGAGATTGTAGGCAAGAACAGCGGTAATATGCATATTGTGCCCCCACCTAACCAGCCAAACCTCATACCAGCAACAGCCCCTGTTTAAAGGTGCCGTGCGGCCATTAACAATAAAGAAGGACTATACAGTGTGGTCTTCATTATTAAATGACAGGCAGCTGCAGGCTAATTGGCCGCATGGTTCTTCACCGCAACATGGCCGCAACCCATCCGCAGCATGGCCACTCCGTGTGTCTGTAACCTAAGGCCTCATGCACACGAACGTATGTATTTTGCGGCCCACAAAAAACGGATCCGCAAAAAATACGGGAAAAGTCCATGTGCATTCCGTATTTTGTGGAACGGAACAGCTGGCCCCTAATAGCACAGTTTTATCCTTGTCCGTAATGTGGACAATAATAGAACATGTTCTATTTTTTTGTGGAACAGAAATACAGACATACGAAAACGGAATGAATGGTTCCACAGCAAAAAAAACGGAACGGACACAGAAAGAAAATACGTTTGTGTGCATGAGCCCTAAGGCAGAGTGGCTTGGGTATACCTGATTTATAGTGATTCGTGACAAATTAATTCCTAACAAATCGAGTTTCTTGGCTAACTTCGGCAAAGTTGCCAAATCAAATTTTTCTAAACTTTGCTCATCCCTATATATTGTAGTAAGTTCACCTGTCAGTAATGGGAATAGTGATGATTTCTAGCATGATAGCAATTGGCTACCTATTCGTATAAAGAGCCTGCTGCGTTTATGTATAAATTACACCTCCATAATTTAAAAGACAGGGCTTCATATAAATGCTAATTCTTACATATAGGTAATCTTTCCTGAGATATTCCAGTTTGCACTTCCCGCTGTCACAGCGGCAGGAGGTGAAGATGGAACTTTACGTTATGTTCCTCAGTGTCCGGTATTCAGTGTGAAGGCCTATCCATTATCAAGTTAGGGTATTGCAAGAATATGTCATAATTTAATGATCAGGGGTTCTGACCAATAGGTTTCTATCTATCTGGCAGAAAGAAGTGGCTGCAATCCTCTCTCTACACCAGGCATCCTCAAACTGCGGCGCTCCAGCAGTTGTAAAACTATAACTCCCGCAATGCCCTGCTGTAGGCTGATACCTGTGGGCTGTTCGGGCATTCTGGGAGTTGTAGTTTTGCAACAGCTGGAGCGCCGCAGTTTGAGGATGCCTGCTCTACACACTATGCTCCTATGTAGGTGCTGTGCAGGGGAGTACAACACGGTCCCATTCAAAATCAATGCACATGCATAGCAGTCCAGGTTTGGGATTGGCACTGTGTAGGGCAGGGATCAGCAACCTCCGGCACTCCAGGTGTTGTGAAACTACATCTCCCATCATGCACACTTGCTTAGCTGTTCTCTGAACTCCCACAGAAGTGTAAGGAGCATGCTGGGAGTTGTAGTTTCACAACAGCTGGAGTGCCGAAGGTTGCTGATCCCTGGTGTAGGGAAACAAAAATCTGAAGTGACCTCCTCTGTGCTGGCTGTAGTAACTTTGTTCTAGTGACTGATGGTCTAGTAATCAGACCCCATGTTCAGTAAGTTATAACATATCCATTTCATACAAATGTGCATGAAATTATTTAAATTGAGTTAAAAAATAAAACCCATTAATTAGATAATAAGACATTGACACAGTTTGTTTGTGCCATGTGCCTCAGCCCTCGTTTAGAATTGCTATGCTAAATGGATACCATTACATATTTCTAAGACTGAGTTCACACTTCAGTTATTTGATCAGTTATTTCCATCAGTTATTGTGAGCCAAAACCAGTAGTAAAGCCTATTCTGAGGTGAGGTATAAGGGAAAGATATTCACCTGTTCTGTGATTTGACCCGCACCTAGTTTTGGCTCACAATAACTGATGGAAATAACTGATCTAATAACTGAACTGTGAACTGAGCTTAATATGGAAAGTCATTTCATGAAGCTTACTTGTAAGGGATGTGTTTGCTGCCATTGACCAGAGCAAGGATGACATTGCCAAGTGCTGACAAAGAGAGACACAAGCCAGAGCTGCTATCTCTATTTTTGCTCTGCACCTTTACGCAGCTTCCCAAATCAATAAGATGCAATCGACTGCGACCTCCCGACACTGCCAAGAGAAAGAACAGCAGGTTAACCTTCAAGAAGAAGAGCACATTCCATTATATTATGATAAAATGTTATTACAAATTCTACCCTTTCAGAATAGTTCGTATCCAAAATGGACAAGCATGACGTTTACTATTCACCCCCCAGTAGTAAGAAAAAAATATTACAAAGAGTAAAGATAAAAGACAAGATACTGTATGTAGTGCAATATTTACAAATTCCAAAGCTGGGTCAATAAAAGTAATACGAACATTGATGTAGCATTATAATTAAAGCACAGTCCAGTTGAGTACCACTGCAGACCCCAAAGTACTTTTCACTTTAACTGAGTTGGTCAAGGAATTTGGGCCATATATAGCAGTGGGGCATACATACGTCAAGATTATCATGTAAGCATATATTAACCAACCAATCACCTACAAAGTGGAAGGGGTTTCCGGGTATGTTGTACATAATTGATTACTGATTGGTTCTGTCCCCTTTAATAATTTTATCAGCTTCTATATTCTTTGTAATGATAGAACTTGTAATGAGTTAGGGATACTTAGATAACATTCAAAGACCTGCATTGTACTGAGAAGGCTGCATTCCTGAGTGATTATCTCAGAGACAGGTGTACTGCACACTAGACATCCTTAGGAGGAGAGGCTAAAAGGTATAAACGTTTGTGCACAAAGACAAATAACTGGAACTCCGCTGAGAACATCATTCAGATAGGATGTTGTACATCACTACCTCTCTCTTGTATCACCATGGAGTGTTGGTCATGTGCTACGACATTGCGACAGTCGTTCTGCCCCATATTGTATTGTGTAGGCCACCACGTGATTGATTATTATTTATTCTGTATGTGATTTGTCTGTTTTACCTTATATTTAATCACACTTAGTAAATATTTTTATCTCTTAGCCTGTTTAAGCCTATTTATTCTCAAATTCATGTTAAAACACCATGATTTTAATATTGATGCCCTATTCTTAGGACAGGGCTTCAATATTAGATTGTGGATGTCTGACTCGTGGCGATCAGCTTTCTGAAAAGGCCATGGCATTTATATGAGCACTGCTGCCTCTTCATTCTTTATGAGGCAGAGTGCAATACATTTTATAGTGGCTCTGCATGATACTGAAGCTTATTGCTGCTTTGATTCATTCAAATGTATTGGCTAGAGCTAAGTGAAATCCTATGTCACTATAGAATGTGTGCCGCTGCCCCTTCAACGACTGCTAAGCCAAAATATTAGGATACAAAACAACCCCTTTAATGAGAGGGCACACCTGAATAATCATGCTACACCGCACACATTAGGCCACCTGCAGTGCCCCCACTGCAAGTGGTTAAAGTGTAAATGTCACTTGTTATTTCATGTTTACATGTTCTACAGGCTGTGAATGGAGCGGGAGGTTCCCTAGTGGCTGGGCACCACCCGTTTTACTCTAGGAGGAAGTTACTTTAATATAGTATAAGCTGCAGATAAGTACACAGCTAAGGAGCAGTGCTGAACAGGGAATAGTCTTGCCCTGTGGATTATAAAAACAACAAAAGGGATGATTTAAGTACCAGCCCTTATAAAAGGGAAGAGACTCTATAGAAGGTTTAGAGGCCACACCAAAGATCATTACAGAATATATGTCAGAGAAAGGTAACACAGTTATATTGAGGCTACAGACATCTCTGCTAGTGGTCAGAGTAAAAAGCTTCCGGCTTCCCATCATATATAAAGAACATAATCCACTGTACAGAGAGACTGCATTCTACTGAGGATACTGGGATATGTAAATATACAGTGGATATAAAAAGTCTACACACCCCTGTTAAAATGTAAGGTTTCTGTGATGTAAAAATATGAGACAAAGATAAATCATTTCAGAACTGTTTCCACCTTTAATGTGACCTATAAACTGTACAACTCAATTGAAAAACAAACTGAAATCTTTTAGGTAGAGGGAAGAAAAAATATAAAAATAAAATAATATGGTTGCATAAGTGTGCACACCTTTAAACTAATACTTTGTTGACGCACCTTTTGATTTTATTACAGCACGCAGTCTTTTTGGGTATGAGTCTATCAGCATGGCACATTTTGATTTGCCCACTGTTTGCAAAAACACTCCAAATCTGTCAGATTGCGAGGGCATCTGCTGTGCACAGTCCTCTTCAGATCACCCCACAGATTTTCAATCGGATTCAGGTCTGGGCTCTGGCTGGGTCATTCCAAAACTTTACTCTTCTTCTGGTGAAGCCATTCCTTTGTTGATTTGGATGTATGCTTTGGGTCCTTGTCATGCTGAAAGATGAAGTTCCTCTTCATGTTCAGCTTTCTAGCAGAAGCCTGAAGGTTTTGTGCCAATATTGACTGGTATTTGGAACTGTTCAGAACTCCCTCTAGCTTAACTAAGGCCCCAGTTCCAGCTGCAGTATGGCATACATATTAGGACATCCTCAGACATCATCCACAACTCCCTCCTCCGTCAGGCAAAACTCCATCAGTCCTCCTCTCTCAGACCAAACTCCCTCCTCCATCAGGCTAAACTCCCTCCTTCGTCAGCCCAAACTCCCTCCTACCTCAGACATCAGCCAAAACTTCCTCCTCCTTCAGACGTCAGCCAAAAATCCCTCCCCCTAACTCAAAACTCCCTCGTCCCTCAGACGTCAGTCAAAAAATACCTCCATCAGCCCAAACTCCATCAGCCGTCAGGTGTCAGCTCTCAGCCATCAGGGGTCAGATATCAGTTGTCATCCCTCAGCCTAAACTCCGTCAGCCGTCAGGGGTCAGACATCAGGTGTCAGCCCTCAGCCTAAACTCCATCAGCCGCCAGGCATCAGACACCTGGTGTCAGCCATCAGCCAAAACTCTATCAGCAGTCAGTTGTCAGGTGTTAGACACTGGGTGTCATCCATCAGGCATCAGCCCATCAGGGGTCAGACATCAGGTGTCAGCTCTAAGCCAAAACTCCATCAGCCGTCCGCCGTCAGGCATCAGACATCTGGTGTTAGTCATCAGCCAAAACTCTATCAGCAGTCAGTTGTCAGACATCGGGTGTCAGACATTGGTTGTCTGGGGAGGGGGTGGCACAAAGCATAATGTCACGTGTACTACTGCCGGACCTTTTCTTCATGCAACCAAGCCTGGAGGGGAGGAGCCTATCATTAAGTCTCCAGGATTTCAGACCCATCTTTATGCCTGTGCAAAGCACTTAAATGCACGGATCCACTACACAGCGGTCACAGCAGCAGCAGCCTTAGTGTCTCTCCTTGTATTACAGGTATTTACTTTACTCATGGCTCAGGTACATTTTGTGTATGGTGGGGACTCAGGGTGGTGGTCTCGGTCTCTTAAAGGGCCAGGGACATGGATGCCATTTCATAAAAATGTACCTGAGCCATGATCAAAGTAAATACCTGTAATACAAGGAGAGACACTAAGGCTGCTGCCGGCTGCTGTGACTGCTATGTGTTAGATCAGTGCACCCACGTGCTGGGAACTGTCATAAAGACATGTCATAAAGTTCTGTCCCATAAACTTTTTTGAAATGGAGTCCATGTCCCTGGCCCTTTAAGAGACAGAGACCCCCACCCTGAATCCTACTAAGGCTGCTGCTGCTGTGACCGCTATGTAGTGGATCCGTGCATCTAAGTGCTTTGCCCAGGCATAAAGATCCGTCTGAAGGCCTGGGGACTTAATGATAGGCTCCTCCCCTCCAGGCTTGGTTGCATGAAGAAAAGGTCCGGCAGTAGTACACGTGACATTATGCTTTGTGCTGCCCCTCCCCAGACAACCAATGTCTGACACCCGATATCTAATACCTGACCCCTGACGACTGACTGCTGATGGAGTTTTGGGTGATGGCTGACGCCTGACACCTGATGCCTGACGGATGACACCCAATGTCTGATTCCTGACGGCAGACATCTGATAGAGTTTTGGCTGAGGGCTGACACCTGATGTCTGACCCCTGATGGCTGATGGAGTTTAGGCTGAGGGCTGACACCTGATGTCTGACCCCTGACTGCTGATGGAGTTTAGGCTGAGGGATGACAACTGATGTCTGACCCCTGACGGCTGGGAGCTGACACCGGACGGCTGATGGAGTTTGGGCTGAGGGCTGATGGAGGAGGTATTTTTTCACTGATGTCTGAGGGACGAGGGATTTTTGGCTGATGTCTGAAGGAGGAGGGAGTTTTGGCTGACGTATGAGGTAGGAGGGAGTTTGGGCTGATGGAGGAGGGAGTTTAGCCTGACGGAGGAGGGAGTTTAGCCTGACGGAATAGGGAGTTTGGTCTGAGGGAGGAAGACTGATGGAGTTTTGCCTGACGGAGGAGGGAGTTGTGGATGATGTCTGAGGATGTCCTAATATGTATGCCGTACTGAAGAAAAACAGCCCCAAAGCATGATGCTGCCACCACCATACTTCACTGTGGGTATGGTGTTCTTTTGGTGATGTGCAGTATTGTTTTTGGCTCCAAACATATCTTTTGCAATTATGGCCAAAAAGTTTAACCTTGGTTTCATCAGACCATAACACCTTTTCCTACATGCTTTTGGGAGACTTCAGATGTGTTTTTGCAAAATGTAGCCTGGCTTGGATGTTTTTCTTAGTAAGAAAAGGTTTTCGCCTTGCCACTCTCCCCTATAACCCAGACATATGAAGAATACGGGAGATTGTTGTCACATGTACCACACAGCCAGTACTTTCCAGATATTCCTGTAGTTCCTTTAATGTTGCTGTAGGCCTCTTGGTGTAGCCTCCCAGACCAGTTTTCTTCTCGTCTTTTCATCAATTTTGGAGGGACGTCCAGTTCTTGGTAATGTCACTGTTGTGCCATATTTTCTCCACTTGATGATGACTGTCTTCACTGTGTTCCATGGTATATCTAATGCCTTGGAAATTCTTTTGTACCCTTCTCCTGACTGATACCTTTTAACAATGAGACCCCTCTGATGTTTTGGAAGCTCTCTGTGGACCATGGCTTTTGCTGTGGGATGCGATTAAGAAAATTTTAGGAAAGACCAACTAGAGCAGCTGAACTTCATTTGGGGTTAATCAGAGGCACTTTAAATGATGGCAGGTGTATGCTGACTCCTATTTAACATGATTTTGAATGTGACTGCTTAATTCAGAACACAGCTACATCCCCAGTTATATACTTATGCAACCACATTATTTTATTTTTTTGGGTTTTCTTCCCTCCACCTAAAAGATTTCATTTTTTTTTTCTTTTGAGTGGTACAATTTATAGGTCACATTAAAGGTGGAAAAAGTTCTGAAATGATTTATCTTTGTCTCATTTTTTTACAGCACAGAAACCTGACATTTTAACAGGCGTGTGTACACTTTTTATATCCACTGTATACGATATATATATATATGTAGATAAATATTGCACTGTTTGACGTATCACCCTGTCATATACAACCTTGGGAATTGCAACTGTGTACAGTGTCTGTTTGAAGGCCCTATTACATGGGCAGATTATTGTTAAGATGATTGCTAACGTGTGTTCATATTAAAGCTTGTTAGCGATCATCTTGCAGTGTAATACTGTCTCTGATTACCCCATGAACACTCGGTCCTCGGGTAAGGGTGGGTTTGCACTAGCATTATGACATTCTGTTATAAGTTCCATTTATAATGGAATATAACTGAATGGCTAGGACTTTTTTTTTCCGTTCTGCATAACGGAAACCAGACGGATCCATTATGGTTGCCCATAGACTTCTATTAAGATGGAGTAAAATGGAATGCCTCCTAAAGGCTTCCATTTTGCATTCTGTCTGGCCATTTCGTTATATTCCGTTACCATTATAAAAGGAACCTATGATGAAATGGCATAATGCTAGTGCGAACCCACCCTAATCAGGATCTTTTAACCTTTTTTTTTTAAGATTGCCCATTTAAGACTGTTTTCTTCTTTAACCACAATATCTCACAATATAACATATATATATATATATGTTCTTGAGAAGACAGTTCTCAGTGTTAAATGATCTGAACTATTGATTCACAAAACATAGCATAGACTATTTGTCTCAATAACATCTAGAAACAATATTCGCAACACATTCGCATAAAGACAAAGTTCATTTAGCTTACTTTGGGCATTAAAAAGTGAACCAAATCTAATTTTACTCCTTTCAAGTTTTCAATCGACACTTTAGAATGCAAAATGCAAATGAACAGAAATATATTTTAATTAACATGGAGGATATGTAAATAGAAAACCAAAAACTCTTACTATCTCCCTAACAAAGAAAAAAGAGCTGCGTATGTCATATTATTCATGCAGTTATTATGTAAAAATCTCGATTCACTTTTCATAAAATGCTCTATTTGTAGTAGACTCTAAGATCTATCATTCCTTGGCTTTCCTCTATCAAGCAGGGTCTGCGGTACATGACATTGTCAGAGGAGAGTTGGATGGAAATGAACAATTCTTCTGTTTTCCTCTTGTACTTGGTTGTCATCAATCAACTGGAAAATAAATCCGTCCAACATAGAGCTGAGCCTGAACTCCTACTGCTCCCTTCAGTTAAAATTGCTTTTGTTCAAATCTGCTAGTCTTTGGTTATGTCTTGTCACTTTTGATAAATTCAACACATATGCAGGCACCTAATATATGCTGATTTTTATATCTTATTGAATTTCACTGACCAGCCTTTAAAAATCTGTACTTCTTGTATATTTCTTTCCTTTTTCAATAAAGGTAATACATTATATAAAAAATAAATATATCTGTAAAATGATGTTGGGTGGTATGGTTTGGGATACAGAAATCAAGGTCAACTGTGTTTTAAAAAAAAATGCTAAGCCGGCCATAACCAGCGAGGTCTTACTGACATCTATAGCTATACTCTTGCTCTGTGCAGCAGTGTACAATGTGAAAAGTACAGGAGTACTGGGGAGCAATAAATAAGATGGCAAACAAAGTCTTAGATAAAAATATAAGATTGCTGGAGGATTCATTAAAGGCGCTCCTTCTCCTCTCGGCCTGTGATACTCCACTGGGTTCCCTTGCTGTAAACACCCGTTGACTGGCTCCCCTTACGTCATGACAAATGGTTACATGAAGTAAGGGGATCCGGTTTCCGCTGTGGCCAGCTGATGTTTTCAGCGAGACAGCACAGCAGAGCAGCCGAGGCCGGAAGGAGAAGGAGCGGGGAGCTAGGTCTTGGAAGTCGATAAGTAATCTTCCCTTTACAGATCCGGCGAGGTGGGGGATTTAACAAAACCCACCCATTCTTGCACATCCCCTTTAAGTAGAGGTGAAAAAGCGTATTTTTGAAGAGACCAGAGTGTATTTACCACAAAATTGGAAGGCTGATGGATTAATTAGAAGAAGAAAAAACTCAGGGCATATTTAAAAATGTCATGTTAACATATGATTCTAAAGGTAACTTGGGAGCCATGGCTGTGATACACAGCTTTAAATGACAGAAACTATATGGTGCAAAAAATGAATGATTTGGCAAATCTGGTGGTAGTGATGGAATGGTGGGTATTCAATGGTATGGTAAGGACGGAAGGAAAGAGGAAATAAAAATAAAAATTTGGGAGAATAAAACAATGTAAGAGGAATTTTGTTTTTAAACTCAGTTATAAAACTTTCTCAGTACTTTCATGGAAAGGATGCATAGGGGGGGATTTATCAAAACTGGCGTAAAGGAAAATTGGCTTAGCTGCCCATAGCAACCAATCAGATTCCACCTTTAATTTTTTTTTCAAAGCTCTTTTGGAAAATGAAAGATGGAATCTGATTGGTTGATATGGGCAGTTAAGCCAGTTTTCCTTTATACCAATTTTTATAGCTCTCCCCCAATTTGAAAATGACAAAATCAAGGTATGAAGATGGAATAAGCAACTGATTGAGTTTATGCATTGTTTATTTAATATTGCTGTTTCTGCAATGCCACCACAATATAATGTAATGTAGTCATATTGGCTTACAGGTTAGTGGGAGGGTTTGGATCTCTTCAGCTTTTTTATACTACATTCATACTTACTGCCTCCTTTTCCACTCTTCTCCATGCGATACTGATAAATGTGCAGAGTAAAGAGCATGTGAGAGTTCCGGTGGTCGTCTTCATCACAGTCCCGTTGGCTGCACTTGCGGGAGGCAATAGCGGCATCCAAGAAAAAGGCAGCTTTCTCAGCTGTGGGTGCCCGCAGTTCACTCTGGTTCTGCAACTGGACACAGAGGACACACTGTATGACAATACTAAATCATTTCCACTGTATCACATTGTGGAAGCAGCCATTCTGTTGACAGAAGCTCAATGATACTGATGAGCTATGGTCATATATATATATTATTTTTTTGGTCAAGTCTTTACTAATAGATGGCCTATCCTTCTGCGTGTGGCTCTGTCACCAGAAGTCGGAGCCAGAACTACGCAGCTCCATCAACCTTGTAATGGAGGGATATTGTTACTATATCACTGCTCCTATTGATTTCCGATCAGCTGGTGATGGCTTATCCCTTCACTTCCTAAAAACTAGACAAACTAGACTTTAACTTTCTGAATAAGCTCAGGCACAATAGGTTCAATCTGGCATATTTATATACCTATACAGTAATTCCAGATAAAGCAGCATAAATGAAATAACCAAACTGCATGTGGTTTTTATCACTTTACAGCATGTCTTACCGCCTTGTTTTCTAGCATCAGCTACAGAAGCCGCAGCAGATTCCAAAAAAGATTCATTTAGGTAAGAAATACAGAATTCTATTCTATCACTCAATTGTTTGCATCCTGGGGCTGCCATGGATCAGATACAGAAAAGAAAACTCTGGCGGATCATCCATTGATTTATAATGCAATAGAACAACTCAAAACTTAAATTAATTGTTTTATATTTTTCAATGCTCGGCACATGACATCCCCCTGAAAGATATACTGGAGCTGCCACCTTTCCCTATCTACCAGGATGATTGATTTTGGTGCCTGATACACTTCTAATTTATTACTATGTCCAAAGTTTTATTATCACAGTTTATCACGCAGTAGGATACCACACTTCTGTTTATTTCATGTTACACAGTCTGATAAGCAGTACATTGGGTACAGTGAATGCATTATATAGCAATGTTCACTGGGTTAATAACTTAGAGCCTGTCTCTAGGCTAGAACCATACTGTGTTATGTACACACATTCACATAGCAGCCCCTATGGAGAAGACTCATTCACGTCACTTGTGAAACAGTTGAGGTATATGGTTTATTTTGTCCAAAAAATTTACTCGTCAAACATATGCCAAACGTATATTCTTCTGGCATCCAGGTGGCCCATGGAAACGTATGGATATATCACAAACTGTACTTGTCACATAGTTCATACATGTGATGTGAATGGGACCTGACTTTTTTAGTACATCCACGGAAATCATTGAAATGTATGTTATTTAACAATGAGCTTTCAGCTTCTTTTAGTGAAATTGCGGTAATACCTTTTATTGCACAGTTTCTTCTTTGCAATATGAGCCACTAAAGAAGCATGATTGTATAGTCTTGGCAGGCACTAAGCTATGATATCAATTTTTACATGGCCATACACATTAGACTTACATCAAGCGAACTAGCTGATTTTAGTGGCACTGACCAACCGCTGAATGAGGATCAAATGTTCGCCTGATGTAGGTTCTCACGGTAGATACGGTAGATAAGACCCACCCAGAGGTGCCTGGCAGCAGCCTATTCCTTTTCCCCAAGGAAAACACATGCACGCTGGACCAAACTGAGCGAGCATGTGTATAGGGAGTTAGGACTTGCTATTGAACGAATGAGGGTTCAGCTGACAGCTATTGAAAGTGTATAATCACCTTAATAAAAAAGCAGACATTGTATCCACTAACAAGAAAGGCTACAATAAGGGCCCATTCACACGGCAGTTTTATGCCACTGGAATTTTGATGTCAACCCCATGCCAAAATTCTGCTAGCAGGCATGTGATATCTGCTTCCCATTATTTTCAATAGGAGGCAGTGCTGCAGTTTGCATGGCGGTGGTTCAAAGCCACAACCACACCAAGAAAGGACATATCCCTTCTAGACGCGGAGTCCAGACAGATACCGCTTGAAGCCGGGTCTCCATTTAATGGAGCTAAGCTGTGAGCACTTCCAAAGTGGACAACCACTGCAGTTTCTGCCGTGGAGCACATCCACACAGTCCACGCTGTAGCCAGTGGTGTAACTAGAAATGACTGGGCGCCACAGCAAATTTTTGAATGGGCCCACCCAAAAACTTCTTCCAACCTCTGCTTATCCTGCAACTCCTACTTCTGTGGCTAGTTAAGATAGCTCTCTCAGAAGAGGCCCGGCAGCCGCTCTGTCCGTTTCCTACACGTATATACTGTATGTCATGTCAATGTATATAGTGTCATCATACAATACTGTTGAGGGAGCCCTGACAATAAAATCTTTTAGTCCTCCTCCTGGGTGGGCCCCTTTTAAGTTCGTGCCCCATAGCAGCCGCTTCCCCTATAGCTCCATTTTGCATGGTAAAGGACCGCTTCTTTGTTCTACAAAAAAAAGTCTCTAGTTACCTGCATGCCGCATATTGGATCCTCACACAGGTAGACTCCGGGAGACTGACCATCTTGTAGACTGCCCGTAGCCACTTCTGATAAGAGGTCTCTTAAGTTCTCCTCCTTCCCCCATACTTCCACTGCTGATACTCTAACCGAGAACCGAGCTCCAGTCTTTTCCTTTCGTTCATTAATCAACTTAAAGAGCCATGAAATAGCACAAGGGATAATGCCAAGATTCTGCATGGAGTCATCCTTGCCAATCATTGTGTATGACTTTCCTGTTAGAAATAGGTATTAAAATCAGAACATACAAAGTAATGAAATTTTACTGCACACATTTATTTACTAATAGTATTAAAAATATTTGGAGTCACCCTATTATGCGGCTCTATGGTCAGTATGAAAACTGAATGATTTGAGGATTTTTTTTAAATACAAGAGTGCTGTGCACTTATTCACATCATAGTAGACGGTTTAGTACTAACCAAGCTTGGAATGGCCAAAGCAGAAAACGCATCCATCTGCTCCGTTCACAACAGACTGTATGACTTCGGCCACTGTTCCAGCACACACCTCCGCCTATATGGGAAAAGTAGAAAAATCACGTGTCATCATCCATGAATATAATGACTTTCTGCTCTAATCCAGTGGTTTTCTACACATGTAAATGGATAGATTCAGAAGTACATATCATGTAAAATATCCAGAGTGCTGATAAGGCAGCTCATTATTTTCTCTTCATTCTGCACCCCTTTCACAAGCAATCCCTTTATCTTGACACAAAAAAACGAATAAAGAAATCTTGAGCTTAGAGAGCTGTAGACTTCACTCGAACATATGGTAGATTTCTATAACTTCTGTGGTATAGATCTGATTTTCCAAATGCATAGCAAGATGACCCTTGACTTCATCAGCAGCAACCCCTTTGGTGTTTAGGCAGACACGTCACCTTCATGTACAGTTACAGGATAATTTCCTAATCCATACATATTAATGTACAGGCAGAGCTACGATCACTTTAAGGGTCATTTTGTCTACGGAAACGTCTGTCAGTGGGATCACAGAAAATCTTTTATATCTTGGTAAACACTTCGCTCCATGACAGTAATCTCAATTGATAATCTCCAGAAACTGCAAAGAGAATTAACATGCAAAACGTAAAATTGTTCTTCCTGCTATTAACTGATCAATTAAGTGTTTCCAATAAAGGCATTATAATATGCTGACGTCATTTAAAGTGAAAGTTCACCTTTAATCTTCATTTAATTTTTAGAAACTATGTAACATGTTGAATATCTAGGTTGGATTTAGGGTGATATATTTACAAAAGAATTGGGCTTTATGAATGTTTTGGAGGGCAGAAGGAGGGCTGAGCAATCAGAGAGTGAATCTGATTCATTCTGAATGGGACTGAGCAGTCTGCAATGTATGAAAATGCATGCAAGCTGCAGAAGACAGAGCTCATTTTTAATAAGCCCCAGTTACAAAACAATGATATGGGTTATCCCAAAATACTGCCCACGCAATAGGAAAAAATGCTCCTGAGATGGCCATAGCCTTTAGGCCTAGTTCACACGAACGTTTTTTTTTGCGAGTGTATGTCTTCCGTATCCGTTCCTTCTGAGCCATCTATTGAAAATGTTATGCCCAGCCCAATTTTTTCTATGTAATTACTGTATACTGTACATGGCATACGGAAAAACGGAACGGAAAAACGGAAAGGAAACGGAAACACAACGGAACTCAAAAACGGATCCGTGAAAAACGGACCGCAAAAAACTATAAAAGCCAAACGTTCGTGTGAACTAGGCCTTAAAATCACATTTCTGACAGCCTGCAGCCACCACCAGAGGCTTGCTGCATACAGGTGTGGTATTGTATTGACTATTTAGTATAGTGTTGCTTTTATATGCAGTTAGCGCCTAAACTCCACCTATTTGAGTATGCATTTAGCCAGATCTTTTTAGTTAATTTTATGGATGTTTCAATGGAATAAGGGGATTTGGAGCGCTAATATATTCTGTGTTCAGCATTCACTTTAAAGGGCATCTGTCAGCAGATTTGTACCTATGACACTGGCTGACCTGTTACATGTGCACTTGGCAGATGAAGGCATCTGTGTTGGTCCCATGTTCATATGTGTCTGCATTGCTGAGAAAAATGAAGTGTTAATATATGCAAATGAGCCTCTAGGAGCAATGGGGGCATTGGTGTTGCACCTAGAGGCTCAGCTCTCTCTGCAACTGCAGATTGACAGGGACAGGTATGATGATATTTATATATTTCTCAGCAATGCAATTTCTGCTGTAATAGTATGATGGAGGTCAGGAAAGGGTTAAAAGTATTACTAAGCAATGAATAAAGCATTTTAAATAAAGTATCATTGCAATTTACAGCTTACATTTTTCGTCTCTTTGATAGCGCCCCCTGCTGTCTATCCTTCTGTGCCTCCTTCTCCTGCATTCAGTGGTGGACTAACATACTCCGTAGCCTCCCTGCTCCCGCAGCCCAGACACCTTTCATTCTCCTCTACTTCTAGATTCATAGAGATATATATCTATATCACTCTCTAGACAGTGGAGAAGGAAATTGGGGGAGGCACTGCATACAAAATATTCTCTAGCACTGGTTGGTTTGTCCTTGTCTTACATGGAAGGCTATTCATTTAAATGGCCTGCATGTAATGCTACATTTTCCTGCAGCTTATTGTTGGGCCAGCTTCTTCATGTGGTTTTGATGCTGTCTTCTAATCTGAAAATTTCGTTTGTATGTGATTTTCCGCTATATTGTCCAGAAAAATAACAATACAGAGGTTGACAGCACTGGAAGGGGGGTTCACATACTTTTAACCATATATAGAAGCGGAGAATGATATTAGGAGATATATTTCCGAGCACGGTTGGCTGAGTCCTCCCCCATTCTCTAAGGATTCAGTGCCTGGTCATTATTTAGCACGTGATAATACGTTTCACGTATTCTTTTCATATAGGCATACAATGAGCCCTCTCTCTCATCTCTAAACTACTTAATGAAATATAACAAACCTGATCAATTGGAAATTTGTGGAGCATCATGTCATACCAGCCAAATCAATGAATTCATACACTTCCCAGCACAGAGAGCACATTTGAAATTAAATTACGGATGATTTGCCTTGGTACAGAAAATATATCACACAGAAAAGCGTAAATACAGATTTCGCCACAGATGGATTTTACTCACAGGGATCTGAAGCTCTGCTCTAAGGAAAATACATACAAATGACTCACCTTGTATCTATATATTTGTTTCACTTGGTTAGCAAAAGAAACAAAGGAATAAATTGGACTTTTGATGAGCTGTCTCACTATAAACCAGATTTATTTAGCATATAAATAGAGTGTATTATGTAACTATGTCATGATATTGGTGCATGTCTAATGTCAAATTACCAATCTGTAGAAAAAAAGACATGGACCACACAGCCACATGCCATACATTGATCTATTCCTTCTCAGCATCATTTATAAACATCTCCATTGAGGCTCTTAGTATACGTTTTGATCAAAATGCATAGGTCCACTCACCAAGTAAGTGGGCAGAGGCACGAGGCCGGCTAGATGTACAGGCTGGCACATGCACATTAAACGCTCTTGTGCCTCTGCCCATAATAGGAAATGAAGTGTGCAGGCGCGGCGAATCTTGTGAACGGCGCTGGCGCTGAATTTCTGAAGAACCTAGGGCGGGCCCGAGGGGTTAAAGGGGAGGGGTTTCATATAAAAAGCGACGAGGGGCCTGAGCACCGGCTGCTTGCATGCCGCCCCTGGGCACCTTCAGAACCTAATTTACATATTGAATAAAAGTGTCTTTTAACGAAAATAAGCAACAAACAGCTATACGGTAAGTAGCATTCAAATATATGGGGACTATAATGCAGATCATGGGGTTAGTGTTCTATAATGGTCATTTTAGGTGAAAGACTCCCTTTAACACTCCTGAAATACATCCAGGCCCTTATTGAACACTTTTAGTGAGTTCACCACCATCACCACCTCCTCAGGCAGAGAGTTCCATAGTCTCACTGCTCTTACAGTAAAGAATCCTCTTCTATGTTTGTGTACAAACCTTCTTTCCTCCAGACGCAGAGGTTGTCCCCTCATCACAGTAACAGTCCTGGGGATAAATAGATCATGGGAGATATCTATGTACTACCTGATTTATGCACAGTTATTACATCATCCCTCAGTCGTCTTTTTTCTAAAGTAAATAACCCTAATTTTGATAATCATTCTGGGTACTGTAATTGCCCCATTCCAGTTGTTACTTTAGTTGCCATCCTCTGGACCCTCTCCAGCTCTGCTATGTCTGCCTTGTTCACAGGAGACCAGAACTGTACACAGTACTCCATGTGTGGTCTGACTAGTGATTTGTAAAGTGGCAGGACTATGTTCTCGTCAGGTATATCTATGCCCATTTCGATGCAACCTATAATCTTATTGGATTTGACAGCAGCTGCCTGACACTGGTTGATACCGTTACGTTTATTATCAACTAAAATTCCTTTTTGCTTGTCAGTGTTTGAGTATGTACTGGTGACTTGTATTTTCCCTTCCCATGTGCATAACCTTACAATTATCAGTGTTAAACCTCATTGTCCACTTCGCAGCCAAAGCATCTATCCAGATCCATCTATAGCAGTATACTGTCCTCTTTTGTGTTTATTATTTTACACAGTTTAAAGGGATTCTGTCATCTGGATTTTGCCTATAGAGCTACGGACATGGGCTGCTAGATTGCTACTAGCACGTCCACAATATACATTCCCCATAGCGCCGAGTGCTTTTATTTAGTCAAAAAAAATGATATATATATATATATATATATATATATACACAGTACAGACCAGAAGTTTGGACACACCTTCTCATTCAAAGAGTTTTCTTTATTTTCATGACTATGAAGGCATCAAAACTATGAATTAACACATGTGAAATTATATACATAACAAACAAGTGTGAAACAACTGAAAATATGTCATATTCTAGGTTCTTCAAAGTAGCCACCTTTTGCTTTGATTACTGCTTTGCACACTCTTGGCATTCTCTTGATGAGCTTCAAGAGGTAGTCCCCTGAAATGGTCTTCCAACAGTCTTGAAGGAGTTCCCAGAGATGCTTAGCACTTGTTGGCCCATTGGGTTCAGGTCCGGTGACTGTGGAGGCCAGGTCTTCTGGCGCAGCACCCCATCACTCTCCTTCATGGTCAAATAGCCCTTACTTTCAAAGTTTTCCCAATTTTTCGGCTGACTGACTGACCTTCATTTCTTAAAGTAATGATGGCCACTCGTTTTTCTTTACTTAGCTGCTTTTTTCTTGCCATAATACAAATTCTAACAGTCTATTCAGTAGGACTATCAGCTGTGTATCCACCTGACTTCTCCTCAACGCCACTGATGGTCCCAACCCCATTTATAAGGCAAGAAATCCCAATTATTAAACCTGACAGGGCACACCTGTGAAGTGAAGACCATTTCAGGGGACTACCTCTTGAAGCTCATCAAGAGAATGCCAAGAGTGTGCAAAGCAGTAATCAAAGCAAAAGGTGGCTACTTTGAAGAACCTAGAATATGACATATTTTCAGTTGTTTCACACTTGTTTGTTATGTATATAATTCCACATGTGTTAATTCATAGTTTTGATGCCTTCAGTGTGAATCTACAATTTTCATAGTCATGAAAATAAAGAAAACTCTTTGAATGAGAAGGTGTGTCCAAACTTTTGGTCTGTACTGTATATATATATATATATATATATAATGTAAATGAGGCAATTAAGGAGCCCACATCCTCCGAATCTCCTCCTTGCTCCCAGAGGTCACCAAGTTAGAGCGCCGTAATCTCGCGCATGCGTGAGTACGCGGCATTGCAGTGCTGGCATAGTGTTCCTTCCCTGTGCTGGCATCAGCTTCAGGGAATGAACTGCGCATGCGCTAGCTGCGAGATTACGGCGCTCTAACTTTGTGGCATCCGGGAGCAAGGAGGAGATTCGGAGGATGCGGGCGGTGCTGGGCTCCTTCATAGTGGGCGTGGCTGGGCTCCAGAAACATTAGTAACAGCCCCTTGGGCTCCTTACTTCCCTCATTTACATATACGATATATAAAATCGTTTTTTTGCCTAAATAAAAGCACTCACAGCTATGGGGAATGTATATTGCGGACGTGCTAGCGGCAATCTAGCAGCGCATGTCCGCAGCTCTATAGGCAAAATCCAGGTGACAGAATCCCTTTAATATCTTCATCAAAATTTTATATTTTAATGTGCAGCCCTTCTAGATTAGATGAAAGATCACTAATAAACATATTGAAAAGAATAGGGCCCAATACTGACCCCTGAGGTACCCCTCTAGTGACAGTGACCTAATCTAAGTATGTACCATTAATAACCACCCTTTGTTTGACAGGACCGATCCTCTCAAATCAGTGTTGAAACGGCGTTACACTTATTTACATTGAGATAATCCAGGAAAGAATCTCTTAGAATGCCTTTAAACAATTTACCCATCACAGATATTAGACTTGCTGACCTATAGTCTCTGACCCCCTATTTGAATACTGGCACCACAGAACCAGAACTCTTTCTATGGCTGGCTACCTTGCCAAGTAAGTAATCGAGGGAGAAGGGCCTTTGTAAGCAACCAAGAACCTAATGGTCACTCTGGCTGAGCTTCAAAGATCCTGTGTGCAGATATGAGAACCTTCCAGAAGGTCAACAATCACTGCAGCACTCCACGAATCTGGGCTTTATGGCAGAGTAGCCAAAAAAAGCCTCTCTTCTGTAAAAGAAACATGAAAGCCCACCTGGAGTAAAAAAAAAAAAAAAAGCACCTAAAGGAAACAAGATTCTCTGGACTGATGAAACCAAGATTCAACTTTTTTGCCTCAATTCTGCACATTATGTCTGGAGGAAATCAGGCATTGACTATTACTTAACCAATACCATCCCTACACCGAAGTATGGTGGTGGCACCATCATGCTGCGGATGTGTTTTTCTGCTGTTGGGACAGGGAGACTGGTTAGGGTCGATGGAAAGTTGAATGGAGCAAAGTACAAAGATAATCTTAATAAAGACCTAATCCTTAGTGCTCTGGACCTCAGACTAGGCCAAAGTTTCATCTTCCAACAACACAATGACCATAAGTACACAGCTAAGACAACCCAGGAGTGGCTTAGGGACAACTCTGTGAATGTCCTTAGTGGCCCAGCCAAAGCCCAGACTTAAACCCAATCCAACATCACTGGAGAGACCTGTAAGTGGCTGTCCATTGACGATCCCCATCCAACCTAACAGAGATTGAGAGGACCTGCAGAGATGAATAACAGAAAATGCCCAAATCCAGGTATGCAAGCCTTGCAGTATCATATCCAAGAAGACTGGCGGCTGTAATCACTGCCAAAGATGCGTTAACTAATTACTGACTAAAGGGTCTGAATACTTAGCTAAAAATTAGCAAAGATTTTGAACATTCTGTTTTCACTTTGTTATTATAGGGTACTTAATGCAGAATGATGGGAAAAAATAGATTTTTTTAAATTTATTTTAGCACAAGGACAAAAAAGTCAAAGGTTGTAAAGACTTTCTGAATGCATTGTTTGTCTATCTGTCTATCTATCTATCCCCACTGACAAATATGCACCCAGAGAGACATTTTGGATTGCTGTAAAACTCCCAGAGGTCACCAAGTTAGAGCGCCGTAATCTCGCGCATGCGTGAGTACGCGGCATTGCAGTGCTGGCATAGTGTTCCTTCCCTGTGCTGGCATCAGCTTCAGGGAATGAACTGCGCATGCGCTAGCTGCGAGATTACGGCGCTCTAACTTTGTGGCATCCGGGAGCAAGGAGGAGATTCGGAGGATGCGGGCGGTGCTGGGCTCCTTCATAGTGGGCGTGGCTGGGCTCCAGAAACATTAGTAACAGCCCCTTGGGCTCCTTACTTCCCTCATTTACATTTACATATACGATATATAAAATCGTTTTTTTGCCTAAATAAAAGCACTCACAGCTATGGGGAATGTATATTGCGGACGTGCTAGCGGCAATCTAGCAGCGCATGTCCGCAGCTCTATAGGCAAAATCCAGGTGACAGAATCCCTTTAATATCTTCATCAAAATTTTATATTTTAATGTGCAGCCCTTCTAGATTAGATGAAAGATCACTAATAAACATATTGAAAAGAATAGGGCCCAATACTGACCCCTGAGGTACCCCTCTAGTGACAGTGACCTAATCTAAGTATGTACCATTAATAACCACCCTTTGTTTGACAGGACCGATCCTCTCAAATCAGTGTTGAAACGGCGTTACACTTATTTACATTGAGATAATCCAGGAAAGAATCTCTTAGAATGCCTTTAAACAATTTACCCATCACAGATATTAGACTTGCTGACCTATAGTCTCTGACCCCCTATTTGAATACTGGCACCACAGAACCAGAACTCTTTCTATGGCTGGCTACCTTGCCAAGTAAGTAATCGAGGGAGAAGGGCCTTTGTAAGCAACCAAGAACCTAATGGTCACTCTGGCTGAGCTTCAAAGATCCTGTGTGCAGATATGAGAACCTTCCAGAAGGTCAACAATCACTGCAGCACTCCACGAATCTGGGCTTTATGGCAGAGTAGCCAAAAAAAGCCTCTCTTCTGTAAAAGAAACATGAAAGCCCACCTGGAGTAAAAAAAAAAAAAAAAGCACCTAAAGGAAACAAGATTCTCTGGACTGATGAAACCAAGATTCAACTTTTTTGCCTCAATTCTGCACATTATGTCTGGAGGAAATCAGGCATTGACTATTACTTAACCAATACCATCCCTACACCGAAGTATGGTGGTGGCACCATCATGCTGCGGATGTGTTTTTCTGCTGTTGGGACAGGGAGACTGGTTAGGGTCGATGGAAAGTTGAATGGAGCAAAGTACAAAGATAATCTTAATAAAGACCTAATCCTTAGTGCTCTGGACCTCAGACTAGGCCAAAGTTTCATCTTCCAACAACACAATGACCATAAGTACACAGCTAAGACAACCCAGGAGTGGCTTAGGGACAACTCTGTGAATGTCCTTAGTGGCCCAGCCAAAGCCCAGACTTAAACCCAATCCAACATCACTGGAGAGACCTGTAAGTGGCTGTCCATTGACGATCCCCATCCAACCTAACAGAGATTGAGAGGACCTGCAGAGATGAATAACAGAAAATGCCCAAATCCAGGTATGCAAGCCTTGCAGTATCATATCCAAGAAGACTGGCGGCTGTAATCACTGCCAAAGATGCGTTAACTAATTACTGACTAAAGGGTCTGAATACTTAGCTAAAAATTAGCAAAGATTTTGAACATTCTGTTTTCACTTTGTTATTATAGGGTACTTAATGCAGAATGATGGGAAAAAATAGATTTTTTTAAATTTATTTTAGCACAAGGACAAAAAAGTCAAAGGTTGTAAAGACTTTCTGAATGCATTGTTTGTCTATCTGTCTATCTATCTATCCCCACTGACAAATATGCACCCAGAGAGACATTTTGGATTGCTGTAAAACTCAGCATGCAGTCATTTCTCAGGCAGTTATTTAATTTATTACAGGGATCGTTGACTCCTAGACATGCCTTAATGATGTTCTTAAAGTCATTTTTCCCAGTTGATAGAATTTTAGAGGGGGTGCATCACTGAACTAAGAGAAGCAGAATAGTTGTTTAACCCTTTCATGACCAAGGGTCATTGATGCCCCAGTGTCCAGGTCAAAATTTACAAATCTGACATGCGTCACTTTATGTGGTAATTGCTTTGGAACACTTTTATTTATCCAAGCCATTCTGAGATTGTTTTCTCGTGACATATTGTACTTCATGATAGTCATAAATTTGAGTCAATATATTTCACCTTTATTTATGAAAAAGTACCAAATTTATAAAAAAAAAATGAAAAATTCACAATTTTCAAAATTTCTATTTCTCTGCTTCTAAAACAGAAAGTCATACCTAATAAAATATTTACTACTTAACATTTCCCATATGTCTACTTTATGTTGGCATCGTTTTGGAAATGCCATTTTATTTTTTTAGGACGTTAGAAGGCTTAGAAGTTTAGAAGCAATTCTTCAAATTTTTAAGAAAGTTTCCAAAACCCACTTTTTAAGAACCAGGTTCCGGTCTGAAGTCACTTTGTGGGGCTTACATAGTGGAAACCCCCCATAAATGACCCCATTGTGGAAACTACACCCCTCAAGTTACTCAAAACTGATTTTACAAACTTTGCTAACGCTTTAGGTGTTCCACAAGAATTCAAGGAAAATGGAGATGAAATTTCTAAATTTCACTTTTTTGGCAGACTTTCCATTTTATTAAATTTTTTTCTTTAACACATTGAGGGTTAAAAGCCAAACAAAACTCAACATTTATTACCCTGATTCTGCGGTTTACAGAAACACCCCACATGTGGTCGTAAACTGATGTAAGGGCGCAGAAGGAAAGGAACGCCGTATGGTTTTTGGAAGGCAGATTTTGCTAAACTGGTTTTAGATGCCATGTCCCATTTAAAGACCCCCTGATGCACCCATACAGTAGAAACTCCCAAAAAGTGACCCTATTTTGGAAACTAGGGGATAAGGTGCCAGTTTTATTGGTACTATTTTGGGGTACATATGATTTTTAATTTCTCTATATTAAGTTTTTTGTGAGGCAAGGTAAATGAAAAATGGCTGTTTTGGCACAGTTTCTTTTTTTTTTTTTTTTTTTACAAGATTCATCTGACAGGGTAGATCATGTGCTATTTTTATAGAGCAGGTTGTTATGGACGCAATGATATCAAATATGTCTGCTTTCTTTGTTTGTTTCAGTTTTACATAATAAAGCAATTTTGAAAAATAAATTATGTTTTTGTGTCTCCATTTTCTGAACGCCATATGTTTTTTATTTTTCTGCCGATCGTCTTGTGCAGGGGCTCGTTTTTTGCAGAAAGAGTTGAGGTTTTTATTGGTACCATTTTTGGGTACATAGGATTTTTTGATCATTCATTATTACACTTTATGGGGCAAGGTGACCAAAAAATTTGCTGCTTTGGAACAGTTTTTATTTATTTATTTTTACAGCGTTTATCTGAGGGGTTGGGTCATGTGACAGTTTTATAGAGCAGATCGTTACGGATGTGGCAATACCTAATATGTATACTTTTTCTTATTTATTTAAGTTTTACACAATAATAGCATTTCTGAAACCAAAAAAATGGTGTTTTAGTGTCTCCATAGTCTGAGAGCCATAGATTTTTAATTTTTTTGGTCGATTGTCTTAAATAGGGTATCATTTTTTGTGGTATGGGGTAACGGTTTGATTGGTACTATTTTGGGGGTCTTAAGCCTTTTTGATCGCTTGCTGTTGCACTTTTTGTGATGTAAGGTGACAAAAATGGCTTTTTTTACACTGTTTTTCTTAATTTTTTTATGGTGCTTATCGGACGGGGTCTATCATGTGATATATTTATAGAGACGGTTGTTACGGACGCGGTGATACCTAATATGTGTATTTTTTATTTTGTTTTCATTTTTTATAGGAAAAAGCAATTTCTTTTTTTAATTTTACATTTTTATTTATTTATTTATTTTTACTTTTATTATTTTCACTTTTTTTTTTTTTTTATCAAGTCTTTCTTGGATCTTGAAGATCCAGTGGGGCTGATGGCTGTACTATACTTTGCAATGCTCTTGCATTGCAAAGTGTAATACAATCAGATGCCCTGTAGGTGGCAACAGCGGATGCTTTTGGAAAGCGTCCGGTTGCCATGGCAACCATCGCAGCAGCCCCGATGGTGGAGAGAGGGAGCCCCCTCCCTCTATTAACCCCATGGATGCCGCTGCCGTGGCATCTATGGGGTTACAGCAGAGTGTCAGCATAGAGCTGACACTCTCTGCTGATGGCGGCGGCTCAGGAATGGAGCCGCCGCCATTACACACAGCAGGGGGACCGCACGCCATGGGGGCAGCGCTGGAAAGGGGGCAGCATTGAGGGGCCAGCATTGAGTGAGTCACGGCCAGCATTGAGGGGGCAGGAGGAATGTATGGGGCGGGGAGGGGGCGGACCGCAGGAGATAAGCAGCGGATAGATTCAGCGGCAGGCGGACACAAGGGGGGGCTTGAAGGGGCACACATGGGGGGCACAGATCGGGGAGGGGGGGCACGAGGACACATTACCTGATTTCAGGCTCTGATCTGCAGAGCGCAGATCAGGGCCTGAAACCGGCATTTTTTCACTGCCGTGATCCGATTGGTTAGTCTGCACAGACTAACCAATCGGATCGATTGTTGGCAAGGGGCCACTCTGATTGGTCCCTTGCCGGCATTACTGAACTGTATGCTGTCCGTGACAGCAGCAGGACAGGGGCAGAAGCTTTAATCCAAGCGCTTTGCAGCGCTTGGATTAAAGAGCTGGCTTGACGTCTATATACGTGGTAGCTGCACGGGATATGTGCAGCTATCACGTATATATACAGATTTCGGTCGGGAAGGGGTTAACAAACTGCCTTCTGTTCTGACCTAGCTGTTAGGTGTTCTGAGCAGTGGTTACATAAGGGCAAAAACATAGGACAAACAGGCTAAAGACAGAGGAGAGAGGATGGTTTGATCCACCAACAAGCACGAGCAGCTCCCACATTTCCTTGTCCACCATGGAGACACAGGTGGCATCTTCATTACACATCCCAGTCCTTGCCCATACCATTTCAGGTGCTTAGCAGAGGAAATTTGATAGCACAGTGCCAATTACTTTTTCTGCCATTGCCAGCCAGACACTGTCGTATTCGTTTGCAGTTGTAGCGTGAAAGAGAAACCTGCTTTTGTCTTTAGCAGCGCTGTCCAACCACAGCACAGAGCTCAGAGCCAGGGAGTTGTTTTTTCTCCCTGGCTCTGAGCTGCGATTGGACAGCGCTGCTGTCAGGGAGAAGGGGAGACACTGGCGTCTCCTCCTCCTTGCACCGAATGTTGATACTCCTACTTGCACCGAATGTTGAGAAATTACCGGGGGCCACAGCAGACGAACGGAGTAGCGCCCAGGAATAATAGTAACTTTCCTCAGGTTCCCTGGGCGCCGCTCTATGCAGCCTGCTACTAAGTTCATATTCTTTGGACCCATGAAAGGTCCTCTTTAATATGTGCCACTAACGCATGTGTCTTCACTCCAGTGTCCACCTGTGATGTGATACGCATATAAATAGAGATGTCATTGTGTACATACATGACGTGTATATCTGTATATATCGTGTGTACTGGGCTCCGGTAGACTGATGGTTTACATTGATGATGTTTTCATCTGCGTCGACCTTTATGACAGACAGCCCACTACTGACTGCTAACATAACCCCTGGCTATTTCACTAGTCCTTCAGGTAATGACTGCAGTCATTGTCCACTGGGGTGATTTATAGGGGTAGGAGAACTTCATATTTGAAGTCAGCTTCCTCATGTACTGCTATTTTGGGGGTGGAGAGTGACATCACCACAGAATGACCCCCCCCCCCCCCCCCAATATCAGTTGTCACTTCTAGCCCATGTGGAGCCCTGTCCTCTTCTTTAAAATCTCCCAAAGAAGACTTCCTCCACGAATTATCCTAATAGGATTTTACCCCAGTTAGATGGATCATAAGAGGCTTCACTACACTACCACACACCGCCCCATACAGTATAATGTCTCCTTGTGGCCCACCACCCCATACATTAAAACGTCTCCTTGTGGCTGCCCCATACAGTATAACGTCTCCTTGTGGCTGCCCCATACAGTATAATGTCTTCTTGTGGCTGCCCCATACAGTGTAACGTCTTCTTGTGGCCCCCATACAGTATAATGTCTCCTTGTGGCTGCCCCATACAGTATAATGTCTCCTTGTGGCTGCCCCATACAGTGTAACGTCTCCTTGTGGCTGCCCCATACAGTATAATGTCTCCTTATGGCTGCCCCATACAGTGTAACGTCTCCTTGTGGCTGCCCCATACAGTATAATGTCTCCTTTTGGCTCTAAGTGTATTTTTCTGCTAAATGGGTATTTATTGCGATATATATAGTTATCGTGATAAATTTCTTAATATCGTTATCGTGGGAATATTTTTGATATCGCCCAACCCTAGTCCAGGGAGGTCCGAGAACACATCCGTGTTCCGACTTACGGACTCCCTGGCCTCCTGAGTCTGTTCAGAGGAGAGGCTATCAGCAATTTTTACTGTGGCAGCCGCTTCTCTTGCATCAGACAGAGGGGCCGGTACCTCTTCTCCAAGAAAACCCGGCCGTGGGCTGTCTTCTGTACAGGTTTCCCAATCTTTCCACGGTTTGAGTAAATTCACATGATAAACCTGCTCCGGCTTTCGCCGCCCTGGCTGGTGTACCTTGTAGTTTACATCTCCAATTTTCTCGAGTATCTCGTAGGGCCCCTGCCACCTAGCCAGGAACTTACTGTCCATGGTCCGAACCAGAACCTAAACCTGATCACCCGGGTTAAACATCCGGACCCGAGCCTGCCGATTATAGACTCGACTCTGGCAACACTGTCTCTATCCGATCTTGCATCTGGGTAACGTACTCAATGACACTTTAATGTGGAGTGGGTTGTTGTTACTACGCCTCTTTGGCCACGTCCAAGAGACCGCGAGGGTGTCTGCCATATAGCAGTTCGAAGGGTGAGAACCCAGTAGAGGCCTGGGGTACTTCTCGCACTGCAAACATGAGATAGGGCAGAAGAAGGTCCCAGTCCTTCCCATCTTTAGACACTACCTTTTTCAACATATTTTTTAATATTTGGTTGAACCGTTCTACCAGACCGTCCGTTTGCGGATGGTAAATGGACGTCCGTAGTTGATTTATGTGCAGCAACTTACAGAGTTCCCTCATCACCTTGGACATAAAAGTGGTCCCTTGGTCGGTCAGAGCCTCTTTAGGCAGTCCTACTCGGGAAAACATCTCCATTAACTCCTTAGCTATGAGTTTGGCCGAGGTATGTCGCAGTGGCACCGCCTCCGGGTACCGAGTGGCGTAGTCTAGAATGACTAAGATGTGTTGATGCCCTCTGGTGGACTTCGGTACTGGGCTTATGAGGTCCATAGCTATTCGGTCAAAGGGTACTTCGATAATCGGGAGAGGTACTAGGTGACTACAGAAATTTGGAAATGTGGCTGGGGGCAAGTTATCTGGCAGGTTGGGCAAGACTTACAAAACTCTTCCACTTCTTTGAATATGCTGGGCCAGTAAAACCACTGTAGAATATGATCCTGAGTTTTATGCAGCCCCAGGTGACCCCCGAGAACATGTTGGTGGGCTAGTGTCACGGTCCCTCCCGTGACCGAGGTGAGAAGATCGGATAGACTTGCTGCACGTGAGGCTATCTGACAGGTCTCTCTGTTTTCCTCCTTGTATGTTGTTGTTTGGCAGGATCTCAACTTTCCTCAGGTTCTGCTTGTTATCAGTGATGAGGCTCTATTTAGGTCCGCCTCACACTGCTGACCATGCGGTTTATATTTCCTCTTGGAGATGCTAGAGCTTGTTTGTCTTGGATCTCCTGCTTCTCCATTCATCTCAAAGCTAAGTACAAGTTGCTTTTTCTGTTTGTTGTTCTCTGGTGTGTTTTAGTTCTAGGCCTCAGGGAGATGCAGGTTTCTTCATCTGGGAAGGAACCAGCTGTCTCGTCTCCTGATACCTATTCTAGGGCTTGTCAGTTGTTAGCAGGGCATAGGTATCCGGCGTATGAGCATTTCCACCATCAGGATCTGCTCATACTGGCAGGTGTTAGGTAAAGGCCTAGGGATTACTAGAAGGTCACCATCCCTCTTCCTTAGCTTTTGAGGCCTAGACAGTTGTCTATTTCTTTTGTGTGTATCTGGTGTTTTCCCCTTCCCCCTAGAGTAGAAACTCCAAAAAAGTGGCCCCATTTTAGAAACTACGGGATAGGGTGGCAGTATTGTTGGTACTATTTTAGGGTACATATGATTTTTGGTTGCTCTATATTACACTTTTTGTGAGGCAAGATAACAAGAAATAGCTGTTTTGGCACCGTTTTTATTTTTTGTTATTTACAACATTCATCTGACAGGTTAGATCATGTGATATTTTTATAGACCAGTTTGTCATGGATGCGGCGATACCTAATATGTATACTTTTTTTTAATTTATGTAAGTTTTACACAATGATTTCATTTTTGAAGCAAAAAAAATCATGTTTTAGTGTTTTCATAGTCTGAGAGCCATAATTTTTTCAGTTTTTGGGCGATTACCTTGGGTAGGGTATGATTTTTGCGGGATGAGATGACGGTTTTATTGGCACTATTTTGGGGTGCGTGTGACTTTTTGATCGCTTGCTATTACACTTTTTGTGATGTAAGGTGACAAAAAATGGTTTATTTAGCACAGTTTTTGTATTTTAAATTTTTTACGATGTTCATCTGAGGGGTTAGGTCATGTGATATTTTTAGAGAGCCGGTTGATACGGACGCGGCGATACCTAATATGTATACATTTTTCTTTATTTATGTAAGTTTTACACAATGATTTCATTTTTGAAGCAAAAAAAATCATGTTTTAGTGTTTCCATATTCTGAGAGCCATAGTTTTTTCAGTTTTTGGGCGATTATCTTAGGTAGGGTCTCATTTTTTGCGGGATGAGATGACGGTTTAATTGGCACTATTTTGGGGTGCATATGACTTTTTGATTGCTTGCTATTACACTTTTTGTGATGTAAGGTGATAATTTTTTTTTTATTTAGCACAGTTTTTATTTTTTACGGTGTTCATCTGAGAGGTTAGGTCATGTGATATTGTTATAGAGCCGGTCGATACGAACGCGGTGATACCAAATATGTATACTTTTTTTTTATTTATGTAAGTTTTACACAATAACAGCTCCATATTCTGAGCCATAGTTTTTTTTAATTTTTTGGGCGATTGTCTCAGGTAGGGGCTCATTTTTTGCGGGATGAGGTGACGGTTAGATTGGTACTATTTTGGTGGGCAAACGCCTTTTTGATCGCTTGCTGTTGTACTTTTTGTGATGTAAGGTGACAAAAAAATGGTTTATTTAGCACAGTTTTTATTTTTTATTTTTTACGGTGTTCATCTGAGGGGTTAGGTCATGTGATATGTTTATAGAGCTGGTCGATATGGATGCGGCGATACCTATTTTTTACCAATTTTTTTTTAACTTTATTTGGGGAAAATGACGTTTTTGTTTATTTTTACTTAAAATTTAATTTTTGGGGGGGAAACCTTTATTTTTTAAACTTTTTTTTTTCACTTTATTTTTTGTCCCACTTTGGGACTTGAACTTTTGGGGGTATATTCCTTTACAATGCATTCCAATACTTCTGTATTGGAATGCATTGGCTGTATGAGTAATACTGTGTGTATTACTCATACAGCTTCCGGGGCCTGTGAGATCCAGGGGGCTGGATCTCACAGGCTCTTCACCGGAAGGCAGCGCAGATGCCTCAGGAAGGCATCGTGCTGCCTTCCATGCCATCGGGTCTCCCCCACAGCCCCATGGGGACCCGATGGCACTGCTGCCGCCGCCGCCCGCACCATAAAAAAACGCAAACCGCAGGTCTAAATTGACCTGCGGTTTGCGGCGATCCGACACGTGTCCGTAAGGGGTTAAGAATGTCTTACTGCGTCCCACCTCAGCAGCGATGGCGCGCTGTGAGAGACCCTGCTTATGCAGTTCAACAACCCGACCACGTTCAAAAAGGGAGAGTCTTTTTGCCTTTGCCATCACAACGTGTGACTACCTGACAGAAAATGACAATGAATCCACATCTTTGCACAGATTTGGCCTTTTAAAGGCATGTGGTCCTAAAATTTGGATCAGCTGAAAAACAGCCTGTTTCAGTTTAATCGTTATTTTCAATAAATTGAATGCTCAAAAAATGTTTTGTCTCACTCTCCTTTCTTCTTGTTGCATGTTGAAGCTCTACTTGGAACCTTGTTAAAGGGATTCTGTCATCAGCATTTAGGCCTATAACCTAAACATATGGCGAGGTCCCTACTAATACACTGAATCCTAAAGTGACCTTATCAAATGCATCTGTGGCTCTATAATCATATAAAACAGGTTTATATAACCTGTCACTCATGTCAAAATGTGTCCAAGGGGACGTCTCATGATGCAGGGTGCCTGGCTGCAGTCATCTCGTTTTGGTGCCCAGCGCCGCCTTCTGAATTGAAATCGCCGCCCTCCCTTTCATTAGAGCCGCCTACCTCAGTTCATCACGCCCCTCTCTAAAAAAAAAAACTTAAGTCCTGTCACGTTTACAGGCATGAATTCGATACGTCTGCCACGTCTACCGACATGTTTAAGTCCTGTCGTGACTACAGGCATCAATTTGATACGTCTGTCACGTCTACAGACACGTTTAAGTCCTGTCACGTCTACAAGCATCAACTCAATACGTCTGTCACGTCTACAGACACGTTAAGTCCTGTCACGACCACAGGATACGGTCCTACACTGTATGCCTCGTCCACTCTCATGTCTCAGTCTACACTCGTTCGGGGCTTGCAAGGCTACTTAGGTCACATCCTATTCTGCTATGTACACATCTTCCCATATTCAGTCACTTCGGTGAAGGGGTGCTCCGCATGCTGGTCGGCATCTCGTGTGCTGGTACGGCGGTTCTTGGCACATCGGTGGTTCGTGATACTGGTGAATGGCACAAACTGCTGTTGGGTATTCATCTTCTGCATTAATCATGTTGTGTTTTAGTAGGATGTCTCAATGGGCGATACATCATCATCCCGTGGGAGCGTGGTGTCACATTCCGCAAGAGACTCCACACCATCATTAAGGTCATGGACTGTGCCCAAATTGATGGCAGAGTTATCCAAAAGAGGCATTCCATTTCCAGCTTCTGCAAGGAAGGCGGAACTGTTTCGTCTTCTGTCTTCAGTTCCGGAGGTCCAAAATCCGGAGGTGGTGTCCATGGACACTATTCAGACCTCGCTTACGCAACTGCACGGCGTCATCAATGTTGAACTTTCAGGCCAGGCTAGAATCGGTCGAGGCAGGCGATACAGCTGCCCGTTTGGTGTGCCAATGTCCGGCAGGTTCTTCTAGCCTCCAGGCTAGTGTTGCTGGTGGGTCAGGTTCTGTACCCCCTATCGCACCGTTCCACTTCGTTCCAGCCAACATTCGACAGGAAATAATTGACGGCAAGGATGTGAACTTAGCGTCCTTACTCATAACAGCTCATGAGGTGCCAGACAACAAGACCATAGTCTGTGGGGAGGTCTCGGTGGTCCTCAAATCTAAGGATGTGAGGTTGAATAGAAACTCAGCATACCAGAGTTTATCTTAGCCTTTAGTCTGTACAGGGATGTTGTCTTATCCTGTTAGGGTCCCATCCACATGCAGACTGGGTACAGTATGTTATCAATGGTCTTTCCGCAGGTTACCATACAGGGCTATTGGCTCTTCTCTTTTGCAGGTCTCTCCACAAGCAGACCGCGTACCATCACCAGTGCCCAGGCTCGACCAGCTAGTGATGGACTAACGGTCCATCTCGCCACCGCCAGGTCCCTTATGACTAAAGCCATGTCCTGTAACACCCTGAGGATATATAAGAAGGCATGGACCTCGTTCTGTAATTTTAAGAGAACCCATTCTTTGGCAGGAGTGGGCAACATCTCTAATCTACTGGCCTTTGCCACATTTTTGCCACTCTCACCACAAGCTGTCATTTAGCACTATTAATTATACCCGGCTGGGATTCAACATCATTTGTATCTACGGCATCCTAATCAACCCTCCTTGTTTTCAGCCCATCCAATTAGAATGCTACTGAAGGGTATACAGAAGGGGTCTGCTGTGGCCCGCCCTACACGACAGCCATTAACAGGGTCAATGTTCAGATTGCTTTCAGATAAACTACGCAAAACCCCTTCAGTAAGCACACTAGTTTATTGATCAAGACAACCATGTACCTAGCCTTCTATGGCTTCCTCAGACCAGGCGAGTTCACCTGCGCCACAACATGCAAGAGCTAACTGAGGAAGGATCAGCTGTCATGGGATGGGTCATGCTAAGTTCTTACTTGAACGTCCACAAAAACGGCCCGAGCGGGTCAGCTCACAGAGGTTAGATACTTCCCCACTGGTAATAAGTGGTGCCCAATTATGGCAGTGCAGGAATGGACGCGCTTTACCGAAGCAACCCCAGGGGATGCTCTTCTGCTAAAGCTGGGTTTTGCGCCTTTGAGTTGTCAGAACTTTCTCATATTCATCCGAATATTATTGAGGAATGTTGGGGTCAGTCCCAGTTCCATCACAGGGCATTCCTTTCGCATTGGTGCGGCTTCGCCGCCTCCAAGCACAACGTCTCAGTGCATGTTATTAAGAAGTTGAGCAGATGGCAGTCGGCTTGTTATGCACGATATATACCAAATCCGCAGTGTGAAATGTTTAATGCTTTCAGGAATCTGGTATTGTAATTTTGTTAATAACACTATTGCCCTGAGCTATGTTTGTTATTTTTGGCCCCTTTAGCCTACCCTCCGTACAGCAGTCTCGGCATACCCCTTCTGCTTAGCATAGTAGGTAGGTAGGTAGGCGTACTTATCTTGAGCCGACCCGAATACAAGTTATAGGCAAATGGCTTATAAGCTGCAGCCTCCTCCTCACCTTACTGGCGGCTCGTTTCTGCCCCACCCTACTAAGTCCCCTTTTATTTTAACTACTCAATGGGATGGGCCCCTTTAGCCTACCCTCCGTACAGCAGTCTCGGCATACCCCCACTGCTTAGCATAGTAGGTAGATAGGTAGGTAGGCGTACTTATCTTGAGCTGACCCGAATACAAATATATATATATATATACATAAATTGTGGAATGTTGTTAGAGATGCTGTCACACTGTTAGTGAAAAAGGTTTGCTTGGATTTCGTCACTAGCCATAAAAAGGGATTTTGAACAAAAAAGCACCATCTAAGCAAGAATAGGATACCAAATAACAGCTGCAGGGATCGGTTCAATGCCCTTCTTCACATATGCTGAGGTGAAAGGAAAATTCTGCAGTGTCTGCTTTTTCTTCTTATGTTGTATGTCCATGATAAAATCAACGCAAAAGCACATCAATGATACATTTAGCACATGGTCTGCTGAGGTGGCTTCATTACAATTCATGAATTTATGTCCAGATATAATCAGATTTACTTGACAGCTATGGCTCTGACAAATTTTATCTAGTACCGGTGTAGCATGGGTATTACTGCCTCAAATTTATAGGCCATAAAAAATTTAGGGAAGGCTTCTTAATGTTTAAAGGCGTAAAACACACTCAGATTGAAAATTAATGAGCTGTGATTTAAAGCTTAGGAGAAAGCCTGAGTTTCCATTTTCTACCATGCAAAGAGATTTGCTGAATTAGTAACAACATACTGTAGTGGGAGATGAAATAACCAATATATTAATGTTGAATTTCCAAATGTGCAAATGTTTGTGTAAGACGCTGTACAGTACAGTGGACAAAAATTCCTGAAACATATTGCAGCTTGCACTGTGTGAGGGGTGATCTATAAATGGGATTGAAGTATCATGTAATGTGCACAGTCGAAGCCTTCTAAGGCTGGCAATACATATTAGACAGCTGTTGGCTAAGCACTCAACAGCTATTTCTCCTAGCCCCTTACCTACATATGAAAGCATGCTTGTGCCAGTGTTTTACGAAGTGACAGTGGAAAAAGCCACTGTTGTGTCTTCGGGCAGTGGATTATCTCCCTAACCACAAAAGGATTGGCCAACTGAAATCCAACTGCCCGATCCTTTTCATCCCAGACACGTTCTGACAGGAAACAGCTAGGAGGCCCCTGTACAATTTCGATTGTTTGCTGGTTTGCTGCAGTATACACTGTGTGGGTTTCTTCTAGTTTTACAAGTTATATTTTCTACAGTGTATACGATGGTTTGATGGTGCTGGAGGGTCTACTACTTGCTATTGAAAAGAATACAACCTTTTAAAGTTACTATAAATTTTTGTCTCATGAAAGATGTTCTGCAGCTTCCAAACCAGCATCTGGATCCAAATACTTTTGTAATTGCATGTACTGTAATGCATCTCAATATCGCCATCTGCTGTTTGTTATTTTTCTTATTTCTCTGTCCACCTCACTGAGGGGGACGCACACGCTCAGTTCCATCCTTGGACGGCCTCCTGAGCTGTAATAGGAAGAAAGCTCCAACAGAAATAACACACCTGAGAAAAAACACATCCCCTGGCAGCCAGCTTGCTATAAATCTAGCAGAGCAATGAATGAGGAGTTCTCTGGATCCATGTGAGGTACAGGGCTGGTTCTAACTTTGTTAGAAAGAGGTTGTTATGTACTATATGATGTCTGATTTTCATTTTTTTTATGGTAATCATAGGATAACCCCTTAAATCTCTTACACCTAATTGCACGTAACCGATTATGAACAGTGTTCGGCCCAACCACACAACTGTCCCGTCTCTATGTCTGACCAGAAAGCAGATATGCTGGGTAAAACCTGAACAGGTATAAAAGACAATAAACCATCACCTACCTGTGAAGCATCTTGGGGAAACACAGCATCAAAGGCAAACATTTTTGGTGGTATCTGAGTTCCTCTCTTCTGGAATACATTCTGCCCTCCACAAGATAATGGATCATACAATGTAATCTGTTTCTTCCTTGGATCAGCTTTCAAGAAAGAGCTGGAATCAGTTGACTCTCCCACTAGTGTTGAACAAATACGCACCATGACCTTTACCTGTGATACAAGATAAGGGCGTGATTATTAAATGTATTTGGTCACATAGGAAAATTGTACACATATATTAGAAAGGTGTCTATACACATAAATGCAAATTCCAAAATAACTGATCGTTTATTCTCAATGGAGATAAGCTGCCACCAGAGGTGTCTGGCATCAGCTTAGGGTCCTTTAATATGGCCAGATATTCTGCCTGGTATTGAGCACCAATCAACCATAACAGCATGTCGGCCGGTGTGCAGAACCTGCACTTATATTAAGCAATTATCTTTATTACAGGGGGTGAACGACTGGTAATACAATTTTTCATCCACATACAGTTTTCTTCTGCCGGAAGCACAGGTCCTGTTTATATGGGGAAATGTTCTGCTGACAAATAATAAAGCCACTCGACAAATGAGCTCATTTGATGGGTGATTGGCAGCATGGGTACAGAGGATAATGAACGGTAACGATCAAGCGTGCATATGTATGGGGTAGCTGTAAGGAACAGTTGTTGGCTGAATGTTTGTTTACCCAACAGTTAAGGTGGATTTAGACTGCCCGATTTACAGACAGATTATCGGAAACAAACGTTCCTGAGAATGCCTGTTCCCGACACAATGAACGAGTAAAATGCTCGTTAACCGGGTGACCATGTCTTTTGTGCAGGCACATGGACAGCAGATCGTGCTGGCTAAACAGTGATCTGCTGCCCAGAAACAAAGATTCTGTATGGGGATGAGGGATTGGAATAGCGATCCCTAGTCCTCATACTGTGAAGGAGATCGCTGCATGCAAATGCAGTGGTCTCCTTCACTTAATGAGCAGCTGACTGTCGGGAAGGAACGCTTTCTTTCCGACTGTCAGCTGTAACATCGTGCAGTGTAAACCCGCCTTTAGTGAAGGTATGTGATCACCTTTACAGTAAGAACTTAATACATAAGAATGTGCAAAAACTTTGTCTTTACACCAATGCAGCAAACATTGATATTTCAAATTATATAATGGGACAATGTATTTCAATACAAAATGGAAAATCCAATGTAGAATGAACAAAATAGACTGTCACTGATTTCCTGCATGTCACAAATGATATCCTAAAAAAAAAAAAGGTGAAATATATATTTCATGACAGCCACTTAGCTTGTCTGCTGTGAAAATATTCATCTATAAACATTCCTCCCCAAGAGAAGATATAGGGTAGATTTACTGGCGGGGGGAGGGCAGATGAAGACAAAGTATATATTGATTCTCCTACTGGAGTGTGCAACTTCCCACTGATTTGAATTAGCAGTCTTTGGGCTATAACAGCATTATCAACCCTTAATAATCAACTCCCACGGAGATGCTTAGCAGTGGTCACCATCCCTGCGCTCTGCTATTCCAGCTGTGCTTGTGGATTAAGAAACTCAGCCTTCAAGTCAGCATTCATGTGATTAGCACATTTTAAAATTCCTTTTAGTGAAGTCCTAAGGCAGGTACTGGAAGAGATTTTAAAACACTTAAGAACATGGGTAAAACTTGTAACATATTTATACTGCTTAGAGAAGTTTTGTGCTTGATATTTGACATTCACCTACATAAAATAGACCCAAAAATCAGGAAGGCACATGATGTTTTCTTTAGTTCTTCTAGGAAATTACTAAGATCCATAAATGAAATGTCCCATTTTCCCAGTTGCGGTTTTGACAAACCATATTAACAATGTAGGGACCAAGTGCCTATGACAGGCAGAGCTGGCTGCCTTTTATATTCGACCTGCGATGTTGCCTGATCACTACATCGGGGATCTGTGATATTCCCTATAATGTTGTATTGCACCCAATGCTTACACTGCCTTTTCTAACCTTGAGGCTACGAGTATATAAGTGCCAGGTTATTGATAAAATGCTGGATAAAAGTCTTTTATAGTAAAGCATTTTCTACAAACACAACAAACCTTTTTTGTGTTACAGCAATATTGTAATAAACTCTTTTTCTATTACCAGTTTAGTCATGCAAGCCAAAGTGAAAAGAAAAATACCATAACTTGGACCCTATTTTTTTGTGGAAATAAAATACTGAAAAAGACATGATTTTCTATAGTGTTTTCTATAGGTCATAAGTATCTGATCGATTGGAGTCCGACACCCGGGACCCCGCCGCTCAGCTGTTTGAAAAGGCACTGGTGCTCCTGTGAGCGCTGCAGCCTTCTCTGTGCTTCCTGTGCTCAGCCCCATAGAAGTGAATGAGGCTGAGCGCGATACCAAGCACAGCTCTATACTTGTACGGCGCTGTGCTCGGAAGGTTGCAAGAAGGCCCAGGTGCTCACAGGAGCACCAGTGCCTTTTCAAATAGCTGATCAGTGGGGTTCCCAGGTGTCGGACCTCCACTGATCAGATACTGGTGACATATCCAGAGGATAGGTCTTCAGCATCAAAATCCTGATAATGCATAATACATGCACTTGTCTATTAGTAATGGCCCTACACCAGTAATGTCCAATATAATTACTATGGGGGAAGCCCTGCTACTTTTCCATCTTCCTGGGGAACCCAAACAAATATCTAATGTTTAAGGTGGCTATACACCTTAGATATCTGTCGGCCAATAGCTATTCCTCCTGAACCCATTTTACACATATATCCTCTGCTTGGCCATGTGTGAATTATTCTCTATAGGGAGGGGGCGGGGGGTAAACTGCTCTTAGACATGTCTAGAGGCAGCTTAGTGAGAACAAAAGATTGCACGTGCTGAAATCCAACATGCCAATCCTTCTTTTCCCCCATCTGCCATCAGAAAAGAGTCGTAAAACATTCATTCATATTAGATGGTTGATCAGTCCTGCTGAAGTCAGCAGGTTCAGCCCCCTAAACCCCCTCAAAACCCTGACTAGGAAACACTACCTTTTTTTTGTACACATAATCCTACTGGCCTTGACAAGTTAACACCTTTTTTTCTATCGTTCCCTTTACCCCGTCTGTATATCTTCCGCCAAAACAATACTTCTTGGCCTGAGTCTGGATGTTTCTAGAGGTTCCTCAGCCCTGTGCTCTGCCTTGTGAATGAGGTCTACAGCGTCTACAAGTGCTGACTGGCAACCCCAGAGGCATGCAGGGGAAGAGATAATCATTTGCTCCCAGTGATGATATATTCTTGGAAGTAGCTAAATGAATTTATCGTGCAGTAATCATTCAGTGCAGGCATGATGAAAAGCAAAGAAATTGGTTTGCAGAGACTAAGTCATTATCAGAGAGCTGTGGAGAGAAACAAGCAGGTTATTACAGGAGGGGAGAAAGTGAAGAAATACATTCTGAGAGAAGGCCCGCTAGAAGATGCAATCTCCTATTGCGATTAGGAATGGCTTAGATGGCACCACTCTAACTGTAAACGTCACATGTGCACAGATCATCATGACTTCTGCCATGGGTCAGTGCCTGCGATACGGTACACCGCCAGCACTTGTTTCCCACAGCATCAAATTGGATTAGATTAGAAGGTATGGCACTTCTTATCAGTTTTTTTATATAGTCATCTAATTTCTCCATTTATTAAGAACAAATAGAAAGGATAACTGCTTCCTTCTATCCAATATATAAAAAATATACATACAGGCTCTTGAGTATACAGGCCTACTTTTCATATCATCCTGTATTCTACCCAATATACTCCTATCAAAGATGGATGGATAGATGGATAGTCAATGGTTTGATAGATAAGGATTTCTACCCTGACAGAGATCATTTCATTTGGGCCTTGCTAGGGTATGTTTGCATATAGCAGATCAGTCACAGACATTTCTGACACTTTGAGATACTTTCATACAGAAATTTCTGCAATAAAAGATGCTCTAGAATTCTTATCTTATGGGGAATATGAGCAGTTACTAAAACAGACATATTGGGAGTGGTGACAGGTTACACTTCTGGTAGTGTGTACATAGTATACTGATGTTGGTCTCCTGAAGAAAATAGTTGAAAAAAAATCAAAATTTTTAATAATTTATATCTGACTTTAAAGGAGTTGTCTGGGCCCTGAAAAACTGTGAGTAAAAAAACCCCAAAAACACTCCCCTGCTCAACCCAGGTTTCCAGACCTGTCTGGTCGGAAGTGTGATGTGCCAACCTCCTGCACATGTCGCTACTTAGACCACTGACTGGCTGGTAGCAGTGATGTGTGGGTAATAGGCACGTCGCACTTTCAGACAGGTGGGGACTGGAAGCATCAGGGACAGAGACATGCTGCATGAAAGGGAACGAGAAGAGCAGGTAAGTAGTTTTTTTTTTTTTTTACCCGCACATCATGACCAGCCATCCCCTATATTTTTTCCAGCTTGGATGACTAAAGCTACTTTCACAGTTGCGTTTGGTGCGGATCCGTCATGGATCTGCACAATGGATCCGTCCAGATAATACGACCGTCCGTTCAGGACGGATCCGTTTGTATTATCTTTAACATAGCCAAGACGGATCCGTCATGAACTCCATTGAAAGTCAATGGAGGACGGATCCGTTTTCTATTGTGCCAGATTGTGTCATAGAAAACGGATCCATTCTGACACACAATGTAAGTCAATGGGGACGGATCCGTTTTCTATGACACAATCTGGCACAATAGAAAACTGATCCGTCCTCCATATGACTTTCATTGGAGTTCAGGACGGATCCGTCTTGGCTATGTTAAAGATAATACAAACTGATCCGTCCTGAACGGATGCAGACATTTGTATTATCTGAATGGATCTGCAAGCAGCGTTTTGGTGTCCGCCTCAAGAGCGGAATGGAGGCGGAACGGAGCCAAACGTATGCATTCTGAGCGGATCCTTTTCCATTCAGAATGCATTAGGTCCGTTTTGGACCGCTTCTGAGAGCCCATGACGGATCTCACAAATGGAAAGCCAAAACGGCACTGTGAAAGTAGCCTTAAAAAGTCTTATTCCAGAGCACTCCAAAGATTGCTAATAGAGATGCAGCTTCTCTCCGCAGTTTATCTGAAAACACTGTGTAATGTTACAATTTTATAAGCAAAACTAAACCAAGACTTCTCTCCACTGACACTGATTTTTCCTATTAATGAAGGAGTAGACTATTTACTTTGGACCAGTGCCAGTAACAAAGAGAGAAGCTGGAGTTTAAAAGAAGATCTAGAAGGACAGAATGAAGTGATAAATTAAGTTGTAGCCCCTATGAGAGACAGTCTTTAAAGAAGTTTTCCAGTTTAAACTTGAAGAGGTATTTCCATTTCATAAAGTGAAGTGATATCCCATCACTTTATGATCATGGGGAATCCAACTTCTGGGACTCAACAATCATAACCTGATTCGATGCAGCCACAACAGAAAAGATCCAGATAGAACAAGGTTAAAAGCTGTGCACCAAGTGATCTAGTGAAGCAGCGATTGGGTGTAGTGATTGCTACCAACGAGTAAATCATCATCCTAAACTACTGCAAAGTTTGAAGATGTCACATATAGAAGCAGCTGTTTTGCTGCCTGGAAATGATTGTACAATTGCACATTATAATATTTGGTTGTGTGGCACTTATCCATTCATGCGTGACTTAACCAATGCCAGGAATTTACAGCCTCAGAGCATCCGCTTCAGATGCCTTTTAAAGAGAACATTATAAAGATCAAACACAATTTACGGATTTAACATAGTTACATTGCTTTATGAAACATGACAGCAGCTACTCAACAATGTTCTAATTAGCCATGTCAAAAACAATTCATTCTTCCTTAAAGGCACAGTTCCATTTACAAACCTCACACAAATGCTTTTAATAAACATCTGAATCATCACACTTATGTTCTACAAAGACATTAGGGCTTAGGAGAAACTTTAGGGTATTAGAAGAAGAGATTAGCAAATTGATTCTAAACTAATCAAATTTGTCTTGAATTTTACAAATATTCAGTTTCCAACCGAATCCGAATCATTTGCAATTCATTTTAGACAAATCTCTCAAAATGGCGGCACCATTTTACAGGTCAAAAAACAGAGAGGAAGGCATCTGCCACCAAAAAAAATTCTCTCATCAATCTGCACTCAATACCCCATAATGAGAAAGTGAAAACAGAATTTTAGAAATCTTTGCTAATTTATTAAAAAGGAAAAACTAAAATCTCACATGGACATAAGTACTTTTTGCTATGACACTTGAAATTTAGTTCTGGTGGCCTCCCTTTTCTCTTGATCACCTTTGCTATGTTTCTACACCTTGATTGGAGTTCATCTGTGGTAAATTCAGTTGATTGGACATGATTTGGAAAAACACACCCCTGTCTAGATAAGGCATCACAGCTGACAATGCATATCAGAGCAGAAACCAAGCCATGAGAAGGAAAGAATGGCCTGTAGAGATTGTGTAGAGGCACAGATTTGGAGAAGGGTATAAAAAAAATTCTGCTGCACTGAAAGTTCCCATGAAAAGGAAGAAGTTTGGAACAACCAGGACTCTTCCTAGAGATGGCCCCCACACCAAACTAAGTAATCAGCGGAGAAGGGTCTTGGTAAGAGAGGTGAGGTGACCAAGAACCCAATGGTCTCTCTGGCTGAGCTCCAAAGATCCTGTGTGCAGATGGGAGAAACCTCCAAATGGTCAACCATCACTGCGGCATTGCACCAATCCGGAATTTATGACACACAAATAAAGTTCTCTGTAAATGATACATAAAAGTCTATCTGGAGATTGAGCAAAGCACCAATAGGACTCTCAGACTGTGAGAAACAAGATTCTCTAGTATGATGAAACCAAGATTGAACCTTTTGGCCACAATTCTATTCATCAATACTGGAGGAAACCAGGCACTACTCATCACCTACCAATACCATTCTTATAGTGAAGCAATGTAGTGGCAGCATCATACTGTGGGGGTGTTTTTCAGCGGTTGGAACAGAGAGACTGGCCTGGGCTGAGGGAAAGCTGAATGGGGCACAGTACAGAGATATTCTTAATGAAAACTTGATCCAGAGCGCTCTGAACCTCAGACTGTATCGAAGGTTCACCTTGCAACAAAAGATTAACCCTAAGCACACAGCCAGGACAACACACGCTTAAGGATAACTGTGTGAATGTCTGTAAGTGACCCAACCAGAGCCCTGACTTAAACCCAATCAAACAATTCTGGATAGACCTGAAAATGGCTGTTCACTGATGCCTCAATCCAACTTGACAGAGCCTGAGAGGATCTGCAGAGAAGAATGGCAAAACAACTCAAAATCCAGTTATGCAAGCCTTGTGGCATCACAAGAAGACTGGCTGTAATAGCTGTTAAAGGTGCTTTAACTAAGTACTAAGTAAAAGGTCTGAAAACATATGCCATTGCAATATTTTAGTTTTTTCTTCTCAATAAATTACCAAAGATTTCGAACATTATATTTTTACATTCTCATTATGGGGTATTGAGTGGAGAGTGCAGTAGAAAAACTTGATTTTTTATTTTATTTTACCACAAGGCCAGAACATAACAAAATGTGAAAAAAGTGAAAGGGTCTAAATGCGTTATATATGTCACTGTTCACATTACTATTCCGGTCTTGGCATTCATAGAGTCATACACAACTTTTTAGGGCAATCTTTGCACTTTCAATTTGGGTCAAATTTATTTGTACTCAAATCAAATCTGCCAATCAATTTGTTAGAATTGGACCCAAAACGAATTTCAAGAAATTTGTTCCTCTCTATTTAGAAGTGTCACAACCAGACAGCTGAGAAGCTCTGACAGGAGCCTTCCAGATCCTCCTCCTTGAGTTTCTTTGTTTTGGTTTCAGTTCCTCATCTCGTTAGTCTATCTCAGCTGTCATGCAGTTGGACTGATTGCTTCCCTTTAAGTTCCTCCCCATAATGCAGTAGTGTGCGGCTTATACAACTTCCTGGAGTGTGTGTGCATGCTGTTCCTATTTCCCAGTCCTCTGCAAGATAAGTGCTGTTCCTTTATTTGTGATTTTCTGTCTGCTGGATTTCAGGAGACCCTGACTCCCTCTGTGTCTAGTGTAGGGAGCCGGTGGTCGTGTCCCCTCACTATTGTAGGGTCTTCAGGTATTATATAGCCGAGGTACGTGGATATGCGCCCATCCACCTTTGGGGTGTTCGCATAGGCTGAGCAGTCAGGGAGAGTGGCAGGTCTCATGCAGGGGTCTCCCTTTTGTTCCTTAGTTGTGGATCCAGTGAGTCATTGATTATATTGCATTGTCTTGTTTCCTGTACACCATCCGTGACATTATAAGCCGCCAAAACCGTCTCAAGCATGGATCCGGTTTCACTTTTGGCTGAACGCTTCCAGGGTCTTTCATTGGAGGTAGCTGATCTTCGTAAGACTTTTTCTCAGTTTCAAGTGACCGGTTCAGCTTGCGTTCATGGAGTTTGTTCTGAGCCTAAGATCTCGCTCCCGGATACGTTCTCCGGGGGTAGTGAGTATTTTGTGCGTTTTAGAGAGGCTTGCAAACTCCATTTTCGCCTTCTTCCCCATTCCTCTGGTGATGAAGAACGGAGGGTGGGGATCATTATATCGCTGCTCAGGGGTAACGCTCAGTCCTGGGCCTTTTCGTTGCCGGAGGCGGCACGGCCCCTCCGTTCAGTGGATGAATTCTTTTTAGCCCTGGGTCTGATATATGATGATCCGGATCGTATTGCTCTGGCTGAGTCTAGACTACGTCTGTTATGCCAGGGTAAACAATCCGCAGAGATATACTGCTCAGAATTTCGGAGATGGGCAGCTGATACTGGTTGGAATGATGCTGCACTCCGAAGTCAATTTTGCCATGGTCTTTCAGAGGGATTGAAGGATGCATTTGCCTTTCATGAGAGACCTACCTCCTTGGATTCTGCTATGTCTCAGGCCGTTCGTATTGACAGGCGTCTTAGAGAGAGAGGAGAGATCTCTCCTTCCTGTCATACTCAGTCCCGGGACAGTGCAGCGGTCTCATTCTGTGCGCAGGGGTCTCAGTCGCTGTCAGCCCCTTCTGAGCAGGAGCCCATGCAGCTGGGGTTGATTGCCTCTGACAATAGAGGATTCAGCCCGCATGGGAGGGTTTGTTTTTGTTGTGGAGGTATAAATATTTTGGCAAATGTTTGTCCCTCTAGGAAATTCAGGCAGTCTTCTGGGAGTAATAAAGAAACAAAAAGGAAAAAATCTTTTAAAAATGTTCCGTCTGTTACTATTGGCAGGGTTGAGGCGGAAATTGAAGGTTTTCCGTTTGCTTGTAGTTCCCGTTTTGTCCTGCCTGATAGGGTGGCGCTAGAGAGCAAGAGCATTTTTTGTGAGATTTTTGTGGATAGTGGAGCAGCTGTCAATCTCATTGATAATCAATTTGCAATAACTCATGGTTTCCAGGTATGCACTTTGGGAAAGGATATTCCTGTTTTTGCTATTGATTCCGCTCCATTTTCTCAGAAATCATTAAAGGGCATAGTTCACAACATCCATTTAATTGTGAGTGATGCTCATGTTGAGGATGTGTCATGTTTCGTCCTTAGCGGTTTGCCTACTCCTCTAGTGTTGGGGCTACCCTGGCTGACTAAACATAACCCCACCATTGATTGGCAAGCGAGGCAAATAAATGGTTGGAGTGACTTTTGCAGAAAGAATTGCCTCATGACATCTGTTTCTGAGGTTTCTACTAAGACTGTACCACCTTTCCTCTCTGAATTTTCGGATGTCTTCTCTGAGAGTGGAGTTCAGGATTTGCCTCCGCACAGGGAGTACGATTGCCCTATTAATCTCATCCCAGGCGCCAAGCTGCCTAAATCTCGTTTATACAATCTTTCCCAACCTGAGAGGGTCGCTATGCGTGCTTATATCTCTGAGAGTCTGAGAAAAGGACACATACGACCCTCGAAGTCACCTGTTGCCGCTGGTTTTTTCTTTGTTAAGAAAAAAGATGGTTCTTTAAGACCTTGTCTGGATTTCAGGGAGCTGAACAGTATCACTATTCGTAACCCTTATCCGCTTCCTCTGATCCCGGACCTGTTTAACCAGGTTGTTGGGGCTAAAGTCTTTTCCAAATTAGACCTAAGAGGGGCATACAACTTGGTCAGGGTCAGAGAAGGAGACGAATGGAAGACGGCTTTCAATACTTCTGAGGGCCATTTTGAGAATTTGGTTATGCCTTTTGGTTTGATGAATGCCCCAGCCGTTTTTCAGCATTTCGTGAACAGCATTTTTTATCATTTAATGGGAAAATTTGTATTAGTGTATTTGGATGACATTTTGATTTTTTCTCCTGATTTCAAGACTTATAAGGAACACTTACGTCAGGTCTTGCTCATCCTGCGGGAGAATAAATTATACGCGAAACTGGAGAAATGTGTGTTTGCGGTTCCAGAAATTCAATTTCTGGGGTTTCTTCTCTCCGCTTCTGGTTTTCGCATGGACCCCGAGAAGGTCCGCGCTGTGCTTGAGTGGGAGCTTCCTGAGAATCAGAAGGCGCTGATGCGTTTTTTGGGCTTTGCCAATTATTACAGGAAATTTATTTTGAATTATTCCTCTGTTGTTAAACCACTCACTGATATGACCAGAAAGGGGGTAGATTTTTCTTCCTGGTCGGTAGAGGCGCGTAAGGCTTTTTCTAATATCAAGGAGAGTTTTGCTTCCGCTCCCATCCTGGTACAACCTGATATTTCGTTACCCTTTATAGTTGAGGTTGATGCTTCTGAGGTAGGGGTGGGTGCGGTCTTGTCTCAGGGTTCCTCTCCTGCCAAATGGCAACCATGTGCCTTTTTCTCGAAGAAACTCTCCTCTGCAGAGAGAAATTATGATGTGGGAGATAGGGAATTGTTGGCCATCAAGTTGGCTTTTGAGGAACGGCGCCATTGGCTAGAGGGAGCCAGACACCCTATTACCGTGTTTACTGACCATAAAAATCTGGCCTACTTGGAGTCAGCCAAGCGTCTGAACCCGAGACAGGCCAGATGGTCTTTGTTCTTTTCAAGGTTTAATTTTGTTGTCACGTTCCGCCCTGGGGTTAAGAATGTGAAGGCAGATGCCCTGTCACGTTGTTTTCCGGGAGGTGGGAATTTTGAAGACTCGGGTCCCATTTTGGCTGAAGGTGTGGTGGTCTCTGCTCTTTTTCCTGAATTGGAGGCAGAGGTGCAGGCAGCCCAGTCAGAGGCTCCTGATCTTTGTCCTCCCGGGAGGTTGTTTGTGCCTCTCGCTTTGAGACACAAGATTTTTAAGGAACACCACGATACGGTCCTTGCTGGGCACCCGGGGGCAAGAGCCACACTGGATCTCATCGCTTGGAGATTCTGGTGGCCTGCGCTTCGTAAGTCGGTTGAGGGTTTTGTGGCAGCTTGCGAGACTTGCGCTCGTGCCAAAGTCCCTCATTCACGGCCATCAGGTCCTCTCCTTCCCTTACCCATTCCTTCCCGTCCTTGGACACATCTGTCCATGGACTTCATAACGGACTTGCCTCGTTCCTCGGGGAAGACTGTGATTCTGGTGGTGGTGGACCGTTTTAGCAAAATGGTGCATTTCATCCCTTTTCCTGGTTTGCCCAATGCTAAGACGCTGGCGCAGGCATTTATTGACCACATTGTCAAATTGCATGGTATTCCTTCAGACATAGTCTCTGATAGGGGCACGCAGTTTGTTTCCAGATTCTGGAAGGCTTTCTGTTCTCGCTTGGGGGTTCGGTTGTCATTCTCTTCTGCTTTCCACCCACAGTTGAATGGCCAGACAGAGCGCGTCAATCAGAATCTGGAGACATATCTGCGCTGTTTTGTGGCGGTGAATCAGGAGGATTGGTGTTCTTTTTTGTCCCTTGCTGAGTTTGCTTTAAATAACCGTCGTCAGGAGTCCTCTGATAAGTCACCATTTTTTGGTGCATATGGGTTTCATCCGCAGTTTGGGACTTTCTCGGGAGAGGGGTCTTCTGGTTTACCTGATGAGGACAGATTCTCCTCGTCTTTGTCATCTATTTGGCAAAAGATTCAGGATAATCTAAAGAGCATGAGTGAGAGATATAAGCGTGTGGCAGATAAGAGACGTGTGCCTGGTCCGGACCTGAATGTTGGTGATCTGGTGTGGTTGTCTACCAAAAATATCAAATTGAAGGTTCCCTCCTGGAAGTTGGGTCCTAGGTTTATTGGGCCTTACAAGATCCTGTCTGTCATCAATCCTGTTGCCTACCGTCTTGATCTTCCTCAGACTTGGAAGATCCATAATGTTTTCCATAAGTCCTTATTGAAACCTTATGTTCAACCTATTGTACCCTCGCCTTTGCCTCCTCCTCCGATTATGGTTGATGGAAATCTTGAATTTCAGGTCTCTAGGATTGTGGATTCTCGTCTTGTCCGCGGTTCCCTCCAGTACCTTGTTCATTGGGAGGGTTATGGTCCTGAGGAGAGGATGTGGGTCCCAGTGACGGACATTAAGGCCACTCGTCTCATCAGGGCTTTCCATGGGTCCCATCCTGAGAAGGTGGGCTCTGAGTGTCCGGAGTCCACTCGTAGAGGGAGGGGTACTGTCACAACCAGACAGCTGAGAAGCTCTGACAGGAGCCTTCCAGATCCTCCTCCTTGAGTTTCTTTGTTTTGGTTTCAGTTCCTCATCTCGTTAGTCTATCTCAGCTGTCGTGCAGTTGGACTGATTGCTTCCCTTTAAGTTCCTCCCCATAATGCAGTAGTGTGCGGCTTATACAACTTCCTGGAGTGTGTGTGCATGCTGTTCCTATTTCCCAGTCCTCTGCAAGATAAGTGCTGTTCCTTTATTTGTGATTTTCTGTCTGCTGGATTTCAGGAGACCCTGACTCCCTCCGTGTCTAGTGTGAGGAGCCGGTGGTCGTGTCCCCTCACTATTGTAGGGTCTTCAGATATTAGATAGCCGAGGTACGTGGATATGCGCCCATCCACCTTTGGGGTGTTCGCATAGGCTGAGAAGTCAGGGAGAGTGGCAGGTCTCATGAAGGGGTCTCCCTTTTGTTCCTTAGTTGTGGATCCAGTGAGTCATTGATTATATTGCATTGTCTTGTTTCCTGTACACCATCCGTGACAAGAAGCTAACAGCCATCATCAAGATCAAATGAATGAGAAAAATTTGGTATACAGTACATGCAACCATGGGCAGAAATGTATTTAAAAGTTATAATAAAAAGATACTTTAGTTTACAGGGGTTGTCCGGGTTCACAGCTGAACCCGGACATACTCACAATTTTACCCAGGCAGCCCCCTGTAATGAGCATCAAAGCATTTCTTACTCTGATGCTCTCTTTTGCCCTGCACTGAATCGCGCAGGACAAAGGCATTATATGAAATTCCGGTGACGTACCTGGCTCTCCATAGGATTGCTAGGCGGAGGCTTCCGCCCAGCAGTGAGCCTGGTGACATCATCGGCACTAATGGGTGGGCTTTAGCACTGTAAAACAGCTAGAACAGCGCTAAAGCCTGCCCATCAGAGCAGGTGACGTCACCGGGAACAATGCTGCACTGCTGGGTGGAAGCCTCCGCCCAGCAGTGTAAAAACATAAACAAAAAAGCCCTTGCCCTGTGCGATCCAGCACAAGGCAAGGGAGAGCATCTCAGAATGAAATGCTCCAATGCTCATACCACAGGGTCTGTCTGGGTGGAATTCTGGGTATGCCCGGGTTTAGCTCTGAACCCGGACAAACCCTTTAAGTGTTAAAATAAGAAAATTATAGTTACTTAGCAAGTGTGTGAGACAGTGGGTGTCAGATATAAAAATATATTTTAGCGTTGTTGACCACTGCAGTCAATGAAATTTAAATTTTAAACTTTTATAATATAGAGAAAAAAAAGTTAACTCAGATTGACAAAAATTTACCTCTTCCCACTTTTAACATACGAGGACTGGAAAGTTTATATTAACTAATGTACTGGTATCTGATCGCATGCCTCAAAGTCTAAAAATATACAGCTGAATACTGTTAGTAAACAAAAATAAATAAATAAATAATAGAAATACCATATTTTTCACCCTATAAGATGCACCATCCCCAAAGTGGGGGGAAAATGTCAGTGTGTCTTATGGAGCGAATACTAATGAGCGCTAATCCAGGAAGAGGTGAATGCAGCGCTCCCCGGGCTCTGTACTCACTGCTTCCTGGTCCTCTGCCACTCGCTGTACTGCGACTGAACACAGTGTGAGGAAGTCGGCTTCAGGTCACAGCACAGGGCACAGCAGAAGGAAGAAGAAGAGAGCTGGATCCTAGAAGCCGCATCCGGAGCAGGAGAGGTAAGTTGATTTTTTTATTTTATTTGCTCTGAGCATGGGGTTATGATTTGAGGTCTGGGGTTCATTCACATTGGGGTTCTGATCTGAGGTCTGAACAGGAGGGGGTCTTATTCATATTGGGGCTCTTATCTGAGGTTTGAGGGTCATTCAAATTGGGAGTCTGATCTGAGGTTTGAATGAGAGGGGTCTTATTCATATTGTGGCTCTGATCTGAGGTCTGTGGGTCATTCACATTGGGCTTTGATCTGCAGTCCGATTGGGGGTCTGATCTGAGATCTTATTGAGGTCTTATTAACATTGGAGGTCTGATATGAGGTCTTATTAACATTGGGGTCTGAGCTGAGGTCTGATAGAGTCTTATTAACGTTGGCGGTTCAATTAAAACAAAAAACTATACTAAAGACGGGGACAGTAATAAAGACTCATAATGGAAGCAGTCATTAGCATTTGGACTATAAGACGCACTGCCACTTTCCCCCCATTTTTTATAGTCTGAAAAATAAGGTAAACAGCTGTCTGTATGATAATTATGAATTAAAGGGAATGTGTCTGATCTACAGGCAGCATGCATTAAAGCAGGAAGAGTTGAGAAGATATAGTATTATAGAAAAATGACAGCGGGTGGACTTATCAGTGACTCGTGGCCATTTCTGTATGAATTAATAATATATACAAATTTCAAATATTTTCCTATAAAGTTATAGATTAATCTTTTCAGCTCCTCCTGCATGTTCAACTCGAAATTCCATACACGGTAAGTAATATAAAACTATATATTCCAAACTTCGTATCCCCGCCTCTCCCCTATGCTGCCCTCAGATAGGAAGCATAAAAAAAAATATAACAGATGAACTTTACCAAGCTAAAGAATTAGGATTGGCAGCACACGACTTATATTTGTTGTTATAGATGGTTAGACATTTTTAACAAATTTTGCAAATTCCCTACAGCTGCTCTCCTGGTAGAATAGAATACAGACAACATACAAGACATCTGGACTTGCAATGGACAATAGAGAGAGCAGATACTCCTTTCATAATCTCGACAGCCACACAGATGGGCCTATGTTTTCCTGCACTTCTGGGTGTCACAAATAACACTATACCATACTCTACATGTTCAGCAAAAGAGATGACATAATTCTTACAGGAGGGAACCAAGGTTGAGTAAGAAATCCTACAACTTGGGTGGTTTTCCAATTTATTAAAATAATATAATTAGCATTAAAGAATGATGGAATATGAAAAAATCCATCCATGACCAAGTTTTTCTTTAAATTCTGAAACTATTCACACAGATTTACGTAAACATTTTTCTTGTAAGCCAAAAGAAAATTGTCCTTTTGTGTTTGACTTCCAGCGTGTCATTATTCCCCTAGGATTAAGGCAACATATTTGACTAATCCTATGTAATTAATGGGCTTTAAGATGATACCACTCGCGATTAGTGAGCGCATTCACACAGCTTCTGCTTGAGCTTTCTCCTTATTCAATTTAGGAAAGCAAAATAAATATCAGGTTTCTGGGGCCACTCACCCTCATCGCAAAAACTAGCAGGCATATTTCCACCTGAGAAACCCACTTAAAGAGACATCAGCTTTATTCAGAATATAAGAGGTCAAAGTTCACTAGAGAAAAAAAACTGTGACGCCAAGGAAAGTATCCATTTTCTTACAGTCTTAGAAATGTGAAAAATTGCACTTATGCTTTAATCCTTTGGCTTAACTGTAATAACCAATTATGTCACATCCTGCTATTATCACACCTGTCCTTGCCACGTAAAGTAGATGAACTGTTTTTGCTCTGTCCAAGAAAGACTGTAACACATGAATTAAAAGTCAAAGTTGTCACGCCTGGCTAACAGCCATATGTGTCATCACCAATAAACATTTTTTAGGAGTTTTGTAATATGTTCCTTTTTATCACTTTTAAATAATTACAGTAATTCTATTGGTAGATGTATTAATTCAGAGTCAAATTTTTAGAGTGGCTGTTAAAAGACCATGTGCCCACCAAAAGTGTAAATCCAGTGTATTTTTTGTCTTCTTGCAAGCAAAGAGCACTGATCATTCTGCGACCAAAGGAGCAAACACTGGTGAGTGCTTCAAGGCTGCTTATGGGTTGTCCAGTTAGCATCCTCCACAAAAGTAGTTAAGTAATAATTGAAGGTTAATAGAAAGAGCAGAGACACCGCATGGCCACAAAGACAAATAGTAGCAGGGTCAGATGAAAAGCACTGGGATTTGGATGAAAGATAGGTACTATGGAATAGGAATGCAGACTGGATGATACACTGGACAGGCAATAATAGGTATTTAGAGAAGCAATCAGGTAAAATCTGTATGCAGGAGCTAGTTCAAGTTCCAATTTGTAAAAGGCAACATGAACAGGTATAAATACATCCTAGGATTTTAGAACTGATACGTACTCCTTCTCTTTATTGTAAACAGGCCAAGTCAGTGGTTGGCTTGTGACTTCAACAACAGCAGAAGATGCAATATTGCAAGAATAGTCCACTCCATTTTTTTCTTAAATTTCTGGAGAGTGTCAAGTTGAGTTTAAGAATCCTATGGTTTCTAGAAATACACACGGTGAGGAATGTAAAAGCCTACTGTGAGGACAGATTGGGATTTCTCAGAACGCAAGTGATGCAGCCAAGCTGAAGAAGGTGATTTACTAAAGCACAAATAGTAAGATCTAATCATCTCTCTTAGGGCTCCTGCCCTGTTCATCTGCTGTCATTGATCTGAACAGTTCACCTCAACATGCAATCTGAGAAGGCCCTAGTCTCAGAATAAGGTGCACATGGACATCAGAAAAACTCAGAACTGAAAATAAATAAGAATTTGTCATCTTACTGCAACTAGAGTGAGTACAAAGCATTCGGCAATATGAATGGAGCAGCAGGTTAAGCATGTACACTGCTTCATTCAATCTCTATGGGACTACTGGATATAGTACAGTGCTTGGCTGTTTCTGCTCAGTTCATAGAGAGTAAGTTGTGGATATGTTTGTATTGTGTGGAAACCCCTTTAATGTCAGCTGATCTCAGTGTCAGGCCCATCAGAGGAAATTATTCTTGGGGCCTAAATGGTCAATAAATTCTAATAGGTTTTGATTCAAGGAAACAGACCCTAGTAGCAAGTGATTGGTTTCAAAGGCAGCTCCAAATGTGATTTTTTTCTCCTGGACCTTTGGGGCCCACGATGGTATAAGAGCCTGGATCAAGATAAAAACTAATCAGGTACGTGGCTGCGTTTTCGCGCTGCAGGTCCTTACTGTGATGTGGAAAAAAAATCACAAATTGAACCAAAGTACTTACCGAAGGACCATTCGCTCCTGAAGAAGCGCGTAAGCAAAACCCAGGTCGGGCGGTACTGTGTATGCAGTTTGTGATTTTATATGCTTTGAAACAAGTGTTCGTCTGTAAGTATAATAAATTATTTTAATATACGGAGGAAGTTGGAGCTTCACTATGGTTGCGATCCCTTGATATCCAACAGGACACTACTGTGGAGGAGAGACGCCCACTCGTGTAGCTTGATGGTCCTTTTTCCATGTCCGGAGGAAGGAATGGTCCTGTGCTGGAACTAAGGAGGCTCGGTTATAAGAGCCTGGACCTACTGGAGGATTTTCTGGTCCTCTGGTGGGCAACTCAGATGCTGGCTGAACATGTCAATATTAGCAGGACTGGCCAAGGGGTTTGTGTATGGTCCAGTAGTAATACAATATTTGTCCTAACTTTGTCCCCTTCATGTTGGGTACAACTGGAAGGACTTTAGAATTTGAAGGACTGTGCAGTTGGATTTCAAGATGTGTGAGCTTTTTATTCTTGGGGAGATAAGCTGTTGTCTAAAGTATTTGCTTACTCCCAGTAAACATTTTCTTAAATACGCTTCAAAAACAATGGGGTCAGGTTAAAGGAAATTTGTCTCTAGAAATTTGTCTCGCTAGGATATGCCTCCATTTTCTGATAGGTGCGGGTCCCACCTCTGGGACCCGCACCTACAAGGAGAACGGAGCGAAGAAAGTTGAGGAGGGCGCACGCTCAGCCGCCCTCCATTCATTTCTAAGGAGCCGCCGAAAATAGCCGGGCCCCATAGAAATGAATAGGAGCGGTGGCCTCCCATTCACTTCAATCGGAGAGGTGGGGAATTGCACCTGGTGGTGGACGGACCCCGGGAAACCCGGGGTCCTCCAGCCACAAATCTCCCTGGCTCCGTTCTCCTTGTAGGTGCGGGTCCCAGAGGTGGGACCCGCACCTATCAGACAATGGGGGCATATCCTAGAGATATGACCCCATTGTCTAAGATGGGATAACCCCTTTAAGACACTGAACTCTCGCTCCTCTGCCTGCCATTCCTCTCCTTCTTGATTGACAGGGTTTCTACATAGTCATCTCATCTGACCCATTCAATCAACAAGAAAAGGGAAGGGCTGGCAGATGATGCAGGAGGAGCAAGGGTGCACAGAGTGTCGTGGACCGGTCCTTCGTGCATTTAACTTCTCATTTGCATAAGGATTAAAAGAACCATTTCTCTATAATGAAGCAGTGGATCGCCAAGTGACTGGTATCATTACATTCAGCTGAGTTGGCCCTAGAAGGAACTATACCTGGTTTATGAGTGAATTTCTTGGTGACAAACTCCCTTTTAAAGTGGGAATAGCAGAACCATGGGGTTTGTTCTGTTTGCTTCTGTCCTAATAACTGGATCTGAAAATGGGAACTAGAGTAAATGTTAATTTCATTTTAAATCATCAATCTGAAATCCTAAATGATAAAATATTTAAAATTCATATTTTCATTCCTTCTTAAATATTATCCTAAATGTTACCATATCTATACTGGACATTTTAGCTTCTTTGAAAATATTATCATAAACACCTATGAACGTTGAACAAACAGGAGCCCCCTGTGCCTACTAACAACATGTCCATTGACCCATCAACTCCAACAGTCATTTTATTAGACCAAGAGCACTGAATAAATGTATAAAATTTAAGCTCTTAGGTATGAATGCACTTTTTATTCCCATACTATTAGTAGATTTGCCTGCAAACATCTCCTAAAATGTGTTTGATTTTTTTCTACATTACCTCTACCACTCTACCCATAAGTTAGCTCATAGAAGTGGATAAACTTTACCCACTTGAGAGTAGTTTGATAGTACTGGAAACCAAAACATGACAGAGAAAAATTATGAGTTTTATCTATGTTTCTAGACTTGGGAAACTGCTATGCCAGACATGTGACTCAAGCTGTGCTGACAAAGATCCTATTCAAGTATAGGTAACTCAGGAAATTTCAGGGCTTCTGCTTAAAAGCCTTCCATGCACATATCCTTTACCAATCAACAGCCCTCAATCAATACTGCCAGACGCTTGCAAAGTATAGGTCCAATAAACTTTCTTTCTGCAAACCATACTTGATAAAAGGTAAGCTCGTATAGACCACAAAAAGGAGGATATCACTTTCCCAGACTGTCTGTCTATCTAATAAGCAAAGTTCATACAAACAACCTTTCAGTTTGAGCCAACATTCTTATGAAAGAAGTAGTTATATGGTTGTGAACATTTCATTTTATATAACTAATGACTAGTGGTGAACTGCAGTTCCCTTCTGGCTGCTTAGCAGAGGTTTGAATTAGGGAAATATGTTTTTAAGAGCATTGCTCTTGGTGATCTTGGGCTAGATTAAATACCTTCCTATAATTAAACATTTCACTTTCTTTCAAAAACATTTTAAAATCTTTAAGATATATCTAGGGTCAGTGAACATCACTTGAAATTTGAACCATCAACTGATTGCTACTTCATTGTGGTTAGGCTATGATTTAGTTTCAAAATATGGCGCCAAAGAATTAATAATTATTTTTTTGGCAATGGATACATATAAATATGCTACATGGGCAGAACGGTGGCTCAGTGGTTAGCACTGGTGCCTTGCAGTGCTGGAGTCCTAGGTTGAAAGCCAGCCACTGACAACATCTACATGGAGTTTGTATGTTCTCCCCTTGTTTGCGTGGGTTTCCCCAGGTACTCCGGTTTCCTCCTACACTCCAAAGACATACTGATAGGGAACTTAGATTGTGAGCCCCATTTGGGACAGCTTGATGCTAATGTCTGTAAAGCGCTGCAGAATGTAGTAGCGCTATATAAGTGCATAGAATAAAAACACTAAGAAACCTAGGGAAGGGACCATAAAACTGTTCTATGGAAGTCCTAGCATTCAGACCACCGCGGATCACTAAAAAGAAGAGGCAGAATCACTCAGCCAAGGATTGTCTCTCCTGACTAGCTGAAGACTTTCTGAGTCTGTCTTCTGCCAGTGAAGAGAAAGAGACAGCATTTGGCTGTCCCCTGGGGGTCTCAGTACCTGCATCCCTATCGATCAAAATTCTGGACATGACACTATGGTACATCAAAAACAATTTGGAAATACCAGTTACATTGAAATTCTGTTCCATAATTTTGCTAAGTGATCGTGGGGCTGACAATGTATTGGAAGATACCATCTCATAGTAACAAAGGTAGTAATTTAAACACAATTCCGCCTCCAGTAGGTCAGCCTATTCTTCTCAAATGCTGACACAGAGGTAGGTGGAAATTTTAAGAGGCATAAACCAATATTTTTCATCTTAGGGGAAAAGTTCCTTCATGACTCCAAAAATGACAATAAGAATTCATTATTTTCTCTGGCAAAGAGTTTCATAGTCTCCATTCTCTTACCGTAAGGAATCCCCTTCTATGTTGTGTGAGACAGTGACAGGTCTCATACAGATTAGAGGCATAGAAGGGGTGGATAGTACTGTCCATACCCTTATTCCACCACAAGCAAGACCAGCTAGAGGTACTCAAGGGCTTATAAACAACCCTCAGTGTATCAGTAGGGGGAGACTTGAAAGCAGAGGCCTCGGATGGCTCTGTGAGTGTGGTCTCAGCCGGGCTAGGCTGAGGGACCACAAGGCTGGGAGATAGCCTAGAGTTGGGGGACGAAGCGATGCCTGGGAGGGTCGCAGGGCCATAGACAGGCGGACTACTGACCCTTAATCCCCCACAAGAGACATTGGACTTGAGACAGGGTGTGAACGGTGCTCTGTAGGTAAGTCAGGAAGTCAAGTTAATGTATTAGGTAGTGCCCAGATGCGCAGGCTTTTATTTTGTATCGTTTATGTTTGTGCTTGGGCCACAGTAAAGCACAGTTTGGACATGAAAATCAGTTGTCTGTGAAGATATCTGTGAGCGTGACCCTAGTGAAAGAGAGCTACCCCTCACAATTGGTAGAAGATGAGGGCAACGTCTGTGCTGAAAGGATAACACAGAAAGTAAAAGGCAAAGTGGTTGCTAGGGACAACGACATCACAGCAAACGGCAGCATCTGTGCTGTTCTGGACATTTTTTTTTGCTGGGTTGCCAAGGAAATTGCTGTGTGGAGCTTAAAAGGCCAGAAACCCTAATTTACAGAGACTGACTTGTGAAGAGAATTAAAAAAAAAAAAATTGTGTGGTCTCTGGCTAAGGGGACTTGGTTGCTGATATGTCTGTTACCATCAGTCTCATGACAGAATATGCCAGACGGTGGCAGCATATAAAACTGCGAGAAAACCTGGCGAAGGAGCTTGGTTATGGCCCAAATGAAATGCTTTGATGTAGAGCAGGAAGTTTTGAGGGCGCAATTTTATTGGGCTCGCAAGAAAAATTCTCCAACGCTGAGTGGACACTTTGTAAAAGCCCAAGGTGTCAATGGTGTGCCTGGAGTTCCGGAGGAAAAGCTGATGTGTGCCGTTGCCAAGGGCAACCAACGGGAAGAAAAGGAGGTGGAGAGCGGTTCGGCTCTCAGGAGTTCCTATGTTTCCTGCAAGTGTGCACAGAGTCCTAAAGGGTGCGGCTGGAGTGACCATCCCAGAAAAGTCTGGACTCAAGGTCATGGTGTTTCCAGTAGCAACCATTGCATCACGGAATCTGCAGGTGATCGTGGTACCAGGAGCCAAGGGCAGGTTTCCAAAATCCTGGAAAAGGAAGATGATCTCGGTAGAGATGTCCTTGGAATATCCTTGTCTGCCGAACCCGTGACAACAGTAGGTAAGAACGTTCATGTTATTGATTGTGTGGCAGACCCAGCGGCAGTTGCTACCTGCTGGGCCGGTAGGTGATAAGTCACCGAGTCGAGAAACTGCTACAAAAAATATGTGACAATGTAAAAAAAGCAGTGTCTGAACAGGTGGGCAAGCCTGTTGTGGTTGCTCCCTCACAGGAATCTGCAGAGGAGAAGGTTACTATGTTGCCTAAATTGCCCGTGACCAAAGCTAGGTTTGGGATGGCAAAACTCTGAGATCCTCTGCTAGCCCGGGTAAGAGGTAGCACGATGAGTAGCAATTTTTTTTATGTCTCCTCCCCTTTGCGGAGAATGAACCTGCTCTATTACCTGATACCTCAGCTGTGAGATAGTGTCTGCAGTCATGAAAATGAAAAAGTTTTGGAACGTTTCCTTGTCTTCACTGCATTCAGTGTCCAAATGTGTTAAAAAGCTCATTCTTTTACCATCCGCACACTGGAAAACCTTTTAAAATTAGAGGTTATTACACTTGTGACACTGCAAATGTGATATATCTTGTGAAATGCCCTTGTGAATTGTTATATATAGGAGAAACTATGCAGACTATCAAAGATCGCATTTGTAAACATAAGTCCATGATACGTGAGAAGAACCTTTTATTACCGATACCTTTTCATTTTCATGACTGCAGACACTCTATCTCACAGCTGAGAGGTATCAGGTAATAGAGCAGGTTCATTCTCTGCGAAGGGGAGGAGACATTAAAACATTGCTACTCAGGAGGGAGGCATTTTGGATTCATACATTAGATACGTTTCAACCTAAGGGTCTAAATAGGGATTATGGGATTTTTAAGTTTTTTAATGTTTAATATGGAATATTTTCCCTTACAGACTGCAACACTGTGCTAATGAATTGAAGTACTTTGTTTCTTCATGAAACAAGAATTTATGTGAGATGAAATATTCCAGTCATGTTTTTTTTACGTCATTTCCTATTTGCATAATTAATTTATCAATTAATGATGTCACAAACAAGTGATTTAGTTTGTTACTTATAAAATGTTATCTAGTGTCATTTATTATTGTACGGTTCAGCAAGGCTGAATGAGCCGAAACGCGTCCTGTTATCGGATACTTTTGGATGATTAAATAAAGAATACAACGCTAAATCAAGTACGTCTGCTGGGATTATCTAATCGGATTTTGTCGTGGGGACTGCCCCTTCCCGTGCAGTGGCAAGAGGATCGTGAGCTGTTGAATTTAGTTCATATAGGTTAGAGGCATAGAAGGGGTGGATAGTACGGTCCACACCCTTATTCCACCACAGGTGAGACCAGCTGGAGGTACTCAAGGGCTTATAAACAACCCTCAGTGTATCAGGAGGGGGAGACTTGAAAGCAGTGGCCTGGGATGGCTCTGTGAGTCTGGTCTCAGCCAGGCTAGGCGGAGAGACCATGAGGCTGGGAGATAGCCTAGAGTTGGGGGACGAAGCAATGCCTAGGAGGGTCGCAGGGCCAAAGACAGGCGGACTACTGAGCCTTAATCCCCCACAAGAGACATTGGACTTGAGACAGTGTGTGAACTGTGCTCTGTACAGCCAGGAGGCTGATGGACATGGGGCTGGGAAAGCCGCACCTGAGACAGGGTGTGAACGGTGCTCCGTAGGGAAGTCAGGAAGTCAAGTTAATGTATTAGGTAGTGCCCAGAAGGGCAGGCTTTTATTTTGTATCGTTTATGTTTGTGCTTGTGCCACAATAAAGCACAGTTTGGACATGAAAATCTGTTGTCTGTGAAGATATCTGTGAGCGTGACCCCAGTGAAAGAGAGCTACCCCTCACAGTTGCTGTAGAAACTTTCTAGAGTGATGTAGAGGATGTTACATTTGTTATCATTACAGTCATAAGTATGAACACACCATTGGAGATAAGTCTGCTTTGACCTTTAAAATATTTATTCATACTTATTGGGTCATTCCAAATCAGTCTATTGTCCTAAAAAAAAAACTAGCCAAATTATGATAATCGTTCTAGTTACTTCGGTCTACCCATTTCAATTATAACATTGGTCTCCCAAATTTAAACCTGCTCTAGCTCTGCTATGTTTTTCTTGTGCATTGGTGTCTAATACTGCCCACAAAACAGTGCGGTCTGACTAGTGATTTGTGTAGTGGTAGAACTATGTTCTCGTAATTTGCATCTATGCCCCTTTGATGCACCTCATGATCTTATTTGGCTTCACAGCAGCTGCCTGGCACTGGTCACTACAGTTCACTTTACTCTCACCTAATGTCTCATACCTTTTTCCATGTCAGTTTTACCCAGTATTTAGCCATTTAGTGCATAATAACTACATGTCTTTGTTGTTCAACGTTGACTTATAGGATAGCTACCTTCCAACCTTCCAACACCAGAGGCACAACTTTTTTGAAAAGAGCTAATTTGTAAACCTAAAGCATAAACATACAACACGTAAAGCTTGTGGCTTGAATTTTAAGGAACACAACGATATTTTAGTTCTTGCATAGTTTTGCCTTTTATTTTAAGTTTTATCTTCTTCCCAGGCAAAAAAAAGGATAAATATTGCAGTTATTGCAGACTAACACAGAAAAGCATCTCATTGTATAGCCTAGAGTGAAATTAAAAGTTTTTACGTCATTATTATCAGTACACAGAGGAATAAATAAAGCAAGATGGGTACACTGATCTGCCTTTAAGATAAGACACAGGAAGGAAAGTGTAGACAGAAACACAGGCTTATGGCCACAAATATGAAGTTACTACTAAACTTTTAGACTCTGTCAACTTCATTATGAAACATCCCTCTGCTGTTGTTTTTGGCAACAGTGTAATTCTTTTAATTCAGCATTTTCAATCTCCCAACACTAAAGTTTTAAGAAACCATGATCTCATGTTTCAGAGAAATATGGAAGGGAAGTGACAGATGGTTGGGGCATGAGTCTAACTGGTATGCCAGCTATCCCAATGTTAGTTGGAACCTTAGTGCTGCAGAACTGCTCCATAGAAAATAGAATATTGATTTGGGTCAAATCTGTTCATATGTGACACCAAGTGGGAATCCGGCTTCCATGCTGGGCGATGAAAATCTACATATACTGATTAGCATAAAATAATTCTGTTCTATATAAAGAGTGAACATTACTAAAGTTCATAAAAGTGGAGAAGTTGCCATGACAACTAAATTACTCATGTTCTAAGGTATGCTACTTGCATCTGATTGGTTGTTATGGTCAATCCAGTTCTTGTTAGCACTAGTTGTCATAAATTAAGCCCAACATCATCTTCATTAAACTAAAATTAATCATTAATAATCATTCCGATATATGTGATGGCTCAGATGTGATGGACACTTGTTGCTTTTTTTTTACAATATATAAAACTACATTTTTATATCTGTATAATTTGTTTGACAAAATTCCTTAGAAGGAGACAGAAAAGAAATATTAAAGGTGAAGTTAAAGATACGGCATAACAGATTTACTGCCAGAAATATGCTTCTTTGTTCTCAGTGAAGGGACGTAATAAATTTGTATTTACAATTATTTATGTCTTCTGACGGGGAAGCACGAAAGATCTAAATGCCAAGTAAAATGCAAATTTAACGGCAAAGAAAAAAACCTTTGTTTTCAAATTTAAAGCTGTATTGTTCAGAATGCAGATATCATCATCATTTACATCCTTCAGGAGATTTGGCGGATGCTATTATATCACAATACTGATAATAAATGACTACTCTTCATAAGATGTCCCTAGAGTCTTAAAGCAACAGAAATCATAAACACAATAATATATTTTTTATATTGCTTTATCTGAATTGCCACCAACTTCCTAATTTAAAAAGATGCACTTCATTCATCCTTTTAATACTAACCAAGATGTATCTCATCCTCTTAGATTCTCTTTTAAGAGGGTCAGTGCCACAAGACTGGAAGACGGCTGATGTTGTACCAATATTTAACCGCTTGCCAGCCGCCCGTTGACTATATATGTCTGGGTGGTCAGCATATATCCCCACAGTGAAGGCAGGGAAAGTTTTTAAGTTAGTTGTTAAATTATGGGGGGCAAAAAGTGTATAATAACAAAAAATTAATTAGATTTAAATTTAAATGAATTAAAAACTCAAAACCAAGCCTGACTGTCATTTATTACTGAAAGACCTACCTGTAGATAATATGAGCAAGAATGTGATGGATGCATCCCTTCCTGACGCAGTGATTTTACATTTTTGTTTTTCACTCCCTGCCTTCCCGGAGCCATAACCTTTTTAGTTTTCTGTTCACATAGCCATATAAGTTTTTTTTTGTGGGACAAGTGGAACTTTCTAATGGCACCATTTATTTATTTATTTATTATTGCATATAATGCAGTGAAAAGCTGAAAAAAAAATTCCAACACAGTTTTATGGATTTTGTTTTTATGCAGTTCACTTTGCAGTAAAACTAACTTGTTAAGTTCATTCTCTGGGTCAGAACAATTACAACGATACCACATTTATATGGGTTTTCTTGTGTTTTAATACTGAACAACAAAATAAAAACTTGCCATATTCTGATCCTCATAATTATTTTGTAGGTATGTTAACGAAGCTGTGTGAGGGCTAATTTTTTTGCAGGCAATCTGTACTTTTTAGTGATACTACTTTGGAGTGTGTTTGCCTTTTTGATCACTTTTTAATACATTTTTGGGGGGAGGTGCAGCAACGAAAAAATGTTGAATTGACCATTGAGATTTTTTACGGCATTCACATTTATATATTTAAAAAGCACAGGCGTTTTGGGAAAAGGCAGTGCAACTGATATTTGTTTATTATTAATTTATTTTTATTATGGGGACTTAAAAACTTTTTTTTATATTTTTTAAAACTTTTTTTTATAAGTATCCTTAACCACTTCAGATCTGCCAATTGACTATAAACGTCCGGGTAGTGATTGTTTATCTCTGAATGGATGTTCTGAAACGTCCATTCAGAGATCGCAGTTGCATGCTAATCATGCAGCTGTTGTGTCAGGGTCCCAGTGTCAGTGACAGCAGGGCACCCCAGGGAGAAGGCAGGGACAGTTCCCAGGTGTCCCTGCCTTCTAGATCGCTGTATACACAGCGTTCAATGAGCGCTGTGTATACAGATCAGTAAGCGCTATGCGCTTCCTGTCCTGGCCCGGTGGTCATGTGACCGCCGGGGATGGGAGAGTGCAGGAGCTGATGGGTCTTTCACAGATCTTGATCAGCCCTGCACTGAGGCTGTACAGCGCAGTATTGTGCTGTACAGCCTATCTAGGAGCTGTATTTCCTCTGTAACTGGGGCTACTATGACAGCCCCAGTTAAAAGGAGAGATCAATAGTGGAAAAAAAAAAGTGACAAGATCTTGAATGACCTTATGGGGGATGCAAAGTGTAAAATAAAAAAAATAAAAAATAAAGGTTTCACATGTAAAAATAAAAATAGATTTTTTTTTAATAAAATATACATATTTGGTATTGCAGCATCCGTGATGGCCGGCTCTATAAATATATCACATGATCCACCCTGTCTGATAAACACCATCACTTTTTGGGGGAGTTTATACTGTAAGGGTGCATGTCAAATGGGACATGGGACATGGCATCTAAAAACCAGTTCAGCAAAATCTGCCTGCCAAAAACCATACGGCGCTCATTTTCTTCTGTGCCCTGCCGTGTGCCCTTACATCAGTTTACGACCACATGTGGGGTGTTTATGTAAACCGCAGAACCAGGGTAATAAATATTAAGTTTTGTTTGGCTGTGAACCCTCGATGTGTAAAAGACAAAAATGGATTCAAATGGAAAATCTGGCAAGAAAGTGAAATTTAGAAATGTAATCTCCATTTTCCTTTAATTCTTGTGGAACACCTAAAGGGTTAACAAAGTTTGTAAAATTAGTTTTAAGTAACTTGACGGGTGTAGTTTCTACAATGGGGTCATTTATGGGGGTTTCCACTATGTAAGCCCCACAAAGTGACTTCATACCTGAACTGGTCCTTAAAAAGTGGGATTTGGAAATGTTCTTAAATAATTTAAGAATTGCTTCTAAAATTCTAAGCCTTGCAACTTCCTAAAAAAATAAAATTACATTTTCAAAATGATGCCAACATAAAGTAGACATATAGGGAATGTTAAGTAATAAATATTTTATGAGGTATCACTTTCTGTTTTAAAAGCAGTGAAATAGAATTTTTTTTAATTGCGAATTCTTCTAAATGTTTGGTCATTTTGGGATTTTTTCATAAATAAAGGTGAAATATATTCACTCAAATATATGACTATCATGAAGTACAATGTGTCACGAGAAAACCATCTCTGAATGTCTTGAATAAGTAAAAGTGTTCCAAAATGATTACCACATATAGTGACACACGTCAGATTTGCAAAAAATGATTCGGTCAGGAAGGGGGTAAATGGCCCAGATGGGAAGTGATTAAAGTCCCCTTAGGGAAACTTAACAAACAATTGTTAGATCACTTGTCCCTTAGACTGCAATGAATTACTATTGCAGCCTATGGGAGATGCGCTATGTTCCTACGGAGCTCTGCCACTTGCAGGCCTCCATGGAAACTACTGTTTTCGTTGCCTCAGATCCTTTCGAAGGACTTAGGCTAGTACAGGGAAGGAATGGCTCTCCCGATCAACTTGCGGGGGAGCTGTTCAGGCTCCGGGAGCACAGCGCTCCTAAGGAAAGCCACCTCAAATGCCATGGTGACAAATGTAATAGCAGCTACAGTAATCATATGGCTGCCTTGACATTAAATGGAATAAAACAGGGGACAATAGAACAAGAAAAATACTTGGGTATTCCAGTTACAAGTAAGCTAAGCAACAGTACTAAATGTCAAGCATTAGCTGAAAAGGTAAGATTGTATAGGGTGTATAAAAAGAGAGAAAAAACATGTGATCCCAATGTAATAGTACTCCTTTATAAATTCCTCATATAGCCACATCTTGAGTAAAGAATTCAGTTATGGGCTCCATATACTTTAAGGGATATAGGAGAGCTAGAATGGTTTCAGAGATGGGCAATCAGATTATTAAATGGGATGGAAGGTCTGCCTTAAGATGAAATGCTTAAAAAGGCTTGTTCAGCTTGGAAACAATACCTCTTAGAGGTTATCTTAATTACATGTATAAATACATGTGTGGTCAACACAAATGGCACATGATTATTCATTCTAATAACTTTACATAGGACCAGGGGACATTGATGAGGAAGGAGGAAAGGCGATTCCGACATCAATACAGGAAAGGATTCTTTACAGTTAAAGCACTGAAACTGTGCAATGCCCTGCCCCAATAGGTAGTAATTGCAGATACTGTGTCAGCATTTAAAAAGGGGCTAGATACTTATCTAATAGTAAATAGCATTCAGGGTTATAATTAATCTAACAATTTTGTATAACTCATCTGGGAAAGGCTAAACTTGATAGATCTATATCTTTTATTTATTTTTTAGATGTAAATAACTATGTATGAGACAGAGCTGTAGTATTTAATGCACTGTATATATTAGCGTAAACACCCCAAAGCATAAAAGGAAGACGTGGAATGATGTAAAAAGACTGCAATAAATGTTTTCTTGTTTTACACAGACTAGCGTAATTCTTGCCAGCAACCTTTAACAAACAGCGCCTGATCAATAATGCAGACTTCACCACTGGAGAATAAAAAGGCCTGTCTTACATGTTATGTCTGTGGGAAATGTCAAAACCATTTATCAAGGGCCCAGATGAATATCCTGCAGCTATATTTTGCTAAAAATATAAAACTTCATTCTGTCCTGCCCAGGGACCGGACGATTCCAACTGAGAAAATCTCCCTTCATTGTTCAATTACCCTCCAGCACCAAGTGTAGTTACACCATCTCTGTCTAAGTAGTGCCAGACATTTAATGGCCACTTTTGTGCTGAGTTCTCTAACTTCAACCATTTCTTTGCCCAATGTTGTTCTATTTTTAGCTCCTAAGGTGCTTTGAAGTTATTGCATATCTGGTTTTATTATGTAGGTCACAGCTCATATTCACATTTGTGTTGCCTAAAATTACTATTGATTTAGCTCACAGTAGTCAGCAATTTTGTTGTCAAGTAGTTATCTGTGTTTTGTTTAAAGAGTCTGTATATTGGAGTTGAGGGTGCAGAAGGACCCAAAGATCTGTGTGCTGGGATATGTGAAGGAGATTGGTGGGGGAGAGGCTGTCAAGGTGGCAGTTGGGAGACTATTGTATGTGGCCAGGAAGTTGATTGCTTTTAGGTGGATCCAGGGGAGTCCGCCAACAGTGGAGGAATTTGTGAGAAAGGTGCATGATATGTTGACTTTAGAGAGGGGAGTGTTTGTTAGGAGAGGTTGTCCTCAGAAGTTTGAGAAGTTGTGGAATGAATGGTTGTCTCACACTCATGTCGTAATATAATAAGGTCTTGAGAATTCTTGCTCTGATCTGTGGGGGGGGGCAGGTAGTTGGGGGAGTGGAGGGGGGGGATTGTTGGGTCTAAACAGTCAAATAATTCTGCAATTGTTTTTCTTTTTTGGTATATATATTATGTACAATAATTGTTGGAGATGTACCAAGTATTTGGATATGTGATAATGTTTCATACAATTCTTTGAATATGGGATGTGGAGGGGGGGAAAAAAACTGAAAATTGTAGACACAAACTTTCTTGTAATATGCCAATTTTATTTGAATAATAAAAACGATTTGATTGAAAAAAAAAGAGTCTGTATATTATTATACCTTGACAATACAATTTAAAAATGTTTTTGGGGTTTCTGAATAAGGAAAGTAACAGCTGAGAAGGATCGGGCATGTTGAATTTCAGCACCTGATCCTACCGTTATCCTGGGAAATAAGCTGGTGCCAAAGGTGTCTCCCCAATGAAAACACACACAAGCCTGGCCGAGCAGAGCACTTACTGTATGTATATGGAGGAGTCAGGACAAATAGCTGTTGCCTGAATGTTTGCTCAGCTGTCAGCTATTGAAGATGTATGGGTACCTTCAAGAGCTGTCACAAAGGAAGATTCTAGACATTTTGCCCAACACTATGTTTCCAACCATGCTTGAAAAGGCTAAAATCAATTCCCCTAGTGTAGTCCAGCAGCTGCTATGTTGTGGAGACCAATAAAAATTAGAAAATTGGAAAGGCATGCCTCTAGATCCTAGGCTCTCAACATGTGGTAAATGTATGTCTCTAGAGAATACTCCTAATGTGTTCATGTTGTTACTTTAATAGTCAGCACAATGTATGATCCTAAGCTTGGGGATACTCTGATGTCATTTTAGAATGTTTGGCTTAAGAATATTAAGATACACCGCTCTGGAGGACCCAATATGTCTGTACATTACAAGTATTGGACTTCACATCCCAAGCCTGGGGCCGCAAACAGCATCTACACAAGCCATCAGAAGGTGTCTGCATGACATTGGGCTACAAGCCAGACGACCAGATACAGGTGTTCCACTGAACTCACGCCACTGCTCTCAAAGGCTCTCATGGCGAAGAGCAAGACAGTAATGGAGGCAGAAATGGAGGAATATAATTGCTATCGATGAGTCCTGCTTTTTGTCTCGGATACATTGATACCTGAAGATTGTTCTAGAGACCACATGAGCAACACCATGAAGGGGCCTTCACAAGGGAAGAAAGGAATAGTCTTAAGCTGACAATACCTTTGGATAAAGACATTAATAAGTCGCCTCTGAACATTTATTGTACAGAAAGGAGTCCCTCTATGGGAACACCGCTCTATCAGACAGAGAAAAATAAAAGCGCTTCAACGAATTCGATCTAACCATGTCTTAAATGTTTGCCAGATCTTACTCAATTGACATATGAAAAAATTGCACTCAACTGCCCTGTGTGAGCTTGTTCCCTGATATATTAATACATACTATCTGATAGCATAAGATGGCTTCAGTAGTAATAGTAATCCTGAAAGTCATTTATGCAGTGTATAGATGAAGATCCACAGAGAATCCAGTATCACTCACACAGTAACCCTATATGCTGCTGTCACAGGAGTCATTGCACACATTATTCTGAACATGGCTGATGTCCTGTTAGTGAGGTACATTTTTTGCATTTTTCTGATTAGAATTAGATTATTTAGTTACCCGTTTGCCTTGAACGCTTGGAAAATTACAGCATCTGACACAATTAATTGTAATCTTGCTTCGAGCTACAGACACAAATTAAAGCTGACTGTATGTGTATAAAGCCAATGACAAATTGAACTGCAATCAAAACAAAGCCTGTGTGGGCTGCAAGATTAGCACAAGACCCCTGAAGATGTATTATGTTACATTATCAACCTGAGGATGTAGGAGTGCACACAGAACAGTGAGCAGATATTTCGCTGGCCGGTGATCTGCTCGGGCTAATGCCGGTTACCAAGGGCAACTGGCTGCAATTCTTTTTAGCACTGCAGAGGTCCCCTGCTTCTCATTAACTATTCTGCGTAACCCATAATTACCATGCAAAGGAAAATAAAACAAGCACAATGACGTTGAGGGATAGGAGTCAGAAACTGCTTCCCAAAAATTTCTGCAAAACCTCATTCCCAAACCTCGAATGGCACATCCCCAGCATTCGCTCTTTATTACCATAAATAAAAGAGTAAATGTTGGCTATTTCATATTCACTATCCTACAGCTACAAGAATAAATCTGATGCATAATATGTCATTCTTTAGCGGTGTGCTCTCCTGAGAATGGCAGTTCTTCTCATAAGAAGAGGTGGAGATGAAATCATGAAGTATCATTCTGTTTTACATGGCATTTATATAGGTTAATAGTTAATAAATGCGTTCATATTTCAGATTCAGACAGCAATTATTTGAATAGATAGATGACACTCGTTTTAATTACAGAGTATGCCATTCTGGTAGTGGAGGGTTCAGCTGCCTATTTTAACCTTAGATTATTAAAGTCGATTTTTCAATCCTGTAACAAAAAAAAGTCAAAACTATAAAAAAAAAAAGAGCAGACAATGCATGGAAATGCTGGTGTAACGGAGAAAGTGATGCTGAAAAATGGTTAAAAATGTTCTCTCTATAGTAAAAACACGTCCTTAAAGGTGAAAGAACTGCCTCATCCTCCTCTCTGCTCTACTTGTCAGGGAATATGATCCTGAATACAGCTGATAAGATCTTCAGCTGAATTACTGTAGGAATGGAACCATGAGGAGACATGAAGTACAGAGAGGATAGACAGAACAGACTGTGGTAATGGAGACTGCATACAAGTGCTGCTGCTCATCAGCTACATCCCACCCTCCTCTCTGTACTTCATGTCTCCTCATGAACTCCATTCCTACAGAGATTCAGCTGAAGATTTTATCATCTGTATTCAGGATCATAATCCCTGGCACATAGAGCAGAGAGAAGGATGAGGCAGCTCTATAGCTCATTTTGTTTCCCCTGATGATTGCTCCTTAGACAAAATGAGCCATTATAACTAATGAAAGGTAGTTGGAGAACTATATTAACCACTTCACGACTGCCCATTGTCTATAAACGTCCTATGGGTGGTGGTTTATCTCTGAATGGATGTTCTGGAACGTCCATTCAGAGATGGCAGCTGCACGCTGATCGTGCAGCTCCCGAGCGGGGGGCCTGCTATCAGTGACAGCAGGGCACCCCAGAGAGAAGGCAGGGACAGTTCCCTGTTCTAGATCGCTGTATACACAGCGCTCAATGCTATGTGCTTCCTGTCCCGGCCCGGTGGTCATATGAAATATAATGAAAAAGAGTAGTGTAATGTCCCCCAATCCTCAATTAAGTAATTTAAACATTTTTAAAAATAGAAAAAATTAAATAAAATAGACATATTTGGTATTGCCGCGTCTGACGGCCGGCTCTATAAGCATATCACATGATCGACCCCGTCCAATAAACACCATAAAAAAATAAAAATAAAAACGGTGTCAAAAAAAGCCATTTTTGTCACCTTACATCACAAAAAGTGCAACACCAAGTGATCAAAAAGGCGTATGTCCCACAAAATGGTACTAATTAAACCGTCACCTCATCCCGCAAAAAATTAGCCCCTACAGAAGAAAATCGCAAAAAAAAACAAAAAACTATAGCTCTCAGAACATGGAGACATTAAAACATAATTTTTGGGTTTCAAAAATGCTATTATTGTGTTAAAGTGAAATAAATAAAAAAAGTATACATATTAGGTATTTCCTCATCCGTAACAACCTGCTCTATAAATATATCAAATGACCTAACCCCTCAGGTGAACCCCCGTAAAAAAATTAAATAAAAACTGTGCTAAAAAAGCAATTTTTTGTCACCTTACAGCACAAAAATTGCAACACCAAGTGATCAAAACAGCGTATGCCCCCCAAAATAGTACCAATCAAACGGCACCTCATCCCGCAAAATATAAGATCCTACTTAAGACAATAGGTCAAAAAATATAAAAAAATAAGGCTCTCAGACAATGGAGTCACTAAAACATCATTTTTTTGTTTCAAAAACTGTACTATTGTGTAAAACTTAAATTATTAAGAAAAAATATGCATATTAGGTATTGACACATCCGTAACAACCTGCTCTATAAAAAATATCACATGACCTAACCCCTCAGGTGAACACCGTAAAAAAAATTGTGACAAAAAAGCTATTTTTTATCACCTAACATCACATAAAGTGCAACACCAAGCGATGACCCCCAAAATAGGACCAATCAAACTGTCACCTCATCCCACCAAAAATGAGACCCTAACTAAGACAATCGGTCAAAAAATAAAAAAGCTATAGCTCTCAGACTGTGGAGACACTAAAACATAATTAGTTTTGTTTCAAAAATGCTATTATTGTGTAAAAAATAAAGAAAAGTATACATATTAGGTATTGCCACATCTGTAACGATCTGCTCTATAAAAATGTCACATGACCAAACCCCTCAGGTGAACGCTGTAAAAATAAATAAATAAAAACTGTGCTAAAACAACCAATTTTGTGGTCACCTTGCCCCATAAAGTGTAATAATGAATGATCAAAAAAATCATATGTACCCAAAACTGGTACCAATAAAAACGTCCACTCTTTCTGCAAAAAATGAGTGCCTGCACAAGACGATTGGCAGAAAAATAAAAAAATATGGCATTCAGAAAATGGAGACACAAAACATCATTTTCTTTCAAAAATGCTTTATTATGTAAAACTGAAACAAACAAAGAAAGTAGACATATTTGATATCATTGCATCCGTAACAACCTGCTCTATAAAAATAGCACACAATCTAACCTGTCAGATGAATGTAAAAAATAAAAACAGTGCCAAAACAGACATTTTTTGGTTACAAAAAAGGTAATATAGAGCAATTAAAAACATATGTACCCCAAAATAGTACCAATAAAACTGGCACCATATACCCTAGTTTCCAAAATGGGGTCACTTTTTGGGAGTTTCTACTGTAAGGGTGCATCGGGTGGGGGGAGGCTTCAAATGGGACATGGCATCTAAAAACCAGTTCAGCAAAATCTGCCTTCCAAAAACCATATGGCGCTCCTTTTATTCTGCGCCCTGCCGTGTGCCCTTACATCAGTTTACGACCACATGTGGTGTGTTTTATGTAAACCGCAGAACCAGGGTAATAAATATTAAGTTTTGTTTGGCTGTGAACCCTGGATGTGTTAAAGAAAAAAATGGATTAAAATGGAAAATCTGCCAAAAAAGTGAAATTTTGAAATTTCATCTCCATTTTCCTTTAATTCTTGTGGAACACCTAAAGAGTTAACAAAGTTTGTAAAATTAGTTTTGAGTAACTGGAGGGGTGTAGTTTCTACAATGGGGTCATTTATAGGGGGTTTCCACTATGTAAGCACCACAAAGTGACTTCAGAACTGAACTGGTCCTTAAAATAGTTGACTGGAAATTTTCTTAAAAAATTCAAAAATTGCTTCAAAAATTCAAAACCTTCTAACGTCCTAAAAAAAAATAATTACATTACGAAAATGATGCCCACATAAAGTAGATATATGGGGAATGTTAATTAATTAATATTTTATGAGGCATTACTATCTGTCTTAAAAGCAAATTCTAATTTAGAAAACTTTCGTAAACTTTTGGATTTTTTTTTATACATAAAGGTTAAACATATTGACTCAAATTTACCATGAACATGAAGTACAATGTGTCACGAGAAAACAGTCTCTCAATGGCTTGGATAAGTAAAAGCGTTCCAAAGTTATTACCACATAAATTGACACACGTCAGATTTGCAAAATTAGGCCTCGTCAGGAAGGGTGTAAATGGCCCAGTCTGGAAGTGGTTAAAGGAATATTTAAGTTTTTTCAGTAAATTTATTTCATGAATTCCAAGAGAAACCCTTTAACTATTTAATATATGTAGCTAAAAAAAAGTCAGGAGCCTTGAGGATATTTACAGGTGATTTTATTATTTTAGGGAGGTATACTCTTTAAACTATAAAGGCCTATCATGCCAAGCTACAATATACAATTTATCCATCCATATCAACTTTAAAATATTCAATTTGAAAGAATTTATTCCATATTGAAACTATCCAACTGCACAATTTTGTCTGGTAAAATGGTGGACTCCCTGTTGGACCTTATTATAGTCAATGGGATCCATTGGGAATTATTGGTTTAAAGGTATTGTGCAGTGTCAGGGTATTGATGACCTATCCTCAGGACAGGTCATCAATATCAGATAGGCCAGGGTCTGACTCCCAGAAACCCCACCGATCAGATGGTTGAAGATGCTACAGCGCTTGAGTGAGGTCTGCATAATCTTCAACGTTTACCTTCACTCTGTCTCTCTTGTAGCAATGCTGCAGTGTAATTACACCTTCCTCTCCTGTTCACTTGAATAGGAGAGTAAGGTGTAATTACGATGCATCACTGCTAGAAGGGAGACTGAGTGCAGGTAATATCTGAAGAGGACACAGCACTTACAAGAGTGATGCACTGTGATGCAGCCTCTTCAACCAGCTGTTGGTCTGAGGTGCCCCACCAATCTGATATTGATTCTAAGTATAAGTCATCAATATCCTGAAAATTCACAACCCCTTTAAGTTATGTGCTAAATCTTGCACTCCTATCAATATTTTTGCTCTATTCCTGGAATGCAGCAGAAAATTGGAAATCAATAATAGCAATGTGAACACAGTCAAAGTGTATATTTCACCAATCTACATTTTCCAGTATTTTATTCCAGTGTTTGTACATGAACCCTCTGATAGTAAAGCACAGTGGAATACATTGGTGCAATATACACTCACCTAAAGAATTATTAGGAACACCATACTAATGCGGTGTTGGACCCCCTTTTGCCTTCAGAACTGCCTTAATTCTACGTGGCATTGATTCAACAAGGTGCTGATAGCATTCTTTAGAAATGTTGGCCCATATTGATAGGATAGCATCTTGCAGTTGATGGAGATTTGAGGGATGCACATCCAGGGCACGAAGCTCCCGTTCCACCACATCCCAAAGATGCTCTATTGGGTTGAGATCTGGTGACTGTGGGGGCCATTTTAGTACAGTGAACTCATTGTCATGTTCAAGAAACCAATTTGAAATGATTTGAGCTTTGTGACATTGTGCATTATCCTGCTGGAAGTAGCCATCAGAGGATGGATACATGTTCTCATTCTGTTTACGCCAAATTCGGACTCTACCATTTGACTGTCTCAACAGAAATCGAGACTCATCAGACCAGGCAACATTTTTCCAGTCTTCAACAGTCCAATTTTGGTGAGCTCGTGCAAATTGTAGCCTCTTTTTCCTATTTGTAGTGGAGATGAGTGGTACCCGGTGGGGTCTTCTGCTGTTGTAGCCCATCCGCCTCAAGGTTGTGCGTGTTGTGGCTTCACAAATGCTTTGCTGCATACCTCGGTTGTAACGAGTGGTTATTTCAGTCAACGTTGCTCTTCTATCAGCTTGAATCAGTCGGCCCATTCTCCTCTGACCTTTAGCATCCACAAGGCATTTTTGCCCACAGGACTGCCGCATACTGGATGTTTTTCCCTTTTCACACCATTCTTTGTAAACCCTAGAAATGGTTGTGCGCGAAAATCCCAGTAACTGAGCAGATTGTGAAATACTCAGACCCGGCCCGTCTGGCACCAACAACCATGCCACGCTCAAAGATGCTTAAATCACCTTTCTTTCCCATTCTGACATTCAGTTTGGAGTTCAGGAGATTGTCTTGACCAGGACCACACCCCTAAATGCATTGAAGCAACTGCCATGTGATTGGTTGACTAGATAATTGCATTAATGAGAAATAGAACAGGTGTTCCTAATAATTCTTTAGGTGAGTGTAAATAACGATTATTATTGTTACAGAGCAGCAAGAAAAGACTTTTGTTTCCAGACTGGAAAAGTGACATTCAAACAGAACACAAAAAAAGAAAACAGAATAGCACAACAAAGTGTAAGTCAGCAAAATGTGAAGGGAAAATGTTAAAGACAAAGAGAAGATTACTCTCCATTCAAAAGAACCAGAAGATGTGAAGACATCCAAAACTTCATTCAGCTCTGTTTCATTAGTAGAAAGGCAGTTAGTGTTATTGCCTTTATTATATGTACTATGGGGTAAAAAGATATTGCTTTCTTTGGGTTGTTTCTTTACTTCTTTTATGCACAATTTTACTATAACACTGAGCCTCAGTGTTAAGTGTTTACTAGGTCCCTAGGTCCTCCTTCAAAGGCAACCTCTAGGGGTAAAAAGTTGAGACTTGGTAGGACTGAGGTGGAAAAATCAGCAATGGTAATGTACTACTGAATAGAGATGTTCTAATATAAACACAGTAAACTGTGTAATAGCTTGTAATGTTAATAGTATCCAGTTAACCTTTCCCCACTGCTTTAACGATGAAGTATGAGATTAATGACTAACGAACAAGAAGAAGTATTGTTCACAGATTCAGCAGGAACACTGCAGCACCACAACGATTCAGAAAAAGCTGAGAACTCTCAAAGAGGCCTTTCGGTCTGTGGCTTTGTAAGCAATTTGCCACACTTGTCATCCTTTGCGGATAAAAGCCATTCCCTTAGGAAATTGTTCTAGCAAAATTAGCCACTGTCCGAGCCAGCAACCTCATCTTGTCTCAATCAAGGAGGCATAAAGAGGAAAGCCAAGCCATGCATGTCTTTCTGTTGGATGATTAGCCTTTTCAATGCAGACACTGTCCTGAATTGCCAGTTGCCAGAGATTCTACTTTCATTTAGAAAGGGTTTTCATGCAGCTTGTCAAGAACATAGTGAGGATGAATGTTGTTTAAGGCATACCACCAACCCAATTCCAGTCTTTTATCGCTAACTTCATAAAATAGCTACTACTAAGATACCACACTTCACTATGAAAATGTAAGAATAATATTTGTATATTTACTGTATATTTTAGGACTTTGTTCTTCACAATTACTGGATCTTGCCCATTTGAGGTTATGTTATGCCGCTTTCATAGACCTATTTATTCACAATTTAAAACTACTTACTATGTAATTTGCTAAAAAAGACTGTTTAAAAAGGAATCATCATTCTAAAATAGAAATAAAAAGAAATTCATATATTAGGTAAAACACAGGCTTGCATTTATCACATTCTTATCCAACTAAAGGTCCCTTTACATGAGACGACAAAGCAGCAGATTGTCAGGAAGGATGTGTTCCTTCCCGACAATCTGCTGCTGGATGGTGGAGGAGACCGCGGCATTTACATGCAGCGATCTCCTCCAGAGTATGTGGAGGAGCGATCGCTAATGCCATCACTCTTTGTGGTTACATCGGCAAACAACGATTTTTGTGTGCACACAAACAATTGGATTACCCGACGAACGATAAAAACACTTGTTCATTCAGTAATTCAATTGTGCACACACAAAAATCGTCGGTTGCCGGGGTGACCATGAACTTCTGTCAGCAAACAATGAGTCGGTGTAATCGGCAGTACATTTACATCGCCAAATTATCGCTAACAAGCATTCCTATAAACGCTCGTTAGCAATTATCTTTAAGATTCTCAGCCCGGGTAAAGGGCCTTTAAGCCTCTGTTCACATCTGTGCCACAGTTTCTGTTTATAAAGAAAACTACTGCCAGGCCTGTGGCACGAGAGATATCACCAGCATGCCCAATGGATGACACTGCCTTACAATGAGCTCCACTGGGTTCTGCCGAAGTGCCTGTCATTTTGATGGGAAAAATTGTGCTGTATGCTTCGCTATTTTCCCCATCAAATAATATAGAATCTACACAGGTGGATCTTAACACAGCCTCTGGTGCAAATCATTATAATACACAAAATTATTTTTTTCCGATTTATTCCAGCGCGCATTATACCAACCTTAAACGCACCATATATATACTGTAAGATTAAAGTAAAATTTGGCGGATCAGCCGACAATCATATAAGGGCCTGCCCCTACAGCAGATGTTGGAGGAAAGAGGAATTGAGCGCGTTGAATTTCAAGATATAAGCTGACAATAGATGCATTTGGGAGCCATTTGTTCTGTTTTACCCTTTGAAATAAACATGCACGCTCAGCTGAGACGAGGGTGCGTGTTTATGGTTAAACTGGGTGAAATAGTTGTGATCGAGTGTTCCTCTGAAAGAAAGTGCATTGAGCTATTCAGAATTCCTCCTTTTGAAGCAATTTTCTCTTCATTGTGACCAGGTGTTCTTTTCCTATCTTTGCAGTCCAGTGTAGACCTCTCGGTGAACACTAGTACATCACCAGCTACAGTATATTATGAACCTAAAATAAATCTGTTGCATAGAAAAAAACATAAAGCAAGTTTGACAATACTTCTACATTTTTGTCCTTTCCTCTTCATTTTTCCTTAGTAATCACATCTTGTAAAAGTTGCCACCTTAATTCATCCCTGCAGGATGTACCACAATTGGTCTAAATAACACAATGGGGCACACTTGATGGATTGAACTAATATCACTGTCAGGGAAAAGTGAAGAAGGTATACTTGAGAGCTTTTTTTATCTTTAACAAAGAAAGAAGGAGTTGTAATGTTTCATTAGAGCAGAGAAACCTACAAAGAAAAATGATCATGGTTAAGGGGCCATTTGCTCAGTCTATTGTCCCAATAATCCTAAATGCTATGTGTGATACGCTTGTGAAGCATTATTAATTGTCTGTCTACCTGAGAGCAGTGCAGGGTTCGGCTTATTTTTCTGAACAAATATTCCTTGCCTGTCCCTGGGAGACAATAGATGCTGACTGTGCCTTCAGGACGAGGACATCCGATTAATCACTGGCTCATGGTTATTACCACTGGTGTTGGACAGGGGCCGTCCATCCATCTTTTGGACCATCGACACATACTATTTGACTCCATTTTAACATGGCTTGCTGTACAGTGAAGTCTTTTGAAATGAACCAAGATGTATACAATAGAAACATAGTTCAATATTAACTCTTTACCTACTACTAAGAACTTACACATACTGGATGAATTACTACATAATTATTACATGATCTATACTAATTATATTAGTACACAGTATGTAGGCATCAGTGTCAGACTGGCCCACAAGAGGATCCCCCGGTGAGCCATGGCTCTGATACCATAGTGAGCCCAAAGGTCCAGGAGAAATTTGTAGCTGCCTTTGGAGAGAATAAATTGCCACTAGGGTCTATTTCTTTGAATCCAAACCTATTAGACTTTATTGATAATACAGGGGTTGGGCCCCAAGAATAGGTTCCTCTGGTGAGCCCAAGGAGCCCCAGTCCAACCTTGACAGGCATAATACATAGTTCTTCAAGAACTTAGTTAAAGGGAATCTGCCACCATTTTTATGGCGTCCAAACTAAGGGCAACATAAACAAGTGACAGATCCTCTTAATAAAAGACGGAGTCACTTTCGTTACTTTTACCAGCTGCCAAAATCTAATCTTGTACTGAACAGCTCCAATGTATAGTGATGAGTCCTGAATATTCATGAGCTACTGGCTAGGGATGAGCGAATCGACTTCCACTTGGAACCGAACCCGAGATTTTTTTTTTTACAGTACAAATAAATTTATGAAGTTATTGCGTAAAGTCTCGCGAGACTTTGCAAAGCAATAACTTCGGCTCATCGGAGCCAATACATTCTAATGCTGTACGGAGCTCCTGCTCCGTAGAGTATTAGAACAAAGTTTTATGCGAATCGACTTCGGATGTTTCATCCCTACTACTGGCTCTCCCCGCCCACCTGCTGCTGATTCGTTTGAAAAATAAACTGTCAATCTGAGGCAGGTGGGCGGGGAGAGCCATGAGCTCATGAATATGGCATGTTCTGGAGCTGTTAAGATTTAAAGGAGGGAAGCAGAAAACTAATGACAGTGATAGTGAAGAAGATCAGGAGGAGCTGAGCAGATTGATATATAGTTTTATGCAAAAAGATTTACTACAACTCCATTGATTTAAACGTCGGTTTTCTCTATGAAGTGGTCCTACTTAGTGACAGACAGCTATCTCTGTATGACTAAGCACAGAGTTAGCTGTTAATTAGTAAGTAGGACCATCCACATGACTCCTGGGCATAGAGAGAACGGAAGTATAAAACAACGAAATGTACGTTTTACTGAATCTTTTCCCACAAAAATATATACATCAATCTGCTCAGCTCCTCCTGTTCTTTAACATACTGCCTGCAGATTGCACTGCATTATCATGGTAACAAGTTTCCTTTAACCAAGCTGACACATAAACATTATGGTGTATACAGTATCACCAGGGGTTTAGTATCACTGGATGTACTCCTTGCCACACTGATGTCACTATTGATCAAGCTGAAAGTATCTGTCAGAGATGCTATTCAAGAGTAGCATCTCGAACAGTTTGATCCATCTGGTCGTGCTGATCATGTTGCACAAATTCCTATGTATGGTGACATTGCTTATTAACCCTTAATAATTAGAAAGACCATTTTACAACAAGGTGTGTTACCAACCGGGGCCACCTTAGGGGTGTACAGTCTGTGCACAGAGTTACATAGGGCAGTGTTCCTCAACTCCAGTCCTCAGAGCCCATCTGCTGGTCATGATTTGAGAATGTCCCACAGAATAAATACCTGTGGTAAGTCTTGATGCACAGACACTAATTATAACACCTGCTCAATACTAAGTAAATCCTGAAAACATGATTGGTAGGTGGGCCCTGAGAACTGGAGTTGAGAAGCACTGCCATAGGGCACATCCACCATTATCCATCTTAATGGTCTGGGCGCACAGGGCTTTCAACTTCCATCCCACATCTGATGGTCAAACCTATGGAAAGGCAGCTACACAAGACGCTGTGCTTGGTATGCTGCGTCAGACCCCCATCAATCTGATATTAATGATCTATCCTGAAGATAGATCATCTCTTCTGAAATATCGGAAAACCCTGTGAATTTTACTAAACTATACTGGCTTGTCATGATATCTGTGCATCTTCTAAATGTCCCTTAAGAGTATGTCCACATGGGATTGATACACTGTGTATTTGCTGCCTCAGAATTATGTAAGGAAAATTTGCAGCAATTTATAATTCCTGAAATTTTAAGAAATTTCATTTACACGCTAAAAAAAAAAAAAAAAAAACACAGCATAAGGCCTATTGCACACGACCGTATGGCTTTTTCAGTGTTTTGCGATCCGTTTTTCACGGATACGTTGTTCCGTTTTTTGTTTCCGTTGTGTTTCCGTTTCTGTTCCGTTTCGTTTTTCCGTATGGCATATACAGTATACAGTAATTATATAGATAAAATTGGGCTGGGCATAACATTTTCAATAGATGGTTCAGCAAAAAACGGAACGGAAATGGAAGACATACGGATGCATTTCCGTATGTGTTCCGTTTTTTTGCGGACCCATTGACTTGAATGGAGCCACGGACTGTGATTTGCGGGCAATAATAGGACATGTTCTATGTTAAAACGGAACGGAAAAACGGAAATACGGAAACGGAATGCATACGGAGTACATTCCGTTTTTTTTGCGGACCCATTGAAATGAATGGTTCCGTATACGGACCGTATACGGAACGCAAAAAACGTCCAGTAAACGGGAAAAAAAAACGTCCGTGTGCAATAGGCCTAACTTGAAGTCCACAACAAATCCACATGTAACCCTTGCAAATTTTGCAGTAGGTTTTACAGTAGAATTGTGGCCACACAACTGCAGCACAAATTCCGCTCCAAAGTATTCACCCACATGAATAGTCTGATACCACGTGAAAAGATCCAAATGTAGCCATAAAATCGTTACTACGCGGAATTACCTATTGCCTTGTATTCTGTCACCTATTAAACGATAGACCTGGGCGACACTTGGATGTAAGCCTCAGAGATGACCAGTAGGTGTCATTATTGGTTGACCCTATGTGCTGATGGCGGCTTCCACCAAAGAGACTGTTTACTTGCATATAGGTGCACTGGAATTACCGTAGTAAATGTATGGGGTTTAGAAAAGCTTAATAAGCAGTAAATATAAAGTCACGAAACATCTTTGGGGACAAGTGTACTGCCTATCACGTGCAGAGCGTTTGCTCTCATTTACCTTGACTGTCTTCAGAAGGTGATTACGTTATTAACGTAATTTAGCTTGTTCATGGATCAAAGGATTATAATCATGAGGCAGGAGCTGTAAGCTGAACACTTAATTTGAATGATACGACTGAATGAGTGCACTTACTGGCTTATATGAAAAATGAGAATGAAACTGCTTGGGAAAGGATTCTCTAAAGGTGGTTGGTATGGGCTCTAGGGCAGTGCCACCCAGGTGTTCTTCTGATGAGGGCTGCCTTTAGGCTTCAGGCATAAATTCATGGGCCAGTCCCATTAGTCTCAGGCCTCATGCACACTGCCGTTGTTTTGGTCCGCATCCGAGCCGCAGTTTATGGGGCCGCAAAAGATGGGGCCGCAAAAGATGCAGACAGCACTCCGTGTGCTGTCCGTAGCCTCGCAAAAAAATATATAACATGTCCTATTCTTGTCGTTTTGCGGACAAGAATAGGCATTTCTACAATGCAAATTGCGGAAGGCACACAGACGGCTTCCGTTTTTTGCAGAACCGCGGTTTGTGGACCGCAAAAAATGGAATGGTCGTGTGCATGAGGCCTCAATGATTGATAAGTTACTGAAAGTGTCTAATACTTCACATGCTGAATTAAATTCTGCAAACCGTCAATCAATGAATACACCTCAGGGTACATTCACACAATGGATTTTGAAAATCCGCCGACTCTTCACTGATTTTTAAGTGTTTTTTTATTTTTTTGCGTTTGCACCGTACTTGACACATTTTTTACTAGTTTTTTTTCTTTGGGGGGAGGCTGTATACTTTATTTTAAAACTGCATTTTCTGTGGGTAATGCGTACAGCATGTTTTTTTACGCTTCCTATTCATTTCAATGGGAGTTTCAGCTTGGATTTCAAGATATGGCATGCTGCTTCTTTTTTCTGCCGTAGTATCAACCTCACCAATGAAAAAACCCAATGCTGCTCCCCATTGAAATGAATGGGAAGTTGTTTGGAATTGTATTTTGGCACTGATTTAGACGCAGAAAACGGGCCAAAATCAGTGCCAAAAAACTCTGTGGGAAAGGGCCCTGTGGGAATGGTTACATAATAGAGTATTCTGGTTAGAACAGGTAATCCACTGTATAGGGAATAGGAGTTAGATCATTGGGGGTCCAACCATTGGTATCCCGCAAGTCTACATGTGTCCTAAATTGGGAGAGGGAAAAAGCCGCTGTCAGACACCTCTACCAGCAGCTTATCTGCCCTGTGAACAAAATGCATGCTGAAATCCAGCAGGCTTAGGGTCCATTCACACATCCGTGTGTGTTTTGCGGATCCACGGATCCGCAAAACGCGGACAGCGACAATGTGCGTTCCGCATTTTGCGGACCGCACATTGCCAGCACTAAGAGAATATGCCTATTCTTGTCCGCTATTGCAGACAAGAATAGGACATGTTCTAATTTTTTCAGGATCGGAATTGCGGACCCGGAAGTGCGGGTCCGCAATTCCGATCGGGGCCGCACGTCGTGGAATGCGGAATGGAATTGCGGATGTGTGAATGGACCCTTATTCTAATCTCACCTGTCATCTGCCGTTGGTGAAGAGTGAGGAGGTCCGCATACACATTAGATGATCTGTCGGTCCCTCTGGCGTGTATCTAATGTGCATGGAAGCTTTAGTTTGCGAATATTCCTTTCAGAGATAACTGTATTATTTACATGCATTTTCGTCTTTGACATTCTGCATGTTACAGCAGTAAATAAATCCTTTCTTGTTGGACTGATCTAGATATCTACTAAAAGACATACTGCTGTCCATATCTTTCAGTAAAGTAGAATTAATCATGAAAAATTGCATAAAGTTTCAATACAGTTAAAGGGGTTGACAGGTTTCAGGAAGAAACCAGACAACACATAGGATCTTCCTGCAAAAAATAACTGAGTGTTTCTTATGACAAATCACGTGCCGCCGTTCTGGCTCTTCTGGCTCTCTTTACCTGGCTGAAGCAGTGATGTCACGTCAACAGCATGTGACCACTGCAGCCAATCACTGGCATCAGTGGTGTAGCAAAGAGACCAGTGATTGGCTGCAGCAGTCATGTCCTGTCAACGTGTCCTTACTGCTGCAGCCAGGTAAAAAAAAAAACAGTCGGGAGAACAGGAGTGGCAGTGTGGGATCTATCAGGCAAGTACTGGCGTATTTACATACAGAAATCACCTTCACTGTATGGGGCGAGCGATCGTTTCTTCAATTATTCATCCCAATACAGATTGTTTCTGGCCAGCAGATCGCTGTTTACATAGCACAATCTGCTGCCCAGAAACAAAGATTTTGGTGTCCACACAAATGATTATTTCCCCCCATGAATGAGCATTTGCTTTATTGGGTTATTGGTCGCACTTTTTACAGGAGGATTATTGGAAACACTCGATAATAGTCCTGTGTAATGGGACCTTAGAATTCTCTTTTTTGCAGAAAGATACCATGTGTTGTCTGATTTCTTCCTGAAACATGATAAACCTCTTTAAGATAATAGTATACTTTTGGCTAATACAGTATGTGGTCTACTGTAGCTGGTCTTTACACCTAGGTTTCCTATTGAGGGTATATGAAATGGCTTGTCTTTGTGGGATCTGAAGTTTTGAATTACTAATATAAGGAACTCTGACTTCACAGAAGCCTTCTGGCTGGCATGTGTCATACAAGTCATTGGGCACATCTTAGGCTGGGTTCACACGAGCGTGTCCGGATTAGTTCCGGATGCGTCCCGGTGTGTTGCGGCAAACCCGCGCGAGTAGGAATGCAATTGCAGTCAGTTTTGACTGCGATTGCGTTCCGATGTTCAGTTTTTATCGCGCGGGTGCAATGTGTTTTGCACGCGCGTGATAAAAAACAGACTGTGGTACCCAGACCCGAACTTCTTCACAGAAGTTCAGGTTTGGGTTCGGTGTTGTGTAGATGTAATTATTTTCCCTTATAACATGGTTATAAGGGAAAATAATAGCATTCTGATGACAGAATGCATAGTAGGTGATCAGTTGAGGGTTAAAAAAAATAAAAAAATTAACTCACCTTCTCCGTTTGTTCGCGTAGTTCTCCCGGTCTTCAGTTCTTTAAAAAGATGAACTATGGGCTAAAGGACCTTTGGTGACGTCAGATCACATGCTCCAATCACAGGGTCCATCACCACGGTGATGGACCATGTGATTGGAGCATGTGATCTGACGTCATCAAAGGTCCTTTAGCCCATAGTTCATCTTTTTAAAGAACTGAAGACCGGGAGAACTACGCGAACAAACGGAGAAGGTGAGTTAATTTTTTTATTTTTTTTAACCCTCAACTGATCACCTACTATGCATTCTGTCATCAGAATGCTATTATTTTCCCTTATAACCATGTTATAAGGGAAAATAATACAGTGTATAGACAGTCACCTAGCAACCGTGCGTGAATATTCGCACCGCATCCGCACTTGCTTGCGGATGCATGCGATTTTCACGCAACCCCATTCACTTCTATGGGGCCTGCGTTGCGTGAAAAACGCAGAATATAGAGCATGCTGCGATTTTCACGCAACGCATAAGTGATGCGTGAAAATCATCGCTCATCTGAACAGCCCCATTGAAATGAATGGGTCCAGATTCAGTGCGGGTGCAATGCGTTCACCTACCGCATTGCACCCGCGCGGAAATCTCGCCCGTGTGAACGCAGCCTTAAAGGCTATGTACACCTTTGGGGGCAAGTTTTATGATTGAATTTGACTCATTTTTTCAGTTGGTCTTTAAAAAATATTCAGCCGTTCTGTCACAAAGGGTTAACCGTTTTTCCAGCTGTGTGAAACCTACTTTCACTTTCTGCCTAATAGTCCTTATCTCTAAATTACTAAAGGGCGATAAACACTTATTTAAGCCACATTCTTATCAGGAAGGTAAGGATTGAGCTATAGTAAGTGTTGATCAGGTCGGAGATCAGAGATAAGGAGCCCGTCAGTTCAGCTGGCTGACGGAAAAAAGAAAAATATCTGCTACTAGGGCATCTCAGCCATGTACAGAGAAAAGGGCTCTAAATTTTTTATAAAGACCAAAGGAAAAAAAATGTTTTGGCTCAAAATGAGTACAATGCAATAATAAAAAATAACCCAGAGGTATACATAACCTTTAACTTCCTGCTGTGGAATTTTAAAATGTCCATTTTTGCCAACTACCTCTTACAACAGACTAAGTTAGATTTCAGAATGTCTATTTTTTGAGAATCCATTTCAATTTGCTGCCAGAAAATAAAGCTTGTACTTCTGATGCAAGAAAATGCCCTGTTCTGTCCTTCACATTATAAGCTGAGCATTTTTACATGTTGTGACACAGTTAGAGGTTTGGTCTGGGAAAACAGGTATTTTCCTTCCAGCATATGCTGCTGGGCTGATTTACAGCCAGGTGAGGTCAAATACCAGACCGGATTTTAAATGCCGGTCCGGGTTTTGGCAGCACCTGGCTGTCATTAAATAGGCAGCTGGGCTCAGAAGCCAGGTCTCTGTGTTGGGATCTGGGAGCCTTGTGTCTGGATGAAGGCTTGCTACCTCTGTGGCGTGAAAACAGGTTGGTGCTGCTATCAGCAAGGACTCTTTGAGGCAGAATTGCCGCATGGTGTGAATTACCACCAACACCACAAGGTGACTTTTTGTTTGAATATGACTGTTTGTTTTGTCACTTGCCTAAAGTGTGAATAAAACACTGAACTGTTTGATCCAAAGAACTTGTTGTGGCCTCTATACTGTGTCCGCTAATCCTGTCTACCAGAGCGAGTCCCCACAATGTATAGAATCTGGATTCATCCTGGACCCAGTCTCTTAGCTTAAAAGGCCATTTACATTTTATTGTTCATTATTAATGAGATGTGATCGGCTCTATGGAAGCTCTTAGTGACGATGACACAGACTCATGACATATCCAAACAACCGCAAAGAGCTTCTATTTTTTTTCATTTATTGTAGGTATAATACCACTTTAATTTAGAATAATCCCTATTTCCCAGTTTTATTGTTTGTATGTGAGATGTTGTGCTGCCATACCTTTTTTAGTTTTCTTTCTGCATGCTAGCTTTATGGATGTGCACCTGTGACTATGAATGTGCTTGTCTAAACTTTCTTGTAGTAATATCCAAACAACCTGTCGCTAAACTGTGACAATTAGCCATGGGCAAGAACTGATGCCGATTACTGTTGGTGGCCTGTGTTTGACATTTTTTGAGTGGGGAGAAATGTGTGGCCTGCTAGATCACATTGTATTCCTCCATTCCTTCTTGGAAGCTGAGTAAAGTAAAGACAAAAGTACAGTGTTATCATGCTGAGTGCAATCTACTCATAAAATATGTGGCACATCTGCTTTACAAAATCATCTCCACAAATTATCAAGATGACTGCTTTTCCTCTGGTCAGTTGCAGCCCATAAAGTTTTACTGACTATATCAATCTGCTTTTACAGATGGCTAATAAACCATTCATATGCAAAATGCAGACATGTTCACCACTACCACAGTAAGCTGAAGATGCGAACATTTATAAATCTAAAGCTTGAAAACAAAACTCATGACCATGTAAAATATTTGACCAGACTGACATGCAGAATATATATAGCATACTGCATGACTACAGGTAAAGGGGTTGTCTGCTTTTTTATATTGATGGCATCCTCAGGATAGGTCATCTATATCAGATAGGAGGGAGCCTGACTGCCGGTTTGTCTTTAAACATCAAAATACTATGTCATCAAAATAAAAATAAGCGGACAATCCCTTTAATTCACTATCATGAACTGTTATGGGGCTGGTTATCTGGTGTGATCTCATTTCTGGCATGGTTGCACCTGAATAATAAATGTTGACTGCAGTGTTTTCTGATCCAGTGTTTTAACAGATGGGTCAGATGCACCGCCATGTCTCATTTGAAGCAATGGTGTGCTGGATAGTCAAATTGTCATCTATTGTATTTGACTGAAGCATAGGACAACTGGCCAGACATAACTGATATATGTAATCCTACACGTGCCAAAATCACAACCATCCTATCCCGTTTCAGAATTATCGGGGGAAGGAAGGGGGGGGGGGGGGGGGTAATGTTTCTCCCTGTGGAGACATCAGCTGATGTAGGCAACACTCCTTGGGAAAAGTTATGCAAATTAGCTCTCCCTCAGAAGGAAGATAACTACCAGTTGTCCCTCAAGTTACAATATTAAAGGGGTTATCCGAGTTAACTTAATTTCTCTCTATGGCTTTATTTCTCCTATACATTAGTTTTCCTAAATCACTTGCAGTACCTATCTTGTGCCATTTCTCTGCTACACTAAACAGTCATGTGACCGCCCACGTCATCAGCTGTGACGTTCCGTTTACATGGAGCTCTCTGCTTGTCGGAGTGACTAAGCCATGTAAACGGAACGTCATCAGCCTTGGCCACGCCCCCACCTCTCTGGATTACAGTCCGTGCGGCTGTGAGTTGATCGCGCATGCGCGATCCTCACTTGTGCCGCGGCTACCTCAAAGTTCCTCGCTGCGGGTAATAGGTGATCGCATATGCGCATAGCTTGGGGCCCCGAACTGGTTGGGGCCCCGAGCTGGCCAAGCAGAGTAACAGTCAGAAGATCCAATGGTATAAAATATTCTAACCCCCAGGCGTTCCCATGGTGACGGGGACGCTTGCCTGGTTAGAATATACCATCGGATCTGAGCTCAGTGAGATCGTAAAAAACTCAAATCCGATGGTATATTCTAACCCCCAAGCGTTCCCATGGTGACAGGGACGCTTGCCTGGGGGTTAGAATATACAGGGCGCTGTAGTGATCTCTTTACTTGGATTAATACAGGATATCTCTTACTTTGTCTTAGCTCTGTACTCCTGTAATAGCAGAGCAGGCAGTTCGGGGGGCGGCGCTCACTCACTGTCACTGACGTCACGCGCCTGCTCCTCCCACTAGGCGGAGCAGGCGCGTGACGTCAGTGAATGAACGCTGCCTGCACTGCCTGCTGTTGTTACTGGAGCTCAGCCAAAGTAAGAGTCAGAGACTCGGAGATTCCAAAATAATAAGAAAATAGCTCTGCATTGAGAAATGAAGTGCCTGATTAGTTTATTAATATACTGCTGCTGTGAGCGTCGGGGAGGGGGATCTGTGGATGGCACTGTAGGGGGATCTGTGGATGGCAGGCAGTGCCATCCACAGATCCCCCTACAGTGCCATCCACAGATTCCCCCTTCCCCTACACAGTGCCATCCACACAGATCTCCCCCTAAACAGTGCCATCCACAGATCCCCCTACAGTGCCATCCACAGACCACAGATCCCCCTCCCCTAAACAGTGCCATCCACACAGATCTCCCCCCTAAACAGTGCCATCCACAGATCCCCCCTCCCCTAAACAGTGCCATGAACATCATGATGGCACTGTTTAGGGGAGGGGGGATCTGTGGATGGCACTGTAGGGGGATCTGTGGATGGCACTGTAGGGGGATCTGTGGATGGCACTGCCATACACAGATCCCCCCTAAACAGTGTCATCCACAGATCTCCCCCATAAACAGTGCCATCTACAGATCCCCCCTAAACATTGCCATCCACAGATCCCCCCTCCCCTAAACAGTGCCATCCACAGATCTCCCCCATAAACAGTGCCATCTACAGATCCCCCGTAAACAGTGCCATCCACTGATCCCCCCTAAACAGTGCCATCCACAGATCCCCCCTCCCCTAAACAGTGCCATCATGATGATCATGGCACTGTTTAGGGGAGGGGGGATCAGTGGATGGCACTGTTTACGGGGGATCTGTAGATGGCACTGTTTATGGGGGAGATCTGTGGATGGCACTGTTTAGGGGAGGGGGGATCTGTGGATGGCAATGTTTAGGGGGGATCTGTAGATGGCACTGTTTATGGGGGAGATCTGCGGATGGCACTGTTTAGGGGGGATCTGTGTATGGCAGTGCCATCCACAGATCCCCCTACAGTGCCATCCACAGATCCCCCCTCCCCTAAACAGTGCCATCCACAGATCTCCCCCATAAACAGTGCAATCTACAGATCCCCCGTAAACAGTGCCATCCACTGATCCCCCCTAAACAGTGCCATCCACAGATCCCCCCTCCCCTAAACAGTGCCATCATGATGATCATGGCACTGTTTAGGGGAGGGGGGATCAGTGGATGGCACTGTTTACGGGGGATCTGTAGATGGCACTGTTTATGGGGGAGATCTGTTGTGGCACTGTTTAGGGGAGGGGGGATCTGTGGATGGCAATGTTTATGGGGGATCTGTAGATGGCACTGTTTATGGGGGAGATCTGCGGATGGCACTGTTTAGGGGGGATCTGTGTATGGCAGTGCCATCCACAGATCCCCCTACAGTGCCATGCACAGATCCCCCCTCCCCTAAACAGTGCCATCCACAGATCTCCCCCATAAACAGTGCCATCTACAGATCCCCCGTAAACAGTGCCATCCACTGATCCCCCCTCCCCTAAACAGTGCCATGATCATCATGATGGCACTGTTTAGGGGAGGGGGGATCTGTGGATGGCACTGTTTACGGGGGATCTGTAGATGGCACTGTTTATGGGGGAGATCTGTGGATGGCACTGTTTAGGGGAGGGGGGATCTGTGGATGGCACTGTAGGGGGATCTGTGGATGGCACTGCCATACACAGATCCCCCCTAAACAGTGCCATCCGCAGATCTCCCCCATAAACAGTGCCATCTACAGATCCCCCCTAAACATTGCCATCCACAGATCCCCCCTCCCCTAAACAGTGCCATCATGATGATCATGGCACTGTTTAGGGGAGGGGGGGATCAGTGGATGGCACTGTTTACGGGGATCTGTAGATGGCACTGTTTATGGGGGAGATCTGTGGATGGCACTGTTTAGGGGAGGGGGTATCTGTGGATGGCAATGTTTAGGGGGGATCTGTAGATGGCACTGTTTATGGGGGAGATCTGTGGATGACACTGTTTAGGGGGGATCTGTGTATGGCAGTGCCATCCACAGATCCCCCTACAGTGCCATCCACAGATCCCCCTACAGTGCCATCCACAGATCCCCCCTCCCCTAAACAGTGCCATCATGATGATCATGGCACTGTTTAGGGGAGGGGGGATCTGTGGATGGCACTGTTTAGGGGGGAGATCTGTGTGGATGGCACTGTTTAGGGGAGGGGGATCTGAGGTCTGTGGATGGCACTGTAGGGGGATCTGTGGATGGCACTGTTTAGGGGGAGATCTGTGTGGATGGCACTGTTTAGGGGAGGGGGGATCTGTGGATGGCACTGTAGGGGATCTGTGGATGGCACTGTAGGGGGATCTGTGGATGGCACTGCCATACACAGATCCCCCCTAAACAGTGCCATCCACAGATCTCCCCCATAAACAGTGCCATCTACAGATCCCCCCTAAACATTGCCATCCACAGATACCCCCTCCCCTAAACAGTGCCATCCACAGATCTCCCCCATAAACAGTGCCATCTACAGATCCCCCGTAAACAGTGCCATCCACTGATCCCCCCTAAACATTGCCATCCACAGATCCCCCCTCCCCTAAACAGTGCCATCATGATGATCATGGCACTGTTTAGGGGAGGGGGGATCAGTGGATGGCACTGTTTACGGGGGATCTGTAGATGGCACTGTTTATGGGGGAGATCTGTGGATGGCACTGTTTAGGGGAGGGGGGATCTGTGGATGGCAATGTTTATGGGGGATCTGTAGATGGCACTGTTTATGGGGGAGATCTGCGGATGGCACTGTTTAGGGGGGATCTGTGTATGGCAGTGCCATACACAGATCCCCCTACAGTGCCATGCACAGATCCCCCCTCCCCTAAACAGTGCCATCCACAGATCTCCCCCATAAACAGTGCCATCTACAGATCCCCCGTAAACAGTGCCATCCACTGATCCCCCCTCCCCTAAACAGTGCCATGATCATCATGATGGCACTGTTTAGGGGAGGGGGGATCTGTGGATGGCACTGTTTAGGGGGGATCAGTGGATGGCAATGTTTAGGGGGGATCTGTAGATGGCACTGTTTATGGGGGAGATCTGTGGATGGCACTGTTTAGGGGAGGGGGGATCTGTGGATGGCACTGTAGGGGGATCTGTGGATGGCACTGCCATACACAGATCCCCCCTAAACAGTGCCATCCACAGATCTCCCCCATAAACAGTGCCATCTACAGATCCCCCCTAAGCATGGCCTTATATCACAATACACTTTTAGTCATGCGATCACTAACCAGGCCATGCAGTGCTGACACTGGAAAAGCCCCCCCCCCCCCCAAATTATAATCAATGGGGATGGAGTGGCAGCACAGTAGGCCATATGTACTAGCGGCAGGGCCAGTCCGGCAAGGTGACAGGCTATTCAACTGCTGGACTGCCCTGCCGCTAATGTGTACCTTTGCATACTTTTTGTGCAGAGCAGGGTGAGGAGAAGGTCAGATCAACCCCTCCCACAAATATTCATGAGGGAGAGATGAGTCATTGTTGTTACTGCTGCATGTAAACACAGCAATAACAGAACCTAGAAAAGGTGTAAAGATCGTTTTTTTTTCAAAAAAATCAAGCTTGACTAATGTATATGTATATCCTGATTAATTTTGTTAGGTTTTATTTTTTTTCCCATAACTCGGATAACCCCTTTAATTGGTTCCAGGACAACCATTGTGGAAACCATTGTATCCTGAGGCCATTGTATCTTGAGGGATCACTGTATATCTCTCGAGAGCTATGTTAAGGCCTCTCACTCAGCCATCCAGTACAGATGAGGGGCAAGAACTTCGAAACAGCGATCTACAGTCATGTTTCAAGGCTCTTTAATGGGTTGGACATACAGGCTAGCTACCTATAGGAGACAGTTTTCTTTCTAGAATGATGTAACATTCTATTACTTGGCATTTATAGCTTACGTCACACAATAGAAGAAGTGAGATAAAAAATAGAAACGGGCTACTGCAGGAATAGGTGTCAATACTGTTTTCCAAATTCAATGACACTGTGGCCATATGATATACACTCACCTAAAGAATTATTAGGAACACCATACTAATACGGTGTTGGACCCCCTTTTGCCTTCAGAACTGCCTTAATTCTACGTGGCATTGATTCAACAAGGTGCTGATAGCATTCTTTAGAAATGTTGGCCCATATTGATAGGATAGCATCTTGCAGTTGATGGAGATTTGAGGGATGCACATCCAGGGCACGAAGCTCCCGTTCCACCACATCCCAAAGATGCTCTATTGGGTTGAGATCTCGTGACTGTGGGGGCCATTTTAGTACAGTGAACTCATTGTCATGTTCAAGAAACCAATTTGAAATGATTGGAGCTTTGTGACATGGTGCATTATCCTGCTGGAAGTAGCCATCAGAGGATGGATACATGTTCTCATTCTGTTTACGCCAAATTCGGACTCTACCATTTGAATGTCTCAACAGAAATCGAGACTCATCAGACCAGGCAACATTTTTTCAGTCTTCAACAGTCCAATTTTGGTGAGCTCGTGCAAATTGTAGCCTCTTTTTCCTATTTGTAGTGGAGATGAGTGGTACCCGGTGGGGTCTTCTGCTGTTGTAGCCCATCCGCCTCAAGGTTGTGCGTGTTGTGGCTTCACAAATACCTCGGTTGTAACGAGTGGTTATTTCAGTCAACGTTGCTCTTCTATCAGCTTGAATCAGTCGGCCCATTCTCCTCTGACCTCTAGCATCCACAAGGCATTTTTGTCCACAGGACTGCCGCATACTGGATGTTTTTCCCTTTTCACACCATTCTTTGTAATGTTCAGACCGGCCCGTCTGGCACCAACAACCATGCCATGCTCAAAATTGCTTAAATCACCTTTCTTTCCCATTCTGACATTCAGTTTGGAGTTCAGGAGATTGTCTTGACCCGGACCACACCCCTAAATGCATTGAAGCAACTGCCATGTGATTGGTTGACTAGATAATTGCATTAATGAGAAATAGAACAGGTGTTCCTAATAATTCTTTAGGTGAGTGTAGTTCCTTCACTATATTCTTGTAATGATGAAAGTTGCTTGCAACACTGCATAATTTGACTTCATCTAAAGTAGTCACTTTTCCCAAGTTCTAATTGACCCCTTAATGACCAGGAAATGTTCAATTTTTTTCATTTTCATTTTTTACTCCCAGCCTTCCCAAAATCATAACTTTTCAAACTTTTTGTGGGACAAGTTGTACTTTCTAATGTCACAGTTTACGGTTGCTTACAATGGCGTGGGAAGCAGGAAAAAAATTCCTAATGGGGTGAAATTATAAAAATAAACTATTTCGCCACAGTTTTATGGGTTTTGTTTTTACAGCATTTCCTAGGCGGTAAAGCTGACCTGTTACTTTCAATCCCTGGGTCAGTACAATTACAACAATACCCCACATGAATAGCATTTCTTGCGTTTTAATACTCAATATAAAAAATTAAAAAATTATTTGCATTACCATATTCCTACCACTATAAATGTTTTATTTTTATGTGTACATAGCTGTGTGATTGCTTATTTTTTGCGAGGAGATCTGTTCTTTTCATTGATACCATTTCAGGGTGTGTATGACTTTTTGCTCACTTTTTATGAAATTTTTTGTGGAAGCTGAAGCGACCAGAAAACGGTGAATTGGCCATTTTGACTTTTTTTCGCCGTATATAATAAATATTTTTATATTTTAATTGAACAGCTTTCGCATGCGGCAATACCCATGATGTTTGATTTTTTAATTGTTTATGTACTTTTATTTTAGGGAAAGGTGGTGATTTGAATTTTTATATTTTTTAATTTTTTTTAAATCCCTTTTTTTACAACTGTTTTTTATAGTTCCCCTAGGAATTATCATTAGATTACTTTTCTCATAGACTCCATGCATTAGCATTGGAGTTTATGAGAATTATGCCTCATTCACACGTCAGTGTTTGGCCTCATGCACACGGCCGTTGTTTGGGTCCGCATCCGAGCTGCCGTTTTTGCGGCTCGGATGTGGACCCATTCACTTCAATGGGGCCGCAAAAGATGTGGACAGCACTCCGTGTGCTGTCCGTATCTGTTGCACCGTTCCGTGGCCCCGCAAAAAAAAATATAGCATGTCCTATTCTTGTCCGTTTTGCGGACAAGAATAGGCATGTCTACAATGGGCCGCCCGTTCCGTTCCGCAAAAAACGGCACGGTCGTGTGCATGTAGCCTTTTGGTGAGTGATTTCCATCAAAACCAGGTGTGGCTCTAAACACAGAACAGGTGCAGATCTTTCCCTTATACCTTATGTCTGTGGAGGCTGCAATCCTGGTTTGGGCTCACAATCTCTGATGGAAATCACTGACCAAAACACTGATGTGTGAATGAGGCTTTACACCAGGCATCCTCAAACTGCGGCCCTCCAGCTGTTGTAAAACTACAACTCCCACAATGCCCTGCTGTAGGCTGATACCTGTAGGCTGTTCGGGCATGTTGGGAGTTGTAGTTTTGCAACAGCTTGAGGGCCGCAGTTTGAGGATGCCTGCTTTATACTATGTTCATATGGAGCCCTTCCACTGGCAGACACTCCATAGGAACTAATGGGCAACAAGTATAAGGCAATTACATAGCAACTGCCTCACACAAAGTTAGTGAGAAACAGGCAAGAGTTCCCTGTTACACACAACCGTTCTGATGAGTGTGATGGAGGGCAATATGGCCCCACCAATCAAACATTTATGGTGACCTATTCTAAGGAAACCCCTTATACATTCTGAACATAGCACATGCAGTGCCTGTAACCTTCAATTCATATAACTTTTGTCTCTGATGGTCTGTGTATTATGGAGAATATTTTCCGGTCATTCATTTTGCCTTTCTTTGATTTGCATGTAGCTGTCCACAACTATTTTTCACTAAATGACCACCTTTGACCAGCCTAAATAATGAGATGTAGGTTGTAGCTGGAAAAAAATTGGGTACTCACAGCGTATCCTGAATCCTATTCTCTATGGAAGTCTCATTCCATCACTCAGCTAGTGTTTAGGCATCTTCAAAATGTTATGCATGGCTGGGCAGTGCAGGCTATATTATAGCAGAAGGTAATTGGCTAGAATTCTCTGGTGGGAATAGGCAGCACCTGAGACAGTGTGCCTCAGCGAGGTTGACTAGAAATCAATTGACTGTGGCAGTCAAACCATTCTCAATGGCTTGATGATTTCAAGCCATAAAAACATGCAGTGGTAATAGAAGAAAAGAAAGGATAAGGTCATAAAACGAAATAGGGGAGTGGAAGAATACGACCTCTGGTTTAATCAATATTTTGCACTGGGTCGTTAGCCAGAGTGGGAATATCTTACATAGTGATGCATTGAGAACAGCTTTAAAAAGCAGAGATGGGGTAATCTATCTCAGTAACCTCCCTGGAAGGTCAGGAACAATATAGCTATGAGATAGCAGAAATAAATGGAAAAAAATGAAAAATATTTTTAATTAATTTGCAGACAATTGAAATCATGACGCAAATTAGTCATTCCAGGTAATGGGGTTGGCCACGAAAAATGTGCTGCCGGCCGGGGCACGTTTCCAACTACACAGCCTGACTGCTTCCACCGGACGGGAGGATCGGGACAACTTAAGTGCAGTCAGAGAGTAAGTGCAGGATTTCTTCTTTTACTTCTTGGATTTGTCATACACACACACACCATTCTTAAAAAGAGCGCCAGCAAACGTGTTTTATTTCTACAGCTTAAAATCCCTTTGATTGTATCTGTCGGGGCTACATCTGGAATCGCATGCAGAAGATGTGATCAGTTTCACAGGACTCAGTCAGCAACATTTTTGACTCTGGCAGTCACTCTAGGTCACATAAATCTGCCTATATTTATTTAAAGATAACAGTTGAACAATTTTATTTTACACACTTCTTTAGTTTGACATATTAGGATCTAAAAATGTGGCAGGTAATCGTAGCCAAGAGTCTTGGATAATAATTAACTGCCATTTACTTGGATAAATTATCTGACTGCAATTTTTTTTTATATTTACTCATGTGTTTAATCCTTTATTTGTTAACTTTACTTCAATCAAGTCAATGATAACTATGTGCCAAGGTTAACAATAACTTACCCGGGCGTGAACGTTTGCTGCCTTACAGCGAGACAACGTAAATAACCTGGCTGAATACGCACCTGATTATTATTCCAGGTGTTTGCAAAAAATGTCTAATTACAAACCTCGGTCCATGTTTTGGCGATTATTTGACATCAAGCTAAACACAATTCAGTTATTTTGACTCCCTCTTGTCTAAACAGACCGTATATATGTTTTTACTGACAGACAATAGAAACTGCTAATCTCTTGTATTAGGCAAGCACAGATTATTTTATAGGATTTATTTTTGTGAGTCTAAAGTATATTTATAGAGAAATTAATGTAAATGGCTCTATGGGAGGAAGAAATCTGCTCCATTCAGGTGACCATTTTACATGACTATCAAAGATGGTTTTAGCTTACTGAACATTTGTGGGAAAGGTATATTATGCTCTTTTCAACCCCACCAGTGTGGAGAAGGGCCTGGTTAGATATGTTAGTGCAGCCTTAGGGCTCATGCACACGACCGTATGTATTTTGTGGTCCGCAAAACATGGATACGCAAAAAATACGGATCACATTGAAATGAATGGTTCCGCATATGGTCCGCAAAAAAAATGGAATGGACACGGGAAAAAAATACACTTGTGTGCATGAGCCCTTACTGGAACATTAACCAGTAAGAACTTAAAGGGAAACTGTCATCAGAAAATTACCTATTGTTTAAATCAAATTTTGTGTTAAACATATTTAAAAAAAATGTTTTGTGATATTATTAATTTTCTATGTCACTATTTATATAAAAAAACTAAAAGTCCTGCAGTTTTCACAATGGCTCCTAAGTCTAATAATAGGCGCCATTTCTTGGCTATTTTTCAGCAGTCATCTTCTTATCATTACAAGCAGGATTATAATGAGAGATACATAGAACACAGGATACACCTCTCACAGTATGTGATACCAAAATGTATCTACTCCCTCCTGACCTCTGCACAGGTCAGAGCAATCTCCATTAAAAGTCAATGAGGTCAGCTCCTGCCCATTGTGTCTATGGCCCATGGTGGCTGCTCTAAAGCATATCTCTAAATGCTATTAACAATAGCTCAGGCAAGATGGCAGCTCCTATAATCATGTTCATGAAACAGAATAAAAAATGTATAATCAGAAAATACACATTAGAACAAAAATGTGTCTCTATCTGGCAGAATAAATTATAGGTGCCACATTTCCTTTAAAAAGGAAATGGGGTTTCCCCATCTGACCACATCATTTAGTATGCTCTATTAGGTCATATGAACATCACAGAGGAGTTCCCCCACTCAGTATCCATCTGTTCAAGCCCAGTAAAACACCTACATCGGTTCTGGTGATCTTGAAGTTACCATATATTATTATATAGTTACCAATAAATTTAAATGGGCTCCTGCAATACTAAATTTCATCTGCAGTGGCCACAAGCAGCCTTCCCTGTCTATAACAGCTCATCACAAGCTCTAAATAGAGCTTGGGTCTCCAAACTTTTGTACCTTGTAAATCACCTTTAACTGAGCAGTGGTCTGGAGAAACATTTTAAATATTGAAAAATAAGAAACTGCTAATATTTTCAGATGATATTTTACTGTAACAATTTGTCTCAATGGTATTATACCATCCAAATTTGCACGGTTTAAGAGGTAGGACATGTCTGCATTATTGTCTGGTGGGTACCATAATGTAACCCAATGGCCATGATAAAGGACTGCTATGGTGAGCCATAAAGCTTGGGATTGTGAGCTACTGGTTGGGGACCACAGGGAGATAACAGGGAAACAGCATTCCAGGAAAACACAGTACAGAAACAAGAAATAAAAAAAGACATAAACAAGATAGCAAGATGTTTTAGCACCATCAAAGTAAACCATTCTATGCTTGTAATTATACAAGGTCAAGATCTAGTGAACCTTCTACTGAGACTGTTTATTTGGGACAGCTTGCATTCTCTGCTGCTTCTTGACTCTCTGATGGACAGCTAAAGGAAAAAATAACTATGGATATTGTTTGTAATTACATTACAGTTAATAATCTAAGATCTAAGTTCTTCTTTACCTTCCCCAATCCAGGAGTATCTTTCACTTTGTTGACTGCCCTCAGTAAACATGGTGGTGCGGGTGGAGGAGAGGTTTGCAGAATGCCACAGAAGCTGGTTGAGAAAAGTGGAGGCTCTGACACCAAGGAAGGTGTTGTCCTCTGCTTCTTCTTTTTGGATGACAGATTTAGCTTCTGAGCAGCCCTGTAATAATCAACAAAAAAATCTCAAATGTGATCTAATCAATTTATATACAATTTAAACATTTACATTCAACAATCTAAAATTTGTCATCATGTTCAAGGATGGGATGCTCCTCAAATACTGTACAGATTAGATCACCATGCATCTCCTAAAAATTCACCATAGATAGCTCCCATTCAGCCACAACCATCCCATTGATATGTATAATAATAATGTGTATAATAATAATAATAATAATTAAAACATATTTTTCATAATAATGATAATCTAATATGTTTAATAGTATAATATTTTTAAAATCTATTTCTAATAATATTTATATAATTATATAGTGCAGCACATTACAAATCAGAGGGTTCATGTAGAAGCAAAAGCATAGCAACAAAAGGATCAACAATTAAAACAAGAGCTTACAATCTAAGAGACATGGGTGACACAAAAGGTAAAAAGTGCTTTTTTTATACAATGATCCAGCCATCTTAACAAAATAGTGGAGAACATATAGAGCTGCATGAGCCAATCACCAGGCCAGTATGTCTAGTGCTTTTCAATACGTGGGTTTTGGTGGACACAGTTAGGTGAGGGGATCAGGGTGTGAGGAATAATGTTGGATTAAGGAGAATGGAGAAGCCACAGCCCTTGGAGAATATTGTTGATTTAACATCGGGCAAGAAACTGATTTCAAGCATATACCAATGGCTGTTGCATCAAAAGAATAACAGAGGAGCAGTGGACAACCTGATGCATAAATGGCAGAGTGTTCTGGAACCCGTGCGGGAAGGCTTTTGGGACTCAGCTATACAGGCAAAGACCAGGGTTTAAAGGAATTTCTCTTACAGAATAATCCAATTTAATATACTGTACCATCTCTACTACTCTCCAAAAAAGTTAATGAAGTATTATATAACTAAAGTATTTGCTTGCCAGAAGTGTGGAGAGATAGGAGTGGACGATATACATATATTATGGACATGCATAAAAATCCAAAACTACTGGGCTAAGATAACTGAAAAAATAGAGGAATATCACCAGTTTACAGTACCCAGACATTTTGAGGAATGCATCTTAGGGGTGATGGATGGTGTGGAAGTGCCCCAACATAGGGAAATTGCAACTAAGTTACTGTTTCAAGCTAGAAAATGGATAGTTGGGCACGGGGGGGGGGGGGGGGAGTGAGGCCCCTACAGTTAAAGAATGGGTAAATCGCACAAGGATGATGTTAGCCAGTGAGGAACTACATCTGACTGGGATCAAGAAAAAACACAGATTCGCCAGGATTTGGCAGAAATGGCTCAATAAAAATTGAGGGCTGGCAAGGGGGAGGGGCAATGGAGTGAAAATGGAAATTCTTCTTCTTTTTTTTTTTGTCTAGCAACCGACACACTAAGGGTGGGGGGGGGGGGAATAAATTATCTGTAATTAATTAATATAATTATGTAAGAATAATTGTGAAAAATTAAGTAAGAATTTGGAAAAACTGTAATAAAGATCTATTTATAAAAAATAAAAATAAAAAGGAGAATGGAGAAGCATTAGATTATGGAATGTGATATTCCACTGTGAAAATGTGTTTTGAGGGAATGCCTACAACTGTGGTTCTTAGGAGTTAACCTAATTGGTACAGCTCGAGAGAAGTTTTGGATACGGGAGTTAGAGGTTTGGATTATAAAGGAGGTTAGTTATAAATTATTGGCAGCAGGAAGACTAAGGGCAGTGTGGTAGATAGACAGAGGTGAGCTCAATGTGGAGGCATCGATGTAGTGGTTAGACAGTGGTTAGTCTGGCTGCTGCATTCAGGATAGATTGGAGAGAGTGTCGTGAGATGAAGACCAATTATTAACGAGTTTCAGTAATCAAGACGAGATTAAATCGAAGCAACAATTAAAGTTTTTGCTGTTTGCACAGTAATAAAGGGGCAAATTCTGGATATGTTTCCAAGGTTCAGCCAGGGTGAGTGGGCAAGTGTTTGACTATGAGGGGTAATGAAAAAGTCTGTGTCAAACATAACCACAAGGCAGCAAATGTGCTGCCTAGGTATTATGGTAGTGCCAAACACTAGATACGATGAAATATAAGGTTTAGGTAGGTCCATTGATGGTGAAAACACAATAAATTCAGTTTTTGAAATATTCCATTTCAGACAGAAAGAGGACATGATGTTTGTGACTGCAGACAGAAAATCACTGGTGTTTTGTAGTGGTTCAGAGGTGATGTCATGGGATGAAGTATATAATTGAGTATCATCATCATAAAGATGGTAGCCAAGATGAAAGCCAAGTCTACTGATAATTTCTGAATGCCAGACCTTAAAGACATTAAATTGTTGACAGAGCTCGTTGAAATTGGTGTCATTTGCTGACTAAGGTCTAATATCTATGGGCTATCCCTCTGGGTCAATGTAGACTTATTTTAAACTTGTTGTTGGCATATGCAGAAATTTTGGTTAACTAAATGATTGGTAGAAACTGTCATAGTAACAATAATATTTGGAGTATGCATTTCTATAACTGTATACTGTTAATAAAAACCTTCCGCTCATGATGTGGGCTTCTTGATGAGATTTATTCCATTGACTATATTGTGTTCAGATTAAGTGAACAGAATGCAGCCGGTAGCTTGTGTCAAAATGTTTTTTTGAATTCACTTTTGACATTTACTGTACTTTCAAAAGCAGACAATGATGAAACAGAAGTCATACAGTAGTTTTACTTTAAAATCCATGGAGATTTTTTCATTTCTCAACAGCTTTAACATTTTGCATGACATTTAAACCAAGATCTCTCTATCTATAGCAAGTGTCTACCATTGTGTGCCAAGTACACAACGCATCCAATTCATGTACTGAGCCACATTCACAAACAGTACTTCCAAGCTAAAGCAGCCTGGCAACGGTTTCAACTAACAGCCTTAAATGCAACGTGAAAGATTTTTAATGTATACTATTACCAAAGTCTGAAGGTTTATTCCATTATTCCCCCCCCCCCCCCCCACCGCCAGACCTGATAAAGGGAATATACTTACCTGCGTCCCAATGCTCGGTTCAGGCAACATCGGTCTGCCACTGTATTCACTGTACTTTGTCCTTTGCATGTAAAGTTCTTGCATGGATGGGGTCCATGTGTTCCACTGCAGCCAATAACTGGCTGTTGTGGCGATATTTTCCCCAAGTGGCAAGTGATCACAGTGACATGCTGCAAGGTCCCTGCTTACGAAGACCATCCCCCTTCCACTTGATTGACAAAGGCCAGATGTATAATCATCTCACCTGGCCCTTTAATCCCATGCCTGAACCGTCCAGTTCAGGGTTAATAAGGTTGATCCTACTGAATGATGATCTTGTCAGTTAAATATTCATTAGATAATGAAAAGTTAAGCACCTTCCTAAAGTGCTTGCATGCAAACCTTTCCTCACATAGGAATCCTGGGGTAATTCCTCTTTAAAGAGTGGGAAAGATACGTCTGTAAAAACTGGTTATCACAGTAAGTTGTGAGATATTTTCTTTACTTCATTACAATGGTGCTCCCTGGTGTTTAATCTATATAGTAATGTGTATATCCACCAAGTGAGCTGGGTGAACATGGTCACACATACTCAGTTCAATCTTTCAATTGCCAACTTCCATATCTACTGTTAGAAGCTGTGACAGTTACAAGAAGAGAGCTGCAGCAGAAAGGGAAAGCAACCTGAGAAAAAATATGCTCCCTGAGCTACCAGCCTGAAAGCAATTGGGGCAATGAATGGGGAGATCTCTGGATCCATGTGAGGTACAGGGCTGGTTCTAGCTTTCTTAGAGATAGATTGTCATCTACTATATGATGTCTGATTTTCATTTTTTTACATCATTCATGGCATCACACCTTTAATGATGACTACATTTTTTAGCACATATCAAAACATGTTTATTGAAGAAATGAACTGAGGACTCTTCTGTAAAATTAATTTATATGGTTATCATTAGTCTATTGCCCTATTAGAAGCAACTACATCTGTTTGTAGGTAACTTTAATCAAATCTGAGCCTGGCATTTGCCATTTGCCATTTACCGGCCAGGTTGCTTAGTTACAAACTCAGCGCCTGTTTCCTCTTCTTCATGCACGCCAAAAAACGGACTGTCAAGAGACAAATAAACTGAGGGCTCCTGTGTCATACCTGGATTTTAATGATTTAACTTACTTAAAGTCTCTGGCAACTTTGGACACCTTGATAAATGTCTTGCTGCAGACAGCGTTGGCATGAAGGGCTTGATACTAAAGTGCCGCCATGCATATTTCATGAGGTTACTAATGGGAACAGATAATTACAGATGCTGAAAGTTCAATGAGATAAAACACACAGATAGATTGGGAGGAGGGTTGCCTTTACATTGCACTTCACAGACATTGTCATTTTAAGTCTATGGAGCAATGAAAACTAATAGTATTTTGAATGCAACACAATCTACACTTTATATAATGTGGAGAACATATACCGTAATCTACACACAACCAATCAGGCAATCAGCTCTAGAAGATATAGGAGTTTTCTTTCACACTGTATTCAGGAGGTCCACTCTCCTTCACGTCTTTATCGTTAACTAGAGGAACAGACCCTGGTATAAAGGAGAAGGGAAACATATGATTGACTCCTTTGCAGTAGGATTTCTACCCACTTTTGATGTAGAATGTACAATAGACCTTCTAAATGGACGTGAATGCTATTGTATTCTTCACCAATCTAACATATATAAAAATGTTTTTTTTTCTGTCACTATAACCATAGAGTACAAACCGTGATAAAATCGTAAAACTCCTACTGAGAAATATCAAGGATCTAGCACATAACAAGAAATACTGAGGGCACCGTCCTCCCACCTGGGGATTTAAGGAACACAATCCTGGCCTAATCCGACCATCCAAGAAATCGGGGTGCAAGGCTTGAACAGAATGAAGTAGAGAACAAGATGCAAAGATAAGCCGCACTCACCATTCGTGTTCACGCTTCTTTATTGTAGGGTATGTTACGGGGCAGACTCACATGGAGTATCAATCCACAGCTATCAAGGATCTAGTTTCTTCAATGAGAATACTTTACTTGATCCTACACTGGATTGAGGGCTCGGTACTTGGTTATGGGATGTCCAATGTGAACAAACTTAAACTAGACATAGAGTATAGCAATCTGATGTAGTAATAACTGGACTCTGAGATATTCTTATTCTGAGTTGGGCTTAATACAAACCTCCCTACTTAGTTATACACCCAGGCAGCACCACATCCAAATTATGATTTATAATACAAAGTCAAGACACATCTTCTAAAAAATTGCTCTATCCGACAAGGCTCGAGTGCAAGCTTCTGCTTTCACTCACGATGACCAATGCCTTGAAGTGCTAGTGTCACATTAATTTTATCTGAAATAAATGAGTATTCACAGACTGTGAGACTCTTGTTATAGAAAAAGCAAGGATAGTACAGATACAAAGCATAGAAATAGTGGTTAAAAGTAGAGGGTCTTTATCTTTTATTCATAAATCTTGCTTCAAACAATGACCGAAAAATGAATGAAGAAGGGTCAACTCTAGAAGACTATTATGATACTCACATGTCGACTAGTCCATCTTTGCTGACATCTTAGGCTAGGTCTTCTCTTCATTTTCTGAAGATATTTTACTGCTGTTGAAATATATCAGTTTTGTTCCTTGTACCCAAAAAAGTTAAAGTCTATGATTCCATGCAGAGCAGCACACTTCCCAAGATATGTAGGGAGGATGTATTTCTTCAAACTCATGATGTAACTCATACATAGAATGTCTTCCTGAGGCTATTATCTCCAGGTCAGGGATGGTGACAGAACTGAATACCATTCACTATCAGATTAAATTAATGTGAGCATCCAGGGTAGGTCTAGTCTAGAAATCATCAGACGCTCACTTTACTTCCTTCTGGGAGCATCTATCTATCTATCCATCCATTCCACATTACCTTCATACTATTTTCACTTCAACTTCACCAGACCACAAACGATTCTAAGCAATGCTCCACAGACTTGAGGAGACAATGGTGAAAGACATTTCAAAGGAGCTGGTGCAGACGTGTACAGGAGTGAAAATGATGCATCTATGTACGCAGGTGTAATAAATCTTCCATAAATGTGGTCGAGCAGATTATTTTGAAGAATGTCTGTAGTTTCTATTTGCATCAAGATCAAATATATAAACTGTCACATCATTTGACGTATATAAGAGGAACGCAGCAAAGCTTTATATCCTCTGCCTCTAATGTAGAAGGGCTGAGTCATTTTCTGGCATTAGCAATAACTCTTACAGAAAATCTACTGCATGATGATAAGATGATTCATCTAGGTTGGTGAATGGGACTTATCAATCTTACTTCCATATTCATCAGATTTCCGTAAAAGCTATGTTGATGGAGACCCTGTTTATCTATGTAGACACTAACAATATTATATTGAGAAATGCTACAGTAAATGGAAATGATAGGCCTAGTATTAGGTATCCCAACAACCCAAGTGAATGATTTGAACAAATTAACTTACAAGAATCTTCCTGTACACAATTAGACAGCAAATACACATTAGATTAATGCCATGCAGTTACATAGTTAGTACAGTTGAAAAAAGTCCATCTAGTTCAACCATAATATGGTGGTGATGGGAATTAGGGAAAGGGAGTGAGAACCAGACTTCTACACATTTACATAATCACTAATCCTGTTTAGTTCTAGGAAATCATCTAAGCTTTTATTAAACCCATCCACTGTTCTTGCTGTGACCACGTCCTTATGTAGACTACTTCACAGAATTATAGTTCTATAGAATTATAGTTGTAAAGAAGCCTTGTTGCTTCTGGAAAATTAACTTTTTCTTCTCCAGACAGAGACAGTACCCCCTAGTCTTTGGAGGGGATTTTACATGGAACATCTTTTCACCACACTGTTTGTACAGGCCATTTATATATGTATGCAGGTTATTTATGTCCCCCGTTAGACGCTTCTTCTAAAGACCAAATACATGCAATTCTTTTGGTCTATCCTCATAACTAAGACACCCCCCATGCCCCTTATCAGTTTAGTTGTTGTTCTTTGTACTTTTTCTAGATACAGGGAATACTTTCTATGAACTGGCACCCAGAACTCAACTGCATATTCCAGATGAGACAGAAGCTTTGTAAAGTGGTAATATTACATCCATGTCCCACGAGTCCATGGCTCATTTAATACATGACAATATCCTGGTAGCCTTAGAAGGAGCTGATTGACACTGCATGCTGTTATTTAGTCTATGATCTACAAGTACAATCAGATACTTCTCTACAAGCGACTCCCAGTTTTACTCCCGTAAGATATATGATGCATATAAATTATTTGTACCCAGATGCATATCTTTACATTTATCCACATTAAACCTCATTTCCAAGTAGATGCCCAAACACTCAGAGTTTCCATGTCAGCTTGAAGCTTATACACATCTTATACACATCTTATACACATCTTCCATAGACTGAACAGTACTACATAACTTAGTGTCATCTACAAAAATAGAAATTGTGCTAATAATCCAATCCTCTATATCAGTTATAAATAACTTAAATAATAGGGGGACCCAGCACTGAACCTTGGGGTACACCACTTATAACCGGAGACCATTCTGAATAGGAATCAGTGACCGCAAATCTCTGAACACGGTCTTTCAGCCAGTTTTCAATCCAATTACAAACTATACTTTCTAAGTCTAAAGACCTTATTTTACCTATTAAACGTCTGTGAGGGACGGTATCAAATTCCTTTCCAAAAGCCAAGAATGCAACATTCACAGCCGCCCCTCTGTTCAGGCTTCTACTCACCTCCTCATAAAATCAAATCAGGTTAGTCTGACAACTTCTGTCCTTGGTAAACCCATGCTGGTTATTACTTATAATATTATTTACAGTCACATACTCCTGTATATAGTCCCCTAAGAGTTCTTCAAACATTTCCCCATAAAAAAAGTTAAGCTTACTGGTCTATAATTACCTGTGAAGGACCTTGATCATTTTTTGAATATGGTCACCACGTTTGCCTTCCACCAATCACTTGGCACTGTGCCAGTACCTAGAGAATCTTTAAAAATGATATATGACTGAACTGAGCTCTTTAAGCACTCTTGAGTGTAATCCATCTGGACCCGGAGCCTTGCTCCCATTTACCCTATTTAACTTCTCTTGGACCATATCTACAGCCAATTGAGTATATCACTGGATGTACTAACAGCCCCAGCACCCCAGATATCAGATCCTTTCTCGTCTTTTGTACATACAGAGCTAAAAAAAACATTTAGTAACTCTGCCTTTTCCTTATCTTCAGTGACTACCCCCCATTACCATTATTTAGTGGACCTACCTGCTCAGACATAGGTTTTTTAGCATTTATATATTTAAATAATTTTTTGGGATTTGTTTTGCTCTCTTTTGCTACCTGATGTTTGTTTTGTATCCAAATGTGGTAGGTAATGATTCAGCCAAGATACAAGGGTGTTACAAATAATCTGAGTCAAACACAGGCAGTAATAAAGTGCACTTATGTACAAGGTAAATAGCTAATAACCACTAGTAAGACAAATTTACACCACACAACTGTCTGCCCGATTATTCCCGATATTATGGACTGTTTAAATGTGCCGCTGATCACCCGATGAGCGAGCAAAACGCTTGTTCTCTGGGTGACTTAATCACTGATGCAGCACATAAATCATCATTTCTGGGGAGCAGATTGTGCTGTGTGAATGTGCATCCGGGCAACAGTTATCTTATGCGTGTGGCCAGCATTGGTGCCCATGCACATAGGTCAAACTTATCCAAACCCGTGAATTATGGCAGGATTAGCCAACCATCTATTCTACATAAGGCATACCCTACTTTCCTTTGATTGCAAATGTCAGAAGAAAGAATAGGGCACATTGGATTTCAACATGCCTGATCCTTTAATCCCACAGGTGATAAGTTGCTGCAAAGATTGTTGTGGACAGTTAATGGGTATGGAGACTGGATTTCCTTTCTTTTTTTTCTCAGAAATAGCTGAGGTTTTGTTCCATTTACAGTATGCATATACTTATATGGTAGTACAATAACTACATTACACACAGTTGTGACAAAAACAAGGATACCATATTCTCCTTTGAAATCCAGCATAACTGACCCTGATGCAAAGATCCTACAATCTAAGTGCAGAGAAATGACATCTACATATGGTTTACAGAGCATCTCAGAGGCGATTCCATGGAGCATCATCTGACTTAAAGTGACCTGCCTCAAACACAGAAGTTGTCCGAAGTGGACAAGCCCTTTAAGTGTTTCATAGTATGATAATACTAGCCCAAAGTGAAGATACATTTATTTCACAATTTGGAAGTACACACAAATATTATCTGCATAGGAATGCAAGCTAACCGTTTGAGGCATAGTTTTGCCTTGGAGAATTCAACAATCTGCATAAAAGGGGAGTGAGGACCACTACTGCAGATACCATGACGTCCTTCCATAATCTCCTATATTTACATTTCATCAAGGGTAATCATTTAGCTTTAGTCTTGTGTTGTACACTGTTACTTCCATGCCCCTATATATGGAGAACTGGTATTTTCTGAAGGTTTTCACATCTTCAAAGGGGACATTTTCTATAAACATCATTTTAAGCAGTTCATGGCTGAGGGTTCATTTATTTTATATGAGGGGATCGCTGATGTATATCGTCTTGACTTTTTCAAGGCACATAACTCATTTTGAAACACTGACAATGCTGTAGCCCACATTACTTTGTGGATAATTTTGATATATGTCCTAAAAGGTTTTTCAAGGGAGTATACATGTACATACAAAAGACATACTCTGCTATATGTCAGCTCAAATATTTAGGGAGTCAATGTAGAAAGGACATTCTGTATACTTAGTATCACAGAAATGGTAAAGATGAATAAAAGACTAGATGATGGCTAAGACCTCCTGAGCTACTTAGTAATAGTATAATTTAGTTTAAACCACTATAACTGGCCACACAATATTCTTATATTTAATGGTAAAGCCCCTTAAATGAATATACAGCACTATTACATAAAATTAAGGCATTGTGTGCTCAAGTAAGTATTAAAGGGAATCTGTGACCAGGAAAATCACTGATAAACCAGGGAGTTTCAGCTCCCTCCAAAGATGTTCTATTGGAATTAGGTCTGCAGACTGGCTAGCCACTCCAGAACCTTGATATGCTTCTTACGGAGCCACTCCTTGGTTATCCTGGCTGTGTGCTTCGGGTAGTTGTCATGTTGGAAGACCCAGCCATGACCCATCTTCAATGCTCTGACTGAGGGAAGGAGGTTAATAAATAAATGGCCCATTCATCCTCTTTTTAATATAGTGCAGTCGTCCTGTCCCCTTAGCAGAAAAGCACCCCCAATGCATGATGTTACCACCCCCATGCTTCACAGTAGGGATTGTGTTCTTAGGATGCAACTCATCCTTCTTTTTCCTCCAAACATGACGAGTGAACTTTAGATCAAAAAGCTCTACTTTGGTCTCATCTAACCACATAACTTTCTCCCATGCCTCCTCTGGATCATCCAGATGGTCATTGGCAAACTTAATTAAGAATTAAGAATATGGAATCCTTTTTTCTGTACATAGCTGAAATGCTCTAACACAGGGATCTGGATTTTCTCTCTTTTCCATCAGTTGGAAAGCTGACGGGTTCCTTATCTCTGCTCTCTGACATTATAAAAACTCATCAAAGCCCAATCCTTATCTTACTGAATGTGGCTTAAATAAATGTTGACCTCTTAGTAATTTAGAGGTAAGGGTTTTTAGACTACCCACACAAAGGGTAAGTAGGAGACACACAGCTAGAAAAACAGTTAACCCTTTGTGACAGAACGGCTCAATATTTTTAATAAAGACCAACTGAAACACAGTTTTTTAGCCGAAATTAGTAAAATGCAATCATACAAGAAAAATTTTGAAATGCATTTACTGTGGTAACTTCAGTTGATTGGACATGATGTGGAAAGACACAGTCCTTTATATATAAGGTCTCACAGCTGACAATGCATATCTGAGTAAAAACCAAGCCGTCAGGGGGTAAGAACTGCCTTTAGTGCTCATAGACAGAACTGTGTGCAGGCAAGGGTACAAAAAAATTCTGCTGCACTGAAAGTTTCCAAGAGAACAGTGGCCTCCATAATTCTTAATTGGAAGATGTTTAGAACTACCAGGACTATTCTCTGGTCAGATGAAACCAAAATATAATTTTTTGTTCTCAATTCTAAGCATCATGTCTGGAAGAAACCAGGCACTGCTCATCACCTTCCCAATACTATCCCTACAGTGAAGCATGAATGTGTCAGCATCATGCTGTGGGGTTGTTTTCAGCAGCTGGGTCAGAGCTGAAGGAAAGCTGAATGGAGCAAAGTACAGGGATATTCTTAATAAAAACCTGATCCAGGGTGCTCTGGACCTCAGACTAGGCTGAAGGTTCACCTTCCAACAAGACAATCACCCTAAGGCTATTTTCACACTTGCGGCAGAGTGATCCGGAAGCAGCTCCGTCGCCGGTACTGCCTGCTGGATCCGGCAAAACGAATGCCAACTGCCTGATCTGTCTTACAAATGCATTGAAATGCCGGATCCGTCTTTCTGGTGTCATCCGGAAAAACGGATCCGGCATTTATATATTTTTTCTACTTTTCGCAGACCAGAAGGACGGATCCGGCATTTCAGTATACATTCCTATGGAAAAAAATGCCGGATCCGGCATTCAGGCAAGTGTTCCGTTTTTTGGGCTGGAGATAAAACCGTAGCATGCTGCAGTTTTATCTCTGTCCTGATCAGTCAAAAAGACTGAACTGAACACATCCTGAACAGATTGCTCTCCATTCAGAATGCATGGGGATAAAACTGATCAGTTCTTTTCCGGTATAGAGCGCCTAGGACAGAACTCTATGCTGGAAAAGAAAATCGCTAGTGTGAAAGTACCCTAAGCATACAGGCAAGACAACACAGGAGTGGCTTATGGACATCTGTCTGAATGTCCCTGAGTGGCCCAGCAAGAGCCTTGACTTGAACCCAACTGAGCATCTCTGGAGAGACCCGAAAATGGCTGTCCACCAACAGTCCCTATCCAACCTGACAGAGATTAACAGAAAATCCCCAAATCCAGGTGTGTAAACCTTGTGATATCATACCAAAGAAGAGTAGAGGCTGTAAAAGCTGCCAAAGTACTGCGTAAAGGGTCCGAATACGTAAAGATTTTAGTATTTCCTTTTTAATAAATTAGAAAATATTTTGAACATAAAATTTTTAAAAAGTGAGTCTGAAGACTACATATATACTGTATATACAGTACTGTGAAAAATTTTATGCAGGTGTGGAAAAATGCTACAAGTTAATAATGCTTTTAAAAAAGGAAGTGTTAAATAGCTTAAAATTTATTCTGCAGCAGGACAGTGTAAAGAAGAACAAAGAGCCCTGGAATTGATGATATGGTCCCCACAGAGCCCTAATCTCAACACTGTTGAGACTGTCTGCAACTATATGAAGAGATTTGAGGAAGAATATCCGTGGTTAGTTCTACAAGGGGTTTTGGAACAACCTCCCTGCTGAGTTCCTTCAAAAACTGTGTGCAAGTCTACCCAGAAGAATTGATGCTGCTTTAAAGCCAAAAGGTGTTTTAATATATGGGCTACATATATGGATTTATTACTACATAGCTTTATCTTATGGTGTCTGTACGAAAAGTATGGGTATTTATATAACGTTTTAGAAACCAATAAACTATAATAATAATAGGGGTTCAGGCACATGGCAAAACTGCATATGCAAAACCTGTAAAGTAGCACAGTGTCCCTACCAGTCTGTAATACAGATCCATAGGTACTCCATGTAACACCACATGGTGACTCTTTGAGGCATTGTATTTTCTGATAAATGAAATGCTTCCAGAGGAAAATATTTCCATAATTATATTCATACGGAATTAGTGCCTTCAGATATTGAATGCCTTCATTAATATAATGCTATAAAGGCTATGGAAGCTCAACACCATACTAAATAACAGTAAAACTAAGTAACAATAGATCGGAACTTTCTTCTTTCAACAATGTGAAAATAAGGAACATTCCTGTTATTTTCTAATGTTTGAAATTAAAGAGAACCTGTCACCACAAATTGCAGTGTACAGGCAGCATGTTATAGAGCAGGAGGAGCTGAGCAGAGTGAAATATAGTTTTGTAGGAAAAGATTCAATAAAACTTGTAATTTGTAAACTTATATATCTGCTTTTTCCAACTTTACACCACCCCTGGGATTAGCTCTCAGTACATGGGGAGGTGTTATCAGTGATGGTATTCTCTGTATAAGTGTGTATACATAGATAGCTGTCAGTCACTGATAACACCTCCTCCATGTACTGAGAGCTGTTTACGTGGATGGCATTAAGTTGGAAAAAGCAGAGATATACACTCACCTAAAGAATTATTAGGAACACCATACTAATACGGTGTTGGACCCCCTTTTGCCTTCAGAACTGCCTTAATTCTACGTGGCATTGATTCAACAAGGTGCTGATAGCATTCTTTAGAAATGTTGGCCCATATTGATAGGATAGCATCTTGCAGTTGATGGAGATTTGAGGGATGCACATCCAGGGCACGAAGCTCCCGTTCCACCACATCCCAAAAATGCTCTATTGGGATGAGATCTGGTGACTGTGGGGGCCATTTTAGTACAGTGAACTCATTGTCATGTTCAAGAAACCAATTTGAAATGATTCGAGCTTTGTGACATGGTGCATTATCCTGCTGGAAGTAGCCATCAGAGGATGGATACATGTTCTCATTCTGTTTACGCCAAATTCGGACTCTACCATTTGAATGTCTCAACAGAAATCGAGACTCATCAGACCAGGCAACATTTTTCCAGTCTTCAACAGTCCAATTTTGGTGAGCTCGTGCAAATTGTAGCCTCTTTTTCCTATTTGTAGTGGAGATGAGTGGTACCCGGTGGGGTCTTCTGCTGTTGTAGCCCATCTGCCTCAAGGTTGTGCGTGTTGTGGCTTCACAAATGCTTTGCTGCATACCTCGGTTGTAACGAGTGGTTATTTCAGTCAACGTTGCTCTTCTATCAACTTGAATCAGTCGACCCATTCTCCTCTGATCTCTAGCATCCACAAGGCATTTTTGCCCACAGGACTGCCGCATACTGGATGTTTTTCCCTTTTCACACCATTCTTTGTAAACCCTAGAAATGGTTGTGCGTGAAAATCCCAGTAACTGAGCAGATTGTGAAATACTCAGACCGGCCCGTCTGGCACCAACAACCATGCCAGTTTGGAGTTCAGGAGATTGTCTTGACCAGGACCACACCCCTAAATGCATTGAAGCAACTGCCATGTGATTGGTTAACTAGATAATTGCATTAATGAGAAATAGAACAGGTGTTCCTAATAATTCTTTAGGTGAGTGTAAGTGTACAAATTACGAAGCGAAGTTTAGAAAAATTCAATTTGGCAGCTTCGCCGCAGTTCGGCAGAGAATTCGATTTGTTACTTATTAATTTGTCACAAATCACTATAAATCAGGTATACCCAGGCTACTCTGCCTTAGGGTACGGCTACACTGATCGGCCGTGCTGCGGTGAAGAACCGAGCAGCCAATTAGCCCCCAGCTGCCTTTCATTTATTAATGAAGAACACACTGTGTAGTCCTTCTTCATTTTTAATGGCAGCGTGGCACCTTTAAACAGGGGCTGTTGCTGGTCTGGGGTTTGGCTGGTTAGGTGGGGGCACAATATGCATATTATCGCTGTTCTTGCCTACAATCTCCTGCAGGTTATTTGACAGTAAACACAGATTATTAATCAGCTCTGCCATACCCACTTCTCCAACCCCAGCTCTCTCCTGCTCTACAGGTGGGAGCCCTTCTTCTGCCATTTGCTTTTCCTCCTTTTTCACATCATCTAATATCAATGAGAATATGTCATCAGGAATATCCAGCTCCTCCTCTCTCTGCATCTTGCTGACTTTTCTAGGACATGGAGACTTTGAAGGATGATTTGGAAAAGTAAAGCCAGGAAGAGATGAGGATGGTCATCATTAAGACCCGGCCCCCCTAAGAGGTGCAGACTGGATGTTATTAGTTGGCATGCTGTCACCGGAATCATAAAGGTTTCCATGTTATTGGTATTGAATTCACATTTATGGCTAATGTAGGAATAAATAAATGTAGGAGTAAATACATGAAACTGACACAGAGTAAGTCTCCCTGCACTCTCTGTCAGGAATAAGGACCGCCTTAATGTTTGCTGTGATATTATATGTTTTATGGGTATATGTTGTAGTGCAACATAATCCAGTGTGATTCACATTCATATACAATATGTGTTTATGTATTTGTATTGCCAGGCCAGCAGCCATTGATGAATTGGTTGAAGGCTGCATCTAGTGCCGAGATGTCCACCTCATACCTGTGAAAAAACTGCTCCATGGGCGGTTAGTTAGCATATAGATGCTAACAAGGATGGGCTCGTTTGCTGGTCACACTCGGAACAGGGGAAAAGCAGCCTCTCCGATGCCTTGTCTCAGCATGGGGGATTCCTAACCAGAGAGTGAACAATAATTAGTAATCCCTCATAACTTGTTCAGGAGGGATTGGATGTCCCCAAAATCTAGCTTATCACCTCTGGTATGATGGGGGCATCGCATGGACACCAGACATGGCATATCAACTCGCCTTTATCTTCTTAAAATAAGGATCTCATCTTCCGAGCGTCCTGGACGTGTCTCGTTTGATATGTTAGGACTTGGAACAATGAGATATGAATTATGAAGAAGGGCTGGGGCCTGTATTGTCGCCAGGGCAACTGGGAAAATATATTTTTGATATTTTCCTACCTGTTCCATAGTTGGCCAGGGGGCCGGCTGCATGGGTAATGTAGCTTGGCCCACAGGGGCTGAGTCAGAGGTGGGAGGGAGAATCTCCCTCAGGCCTGCCCCTGGAGGAAAGACATAAAAATGTAATCCCTGGCCTATTTGGGTGTCACATAGTAGGAGATCCAATCAAATTGGTTTGTGCACCAGTATTCTGCCCAAATCTCCTGGGAGGAAAGGACTTTTACCACGCAAGTGCTAAGTATTAGAACTTTCTTTGTTTTCTCCTGTTTATTTTACCATTGTTTGGCATTTATGTCTGTCTCTGGTTAATAATTTTTTGTAACCAAGTGCTGTCTATTTTTAATACATTAAGCCAAAAAGTTTGATGGTTTGTCTTGTAACCTTAAGAACCTGCTAGCTCCATGAAGAGTCTGTGTGCAGTCTGAGGCTGCATGCTGTTTTTCCGTGAGGCTTGCTATCATGTGGGTGTCTGCTGGCGAGTGGAACACTCAGGGGTGTCCCGTCGACCTTATAACTGATGGGTGGTGGCAGTGAAAGTTTTGTGTTAGTGCCTGGGTGTGCTTGCAGGCTTCAGGTGGCGATTTATGCTCGAGTTACGGCCCGGCTTAGGACGTAACAGCGAGTGAGGGCGTGAGGTGAATCGGTATGAAGGGCTTGGGCAACCCTTGTCATGTGATGTGGTGGGCTGGTCTGGTCCCTGGTACGTGACACTCTCCCTCTCCAATATTCTTCTATCAATCGTTTTCAGCAACACTGCCCCTAGCGCACTTGCCACGTCTCTCCCTATGCTCAGCTCACAGGACAATGGCTGAGACCACGTGGGATGAGGATTTAATAGGGCTGCGACATCACAGCGGATGGCTATCTGCGGATTGGCTGGCTGGCAAGGCATTATGGGTGATCTTGCATTCCCAGGCTTGTCTCCTCTACACCTAGTTTCGCTTTGTAACACGTGCAGCCGCCATTCCTCCTGCTCTATAACATGCTTCCTGCAGATTGCACTGCATTTTCATGGTAACAGGTCTTTTACTTGAATTATTAGTTCAGGTTCAAATTCTTATATGAGGAGGTGCTGATAAGTCATTGGCTTTGTGCTTAAAAATTTTTTTTCCACATCAATTAAATTTCTAACATTAATCTTTGTGCCCAAATGTGCGCACAAATTTTTGCAATCTCATCTTCAATTCTTATGGTATACATGTTTGAATATAACATGGGGGAGTCTACAATAGATTTCACTGCAAGGGAGAGCAGGGCAGTGATAAAGTTCCTGTTTCTAAAAGGGATTTCAGCCAAATACAATCATAGTGAGATGGTGCAAAGGCGACAAATGCCCTTTGTACTCTACAGTAAAAAATTGGGTTGCCAAATTGAAAACCGCCATCGTCGTTCCCCTTCATTGCACTCGCTACATACAATGGAATGCGATTCGTGACAAAGTACTTGTTGAAGTTCGGCAAAGCAGTCGAATCGAGTTTTTGAAAACTTTGCTCATCAGTAGCTGGAACGGAACATCCTCCTTATTCACTTGATCTGAATTCATCTATTTTCTAATTTGAAGAAACACTTTAAGGGAACCAAATTCAACTCCATTTCGGATGCAATTTAAGTGGAATAACACCATGTTTGCTGCCCAAACAAAGGAACTTGATTTGGATGGATTGAAGAAGTTGCAACACTGCAATTAGAAGTGCATTGATATCTAAGGGGACTATGTAGAATAACTGTGAAAATTCTTGAGTTTCTGAGTTCTATCTCAATTTATTTTGGTCAATGACAGGCACTTAGCACCCACTTGCTTTAGCCAATGGCAACATATTACCCCCAAGCAGTGGTGGGCAAATTCAAACAGATTATTGGGTTCCAGTGGTGGGCTCTAGATAAGTGGGAGATTTATCAAGAACGACAAACCACATGGCAAGGCACATCAAATATTAGGTGCATCCTCTGCCAGTCCGTGTGCCTAAACTGAAATCTATAGCAGCTCCATGTTGCCGTAGATTTCAGTAATTTACTCTAGAAAACTGATGTGAATGAACATATATTGGCCAGGACCATTAGTCCCACTGTATCCCTGCCCTCTTCTAGGAAAGTGCGGTGTAGAAACAACACTTGTTGCCATGTTTAGAGCTTATGGACATGACCGTTTGTTCAGTTTGCATCCGTTCCGCATTTTCTGTAGGATCAGATGCGGACCCATTCATTTCAATGTGTGCTGTCTGCATCAGTATGTCCGTTCCGCGGCCCAGCATTTTGCGTACAAATGGTGTCATGCACACGACCCGGATCTGCATTTTTGGATACAGATGCATGTATGAGCCCTTAGTCATAGTGGTGTTTGAAAAGTTGCAAACTTGGGGTTTTGCGACTTTTTTTTTTTGCCAGAAAGCTGTCATAGGGGGAATAATAATATCTCCCCTTAGTATACTAGGATGCAGGGGCGTAACTACCATAGCGGCAGACCATGCGACTGCTATGGGGCCCAGGGCAAGAGGGGGCCCAGTCTTAGTTGGGATTATCTCCTCTTCTACCAGAGGTGAAAACTTGGTCAGGACTCTACCCAGTCTAAAGGAACAACTTTTAGCAAAGGAGGCAGTGGAAAAATGGCCCAAGGTTCATTGAAAAAGGTTTCGGCAGAAACCCTTCTGTCCTGTGTGGGGGGCCTGGTTTGATCCTTGCTATAGGGCCCTTACTTCTCTATATACGCCACTGCTAGGATGGATGAAGGCTTAGGTAAAATCTGATTATTTTATAAACTGAAGCACATTATACCCATGACAAACTTCAAACAAGTACTAACGCACCTAAGTCAACTGTGATGGCCACAGACAAGATGCATCCAAATAATGCTAGCTGTACACAATTTGAATATTCAGTAAATGGATTTTTATGTCTACAGATAATATGACATAAAAATGTAATAAATGTAATATAAACTATACTGTATTGGTTTGTCTCTGGCACCTATTTGTACTGATATATAGTATATTTGCTATGATAGTTATTTATCACCACATTATTCAAATATGTATGAAACATCAGCTAAGCTTGGTCTTTCGGGAATGGGATCCTAACAGTCTATAGGACCTTGTTCCCATTTCATGTTTATTAATAATTGACATTGCTATAGAGATAATTCATCAACTTGATGAGGCTTGCTAGGGTTGCTGGCAGTGTTGGAGAACATTGTACTGCATAAGTTAAACACCATCCTAACTTAATTGAGGATTTTAAACTGCATATGTCAACAATTTTAAGCATAGAAGATAAATGATATAATAGCGCATAAGACTTCAATCACACAACTGTATTTTTCATTTGTGTGCTATATTTTACAGATAGCACACAGACCTGTACATTTCTATGGGGCCATGCAACATAAAAGTGTCCTTACTACCAGTCGCTAGCCCCCATTTTCAGTCTGGTACTGAAGCAAAAGTGTCCTTGCCATCAGGACTCATGCACAATAGTGTATTATGGCTCTGTACAAGCTTTGTGTTGTATGTAATATGCACTCACAGATTTCCATGTGGCTATACATCAATAGTTACATTTTGTGAATTATTTCATTGGACACTGTATCATTGATATATTCTTTACTCTTACGACATATGTAGACCTTCCAAATGTCCCTGTTTTGGAGGGACAGTCCCTCTTTTGACCCAAGTCACTCTGTCCCTCTTTGCTCCATAAAAGTCCCTCTTTTTGACCCAAGTCCCTCTGTCCCTTTTTGCTCCATAAAAGTCCCTCTTTTTGACCTGAAGTATAGATTTTCATTATTACATTTACAATATTGATCCAAAAAGTGTTTGGCTGCTTCCCATGTGCATATTAAGAGTCCTCCTTGTATTTTGTTTCATTATTTGATGCAATATTTTTTGTAGAAATTTCTATATTCAGATAATTTTTGCAATATTTCGTAAAAGAAAACTACTGAAGTGTATAGATATGCAGGATCTTTCACACAATGAGCCGTAGGTGTCCCTCTTTGAAAACTTAGAAGGTATGTATATGTGCCCATATAACTTGTCTAGAATCAATGTTATAAATCATCTGTCATGTCGAACTCCCATTTCTGAATACTTTTAAAGCTGGAACACTTAACCAACGATACTTTCAATGTTCAAATGTATATTACAACCTTCCTCAAACCTAAACGATAAGAAGCTCACTATGACTCGTTCTGTATAAGAGTGTCCTACATTTCCTATGGCTTGTGCACTTTTGCATACCACAAGGAATGACTAATTTCCATAAACTACAGATATTTTTATTTCCCAGAATCTAAAAAGTAGTAATGCATTTATTTGCCAGATGTCAGAACAAAGTAAACACTCAGAGATCCCTCACTGGGCAAATTTTCTTTTAAACACAAAGTACATGCTGAGCGTAGGTGATAAAAGTCATATTTATTCTTATGTCTCTTCATCTCAAATTCAGGTCAGTGGTTTCCAATGAGGCTTTCCAAACACAGAAACAGATGGATATTATGTTGTACACCAGCGCTGAACAAACGGGAAGTGTGTTTATATTACCACTAAGACCCTGCGGAGTGGACTATTTTTCACAAAGGAAGTATTACTACACCGTAAGCCCCGTTCAATTGCACTTGTCTTGGAAATTCTTTTTATCATTAGTTAAATGTTATACACCTGAACAATTCAATTTAAAAACTTTTATATTATGTAGAAAATATATCTCGCATAAGACAACTCAATTACTTTTACCATGCACTAGATCACATTTTACCTAAAGACTGGATAATCCTGTAGGCGATTAACGACACAATCGTTGTTACCAATTTAACGGCAATGACAGACAAGCATTTTTATGCAAGGATTATCGTGTGCAAAATTGTTCGTATTTGATTGTTTACTCGAATTAATTGATGATCATTGACTGTATTCCGACAGGTATAGTATTGGAGGATAATTGGTAGCACACCTGCTTTGACGTTATTCACATCCCCAAAAGATCACACGATGCATCTTTACATTACCGTAATCAAATACAGACAAATGATAAATTATTCGTTCGCATCAACAATTTCACAACTGTTGAACAAGCATTTTCAGTACAATCATTCAGTCGCTACATACGGTACATTTATATTACGATTACGATTATCATCCAACATGAATTCGAGTTATACCTTGTCTACTTGCCTAAATCCGCCATAACACAATTCTTGTCATCAAGAAGAAGCTGCCACATTACTGTCTGGGTCACAAAACAACTCAAACTGCCAAATATGCTAAGTTGAAAAGGCATATAATATTATAGAATAATGCACGCCTAGGTCATCTGTGTTGACCTTCCTAACTAAAACAATAAGCCCTGCTTTGACAAAGGTGGATGTTACAGCCAATGAGAGGGGAAATCTATCCAGACTACGAGAAATTGAGTTGTACTATTGATTTTTAGTCAGAAAATGTCAATACTTAAGTGTATGGTGACAAGACAACAAATAAACTACAAAAAATGTATAAACTAATATATTAAGGTATGTGCTGCTGGCCTGTTCTAAGTGCAAGTAGAACAAAGCAAAAGTAGTAAATGAATGAGTGGTTGGCTCTACACCTAGTGGCTATGACGGGTGCTGCTAACTCAAAATCGGGTGCCCGACCCAATAAAAATTGATAATGAGAAGCAAGGGAGTGAGCACTCACAACACCTGGACCATAGGGTGCAATATTGATATTTATTCAGATAGGACCTGCCAAGTCCAATAGGTATTAAAATATAACAACCACATACAATATAAAATATGACAATCACAAATCACATACAATATAAAATGGTACCAATAGACTGAGGTATAGACCGTATTAATACAACCTAAACAGGAATAAGACACTTGAAAAAACCGCATGCAATGATAGTAGTGTCACAGTCTGCAGTCCATAATGTTATCTAATTCTTAGAAAAGGACGGTCACAAGCAATGTAGGCACTAATAGTGTTTGTTATGCCACACACCGCAGCTTGTTTTTAAAATGTCTCAGTGATATATGTCATAAATCACTCCAAGTACTGGCTTAAATGGTGACCAGTTTCGGCATCATAGTATAATGAATCACTCCAGATATAATCCTCTTCTTATCATTAGTCTAACCGCCCTGAACGGTGAATTCACTGGTATTCAGATTTAACAGTCCGGGTTCCTACCTGAATCCTGGCACCGCGTCCTGCTCTCAGACCTCCCAGCGCTTCCACGAGGTGCGTACAATGTTTGTCGCTTTCGGCGTCCCGCCTTGCACGTCTCAGGCGGATGACGTCACGTTATCGCGGGGCTGGATATGCAGGGTCGGTGCTTTGTACAATGAAGTCCGTACTTGTATACCAGGGCGGTATATCAAAGCGGTAGTCGTACCTGAAGAGTCTTCTATCGCATGGCCATGCAATTTAATAGTAGATTTTGAATGAGCGCTTCTTCCTGACACCAGACGCGTTTCGGGGCGTCTGCACCCCTTCCTCAGTGGTTGACTATATTGTATATTGTATGTGATTTGTGATTGTCATATTTTATATTGTATGTGGTTGTTATATTTTAATACCTATTGGACTTGGCAGGTCCTATCTGAATAAATATCAATATTGCACCCTATGGTCCAGGTGTTGTGAGTGCTCACTCCCTTGCTTCTCATTAGAACAAAGCAAAGCCTACCAGTACTACTACCCTTCTTGGTAAACCCCCTAATCACAGGGCCTAGTGTAAAGGCCTCCATCCACGCAAGAGAAAAATTGGCCAAGGCCACAGATTTTTGCTAGATCGGCAGACTATTTTATGTGGATGGTACAGGTATCTGATAGAGGCTTACTCTTGTGTCCTCTTTGCAAACACATACTGACTAGGCCAAAACGAACATGTATGAGAAATCAGGAGAAATAGCTGAAGTCAGCAGCTTCACCCTCACCTACTGTGTCCTTCTCCCATACCATGTACATTGTAAGTCCTCACGGGCAGGGCCCTCTCCTTCTGTACCAGTTTGTAACTTGCCTTGTTTATGCTTAGTACAATTGTCTGTATTATGTATGTACACCCCTTATCATATGCACTGCACTATGGAATGAATGGCGCTTTAATAATAAATAATAATAATAATAATATTGAAGCATTCTGTAATTCTACATTCTGGCTAAGTTTTATTGACTGCTTTTCCTGCACCCATGGCAGACCAAATCAGTTTGCCATCATGACTGTAAAAATGACAGATCTTGCTGCTGTTGTTTTCAAGAACCCCTAACCAGGTTTTGTGGAAGTGCAGGTTCCTCTGGACCCTGGTTGGGATATTAAATAAAAAAAATTCTCATTAATGCTGGTCTCAGCCATTTAAAGGTGAGAGACGAGCAGATTGTTTTATGGTGGCTTGGTCTTTTTGCTATAAAGACAAATGTCAAATCAATATGATAAATGAATACATTATAGGCAGCTTCAGTACTTTATTCTTTACATACTGTATGTTGTATCTACTGTGTGTATTCACGTACTCACATACTGTTAGACAGTTGTTATACTGTGTGGAAAAGTTCTTGTTTTCATTGGGCAGAAAAGAGGCTAGCACTGGTTCCTTGAAATCGTGGGTTCAATCTAACCAAGGGCAATATCTTCATATTTGCCCTGTGTGTTGCATGGGTTCATAATCCAAAAACATGATGTGGGAAATTTATCATGACGGTAATATCAGAAGTCAGTTTTGCTTAAGTCTGTGTTGGTAGTCTTTGCTCCAAATTGATCAAATATCAAAGTTTTTTTGTTAAATCTGGTGTATCTCTATAATTAACACTATTATCTACAAAACTGCTACTACCGTTTTTCACACCTACCCCTACTGGAGTGAGTTTTTTTTTATTTGCAACTAAATCTCTTTCACAATATTTTTATTATTGTTATTAATATTTTGTAATGGAAACATCTTAAGTGTGGACGCAGCCACTAAGTATGCGAGACACAAATATATATCAAGAGTAAAAGTGGGTGCAGCCACTTATAAAAGTAAACAGGCAAAGTGTTAACATACATCATGTCCTACGGCACCCGCCTGGTTGCTGCCAACGTAGAACAATATCAAATAAGACATTATAATAGAATCGTTCTAAGAGCAGATTTAGATGCGAAAAGAACATTAAGACAATATATAGCAAAACTAAATAAAATTATAAAGGACTCGATGATCAAGGACTTGTCTTTAATAGATATTCTTACTAGTTTAGGAATCTTTACTAGTTGAGGAAAGGTGAATTAAGTCATGGAGGAATGGGGAATTTTGAGAGCCAAGGTGACCAAGAGGACTGGAAATGGAACAGCCTATTGGTCCGCTGAGCCCAAAGGTGTTCGTAAATAGCATGGGTGGATACTTTATCTTTGAGTTCACTCATAGAGGGGATGGTGGGAGATTTCCAATGTTTTGTGACTAGGAGTGAGTAAGATATGACAAGTCAGTAATCTAAGGTGGCGAGGAATCATATCAAAATCTAGTGAGAGGAGCGCCAAAGCCGGGGTCAGAGAAATTTTGGAGTCTGTCACCTCTCTCACCAGATCCTCGACTTTGGCCCAGAAGTTTTGCATCAGTACACAATCCCAAAATATATGCATGAGGTTGCCAGGTGACTTCTGACAGCGCCAGCACGAGTTCTCCACATTGGAATAGAATCTACTGAGTTTAGCGGGAGTAAAGTACCACCGTGTAAGTAATTTATGATAGAATTCTAATAAGTTAGAGCACTTTGCAGCTTGAAAGGTAATTCTTATCGCCGCTTGCCACTCTGCTATAGAATATGAGAGCCGCAGATCTTTTTCCCAATTTAGAAAATTTTAGTCAAGAGCAGATCACCTGTGACAGTTTTATAAATTGTGCTGGTGGGAGTCTGCAAGTCACCTCGCGTGTGTAAGATATTGTTAAGAAGGGCAACTGGAAGCATTATATCTCTCCTAGGCCATTTGGTTAAAAAGTGGACTATCCTATTATAATGGTAATGGTAAGAATCTGGTATCCCATATGATTTTTGCAAGCAAAACGATTTCAATATATTATTTTCAAAGAAATCGTTTAACACCCTTACCCCAGCTTTCCGCCATCCTCCCACTGAGAAATCGGTTATATAGTATTGCAAGATCTCTATGGGGATCTGTACCACCCTCTTTGGAGATGTTGGGCCAATACGTTGTGGTAATAGTTTCCATATTTGGATGGATGTTTTCAATGTCAGCGCTGATGGAAGTGGGAAGTTGGGGTCAATAGCATGTACTATGAGTAAAGAATAGAGTGGCTTCCCTTTTTTGAGATCTACCTCTATCTGTTGCCAGCTTGGAGTATCCTCTTGTCAACACCAGAATCTCAGCTGTTTGAAAACAAAGGATTCATAATATCCCTGTAGATTTGGAACCCCCAAGCCCCCGTGAGACCTATGGCTGTAAAGTATAGAGGCTGCTAGTCTATGAGGGCCTTTTTTCCAAATAAATGAGAGCATTTGAGTCTTAACTGACCCAATATCCGTCAAGTACCATCTGGCCTTTGTAAAGCCAACCTGGTCACTATGGATCACCAGTGGCAAGATTTTCAAAAGTCTGCGAGCTAACAGTTTTGCGTATAGTTTCACGTCACAGTTGAGGAAAGAAATCGGGCGGAAATTGGCAGGGGAATCAATCGCTTTACCCGGTTTTGGGATGGTAACAATCGTAGCCTGCAACATTTCAGTTGGAAATTGTTCCCCAGCCAAAACCTTGTTAAACAACTGAACTAAATGTGGCAGTAATAGGGGTAGAAATAATTGATAGTATTCATTAGCGTATCCATCAGGGCCGGGCGATTTATTCGGTTTCAAAGATTTAATCGTGGCTTCCACTTCGGAAGCAGAAACTGGGGTATTAAGCTCCGCAATTTGCTCATCATTTAGAGAGGGGAGATTGACTTTTTGAAGAAAAGAAGCAATTTTCTCTAAGGAAGGTTGAGGCGTGGAGGGGTCTCCATTAAGGTTATATAGTTTAGAATAGTACTGAATAAAGGCTTCTGCTATCTCATTTGGGTGAGTAATCTTAGACACTCTATCGGGAGCTAACATGTAGGGGATATTTACCTTTTGAGTTAATGGTTTAATTTTCCTCACCATTAATCTAATAGGATTATAGGATTGATAATATGAAAGTCGCATGGAGGTAATCTGCCGGTCATATTCCATTTGTAAAATGGAGTGAATATCATGTCTTATGGACATTAAATTTCTGTGGAGAGCTAGGGATGGGTCTAACCTCAACTGTTCTTCTAGTTTGGCCGCTTCATCTAGAAGGTTTGTTAGTTTAGCCTCTCGGGATTTCTCGAAGTGTGAACTTTGTTTTAACAATTCTCCCCTGACAGTTGCTTTATGAGCTTGCCAAAAGGTGAAAGTATTAATGTTATCTGTGTTGTTAAGAGAAAAGTATTCCGATATGATGGATTTGGTTAGTGGTTTATATTTTGGATGACGTAGGAGAAAGGTATTATTCCTCCAGGATCTCTGAGAATTAAAGGATTGAAATCGGGATATCGAGCAGGAAATTGGGGCATGGTCAGACCATGACGTGACCCCGACAGATGACTTAGAGATCCTGGATAATAATGGCCTATCTGAGAGAAACAGATCGATTCGGGAGAACGATCTATGCCTTGCAGAATAAAAGATATATTCTTTCGAATTTGCGTTTAGGCAGCGAAAGGTATCATAAAGTTGGTTGTCTCTCAGCCAACGTCCCAGGGCCGGGGGCCGGGGCCTGGGTTCTGTTACAACCAGTTGAGTCTAGATGCTTGTCTGGAACAATATTGAAGTCCCCACATAACAATAAATACCCCTTTTGAATACTACGTGCTTGCCTCAAGACTTTATTTAAGAATCTGATAGGGGATTTGTTGGGGGCGTAGATATTGACCAAGGTCAGTGCAACCGATCCCATTGAGCCTACTTAAATAATATATCAAAATCCCTCATCAATTGACACCTCCTCTATCTGGAAGCCCAGGGAGTCCTTTACTACACTAGCTACTCCCGCTTTTTTCTTAGTAGAGTTGGCCAATAATATAGTAGAAAAACCTCGTCGGGATAAATCTGGGTGTTTGTTGTGAACAAAATGTGAACAAAATGTGTTTCCTGGACACATAATATATCTATCTGTGAGGAGCATACTTCTCTCCAAAGTGAGGTTCTCTTATAGGGGGAATTCAGCCCCTTGGCATTAATAGACATTACCTTAACCGCCATAAATACAGAGAATACATGTAAGCCGAATACAGACTAGTACCCTTTCCTGTCGTTTCTGAAGTGCTGAGGGCTTTGCAAATATATGACCATCGAGAAAAAAAAACTAAAAAGATATAAATCAAATATTAGAGAAATTACAACCTGTGAAATAAGCATAGGTTAGTTAAACAGTACTGAATAGGGCTGGTCTTAGAGAGGTTACGATAAACCTAGACCAGAGAAATCGGGGATCAACAGTTCAGCCTTGCCCCGCCATCCCTATTAGTTGTGTCTACTCGGTAAGAAGGGCACAGCAAACAACATTGGTAATACAACTGAGATCATTCTCCCACTGAAGACCAATCCGGGGGTACATGGGAGGGGATTTTCTTTCTTGCAGGAACAGGCGATACGGGTTTTCCAGCGTTCCAGGCCTTTAGGAGGGATTCTCCTTCTTCAGGATTTTTAATAACAAATGTTTTCCCATCCCTATGGATCAAAAGTTTCAGCGGGAATCCCCACTTGTATGGGATCTGGAGGTTCCTCAATACTTTGGTTATTGGGGAGAGTTGTTTTCTAGCTTGTAATGTAGCTTGCGAAAGGTCTGCGAATACTTGAATGTCCTGAAATGGAGCTGGCAAACTTCAGTTTTTCCTGATATAGGATACCAGATCTTCTTTCACACAATAAAAGTGGAATCGCGCAATAACATCTTTAGGCGCTGATGTTGGTATATGCTTAGGTTTGGGCAAATGATGAGCCCTGTTGATCAGGAGCATCTGGGGATCTTTGTCTGGAAATATCTCCCAGGAATTGTCTCCCAGGAATTGCTGCAAATTGGCAGGGGATACTTTATCTGGGATCCCCCTAAATTTTAGGTTGCTGCGTCTGTTTCTGTCCTCCAGGTCAGCCAGTTTGGCTTTCAACCCTGTCACCTCATCCTCCAGAGAGTAATGAGCATCGATAAGTTCATTGTGGGAGTTGGTTAGTTCACCCATCTTATTTTCAATATGGTTCACCCTTGAGCCCATGTCGTCCATGGAAGATGTAATGGAAGCAGCAACTTGTTGCAGCTGCGAAATAAGTGAATGATGGACAGCCATCATCATGGCTTTAAATGTATTCTCAGATACTGTTTGGTCGGTGCATGTGAAGTTCTGCAGTGGGTCTGACACCGCTACATTATTTGTTGCCTGGTCTAAGGCAGGAGTCTGAGACCTACAGTGGGATGCGAAAGTTTGGGCAACCTTGTTAATCGTTATGATTTTCCTGTATAAAACATTGGTTGTTACGATAAAAAATGTCAGTTAAATATATCATATAGGAGACACACACAGTGATATTTGAGAAGTGAAATGAAGTTTATTGGATTTACAGAAAGTGTGCTATAATTGTTTAAACAAAATTAGGCAGGTGCATAAATTTGGGCACTGTTGTCATTTTATTGATTCCAAAACCTTTAGAACTAATTATTGGAACTCAAATTGGCTTGGTAAGCTCAGTGACCCCTGACCTACATACACAGGTGAATCCAATTATGAGAAAGAGTATTTAAGGGGGTCAATTGTAAGTTTCCCTCCTCTTTTAATTTTCTCTGAAGAGTAGCAACATGGGGGTCTCAAAACAACTCTCAAATGACCTGAAGACATAGATTGTTCACCATCATGGTTTAGGGGAAGGATACAGAAAGCTGTCTCAGAGATTTCAGCTGTCTGTTTCCACAGTTAGGAACATATTGAGGAAATGGAAGACCACAGGCTCAGTTCAAGTTAAGGCTCGAAGTGGCAGACCAAGAAAAATCTCGGATAGACAGAAGCGACGAATGGTGAGAACAGTCAGAGTCAACCCACAGACCAGCACCAAAGACCTACAACATCATCTTGCTGCAGATGGAGTCACTGTGCATTGTTCAACCATTCGGCGCACTTTACACAAGGAGATGCTGTATGCGAGAGTGATGCAGAGGAAGCCTTTTCTCCGCCCACAGCACAAAAAGTGCCACTTGAGGTGGGCTAAAGCACATTTGGACAAGCCAGCTTCATTTTGGAATGAGGTGCTGTGGACTGATGAAACAAAAATTGAGTTTTTGGCCATAACAAGGGGCGTTATGCATGGAGGAAAAAGAACACAGCATTCCAAGAAAAACACCTGCTACCTACAGTAAAATATGGTGGTGGTTCCATCATGCTGTGGGGCTGTGTGGCCAGTGCAGGGACTGGGAATCTTGTCAAAGTTGAGGGACGCATGGATTCCACTCAGTATCAGCAGATTCTGGAGACCAATGTCCAGGAATCAGTGACAAAGCTGAAGCTGCGCCGGGGCTGGATCTTTCAACAAGACAACGACCCTAAACACTGCTCAAAATCCACTAAGGCCTCATGCACACGACCGTTGTGTGCATCCGTGGCCGTTGTGCCGTTTTCCTTTTTTTTTCACGAACCCATTGACTCTCAATGGGTCCATGGAAAAATCGGAAAATGCACCGTTTTGCAGCCGCATCCGTGATCCGTGTTTCCTGTCCGTCAAAAAAATATGACCTGTCCTATTTTTTTGACGGACAACGGTTCACGGACCCATTCAAGTCAATGGGTCCGTGAAAGAACACGGATGCACACAAGATTGGCATCCGCGTCCGTGATCCGTAGGTTACTTTCATACAGACGGACCCGAAGATCCGTCTGCATAAAAGCTTTTTCAGAGCTGAGTTTTCACTTCGTGAAAACTCAGAACCGACAGTATATTCTAACACAGAGGCGTTCCCATAGTGATGGGGACGCTTCTAGTTAGAATATACTACGAACTGTGTACATGACTGCCCCCTGCTGCCTGGCAGCACCCGATCTCTTACAGGGGGCTGTGATCCGCACAATTAACCCCTCAGGTGCTGCACCTGAGGGGTTAATTGTGCATATCATAGCCCCCTATAAGAGATCAGGGGCTGCCAGGCAGGATGGGGCAGACCCCCCTCCCTCCCCAGTTTTAATTTCATTGGTGGCCAGTGCAGCCCCCCCCCTCCTTCCCTCTTTTGTATTAATTTCATTGGTGGCCAGTGCGCCGGGGCTGGATCTTTCAACAAGACAACGACCCTAAACACTGCTCAAAATCCACTAAGGCCTCATGCACACGACCGTTGTGTGCATCCGTGGCCGTTGTGCCGTTTTCCTTTTTTTTTCACGAACCCATTGACTCTCAATGGGTCCATGGAAAAATCGGAAAATGCACCGTTTTGCAGCCGCATCCGTGATCCGTGTTTCCTGTCCGTCAAAAAAATATGCACACGACCGTTGTGTGCATCCGTGGCCGTTGTGCCGTTTTCCTTTTTTTTTCACGAACCCATTGACTCTCAATGGGTCCATGGAAAAATCGGAAAATGCACCGTTTTGCAGCCGCATCCGTGATCCGTGTTTCCTGTCCGTCAAAAAAATATGACCTGTCCTATTTTTTTGACGGACAACGGTTCACGGACCCATTCAAGTCAATGGGTCCGTGAAAGAACACGGATGCACACAAGATTGGCATCCGCGTCCGTGATCCGTAGGTTACTTTCATACAGACGGACCCGAAGATCCGTCTGCATAAAAGCTTTTTCAGAGCTGAGTTTTCACTTCGTGAAAACTCAGAACCGACAGTATATTCTAACACAGAGGCGTTCCCATAGTGATGGGGACGCTTCTAGTTAGAATATACTACGAACTGTGTACATGACTGCCCCCTGCTGCCTGGCAGCACCCGATCTCTTACAGGGGGCTGTGATCCGCACAATTAACCCCTCAGGTGCTGCACCTGAGGGGTTAATTGTGCATATCATAGCCCCCTATAAGAGATCAGGGGCTGCCAGGCAGGATGGGGCAGACCCCCCTCCCTCCCCAGTTTTAATTTCATTGGTGGCCAGTGCAGCCCCCCCCCTCCTTCCCTCTTTTGTATTAATTTCATTGGTGGCCAGTGCGGCCCCCCCTCCCTCCCTCTATTGTATTAATTTCATTGGTGGCCAGTGTGCGGCCCCCCTCCCTCTATTGTATTATCATTGGTGGCCAGTGTGCGCCCCCCCCGGCCTCCCCTCTATTGTTTTAATATCATTGGTGGCCAGTGTGCACCCCCCCCCCCCCCGGGCCCCCCTCTATTGTTTTAATATCATTGGTGGCCAGTGTGCGGCCTCCCCTCTCCCCCTCCCCCCGATCATTGGTGGCAGCGGAGAGTTCCGATCGGAGTCCCAGTTTAATCGCTGGGGCTCCGATCGGTAACCATGGCAACCAGGACACTACTGTAGTCCTGGTTGCCAATCTTTACTTCTTTACTTAGCAATATTAGAAGCATCATACTTACCTGCTGCGCTGTCTGTGACCGGCCGGGAGCTCCTCCTACTGGTAAGTGACAGATCATTAAGCAATGCGCCACACAGACCTGTCACTTACCAGTAGGAGGAGCTCCCGGCCGGTCACAGACAGCGCAGCAGGTAAGTATGATGCTTCTAATATTGCTAAGTAACCATGGCAACCAGGACTACAGTAGTGTCCTGGTTGCCATGGTTACCGATCGGAGCCCCAGCGATTAAACTGGGACTCCGATCGGAACTCTCCGCTGTCACCAATGATCGGGGGGGAGGGGAGGCCGCACACTGGCCACCAATGATATTAAAACAATAGAGGGGGGAGCACACTGGCCACCAATGATAGGCAAACTTTTTTTTTCATGTCCGTGGATCCTTCAAAAATCAAGGAAGACCCACGGATGAAAACCCGTTTTGCGGACCGTGAAAAAATACTGTCATGTGCATGAGGCCTAAGGCAGAGGAACAAGTACAACGTTCTGGAATGGCCATCTCAGTCCCCAGACCTGAATATAATTGAAAATTTGTGGTGTGACTTAAAGAGAGCTGTCCATGCTCGGAAGCCATCAAACCTGAATGAACTAAAGATGTTTTGTAAAGAGGAATGGTCCAAAATACCTTCAACCAGAATCCAGACTCTCATTGGAACCTACAGGAAGCGTTTAGAGGCTGTAATTTCTACAAAAGGAGGATCTACTAAATATTGATTTTATTTCTTTTTTGTGGTGCCAAAATTTATGCACCTGCCTAATTTTGTTTGAACAATTATAGCACACTTTCTGTAAATCCAATAAACTTCATTTCACTTCTCAAATATCACTGTGTGTGTCTCCTATATGATACATTTAACTGACATTTTTTATCGCAACAACCAACGATTTATACAGGAAAATCATGACGATTAACAAGGTTGCCCAAACTTTCGCATCCCACTGTATCTGCGGGACTTTTAATGCTTGCAGCAGCGCCGGCTATAGTGTCACTCAACGGTGGCGTAATCATCATGGCGTCCCCTTGTTCAGGCCCAGGAGTGTTGCGGTAGTAGATCTCTTTGTCCCTAGTACGGGATAACTGCAGCACTTGTAAGGGTTCGCTTCGTCCCTCTGTGTCCCCGCTGATAGGGGGAGAAGGAATGCCCGGTCTTCCTCTGGAAGATGATGAAGAGCCGTCCTCGGCCGCCTGCAACGGAGGTGGAGAGGCCGCGTGTAGTGGTGGGAAGCCGCCATCAGACTCCTGTGTTGTGAAGAAGTCTGTGAGGCGGCGGAGACACGGACGGGAGGCTTTCTTTCGGGTCATCATGTCACCCTCATGGTAGGAGAAGGTTTGCCAGCACTGTTACTCCTTTGCCAAGGTGCTTGAAGTCGCTTTACAGGGATGGTGAACCGGAGCTCTCTCACCAAGCAGCCATCTCTGTCGGCAGCAGGCCACGCCCCTTTCTATTTGCAACTAAATCTAAACTGGAACTAATTAACATAGCTAACGACGATCGCTTTCCCACGGACTTCTTGAAACTGGAGTCAGTGGTGTAAAAATGCAAAAGGTCACAACATTTTTGTGCAAGCAGCTCCAAAAAGTCACAAAGCTCTATTTTTATATTTGTGACTTTTTGACGGCAGAATCCTGGAGATGATATATTCCCTCACAATATGTTGTCTAGAAGTGTGGTAAACTAAACCTTTAAATTTCCACTCAAAGGAATCAGGCATCAGGCAAAGATGAAATTCACATTTAGTTATATAGTAGGTAAGAGTTGCAAAAGGATTGATTGGATGCTTCCTATCCGCTCTTAGCATAAGAAGCACAGGCATGTTTGTGATGGAATAGGTTGAACAATCAGATATTTCATGTCTAGAGGTCCCTTCACATGCGACACATTATATTGCAGAAAATTTCTGCCATTGAAAATCTCCATTCATCTGAAAGGAAGATGTTTTGGTAAAAGCACATTCAGATGAATGGAAAATATTTTCAGTCCCAGATATTTGACAAAATCTGCCGCATGTGTAGGCACTATGGTAATACAAGGAGGCTGAATTCCCAATCAACAATTCTGCTTTTATTGGTCACTTTCAGTAAGAATAATATAGTCAAGATCAGACAGTGGCATACCGCATGCCCAGCCGACTGCCCCTGAATACGCTCTACATACATTGAATTTGTTTTTCTAAGCCATTTATGGAAGGAACACAGGACATGAAACTTCCCAGTCAGCAAGTCTGCACAATGTTCTAATCCACGTTTGGATGTGAAGAAGGATTGAGAGATAAGGCCGGTCCTGATAAACACTGTCACAATGATAATGCAGAAGGACGCAGCAATGAGATAGGCTCGGCGTCTGAATTCTTTAAGTGCTGATTAAATTAGGCTGCAGAATACATATGACTTCATGTACCGACTGAGACAGCGGATCACATGCCGGAAAATGTTGGCTACCAGGAAAAATATGGCCCAATAGTTATCACATCATGTGTTTCAAACAAAACAATTCAACTACTTATATATGTTTGTGTGTGTAAAAAAAAGGCCAAGTTCAATCAACTAGACAATTGGACAAGACCAAATTAATTCCATTCTCAGTTTTCTGTATCAGCTCATCTTGCATTTAGGATACACCTGAAGATTTACTAGATTGCAGGTATGCTTACATTGTTAATGACCATAGGTGGACTGGCAATAGACCCCAAAGGGAAATTTCCCAGTGGAGTTATCCCAAAGCGGCCGCCCAAACCATCCTCACGGCCGCTGACCAGGTACATAATGATCTGATGCTCTCAGCACTAGTTTAACGCTAAAAGCATCAGGTACTTATGCATCTTGCGATGAGCTGCAGGTGTCCTCCAGAATTCAATTGTATCACCTTCCTCAATATGGTCGTAGGGCAGTATTTTATGCTGCACTGTAGTATTTTGTCTTGCTGGGTGGTAATCTGTTCTGCACTACGGTATTTTTGGCCCCACCTACTTCTGTTGTCCCTTGTGTTGGACATGTTTACTTGTGTTGCCCCACCTTCTGTCAATATGGACTTATCTACAACATGGGGTCACTTTTAGTTTTTTTCCAGGGCCTTTAGGTTCCCAGTCCACCCCTGTTTAAGATTTTCAAGATGTCAGCAAATGTAGATCTTGATGGTTAAATGATACCTAGGGCTGTTACGTGGGACTGGCAACATCTCATCACACATTGCCATCCAAAGTCAACCATAAGGAAGCATGTCTTAAAGCGCAACAACATGCACCAAAATAGCGCCAACATTTAAATTCTGTCACAAAGTAAGCCAACCAATAGGTGGTTAAAGTTAGACCAAAGTGTCTAGACATGCACCAAATTTATCATCCCGGATGAGTCACTGTGATGAAATAAGGTTTACACTGTCTACATTTTAAGTAAAAAAGTTTTTGAAATAATCTCATTAGAGAAGACATACTGAATATGATTTATAAGAGAAATCGTAATATTTGATTACCTAACCAACTATATCTTCCTTGATTTGTAAAATTCTATTAGATTCCCACAGATCAGTAAAATGAACATATTAAATGGGATGTACTATTCCTGGAGAAAAAAATTCAAGGCACCTTGATGAAATAATTCACCTGAGCCGGCTCAGTTGGCGGTGACTAATAACTGCAGAACCTCTGGATGGGGAGAAGGAGGGATGCAGAAGAATCATTAGTGGAAGCCGAATTGTCAGCCCCTCAGGGGTTCTAGAGGATTGTAAAGCTGTGGAGGTTGTGAAGAGCTTCAGATAATGAAGCAAAAAAGGCCCAGACCTGTCTGAGTACAAGTCAACAAAACCTCAGAGGAGTTCTGCCATATTGTTTCCCTGCTTCGCATGAATTACATTATCAGGTAGAAAATGACATGTTACCTGCAGTGAGCTGATGAAATAATAGCTGCTAGAGCACATGTTTCATTATCATCTTTAATAAATCACAGCATTTTAATTTGCAATCTCACTCAACTTATCTCTGGCATGATATGATCTTCAACAGGAGGCATAGCCAACTACAGTCTGCAGCATAAAAAGGAAGTTGGGAGTAGTAGTGAGGCTGCATATAACGGCTGTATAACAATAGCAGACAGGTATAGCTGTCTGCACAGGTCTTGCATGTGTGTGCGTGTGTGTTGGACACTAAAAGAAAAATCTGGGCAAACCCTCTAAGACATGTTGTGAAGGTACTAAATATGTCAGAAGATAAATGGTCAATGCCCTAGGACTAGGTTCTCCGGGTATTTTCCTTAATTAGGGCTTGTTACTAGAGATGAGCGAATTATTGAAAAGTTCGATTCGGCTGATTCGCAGAATTTTACACAAAAATTACTTTGTCACGAAGCGCATTTTTTGTAAGAAGCGGGTGCAATGACAGGGAGCTGCGATAGCGCTGCTCCCCATCATTGTACCCCTCAAATGCCACGTTCATACATGATCACGGCATCTGAGTGTAAAAACAGTGTAAAATTAACACAATTTTTTTTTAATCAAACTTACCACCTCCATTTGCTCCCTACGGGCAAGCCGCCATCTTGCTTGAAGATCTGGTGCAAAATCTTGCTCGGCGCGAGATGAAGTCATCATGCCGGCCGGCGTGGTGACGTCATACGCCACCGCGCATGGGATTTCGGCAGAGATCTTCAATCAATATGGTAGCTGGCGGGCCAACGCGAGCAAATGGAGGTGACAAGTTTACATTTTTTTGTTTTTTACACTATTTCAGTTGAAATTGAAATTGAAGGTCAGTGCCAAAAACACGAAGCACGAGAAAATTCGGCTTCGAGGTGAATCGAATTCATCCTGAAATTCCAATCGAATTCCACTTTGCGGGATTCGATTTGCTCATCTTTACTTGTTACTAAACTCTGGAGGGGAGATGTTTTACATAGTACTTACCCTCCCTCCCTCCTCTGACGCAGTGTTTCCCCTAGCTTCAGTATCTTCCTCCCAGATCCCTACCTGATAAGGCCACTTCTTTTATTGTTCTCTTTCCTAACTATAATACAGCTGAACAGGAAAAGAAACTTCCACATCCAGTCAGGCAATGGGTGTCCTACAAAAAATAATCTACATTTTTCAAACTGACACCTGGATCTGAATACTTTTGTAATTGCATGTAATTTTGTATAGCTACTGAGTTATTCAATAAAATCTATCTGTATAGCACCACCTGCTGTTCGCTTGTTTTCTAATTTCTCTGTCCTGCTCACTGAGACAGAAGTACATGCTCAGTTCCAGTTGCAACTGATGCTGTGGTCCCAGCAACTTTAAAGGGGGTTCCAAGATTTTTCTACTGATGACCTATCCTCAGAATAGGTCATCAGTATCTGATTGGTAGGTGTCTGACACCCGTGACCCTGCCAATCAATTGTCTGAGAAGGCACTGTCACTCCTGTGAGTGCCTCCGCCTTCTCCGTGCTTACCAAGCACAGCACCGCACATTGTATACCAACTGTGCTTGGTATCGCGCTCAGCCCCATTGAAGTGAATGGAACTGAACACTTTCACAGTGCCGTTTTGGCTTTCCGTTTGTCAGATCCGTTCAGGGCTCCCACAAGCGGTCCAAAACGGATCAGTTTTGCCCTAATGCATTCTGAATGGAAAAGGATCCGCTCAGAATGCATCAGTTTGCCTCCGTTCCGTCTGCATTCCGCTTTGGAGGCTGACACCAAAACTCTGCTTGCAGCGTTTTGATGTCCGTCTGACGAAACTGAGCCAAACGGATCCGTCCTGACACACAATGTAAGTCAATGGGGACGGGTCAGTTTTCACTGACACAATCTGGCACAATAGAAAACGGATCCGTCCTCCATTGACTTTCAATGGTGTTCAAGACGGATCCGTCTTGGCTATATTAAAGATAATACAAACGGATCCGTTCTGAACCGATGCATGCGGTTGTATTATCTGAACGGATCCGTCTGTGCAGATCCATGACGGATCCGCATCCAACGCGAGTGTGAAAGTAGCCTTAAACTGACATCCTGGTCCTTGAAAACGAGGCAAATGATCGGCCTAAATTTGCAGAAATTTTCCAACCTGGCTGGACACAATTCAGACCATCGCAAACAGTCGACTGGACTATTTTCTCTAGCTAAAATGGCCAAACATATTGGCTGATCTTAAAGGGGTTATCCAATGTCTAAAACATGCCCCCAAATGCCCAGGCCACTCATATAGATTATACTTACCCCCTTCCCGACACCCGTGTCGCTCCTGATCCCCGCACAGCCGCCACTGCGGCTCCCTACCATTGCGGGTGACGCTAGGGAGGCTCATCCCCGTTGCGGCCTGCTATTGGCTGCTCCCCTTGTCGCCAAATTGTTTGATCCCTGTGACGGGAAGATGCAACGGCGGCTGTGCAGGGATCAGGAGTGATGCGGGTATATGAGGGGCCCGGGCATTGGGGTGAATGTATTAGACTTTGGATAACCCGTTTAATCTCATATGTAGGGCCAGCTTTAGGATTTCCTCAAATATGCCTCCCTTTAGTCATGATATTGTACCAGGCAGTCAATTCCTTTCCTGGGATAAGGGAAACAGATGCATGGATTTAACATGTCTCTTTCAGCTCTCAAACTCTACTTATATTAATAGCAATGGAACAAAAAACTCAACCTCATTCCAATATTATATTCTAATAATAAATGCATTTAGACATAATACTAATAAAGCATCACATATAAGTCAATTGTTACAGTAAAAAATAATGGAGCAGATAGATAAGGGAGTATGTCACCAATGAAATGATCTCACAGAGACATAGGGTGTATGGACATCAGGTTTCTAGAAACAAGTTTTCTAGTATGGGGTTGTATTTCAATTGGAAACAAATGTCGTTCTGCAAGCCCCTTTATACAAGAAGTGGGTCTATGAATGCACATATACAGAACTCCATATGCTCAGACCCTGCGCTAGTAAAAATCCTGTGGCACAAAACTTCATGGGTTTTTCTGCAGCCTTTCATGTCATTATATACTAAAATCCACCCTCTTAAAGAATGAGGTTAATGGGAAAATGACATCAATCACATTACATATGATGTAAGCTGCCTTGGACAATGTCTTAAATGAAAACAGACGTCTTCCTCAGGCGTATGCATGTGACAACTTCATATTTAGTGTTCAGGCATGTGGTGACTGGGTTGTTTGCATATACGTCCCAGCTGTGCTCCAAACACATGTCTTTCTGTAATTTACATGGATTGCACGTACTGGATGAGTATGTCTGTTGTCCATCTGTATTTCTAATTCACATTCTGAACAGTTTTCTCTCATTTCTGAGTAATAATAAATACTTTTAGCAGTCATTCTCCATAAGTACTATTTTACAACACACGCTAATATGCAACCAACGCAAAAACATATTTTGGTGGCCTTGGGCATACAGATACGTAGTAAAGTCTTTAAAGCAGTGTTAAAGAGTCACTGTACTTTCACACAATTTTATTAATTTAATAGAAAATGTGTAATTAGCAAATTTCTAAATCACTTCATTTAAAAAATCTGCTTGCCTGAAAAAAGCTGTAAAGTTATGGCCCCTAGGGGCCTCACTTCCACCTAATTTTCATTGCTGTTAGGCTAGATCCGTCTCTAGTCACAGGAAATGTGGGAGTGTCAAAGCTAGCTGTGCTCCCGAGCCTGATAAAAGCACTTCATCTACACAGCTTTTGAAGAGTATAGAAGCTCCTGTGTGTTTGTAAGTCTGATATCCCTATCTTATGCAGCTTTCTGAGCTCCCTAGAAGAAAACAATTATAGTGGAAGTAATGGAAGTGAGGTCACTCCAATACAGTACTGGCAGATTCCATAGAAGCGAGACACACACTGATTGTGAGAGAAATGCATCTAGCTGAGTAGCTGACATACGGAATAATATCGCTAAGGAAGCACATTAGAAGCATCCAAAAAAGAACTATTCCTTCCTTAATGATTCTATAATGAAGCACAGCCACTATTCAAACTTTTTTGAAAACTCAGGTACACTTTAAATCCTCATGAACATGGCTTTATTATGGATGGTATCTGCAAAAGGGCGACAATAGAACTCTATAAACCTATATACTACTCTACCCTATATATAGTTGTAAACTTTTGGTTTCAACTTTTCAACTGTATACAGTGGGATGCGAAAGTTTGGGCAACCTTGTCAATCGTCATGATTTTCCTGTATAAATCGTTGGTTGTTACGATAAAAAATGTCAGTTAAATATATCATATAGGAGACACACACAGTGATATTTGAGAAGTGAAATGAAGTTTATTGGATTTATAGAAAGTGTGCTATAATTGTTTAAACAGTCTGGGGACTGAGATGGCCATTCCAGAACGTTGTACTTGTTCCTCTGCCTTAGTGGATTTTGAGCAGTGTTTAGGGTCGTTGTCTTGTTGAAAGATCCAGCCCCGGCGCAGCTTCAGCTTTGTCACTGATTCCTGGACATTGGTCTCCAGAATCTGCTGATACTGAGTGGAATCCATGCGTCCCTCAACTTTGACAAGATTCCCAGTCCCTGCACTGGCCACACAGCCCCACAGCATGATGGAACCACCACCATATTTTACTGTAGGTAGCAGGTGTTTTTCTTGGAATGCTGTGTTCTTTTTCCTCCATGCATAACGCCCCTTGTTATGGCCAAATAACTCAATTTTAGTTTCATCAGTCCACAGCACCTTATTCCAAAATGAAGCTGACTTGTCCAAATGTGCTTTAGCCCACCTCAAGCGGCACTTTTTGTGCTGTGGGCGGAGAAAAGGCTTCCTCTGCATCACTCTCGCATACAGCATCTCCTTGTGTAAAGTGCGCCGAATGGTTGAACGATGCACAGTGACTCCATCTGCAGCAAGATGATGTTGTAGGTCTATGGTGCTGGTCTGTGGGTTGACTCTGACTGTTCTCACCATTCGTCGCTTCTGTCTATCCGAGATTTTTCTTGGTCTGCCACTTCGAGCCTTAACTTCAACTGAGCCTGTGGTCTTCCATTTCCTCAATATGTTCCTAACTGTGGAAACAGACAGCTGAAATCTCTGAGACAGCTTTCTGTATCCTTCCCCTAAACCATGATGGTGAACAATCTTTGTCTTCAGGTCATTTGAGAGTTGTTTTGAGACCCCCATGTTGCTACTCTTCAGAGAAAATTAAAAGAGGAGGGAAACTTACAATTGACCCCTTAAATACTCTTTCTCATAATTGGATTCACCTGTGTATGTAGGTCAGGGGTCACTGAGCTTACCAAGCCAATTTGAGTTCCAATAATTAGTTCTAAAGGTTTTGGAATCAATAAAATGACAACAGTGCCCAAATTTATGCACCTGCCTAATTTTGTTTAAACAATTATAGCACACTTTCTGTAAATCCAATAAACTTCATTTCACTTCTCAAATATCACTGTGTGTGTCTCCTATATGATATATTTAACTGACATTTTTTATCGTAACAACCAACGATTTATACAGGAAAATCATAACGATTAACAAGGTTGCCCAAACTTTCGCATCCCACTGTGTGTATATATATATATATATATCAGGGCTCCAGATGGCGACCAAAACGGTCGCCAATGCGCCTTAAAATTTGCAGATGGCGACAAGACTTTTTAGTCTTGTCGCCATTTGCGACTGTACCGCCGCGATCCTGCGCAGCCTAAGTTCAGTAGCACACTGCACAGTGGAGAAGGAAGGAGTGCCTCCCTCTCCACTGTGACGCTGCCGCCACTACCACCAATGGGGAGATAGCAGGGAGGAGGAGGGGAGGAGCTGTCGCCACTGCGCCGCCAATGAAATGAATGTAAAACATAAGTGTCTGCGACTCTGCAGCGGTATCACAGACCCGGCACCCGGCCTCAATAACAGGGCAGGCGATCCGCGGCCATTAACCCCTCAGGTGCCCCAGATCGCATGCCCTGTTATTGAGGCCGGGTGCCCGGTCTGCGATACCGCTGCAGACAATTGTATGGAGTCAAAGAGGACCTTTCGTGGGTCCAAAGAATCTGAACTTATCAGCAGGCTGCATAGAGCGGCGCCCAGGGATCTAAGTGCACTTACTATTATTCCTGGGCGCCGCTCCGTTCGTCCGCTGTGGCCCCCGGTCTTTTCAGCATTCAGAGGAAGGAGGAGGAGACGCCAGTGTCTGTCCTTCTCCCTGACAGCAGCGCTGTCCAATCACAGCGCAGAACTCAGAGCCAGGGAGGTTTTTTCTCCCTGGCTCTGAGCTCTGCGCTGTGATTGGACAGCGCTGCTGTCATGGAGACGGAGACACACTGGCGTCTCCTCCTCCTTCCTCTGAATGCTGAAAATACCGGGGGCCACAGCGGACGAACGGAGCGGCGCCCAGGAATAATAGTAAGTGCACTTAGATCCCTGGGCGCCGCTCTATGCAGCCTGCTGATAAGTTCAGATTCTTTGGACCCATGAAAGGTCCTCTAGTGCGCTCTGCCAAAGCCTCTCCCCCCCCCCCCCCCATTATCACTGGCCACAAGTCGTCCCCGTCTCCCTCCCATTGTTATATGGTGGCCACAGTGTCCCCATCCCCTTCATTGGTGGCAGTGGCAGATTACACTGCTGGGGCTCAGATTGTTACCATGGCAGCCAGGACGCTACTGAAGCCCTGGCTGCCATGTTCAGCTCCCTGCTGCTGTGTGTACTATGCACAGGGCAGCAGGGAGAGTGTGAGGTCCTATTCACCCTGATAGAGATCTATCAGGGTGAATAGGACAAGGGATGAAAAGATCCAGGTTCTAGTCCCTAATGGGAGAAATGGTTGTCAAATAAAAAGTAAAAAAAAAACTAAAAAAATACTAAAAGTTTAAATGGCCCCCTTCCCAGTTTTACATATAAAATTTACAAACAAAGAACATATTACATATCGCCACGTCCCAAAAAGTGTGAGCTATTAAAATATAAAAAAATATTCCCGCTCGGTGAAGGCCGTAACAGAAAAAAAAAAACTCTAAACCACGCAATTCGCCATTTTTAGTCACCTTGTTCCCCAGAAAATGTCCCTGGATGTGAGAGGCATGTGGTGCTGTTTTCTCCTATATGTAGTGCACCTGCGTCTCATCTTCTCAAAGTCCTTTTTTTAAAAATGATATGCATTTTAAATTTGGCGACTAAAAAATGTAATTTGGCTCCTAAATTTTTTAGTTTAGGAGCCAATGGCTCCTGGTCATTTTTTTTTGTCTGGAGCACTGTATATATATATATATATATACAGTGCTGCCCATGATTATTCATACCCCAGGCAAATTTTTACTTAAAGATACTTTTATTCAACCAGCAAGTAATTTTTTGACGGGAAATGACATAAGTGTCTCCCAGAAGATAATAAGACGATGTACAAGAGACATTATTGTGGGAAAAAACATTTCTCATCTTTTATTTACATTTGAGCAAAAAATACAAGATGTTCCGCACTGTGGAAAATCTCAGAGGACGTGGTCAGAAGCCAAAAGTGACACCTGTGCTGGCCAGGAGGATAGTTAGAGAGGTGAAAAAGAATCCAAGGATCACCACCAAGGCCATCCTGGTGAATCTGGGCTCTGCTGGTGGCAATGTCTCAAGGCAGACAAACCAACGGACACTGCACAATGCAGACCAAGGAGGACGCCACTTCTCCAGATAAGGCACACAAAAGTTTGCTTGGCCTTTGAAAAAGCTCATCTGGACATAGAAGACGACTTCTGGTCTTCTGTGTTATGGTCAGATGAAACAAAAATGTAATTGTTTGGTCACAATGATGTTTCCTTCATTTGGCGTAAAAAAGGAGAAGCCTTCAACCCAAAGAACACCATCCCCACTGTCAAACATGGTGGTGGGAACCTAATGCTTTGTTTTTGTTTTTCAGCCAATGGACCAGGGAACCTAATTACAGTAAACGGCACCATGAAAAAGAGCATTACATGAGGATTCTCGACGACAACATCAGGCAGTCTGCAGAGAAACTTGGCCTTGGGCACCAGTGGACATTTCAGCATGACAATGACCCAAAACACACAGCAAAAGTGGTGAAGAAATTGTTAGCAGACAACAACATTAACGTTTCGGAGTGGCCCAGCCAGAGTCCAGGCTTGAATGCAATTGAGAATCTGTGGAGGGAGCTAAAGATCAGGGTGATGGCAAGAAGACCCTCCAACCTGAAAGATTTGAAGCTCATTGCTAAAGATGAATGGGCAAAAATACCTGTGGAGACATGCAAAAAGCTGGTCTGCAATTATAAGAAGCGTTTGATTGCTGTAATAGCCAATAAAGGCTTTTCTATTGATTATTGAGAAGGGTATGAATCATTTTGGACTGGACACTTTTCGCTCAAATGTAAATAAAAGCTGCGAATTATTTTTTTCCCACAATAATGCCTCTTGTACATGGTCTTATCTTTTGGGAGACACCTATGTCATTTCCCGTCAAAAAATTACTTGCTGGTTGAATAAAAGTAACTTTAAGTAAAAATTTGACAGGGGTATGAATAATTATGGGCAGCACTGTATATACACACACTCTCTATAAGATTATCTGTTTGAAGGTGTCACAAGCAGTAATTCATCTTCAAAATGACTTGCTCGCCATTATAAATACACTGTGCCGCCTCTATAAAGGAGACAACACACAGCACTCTTCATAGACCAGGAACCCCGCTAATCTGATACTGATGTCCTAAGTTAAGGATTATGGCCATGCAATTATTATAAACAATATTTAAGATATTGCTTAATTTATCCTTATATTACACAAATTTATGACCAGAGTGATAGGACTCCATGTCTCTCAAGCTACTTGTTCCATACAGTTAGCAAAGAGGCATAAAAAGAGCACCATCTCACTAGTGTCACCTTTTGGAAACTGCTCCCTTTGAGTCAAAGTCCAGTTTTAGTACTTGACTTGTAGCGAGCCACTTCCAAAGGTGGCACTAGCGTGATGGTTCTCTTTTTCCAGGGGAAACCTATTTGCATATAATTTTCCCATGGATCATTGCCACTAAGTCTGCCTACATACGTGCTCTGCAGTTGTGAGGCCGGTTGGATGTACTGCCAAATTCTCTGAAAAGCCTTTGGAGACGGCTTATGGTAGAGAAATGAACATTCATTGCACGGGCACGGGTAGACATTCCTGCAGTCAGCATGCCAATTGCACGCTCCCTCAAACATTGCGACATCTGTGGCACTGTGCTGTGTGATCAAACTGCACATTTCAGAGTGGCCTTTTATAGTGGGCAGTCTACGGCACACCTGTGCAATATTTATGCAGTCTAATCAGCACCTTGATATGCCACACCTGTGAGGTGGGATGAATTATCTCGGCAAAGGAGAAGTGCCCACTAACACAGATTTAGACAAATTTGTGAACAATATTTGAGAGTAATGGGTCTTTTGTGTATGTAGAAAATGTTTCAGATCTTTGAGTTCAGCTCATGCAAAATAGGAGCAAAACCAAAACTTGCGTTTATATTTTTGTTCAGTGTATCTGGTCTCCTTCGGGAGAGCCAGCACCCCTCAAAGCTACAAATGAACCTATAACCCATGGAACTGAGTCACACTTAAAGGAGTTGTCTCCGTGAGGGACCTCAATAGGGACCTCAACCATGCAGTAGAGAAAGAAAGCCATCTCTGCAGTGCTACCGAGGATAGATACTTCCACTAGGTGGCGCTACAGAGACAGCTTTCTTTCTTATGGAGGAAAGCTAATCTGTATATCCTTTTTCTCGTGGAGCGTTGTCTGGCCTGTAATACCCCCTACACTAGTTTTGGCTCTCTCCACAATGAGAGAGTAACCCCAGAGATCGGATACAAGGGGCCAAGACTGTGATATGACTTTTCCCATTCACTTTCATTGGAGGTTTGAAAGGTACTGTACTTTAATTGTGCAACTGAAGCATAGCCTCTTCCTTATATTTTACGGGATGCAATTTTCATTTGCTATTTGCAATATTAAGCATTGGTTTATTTTGTCTACACAATATGTACCAGAAAGTAGAAGGGCTAAAGTTTATAATATACAGTTTCATATACTTAAATATGGACTTTCAGATATTTTGCCCATGGATTGAATGCAGATTTAAAACAATCATCACAACACATATTCTTCAATCTGGTCTCCTAACTCGAAGCAGCTGAGATGTTCAATCATATATGGAATTTTAAGGTCAAAGTATGACCTACCATAAAGGCCCACAAGCTCCTCCACAAAAAATACAGAGCGAGCGTTCTGTAAAATTACAAGTTTGCAGACCTTTGATCCCGAGAAGACTGGATCTGCTAGGCTCTTGTCAGTAAGGAATTACAGTATCCTGATTCCTGAGCTGTATAAGTCACCAGCATTAGTGCATGCCGTGAAGAATGGCTTGTCCTTCCTTGACTTCTGTACTCTGCTTTGGATCCTATGTCTCTGTGCTTAACCTTGTACTATGCAGACCTAATAAATTAGACCATTTATGTGTTCTAATTAAAGAAGAATGCCGCTGGTTTGTTCATAACCAACCTGCCTGACAAATGATTTTCATTTAAGAATACTTTTGTATTTGTTTCTGCAGTCTATCAAATGTTCCTAAGCTAAATCCCATGGGCAATTTACATTTCAGCTAGAACAATCTCTGCATCTTAAACATGCTCATCACTGTCCATTTCCTTGGCAACAACTTGGGCCAGATTACTGCAATTTTAACATTCAGTCTAAATGCTATTCTTTCAAAAAAGGAAAAACAGTGTGGTATAGCGGGATAACCAAATGCTGACTGTGAATGACTATCACAATAACAACCATGTTTAAAATAATAGACTGCAGTGTAATATAATGGGATGCCGTAAGTAAATAAGTAGTGTGTCCCTCAACTCCTCCTGTACAATTCCTGGTAAATGGGTTTTAACCTCTTTCAAATTTGTGAGACTGACTGACAGTCCACTGTATAATGAATGCAGATCAGTACCAGACCCCATTCTCCATTTTTTACGCCAATGTACTAAGGTTCTGTAAATATACTGGGGGAGATTTATCAAACTGGCTTAGTTGCCCAAAGCAACCAATCAGATTCCACCTTTCATTTTCCAAAGGAGCTCTGAAACATGAAAGATGGAATCTGCTGCTATGGGCAACTAAGGCAGTTCTACTTTATAAGTTTGATAAATCTCCCCCACAGTTTTTTTTAACACATTCGGCATATGCAAAGGGAAAGCTCCCAAAATATCAGCCAGATGTTTCCATGGTGCCAAATGCACTAAACGTATCGGAAAGGATTTTACCATTTTTAAATGGACACTTCCATTAGAAAGGGGTACTTTTTAAACTCAATATTCATATGAAACAATTTTTTAATAATTTGTCTGTTTTTCTTTTTTCATTTTGACAGTACTATACCATTGTAAATGCAATACTGTCCTTCAATATCAGTCAGCAGAGAGAGATAAAACTCCTATATACAGTAAATATGGAACCCGTTGTTATTTTACTGCTGCTTTCAGGGGAAGATGCTACCGGTTAGTATAACAGTATATTGTAAAACTGGAATAAAGGTGGATTTACTCGACCCAATATTCGAACAGATTATTGGGAATGAACATTCCTGTGAACACTCATTCCCGACAATCTGCCCATCTAAAGGTGCAGTCGATCACCCGATGAACGAAAGAAACTATCATTCATCGGCAGAATATAGAACATGCAGCGATGCTCACGCAACGCAGAACTGATGTGTGAAAACAACGCTCATGTACACAGACCCATTGAAATGAATGGGTCAGGGTTCAGTGCGGGTGCTGTGTTCACGTCACACATTGCAGCTGCGCGGACAACACGCTACTGTGAAAGGGGCCTAACAGTATGGCAGCTCTATTTTTCTCTTGATAGGTCTAGATAAAGATGCTACCTGTTTGTATAAAAGTAGATTGTAAAATTGGAATAAAGGTGGATTTACTCGACCCAATATTCAAACAGATTATCGGGAACGAACATTCCTGTGAACACTCATTCCCGACAATCTGCCCATCTAAAGGTGCAGTCGATCACCCGATGAACGAGCGAAACTATCATTCATCGGGTTAAACTGTCATTAGTGCTGGCAAGAAAATTATTGTTTCTGGGCGTCAGATTGTGCGGTCTAAACAGCACTCTGCTCACCAGAAACAATGCAGCTGTATGAGGACAAGTAACCGCTCATTCTCATACTGTGGAGGTGATTGCTGCATGTAAATGCAGTGCTTCACCTCCACTTAACGAGCAGCCAACGGTCAGAAAGGAGCACTTCCTTCCTGACAATCAGCTTCTCCTTGCCCCGTCTAAATCCACCTTAAGGCCCTTTCACACGAACTATATGGATTGGCTCTGGATGAGTTCAGTGAAACTCGCGCCATTTCACAAGCAAGTTCATTCAGGTGTGTCTGCAATTGTGTTCAGTGGTTCCGTTTTTTTTGCGCAGGTGCAATGCATGTTTTTCACGCACGTGATAAAAAAGGTTTACAAACAACATCTCTTAGCAAACATTTGTGAAAAACGCATTGCACCCAGACTACATCCAGATGTAATACGTTTTTCATTGAAGCCCCATTCACTTCTATGGGGCCGGGGATGCGTGAAAAAAACGCAGAATATAGAACATGCAGCGATTCTCACGCAACGCAGAACTGATGTGTGAAAAAAAAAACGCTCATGTACACAGACCCAGAGAGACAGAGTCAGGGTTCAGTGCGGGTGCTATGCGTTCACGTCACGCATTGCAGCCGCGCGGACAACACGCTCCTGTGAAAGGGGCCTAACAGTATAGCAGCTCTATTATTCTCTTGATAGGTCTAGATAAAGATGCCCAAAGAAGTGCACTATAGTTATCAGTGTAATGTGTGAGGCTGTAAATGAATCCCTCATCCCCTTCCCTCTCTGGTCGCAGTGAGGCTGTTTCCTGTTCTATAAGTCCAAACAATGGAGGAAGCTAAATGTCCCTTTACACTGGAATAGGTAGCAGGCGTTTTTCGGGAAGGGGTAAGCGCCTGCTCATCAGTGAAGAAGAACTCAGCATTTACATGAAGCAATCTCCTCCACAGTATGTAGAGGAGCAATCACTAATGCCATTGCTCGTCACCATAGTGAATCATTTTTCGCCAGCAGCAGAGGCTGTTGGCAATGATAATTTAGGTGTCCACACAAACAATCATTTTACTCCATGAACGAGCCTTTCACATTTCCTATAAACGCTTGTTAGCGATTATCTGCCTGTATAAAGGTCCCTTTAGGGCTGTTTCACACGAGCGGATGCCGTGCGTGACATCGGCTCCGTGAATGACAGCCAAGACCCGATGCAGACTGCAGAAGCACGGAGCATTAACATGACTGATAATGCTCCGTGCCTCTCTGTGATCTCTTTACTACGAAATCACAATGACAACTTTATCTCACTGTGATTTCGTAGTAAAGAGATCACAGAGAGGCACGGAGCATTATCAGTCATGTTAATGCTCCGTGCTTCTGCAGTCTGCATCGGGTCTTGGCTGTCATTCACGCAGCGGATGTCACGCACGGCATCCGCTCGTGTGAAACAGCCCTTAGAGTCAGGACAGGAAGTAGAATACCTGGAGTGACTTCAAAAAATTATATCAAATTATATATTTTTTTATTACTTTGAATATTCACATATAGGCCGTTAGTATGTGAGAAAAAAACATGATGGTAGCGTCCTTTTAACTGTATAAGAGAGTGTAGTCAACTTTGCTTTCTTATATAGATGAATACAGTAAAAAATTTGGGAAAACAGAACTCCAGCAACAGTTCTTGTATCCCTAAAAATCCTCTTTATTTGACATCCATATTAGAAACTGATAAAATCATTGCGTACTGTTGACGCGTTTCTGGCCTAGCATGGCCCTTAATCATAGCAATGAGCATGCTATGATTAAGGGCCACGCTAGGCCAGAAATGCTTCATCAGTACGCAACATGATTTTATCTGTTTTTAATATGGAAATAAGATTTCGAGTTCTATTTTCTATGGTCTGTACTTCCTAGTTACCAGGCCAGCGATCTCAGCTGTTCTACACGCAACATAGTCCCTGACAACTGGACAAGATTGCTTGGAGTTGGGGAGTACACAGGACAGACTGAGGATTATTTCTTTCATGCTTAGTAAAAAATTATACACTTTTTACAATGGGAGTCAATAGGTGACTTATGCCACTGTATACCTATACAATGCCATATGTCAGAGCCTTCCAACAGCAATACACAACACCTGATGTGCACCTCAGATTGAAGGAAAAAAATTATATGTGAACAGAGCATTTATTGGCTGCCTCATTGCAGAGCCTAGAGCACAATTTAAATGTCTGCACATTTAGTCAACAAGATGTCCTTGGACAGGACTAACATAAAAGATCGTTACGAGAGGTTTCGAGACAATAGTAGGGCCTAGATATAAAAAACATTGAAGTCTAGAGATGGACAGTCCTATTTGAGACTGACACTGAAACACCAGTTTTTCTTTAAATTTTTTAGATTACGGTACTTAAAAAAAACACAGCAGAGTATATGATGCAATAAAAAACAATAACCACAGGTATAGTTAGATGCGCTCTCAGAATAATTTCCTCTGGTGGATCTAGGGTACATCAGTCCCAAATGCACCCTCAGAATAATTTCCTCTGGTGGACCTAGGGTACATCAGTCCCAAATGAGCCCTCAGAATCAATTCCTCTGGTGGACCTAGGGTACATTAGTCCCAAATGAGCCCTTAGAATCATTTCCTCTGGTGGACCTAGGGTACATCAGTCCCAAATGCACCCTCAGAATCATTTCCTCTGGTGGACCTAGGGTAAATCAGTCCGAAACTGTAACAAAAGTTAATAACCAAACATATAGTTACCTGGCAAAAAAAGATGCAGCCACTGAAGTTCCTGTGGACGCTTCACTAGCAACATATGTAGTATGTGTAGCAGGAAAGCTGTATATGGAAGGCTTATCAGCATTGTAGCGGTTCAGTGCTGCCTCGGTGAGACCTTCCCTGCCAGTCTCTGTCATCAGCTGAGAGATCTGCAAACAGAAAAATGTAGGGTTATAAAATCAAAACCTAAATTCCTTGTTCAAAAATTACAAGTAGATATTTCTAGAGATGCATAAAATCTGCTATTGATATTATATTGATTACAAAATATGCCATATGCAAAAAGCTGTAATTTTTCACTATGAACCAACTGAAAATGACCAATCATACTCATAATCTCGACCATTTTTGTGTTGCCATTTAGTCTTAAAAAGAGGACCCATCACCACCCTCACCTTATCTGCTTTATTCTAAAAATGTTTAAGTCAAGAAAAAAAGAAAACATTCTCTAAATATACTTTTTTTTTTTATCTAGGAGGATAGCAGTTTTCACAATACAAAATGATAGGGTCCAGGTGTTAATAGGTCTTCTTTAAGGGCTCATGCACACAAAAGTATTTTTGGTCTGCATCAGATCCACAATTTTTGCAGTACCTGTGTTTTGCGGACTGCAAAAAGGCAACGGTCGTGTGCATAAGCTCTAAAGGGTTTCGTCAGGATTGGAAAAAAAAAGATCTACTTTGTTTCCAGAAACAGTGCCGCTCATGGCTGTATCTAATATTGCGGCTCAGTCCTGTTCACACAAATGTGGCTGAGCAGCAGCAGAATAGACAATACATGCACACACAATGCGCCATTTCCTGTAATCCTGAACAACTTCTTCAACCTCTTCTAAAACAGTTGATTTTCTGTTTTTGCAATTTCATTTTTCACTCCTTGCTTTCCCAGAGCCATAACCTTTTTATTTTTCTCTTCACATACACAATTGAGGGCTTGTTTTTTTTCTGTACAAGTTGTACTTTGTAATGGCAGCATTTTTTTATTTCATACAACATAATGGGAAGCTGGAAAAAACACAATTACGCCACAGCTTTATGGGTTTTGTTTCTATGGCACTCCCCATACGGTAAAACTGACCCATGACCTGCATTCTCCAGGTCATTGTGATTATGGAAACACCACATTAAAATTTTCATGGCCCTATCTTTACCCCAATAACTTTTTTTATAGTTATGTCCAAAGAGCTGTGTGAGGGCTCACTATTTGTAGCCAGATCTGTAATTTTTACTTCTAGGCCCGAAAGCACAGTGCTTCTGGGATTTGTGCCCTCAGATGTGATCATGGCATCTGAGGGGTTAAATGCTTGTGATAGGCATTAGCACCGATTGCAGACATCAGCCTCGAGTGTCTGCTGTATGAAACAGCAGAAACCTGGTGGCTATGGTGCTCGCGAGCAAGTGCTTTAAAGACCCGACTTCTGCCGTACTATTACAGGGGCAGTTGGGAAGGGGTTAAGCACATTTTTTTTTACTATATTCAGAGGTGGGGACTATTTTCTTTATTTTAAAGGGGACAGGTCAGGCTAAGTCATCATTATCACATTGGTGGGTGTTTAAGTCTCAGCACCTCTGCCGATCGGCTGTTTCAGGGAGCCGCCCCGCTCACCGGAGCTCTGATGAACGCGGCCGGCTACCAGCAGCTTTCCAAGCACAACGCCGTACATTGTATAGTGGCTGTTCATAGTACTGCAGCTCAGTCCCACTGACTTGGGGATGAGCTGCAAATAGGCCATGTGACCAACGTACAGTGACATCACATGGCCGAGGAAGATGCTGTGACACTCACGGGCTGCAAGCCTCTTTTAACAGCTGATCTGATATTGATGATCAATCTAGAGGATAGGCCATTACTCTCATCGTACTGATGATAATCTGCCTGAGTAAAGGTGCCACAGATTACCCGATGAATGAGCAAAACGCTCGTTGAGGGTAATAGATGGTTGGTGCGGTCACCTATATCATCGTTTGCCAGCAGCAGATCATGATGTCTAAACAGCACTCTGAAGCCAGCAATCAATGATTCTGTATGGGGATGAGCGATGGCATTAGCGATCACTGCTCCTCTTCATACAGTAGGGAGGGGATCGCTGAATGCACGCTTCCTCCTGACAGTTCCTTGCTACATCGGGCCATGCAAAGGGGTCTTTAATTAACATTTGGCTGAACCAGAAGATGGCTCATTTATTTTGATTAAAAGATTTCTTCTCGCAGACCACGCAATGAGGTACCAACTGCACCACAACTGGAGCTACCATCCACCATTCCTTAGCTCCACACTTATCTATTGGTTACAGTGCCTACTGAATTGCATATATGTAAGTTCATGGATATATCCTAGATGTCTCTCTGCTAATTTACATGTCTTGTGTTTGGCTTTCATCAGATTAACTGCAGCCGAGAGCCAATGAAGTGATGTCACTGGAAAGAATATCTATCCCAAACGCGAAATCCATCATTGAAGATTAATGAGTTACAGCAGATGCTCCATATCAGATTACCTCTATTGACAACTTGACCACCTAGTGATTAAAATGTAATTACCTTCAGGACCAGCGGAATGGCTGGTGTGGTCGTGTGTACAGTGAGACTTGATAAATATGGTTATCTGCTTTCAGCGTTATTGGCATAAGCACAATGTGTTTCTTTCCTTTAGTGATACAGTTGGAGACTAAACCCTTTAAACCTTTTTAGATGAAAAAGTGGAATGTATCAGTCTGGTAGGAGATGAGTCTTGAAACAATAATGACTTGATTATTAGAGTCATTGCGCTCTTCTCTTTCTCTTGAGATTATAGCTGCAGCTGCTTGATCCTGCTAGCAATTCAGTATCTGCCTGATATAAAATACTGGTGACTCCTGCTGGATGGCAGGGCCTACCATTGGTGCTTATCGGTTCATTTCAGCATTGTGAGTAGATGTAGATGGAATTCAACATTTCTGCAAGTGTGATGTATCTCCTTACATCTTATATTAAAAAGAAAAACAAGAAAAAGGCTAAATATCTTCTGCCAGGAGTGGGCATACCCTATGTGCAACCTGTGCAGCTGCGCAGGCGCCTAATTTGTAAGGCTAGTTTCACACTAGCATTGTGAGATCCGGCAGGCTGTTCCAGCAGCCACAGCGTTCCCGTTAAACTGTAATGGGGACCAGCGGAGATCCGGCAAATATGCTGAGAATCAGCAGGACAAAAACTGCTGCACGCAGGGGACGGGAACACTGTAGCTTCTGGCAATGTCAGATGCCTGCCGGATCTCACAATGCTAGTATGAAGCTAGCCTAAGGAGACCACTACCATCCTAAAAGCTTCTTCCAACTGTTTCTCAGATTCCATGTAAAGGACTGAATTCATGATCTTCATAGTAACCAGTAGAGATATAAGAGGGGTCTCTATAATGCTGTATTTGTCCTCCAATGTATCCGGCTTGATGTCACTGGATCTTTCCATACAGATAAATGCTTAGGGTATGTTCAGACATGCTAGATACGCTGTGGCATTGTATATGGAAAATCTGCAGCATATTACAGCACGAGAAAAGTGGATACGATTTTTAGCTGAAGTCCACAGTGTAAGTGGACGGGTAAAGCAGATTTGTAATACCCAGCATGTCAATTTATGCTGCAGGATTTCGCCCTTTGCAAACCATAGGGTGAATTTCACAGCAAAATTCAGCTAAACGGAGCAGCAGTGTGCATTCGGTGGATGGACACTTGCCAGACATTTGTCGCCTATCCTGTGGATACGTGTTTGTCATGGGACAACTGCTTTAAGTCTCTATTCATACTGGCATCATAGCTACCATTATACAATCACCTAAAGAATTATTAGGAACACCTGTTCTATTTCTCATTAATGCAATTATCTAGTCAACCAATCACATGGCAGTTGCTTCAATGCATGTAGGGTTGTGGTCCTGGTCAAGACAATCTCCTGAACTCCAAACTGAATGTCAGAATGGGAAAGAAAGGTGATTTAAGCAATTTTGAGCGTGGCATGGTTGTTGGTGCCAGACGGGCCGGTCTGAGTATTTCACAATCTGCTCAGTTACTGGGATTTTCACGCACAACCATTTCTAGGGTTTACAAAGAATGGTGTGAAAAGGGAAAAACATCCAGTATGCGGCAGTCCTGTGGGCGAAAATGCCTTGTGGATGCTAGAGGTCAGAGGAGAATGGGCCGACTGATTCAAGCTGATAGAAGAGAAACTTTGACTGAAATAACCACTCGTTACAACCGAGGTATGCAGCAAAGCATTTGTGAAGCCATAACACGCACAACCTTGAGGCGGATGGGCTACAACAGCAGAAGACCCCACCGGGTACCACTCATCTCCACTACAAATAGGAAAAAGAGGCTACAATTTGCACGAGCTCACCAAAATTGGACTGTTGAAGACTGGAAAAATGTTTCCTGGTCTGATGAGTCTCGATTTCTGTTGAGACATTCAAATGGTAGAGTCCGAGTTTGGCGTAAACAGAATGAGAACATGTATCCATCCTCTGATGGCTACTTCCAGCAAGATAATGCACCATGTCACAAAGCTCGAATCATTTCAAATTGGTTTCTTGAACATGACAATGAGATCACTGTTCTAAAATGGCCCCCACAGTCACCAGATCTCAACCCAATAGAGCATCTTTGGGATGTGGTGGAACGGGAGCTTCGTGCCCTGGATGTGCATCCCTCAAATCTCCATCAACTGCAAGATGCTATCCTATCAATATGGGCCAACATTTCTAAAGAATGCTATCAGCACCTTGTTGAATCAATGCCACGTAGAATTAAGGCAGTTCTGAAGGCAAAAGGGGGTCCAACACCGTATTAGTATGGTGTTCCTAATAATTCTTTAGGTGAGTGTATATTGACATGTGTGATGGTGCAGTTAAAGGAAATCTGTCACGTTGAACATGGTGTCTGAGCTGCAGGCAGCATGTTATAGAGCAGGTGAAGCACATCTGGGAAAAGATTCAATATGACTAAGGGCTCATTCAGGCGACCGTATCTGTTTTTGGCCCTATTGAAATGAATGGGTCAGTTCCCGAAAATTGCGGAATGGATGCAAATATACAGTATGGTCATCTGAATGAGCCTATATATATATATATATATATATATATATATTTATATTGTATATTCATTTTAATTCCTGCTCATTCTGGGCTTTGAAGTCAAGGAGGTGGTCCTATCAATGAATGACAGTCTTCCCTATCTGACAGAATATACAGAGACAGCTGTCAATCACTGATAGGACCGCCTACTTAACGTCAAAGTCCGGAATGAGCAAGAATTTAAATGCTTAAAATACAGGTTGTTCTGAAAAATTTCCCATAAAAGTATGTATTACTCTGCCTGTAGCTTATATTGCATTTTCACAGTGACAGGTTCCCTTTAAGATCAGCCATGTTCCATATGAATGATTCATTATGATTGAAATTGTTACCCACAGACTAATAATACATACACTGATTGTGAAAAGCAACAAGAACCTGAGAAAAGAATGAATGCAAGTGCGTACGTAGCCCAACTAGAGTTACACTTCTGTCTATTTTTAGAATTTTATTCTACTTCCTATTCAGTCTTTTTCACTATCTCTTCTTCCTATCTTCCTTCCCGGGAGGCAGCAGTGTGAAGTGAACAAGTCTTGGTTGCTTTAAAATCACAAGCATTGATCTTACAGGTCAGTGACCTTCTTCTAGTGTTGTATAGAGAGAAACTACTGGGCTGTGTCCGCATGTGGGCCATGTAAAGGGCATTAATGATCCAGAAAACAATCTGCCCTAAAGGCATAGGAAAACACAAATCTGTTCATCAGATGCCCACACTGTGTAGGTCACATTTAACCCTCTTTATCTAGGCATATAGCAGCAATTACCACAAACAAGAATAGAAACTAGAACAGAATCCTCATAAACATTTGATTATGCTAAATATGTGTTTACTTTTTCTGTATGCCGTATAACTTTTGTAATATTAATTGTACAATTTAGAAAGCTCATTTTCATATATCCTATTAGGGAATTCAGAATCCTTTTTTTCTTGGCCAGCTGAGAGCTGCTACAAAGAGCATGTCTCACTCTAGAGGACGAGTCCTGTCCTGAATTACACCGATAACCCGTTGATTTGAATGATTACCCCATTGATGGTGTGGCACAGAAACAGAACACTTTCAAGTTGCTCTCCCAAACATTCTCTTTTTCTCTATAGCTACAGTGGGATGCGAAAGTTTGGGCAACCTTGTTAATCGTCATGATTTTCCTGTATAAATCGTTGGTTGTTACGATAAAAAATGTCAGTTAAATATATCATATAGGAGACACACACAGTGATATTTGAGAAGTGAAATGAAGTTTATTGGATTTACATAAAGTGTGCTATATTTGTTTTAAAAAAATTAGGCAGGTGCATAAATTTGGGCACCACAAAAAAGAAATGAAATCAATATTTTGTAGATCCTCCTTTTGCAGAAATGACAGCCTCTAAACGCTTCCTGTAGGTTCCAATGAGAGTCTGGATTCTGGTTGAAGGTATTTTGGACCATTCCTCTTTACAAAACATCTTTAGTTCATTCAGGTTTGATGGCTTCCGAGCATGGACAGCTCTCTTTAAGTCACACCACAGATTTTCAATTATATTCAGGTCTGGGGACTGAGATGGCCATTCCAGAACGTTGTACTTGCTCCTCTGCATAAATGCCTTAGTGGATTTTGAGCAGTGTTTAGGGTCGTTGTCTTGTTGAAAGATCCAGCCCTGGTGCAGCTTCAGCTTTGTCACTGATTCCTGGACATTGGTCTCCAGAATCTGCTGATACTGAGTGGAATCCATGCGTCCCTCAACTTTGACAAGATTCCCAGTCCCTGCACTGGCCACACAGCCCCACAGAATGATGGAACCACCACCATATTTTACTGTAGGTAGCAGGTGTTTTTCTTGGAATGCTGTGTTCTTTTTCCTCCATGCATAACGCCCCTTGTTATGGCCAAATAACTCAATTTTAGTTTCATCAGTCCACAGCACCTTATTCCAAAATGAAGCTGGCTTGTCCAAATGTGCTTTAGCCCACCTCAAGCGGCACTTTTTGTGCTGTGGGCGGTGAAAAGGCTTCCTCTGCATCACTCTCGCATACAGCATCTCCTTGTGTAAAGTGCGCCGAATGGTTGAACGATGCACAGTGACTCCATCTGCAGCAAGATGATGTTGTAGGTCTTTGGTGCTGCTCTGTGGGTTGACTCTGACTGTTCTCACCATTCGTCGCTTCTGTCTATCCGAGATTTTTCTTGGTCTGCCACTTCGAGCCTTAACTTCAACTGAGCCTGTGGTCTTCCATTTCCTCAATATGTTCCTAACTGTGGAAACAGACAGCTGAAATCTCTGAGACAGCTTTCTGTATCCTTCCCCTAAACCATGATGGTGAACAATCTTTGTCTTCAGGTCATTTGAGAGTTGTTTTGAGACCCCCATGTTGCTACTCTTCAGAGAAAATTAAAAGAGGAGGGAAACTTACAATTGACCCCTTAAATACTCTTCCTCATAATTGGATTCACCTGTGTATGTAGGTCAGGGGTCACTGAGCTTACCAAGCCAATTTGAGTTCCAATAATTAGTTCTAAAGGTTTTGGAATCAATAAAATGACAACAGTGCCCAAATTTATGCACCTGCCTAATTTTGTTTAAACAATTATAGCACACTTTCTGTAAATCCAATAAACTTCATTTCACTTCTCAAATATCACTATGTGTATCTCCTATATGATATATTTAACTGACATTTTTTATCGTAACAACCAACGATTTATACAGGAAAATCATGACGATTAACAAGGTTTCCCAAACTTTTGCAGCCCACTGTATATGCACGCAGTGCCAGTCAAAGGTTTGGACACACCTTTTCATTTCATGGTTTTTCAGTTTTTTTCCTACACTGTAAAATTCATATTGAAGACATTAAAACAATGAAGGAACACATATGGAACCAAGTAGTAAACAGAAAAGTGTTTAAAAAAACTATATATTTTATATTGCACACACTCTGCATTCTCTCAAGTCACTTAGAATGGCTTTCAATTAACAGATATGCTTCATTAAGAGTTACTGTGTGGCAACTGTTGCTTTCATAATGTGTTTGAGACCATCAGTTGTGTTGTACAAAGGTAGGATTGGTATACAATTCCATACAGTGTTTAGCCCTATTCTACTATTCTTCTAATCCAAATTATGGCAAGAACCACTCAACTAAGGTACTTTAAGGGTACTTTAACACTAGCGTTTTTCTTTTCCGGCACTGACTTCCCTCCTAGGGGCTCCATGCATTCTGAATAGAGAGCAATCCGTTCAGGATGCATCAGGATGTCTTTAGTTCAGGCTTTTTGACTGTTCAGGACGGAGATAATACCGCAGCATGCTACTGTTTTATCTCCGGCCAAAAATCCGCAACACTTGCCGGAAAGCCGGATTTTTTTTTCATAGGAATGTATTAATGCCGGATACGGCATTCAAAATACCGCAATGCGCAGACCGAAAAAAATGTGAAAAAATTAAATGCTGGATCCGTTTTTCTAGATGACACCGGAAAGACGGATCCGGCATTTCAATGCATTTGTAAGACGGATCAGGATCCTGATCAGTCTTACAAATGACTGTTGGCATACGTTTTGACGGATCCGGCAGGCAGTTCCGGCGACGGAACTGCCTACCGGATTCCCATGCCGCAAGTGTGAAAGTACCCTAAGACGGGAAGGTCAGTCAATCCTGAGTATTTTCAGAACTTCGAATGTTATCCTCAAGTGCAGTCATGAAAACCATTGAACACTAAGATGAAACTGGCTCTAGAAAAGAAGACTGCCCTAGAAAAGGAAGACCAAGAGTTACCTCTGCTGAGGATAAGTTCATTAGAATTAGTAGCCCCAGAAACAGAAAATTTAACAGCATCTCTAATTTGAACCTACATACATGTTTTACAGAGATCAAGTACCAAAACATCTCAACATCAACTGTTCAGAGAAGACTATGAGAATCAGACCTTTATGGTTGAATTGCTGCAAAGAAGCCACTACTGAGGAATGACAACAGGAACAGAATTTCTTGGGACAAAAAATACAAGGAATGGGCATTAGCCAGTGGAAATGTTCTCTTTGGTCTGAACAGTCAAAATTTGAGATCTTTGGTTCCAGCCACCATATCTTTGTGAGATGCAGAAAAGGTAAGCTGATGGTTTGAACATATGTTGTTCCCACTGTGAAGCATGTGATGGTGTGGGGGTGCTTTGCAGGTGACACTGTTGATTTATTCAAAATTCAAGGAAGACTTAACCATCAAATGGAGGCAACTTTGAAGAATCTAAAATATAAAACATACTGTATTGTGGTTTTTCTTTATTTTCATGACTATGAAAATTGTAGATTCACACTGATGGCATCAAAACTATGAATTAACACATGTGGAATTATATATATAACAAACAAGTGTGAAACAACTGAAAATATGTCATATTCTAGGTTCTTCAAAGTAGACACCTTTTGCTTTGATTACTGCTTTGCACACTCTTGGCATTCTCTTGATGAGCTTCAAGAGGTAGTCCCCTGAAATGGTTTTCACTTCTTAGGTGTGCCCTGTCAAGTTTAATAAGTGGGATTTATTGCCTTATAAATGGGGTTGGGACCATCAGTTGCGTTGAGGAGAAGTCAGGTGGATACACAGCTGATAGTCCTACTGAATAGACTGTTAGAATTTGTATTATGGCAAGAAAAAAGCAGCTAAGTAAAGAAAAACGAGCGGCCATCATTACTTTAAGAAATAAAGGTCAGTCAGTCAGCCGAAAAATTGGGAAAACTTTGAAAGTAAGGGCTATTTGACCATGAAGGAGAGTGATGGGGTGCTGCGCCAGATGACCTGGCCTCCACAGTCACCGGACCTGAAACCAATCGAGATGGTTTGGGGTGAGCTGGACCGCAGAGTGAAGGCAAAAGGGCCAACAAGTGCTAAGCATCTCTGGGAACTCCTTCAAGACTACCTCTTGAAGCTCATCAAGAGAATGCCAGGAGTGTGCAAAGCAGTAATCAAAGCAAAAGGTGGCTACTTTGAAGAACCTAGAATATGACATATTTTCAGTTGTTTCACACTTCTTTGTTATGTATATAATTCCACATGTGTTAATTCATAGTTTTGATGCCTTCATAGTCATGAAAATAAAGAAAACTCTTTGAATGAGAAGGTGTGTCCAAACTTTTGGTCTGTACTGTATATATATATATATATATATATATATATATATATATAGTAGCGGCTTAATACTGCTGCCTAAGCCTTCAAAACCCCCTGCAAACATTTTTTTTTGTTGTATATGAACAGAGAGGCAGCTTTTTTCAAAACCTCTAGTTTCTACATGGGCTTATTGTGAGCACAGCACCCCAATAGCATTCTGCTGCAAACACTGAGCAATTGCACATTTATTTTCAGTGCATTATATCTGTGTTTTAAAACTTGTTGCATTTCAGCAAAAGAGTTTTACGAAAAAGACATCATTTTTATATCCATGTTGTTGAAAGCATAGTTGAATAACATTTTACCACAAACACAGTATTTTTGTTTCGGATGCATTTCTGAATCAGACTGTGTGTTTCACAGACATTTTAGTCACATCTAAAAGGTCTCGTTGAAATTTCTTCATCTTTATAGATTTAATCTGTTTCTCCCAGTTCAGGAATGTTTCCTCCATTTCTTTTTTAAATGCCTCCAACTCTGAAGGGGTCAATTGATCTTCCATAACACTGATCTCCGATTCCAACTGTACCATGGTCTTCATATTCAATTCGATGATTAGTTGCATCAAATTCAATGAACATGAGCCACATACTCCTTCCCATTTCCTGCAAAATTCTTCATCCTCTCTACCATAAGAAGAAAAGGTTTGTACTGTGAGGCCTCTAGGAATAAGACCTTTTGCAATATGTTTCTCTAAAGTTGCTTTATTCCACCACATTTTCATTCTCCTATGTAGCATATTTTTAAGCTTTGCTTTAAGCTCCCTGGTGTTCCTCTGAATTGGATCATCACCCGCCTCAGCACCTCTTACAAATACTGCCTCCACCTGGGTTGACCAGGAAAATTCACTTGACCAAAAATCCATACTCTCCACCGGAGATATGGCTTCAATTCAGAGCTGGAGGGGGCTGGAAAACCCCAACGCACATTTCGCCTAGCTTCTTCTGGAATCAGAGATCACTGTTATGGAAGATCAATTGACTCAAAAATGTACCCCTTCAGAGTTGGAGGCGTTTAAAAAAAGAAATGGAGGAAACAGACATTTTAGTACAAAAATGTAATTGCTGAACCAGTGATATTAAATGTATAGTTCAAAGACATTTCCCACAAACACTAGACTCTTACATCTGTGTTAGCAGACACATTACTGCATCAGACCATATGTTTCATACACATTTTAGTACAAACTTCATTGTTGAACCAGTGATAGTACACGAATAGATCAAAGACATCACCTCCTGTCCCCAAAAACAGCAGGGCAGAGCGTTGCTTCCTCTCCCTCCTATTATATGTGTAAAGTGAAGCATTGCCATGCCATGTTAGAATTGATCGGCCTGAACATGAGAAGCTACACAGCCAATCACTTGATAAAGTGCATCAAGCAGCAAACATCCTGCTGGCTGTCTCTCTGTCAACTCCAACTGGGCAAGGTGGTCAGCGACAATGTGCATTTGGGGGAAATAACACATGCTACCTGCATGGCACACATAATCAATTTAGTCTTGCAACATTTTTTGAAAACGTACATTGGATTGTAGAGGGTGATGGCCATGTTCAGGAGACTGTCCTCACATTTCAGTAATTCTTATGTGGCAAGGAAAACCCTTCTGTACTTGCAGAGACAGTACGATCTGCCATTGCACCACTTGATCTGCGAAGCTCCAACTCACTGAAAATCCACCTCGCATATGCAAGAGCATCTGTATGAGCAGCATAAAGCTGTAAATAATTTTGTCATGCACCAGACCACCTCAGCAGGAGCAGGTAGCATGCATTGTTTTGAGGTCAAGCAGTGGCAACTCATCAGAGACACCTATCGTGTACTGCAGTATCAACAATTTCATAACCATGATATTTATCTTAAAGTAGATGCACACACTGAAGCAGCAAGGGGCGGTGGAAGAAGAACAGCTTACATATTTTACTGGCTGCCCTGTGGCTGTTGGGGACCCACACAAACAAAGTCCCAAGGAGGAGGAAATGGAGGATGAGAAGCTACCACTGGAGGAGGAGAAGCAAGAGGTGGAGGAGTCACTTGTGTAGGAGGACGAGACTGATGATGATGACAATGACTGATAAAAAAAATGGATGCATAACTTTACACATACAAACAATAGAGCTGAGAAATGGGGATCATTCTAAATTAAAGTGGTATTATACCTACTATAAATGGAAAAATGGAAGCTCTTTTGATAAAAATGTGCGCAAAGAGCTTACATTTTTCCATTTATAGTAGGTATACCACTTTAAATTAGAATGATCCCTATTTCTCAGCTCTATTGTTTGTATGTGTAAAGTTGTGCAGCCACATCAGCCAGTTCAACATCATAATGGAGCAATTTTTTCATGTGCCGCGCAAACAGCAACAGAGACGTACCACCTTAGCACCCAGGTTCAGTTGTACCTGGCCTTTCTCTGGTGCACACCGTGTTCACTGACCCCATGGACTTCTGGGTAAGCAGATAAGAACAGTAACCCGAACTAGCCCAGTATGTGCTCTTTGTTCTGTATTGTCCAGAAACCAGTGTCATTTCAGAGAGGGTTTTCAGCAGGGCAGTGGGGAATTGTGACATCTAAACGGACAAATTTGTCCTCTGCCAGTCTATGAACAGGACTTTTGCCAAAATGAATGAGGCATAGATCCGTGAGGATGTTCACACACGTCTGACTGAGGCCAATGAATAGATGTGCCCTGCTGAGGGTGCCCCATTATGCCACTGCTGCTATTTGCCTGCCTGCCTACCGTCATATTCTGTAGAGTATGGCTACTGCTGATGCCACCATCATGCCACTTTGCTGTCCGCCTGCCTACCATCATGTTCCAAACATGAGTCTGCTTCTGCTGCCATCACGCCGGAAGCAAATATACACCACAGAATAGGTGCATGGTTTGTACAAAGCGTGGAATTTGAAAATACACTAGATACTACTGTCTCCAGTGTCCATCAAATCCTGGCTTCTATATAAAAATTGCTTCAGAGAATATCACACATCAATAAAATAAAAATACGTAATTTTCCTGTTTTGCATTTCCTGAAATCATAATAAAAATATCTCTCTCTCACAAAGAAGAGTGGGGGAGTGGGTGGTTGGGGAGTCTACTTTCTCCATATTTTGATGTGCTGTTTATGTTTTGGAAGTTCAAAAATGCACTGTATAACATCACTACTGGCAGTATGGTGCCATAAAACCAGAATAATAGGCCTCCCAAATGCATAAAGCACTTCAGTCATTTCAGGTCTTGTGGTGAGCCCAGACAGAAGGTAAATTACACAAATTTCGTATTCTGAGGAAACATTTTTTCATGATTCTCAGTTTTTCCTTTAATATTTATTTAAATGCAATATACATTTTATAGTCAGAGCTGTAATTTTATTTAGTGATGCCTAAGGACCTTCTGTAAATGTACTATAGGCAATTAGCATCCATCCATACTAATACCCTTATACCCAACATGTTAACTACGGTATATGAAATCTAGAAATTTAGAAAAAAAATATCTTCTGCTTTTCTAAATTACATTCGATTAAACATAATTTTATCAAATTTAATGAAATATAATACGCAAAACCAATGTTATTGATTGAATTCTGCATGAAATGGTACTTGAGCAATATAATTATATGATTTTGGCAACCAATAGCTAACCATTATGAAAAAAAAAAAAAAACAAGTACTGCAATGTTACTAACATTAATTCTAATATTAATATCGCACATATAACACTACATTATCTTCTAGACACAGAAGGAATGCATTAAAACTGATCCTAATCCCAATGCATTTAGGCATGAAGGAAGGCAACCATGCATGCAATAAGCATATCATTATCTTGCCACACCTGGGAAATTATCTCTGACAGCACAAATGAAAGAAACAATTACATCAGAGTTATATTTCCACGCCATGAAGCATAGAAATGATTATATATACAGAAAGTAAAACATCACAATAGAATCTATTATTCAAAAAATTAGACAACAGATTACAATGGAACCGGTCAGCAGAATCATGGGCAGCAGGAAATACTGACAGGCTCCCTTATTACAAAGAACTGAATTTTACTCTGAAAAATGCTTGGATGTTTTAACAATATCATAATTCTAAAAAGAGCTGGGAAAACAAAAAAGTTTTCACTGGGCAGCTCCCCAATGAATTCTCTCCACCTGGAGATGGTGGTAGATGGTGAAGGCAAGCGACAGAATGGAATAGGTGGCTTCTATGGCTCCCTGGGCCTTTTTCTTGACTATTACTACTACTACTGTATTTTAGGTTTTGGGCCATGACTCCCTTTATAGACACAATCTATGGGTGCCTCATGTACATGACGATAAGATCCCAAAGTCCGTACAATCTCAGTAACTTTCATCAAATTTGTGTAAGTCAGGTCTTAGGATGCCTCCAGCCTTATTGGGGTTCTTTGGGCTAGAGTCCGTCTGATACATACGGTTCATAATATAGCAAAGACAGGAGGACCACATCTTGTTCATTCTCATTCAGTTTTCAGTGGGCATAATTCTGACTTATATCAGATATAAATACATCTTCAGGGGTTTTAGGCTGCTCCACTAAAGCATATTTTAGGAGAAACCATACAAATACTGTATGTCCTGAAAGCACCAGCAATAGGTTTCTTCCAATAACTATGCAATGCTATGCATTACATCAATACTAATCCTCACCTTTCTTTCATGCAAATCTTCATTTACATATTTGTGGCTTTGATGAACTCACCCCCCCTGGGCTCCCGAGCAAACTTAAAGTGGCTGGTGTTACCCATGCACTATCTGTCATTCCTAGCAAAGGGAAGCTAATCAATGCTAACGCTCTTCTGAATGAGCAATGTAGTCCTTGGTTTCTTCTTGGACTGGAATCACATTCATTTCCAAGCCACTTTACACTGTGCCGAAAGCTGTGGGGATTCATTCTGAGCTTCAACACTTCGGATATCCTGGAGGAGCTCCCAGATAAATGGTGTTTTCAAGTACAACATAAATATTCATATTAAGGAAAGGACATGTAATAAAGAAAACTGCCTGACTACACTTCTAACTAAATCTACCTCTGCTTTTCACATTATTCTAAACTTTTGTCTGATAACTCGTGCCTCTTCAATTTAGTATTAAAAATAGCTAAGCAGGCCACAAGAGATTCAATTACAAGAGGCCAATGTACCAGACTCCATCGCTTATTAATAATTAGCACCAGTTACTGGTAAGGAACATTCATACTATTTATATAGCAGAAATTTCTCTGACTGACCTTTAAAATGCATATCACTGATGAAGTAACTTGGGTGAAATGGTTCTTAAATTATACATACCCAACCATATTAATAGTGTAATTGATTTATTATTCAGCTTATTCCCTTCCAATTTCAGTTACAAGATACATTCTGTTACTACCAAGAGACGCTGGAGGCTCGGATGTATAAAACATTGTAAGTATATTAAAAATACAACAAAGTAAAAAATAAGTTTAGCTAATTAATCATTAGAGTAAGCTGTAACTTCCAGGAGTTTTCCCACTGGTGGAAGTGATGTCGTACTGTTAGGATATAGCATCACTTCCTCAGATGGCTGGCCGACTGCAAGATCCCCCACCAATCCTCACAATGAACGGGTTGCAATGCTAATCAAAGAGAAAATATCACCACTTTATACGTCGTGGCAGTAGGCTCTTAACCATAACTCGACATATAAAAAGTGTTGGGTTACATTGTGATCTGCCGGTGGCCCATGGTGCTCTGGTTGGCGACCACTGCCCAATCAATTGTCATCTTTTTACTCCTCAAACTGACAAAATAACAAGGTGACTTATGTGGTTAAGTTTTGATGCCTCCATGTAGTAGGTATTCAGTAATATATGTCAAAGCACTGTCATAATGGAGCAGGATAATCAATACCCACCAATGCTCTGCCAGTCTGTTTTCTGCCAATAATGTAGGCTGTTAGAAAATATCCATTGTCTGCTGATGTGCTACAGGGATACATAGAGGATTAGATTTCCCTTCTCTATTATCAGAAAGTAAGCAATTAGGGCAGTAAACAAATGTTAGATAACAGTTGTAAATCCCATAAAGGCCATCTGTCAGCAGATTGGTACCTATGAAACTGGCTGACCTGTTACATGAGCACTTGGCAGCTGAAGGCATCTGTGTTGGTCCCATGTTCATATGTGCCCGCATTGCTGTAAAAAGTGATATTTTAATATATACAAATGAGCCTCTAGGAGCAACGGGGGCATTGCCATTATACCTAGAGGCTCTGCTCTCTCTGCAATTGCCATGCCCTCTCCACCAGGGCCAGGCAGTGAAAATATCATGACGCCTGGCCCTGTCATTCAAAGTGGAGGGGTTAGGGTAGTTGCAGAGAGAGAAGAGGCTCTAGGTTTAACGGCAATGCCCCCGTTGCTCCCAGAGGCTAATTTGCATTAATATAATTTTTCTCAGCAATGTGAGCACATATGACCCAGGACTAATGTCTACAATCATTCGATAACACTGATAACGGATATTTAACCCTTCAGAGGGAGTGGACATATGCGACCACGGCATCTGAAGGCTAAAAACCCGGAAGCACCTCTGCTTCCGGGCCTGAAACGGCTACCCCTAGCGGCAACTGGGGAAGCCGTTCATTTCCTGCCGCAGCCCAGGTCCATCTGAATGATCCAAGGCTGCAATTCTCATAGACTCCAATGTTAACACATTGGAGTTTATGGCAGAAGTGATATTAGGATTACATGCTCAAATTCCCGAGATGAAATATATACACAAAAAATAAAAACTCAAATCACCTCCTTTTCCTAAAATGAATATAAAAATAAACAATGAAAAAAATAAATACATATCATAGGCATCGCCATGTCCAAAAAAACGCCTGTACTATAAAAATATCTATCCTATATGGTAAACGACTTAATGGACAAAAACATCAAATTGGCCAATTTGACATTGTTTCATTTATTTACCTCCCCAAGAAAATGGAATAAAAAGTGATTAAGAAGTCATACATTTATTAGTGCCACTGCAAAGTACACCTTGTCATTGCCTTGTTACGCATAACATGCACCTCTTAAGCAATATTCTGGAACATTCTATGCCTATCCTAGTGTGGGCACTAAGGGAATAAATAGTCTCTGCATATCACTAACAGTAAGTGCTAAATAAAACATATTTTGAACTCACTACCCTGTCTCTTTGTGAGACACCATCTTGGGCATTGGCACGCAAAGATAGTTTACCAAGATCCCCCCCTTATCTGTGACCTCCACTGTTCCATGCCCCTTTAACAGAGACCTCCACAGCACCTGTCCCTTTAACAGTGACTGCCACAGTACCCCGTTCCCTTAACAGTGACCACCACAGTGACCTGCTGACTTAACAGTGACCTCCACAGAGACTGTCCCTTTAATAGTGGCCCCTGACCCCTTAACAGTGACCTCCACAGTGCCGCCCCTTTGACAGTGACCTCCACAGCGGTCTGCCCCCTTAACAGTAACATCCACAATGAACGCCCCTTTAACAGTGACCTCCACAATACCTGCCCCTTTAATAGTGTCCCCTGCCCCCTTAAAGGGCTTCTGTCACCCCACTAAAGTGATTTTTTTTTTGGGGGCTAGTTAAATTAGTTATATAGCGATATATGAAAATATAATTGTGTTCCTTACTTTGATCCAGCAGTTTATTCAAAAAACGAAGTTTTATCATATGCAAATTCGGTCTCTACCAGCAAGTAGGGCGTCTACTTGCTGGTAGCTGCTGCAGAAATCCGCCCCCTCCTCTTGTTGATTGATAGGGCCAGCCGGGATCTCCTCCTCCGGCCAGCCCTGTCGGCGTTTCAAAAATCGCGCGCCTGTGTTGAATCGGCGCAGGCGCTCTGAGATGAGGAGGCTCGTCTCCTCAGAACTCCCTCAGTGCGCCTGCGCCGATGACGTCTTCTATTTCGGTGATGTCATCGGCGCAGGCGCACTGAGGGAGTTCTGAGGAGACGAGCCTCCTCATCTCAGAGCGCCTGCGCCGATTCAACACAGGCGCGCGATTTTTAAAACGCCGACAGGGCTGGCCGGAGGAGGAGATCCCGGCTGGCCCTGTCAATCAACAAGAGGAGGGGGCGGATTTCTGCAGCAGCTACCAGCAAGTAGACGCCCTACTTGCTGGTAGAGACTGAATTTGCATATGATAAAACTTCGTTTTTTGAATAAACTGCTGGATCAAAGTAAGGAACACAATTATATTTTCATATATCGCTATATAACTAATTTAACTAGCCCCAAAAAAAAAAATCACTTTAGTGGGGTGACAGAAGCCCTTTAACAGTGACCTCCCCTTTAAGACTAGGGCTACATGACGACGTGTCATGCAACATTTTGTTGTACCAATGTCGCGCACCAATTTTTATAATGATAGGCTATGGTGTCGCACTGCGACATGCGATATGCTGCAACTGCGACACGACAGTCGCAAAAAATCCATCCAAGATGGATGCATGTAGCAGCAGTGTAGTTGTGCCCTATGTGTCGTGCGAATTATTGTTGTTGTGTAGCCCTAGCCTAAAGATGACCTACAGCAGTGAAGAAAAATGGCTGGCTTGTTATGGAAACCTGGAGTAAAACTGTGTGTATGTGGAGACTAAGGGCCTGCAAGCTTTTATTGGCTCTTAAGGGTCATGTGACCATGTGTATGACAGTTGGGATACGAAGAGAAAGACTTGCAGGCTTGTATTGGCTAATGCAGGTCATTTTTGGGGAATATCTCAGGAACGGTAAGTCCTAGAGACCCGAGACCAAGTCTAAAACCTTCCCGGACACCTGTTTGCCAAATTTGGTGAAGATCGGTCCAGTCATTTGGTCGCGCATAAAGAACAGACAGACAGAAAGTAATTTATATATATATATATATATATATATATATGAGATTTGTGCTTATACTCATCATCATTCATTCTATCTGTTCTTCTATGATATCCTCACTGGCCTTTCTAATGATCTAGCATAAAAATAATTCATTTAAAATATATTATTGCAAGATGTGAACCATTATTGATTCATCATTATTGCTTTGACCTCAACAGATAAGTAGTTGATGTATGTAGAAAAATTTACCCAGTTTATGTTATCTATTAAGCTCTTACAAAAATCTGTTCTTTTGAAACCAATATAAGATGAACAGGAACGAATCAATATAAGAAAAGCCAAGTCAGGAAAAAAGAATAATTGGCCATTACACTGAACACAACAAATAAATAGGCATGAGTAAGCAAGTGGTTAACAAACCCCAACAAACAGTGTCTGTAAATCCCTGCATCTATTCCTGACTGACAAATAATAACATGGCTCAAGGATGTCATTGACAGGGGGAGATTTATTTCTGCTGCAACCCACATCTAACTCACCTGCAGGACTATTGGAGGACTACAATGAAACAGCAACGTACTGGAGAAACACATATACCAAGTCAATATTAAAGACTGGCACTTATACAAAATATGAAGTTTGGTCCAAATAATGATATAATCTTTACAGAAAAAGAACGAAGTCAACATACCGCTATCCACTATTACAAAAAAAAACTGAAAAAAAGATTTTATATTGACGGTAAATGTGGTATTGGACGTAGAGATAGAAATTACCCAGGAAAATCAGGACAAACATTGGGCCCCCACTTACTCTTCTAAAGCAGCATGACAGAAACTTCCTTTCCTTTATTCTGAAAGCAAAGTTTTGTGTCATAGTTCTAATTTAGTCTTGTTCACATTTCAATCAAAGACCATCAATTTGCATTACTTAGTGAGAAACACTGAAAAGACATCATTTGCACAACCCGTCACAGGTCTACCCGTCAGGCAATTAATCACGACATTATCCAATCAGAATCTACTTGCTTTGAAATGTAGTAAGTACCTGCTCATAGGCAGGTAATGAGATCATTGTGTGTATATATGAGGAAGTGCTGTCAGAGGGTGAATTATAATCCTGTATTCAATCACTTCTTTAGTAAATTCATGCTGAATATATTTATGTAAGAAATGAGGGGCTTTTAGAACTTGACGGCACAGTGTTTCCCACATCACTTTGCTAGTACAATAATTTGAGGTCATGCTGAATATCTATTCAAGCTGGCAGACATCTCTGGTGGCGGCTTATTTCCCGAAAGAACAAAAGGATTGGGTGTTGAACTTCATCAACTATCATGAGAGAGTCAGGTACTCTCCATACACATTGGGCTATTGGCCGATCCTGCCAAAAATAGGGGGCTGAGCTGACAACAGTAAGGCCGAGTTCACATCAGCGTTCAGCCTTTCCGTTCTCCTGCTTCGCACATAACTGAGCCGAATGGAGCCTACAGACCTCGTAGAGGGACACTTGGGAGGCATGCTTTTAGCACTTCGGCAAATCTGCAAACACAATTTCATGTAGTTGTTTTTACATATTGTGTCAATCAAATTAGCCAATTGTTATATCATATGTACAAAACAAACCCCAGGTGGACCATGTGGTCAGTGGACTGTGAGAACCTGGTATTAATGTTGGGTATCAGTCCTAAATGTCATGACATTTCATACCTCCAATATGAGCTGGGGACACCTATGCATCTGGCTAGAGGGAACCACAGTATATACTAAGAAAAATACATGTATAGCAGGAGCAACCAAGCATTGCCAACAATCCATGAATATATCTTTATCACCTTCCAAGCTTAGATATGACCTTGATACCAGGATTAAAAGAAAAAAATTGTGCACCTCTCTCCCATAAAATGTTGATTGTTGGTGCTGGTAAAAGACGAGAACATTTTGGAGTAATTTTACAAATGTAATAAATCAGAGCTAGTCCTCAACCATAAAATGAAGCGTTATGGTGGGAAAAATAAGTAAAAATAAGGACTGGATAAAAAATATATGCTTAGGAGGAGGAAGGAATTCTAAATCTATCCTAGTCTGTATATGGTGTGGCAATAGTTATTCAAGAAAGCAGCTAATAGTTGTACAGTCCTCACGATCTTTAGGACAAGAACAGTTCAGGTTGTATGTGGTTTCAGGGCAAATCAGCCAAGGATTAGCAGTAAAAAACATATATAACAGGTAAACTGTAAGTTAAGACATTTCCTTCCTGTCAAGGTTTAGAATTAGTTCTTTTCCTCAGGCAAAAAGGGAAAAAGTCATAGCGTGCTGAAATGTGTATCATTCACCACCCTGACATTAGACTTCTGCACATCAACTGGAGTCTACATTTTTGCCGACTATAAAGTGTTTATCTGGTTTATCTAGCATCACTGAGTGCTGACAAGAGTTATCACGTCATTTCTGCACATTTTATCTACCTTTCATTATCCAATCGTCACCTTTATTTTTGGAAGGATATAAATGTAGCACATTAAATAATTCAGAAGGCACCGAAATGCGTCAACATAAATTTTGCTGAGGTAAATGAAGCTTTTCCTTGACAAATATAGAATAAGAATCATTTATAGAGATGTAGAACATATACTTTGCTGTACCATTAAATGCTTTCTTGTGGAATGCTACAGATTGTGTCAATCTTAGTCTATTTTTTAACTATGTACTATAAGATCTTTCAACTGTGCAAAAGGGAGCACATATTAAATTTTGCTATGGGGTGTAATGAGATATGTGTACACTCCTGTTTATATCATAATTGTCACGCTCGTGTGTGGGAGGAAAACACCACAACGACATAGCAGGGAAAAGGGGATACCGGAATAAGGCCTGGAAACTAGGGAAGGAAAATGGACACCTTCCAGAGAAAACCCTAACTCCAGTCCTGACAGACTACTAGTATGAACAGGCCCAAAAGGTAGGCAAGTTCATACACCGGATACCTAGAATACTATCTCGTCCTATAGGACCCTGGAACTAATGTCAGGACCGAGTCTACCTGTTCCTCCAAAGGAATGGACGAACAGGAGTCTCCCTCAGGCCTAATGACAAACAACAGGGAAAGGCAACACACACATATATAAACAAAATACAAAAGGTAAAGGAAACACTTATCTTCAATGAAGCTTTGGTAGCACCAGGAACTCAGCCGAGAACCAAACACAGGCTAACCACAAGTCCAACAGAAGCTATAAACCGCACAGCATAGTGGGAGAAACAACAATACATAGAGAAGGTAAAATGACCACAATAGCCACACCTGGGGAAAGAAGGTGTGGCATGCACCAGAAACAACACAGACGTAATTTGATCCAAAAGGAAAACACGTCAGATTAAACCACGTGTTGCCAGTCTCACAGATCTCCTGCCACCTGTCGCAGGAACGTCTGTATGTCTCGGTACGTCCGTGACAGTAATTTAAACTGTTTTTCTGGAATGGTCACTGGATGCTTACTCTCTGTCGAGAACCTTTCCAATACACAATTTAAATAGAACTCACTTGGAAATCCTGGTATCCTGTAGTAATGATTACACATGACCACTGCAGACATTCACCGGATAGTGACAGGCTGCTGTAGTGATGTTCAGGTATTTGCAACAGAGACTTGTGGTAGCGCTGAAGTGACAGGGAATGTTCCATGTGAGTAGTACTTTTATCACATCCACTTTTTTATCCCATGTTTTAAATGTCCTAGACAGCCCCTTAAGGCTCCATTCACACGTCCGTGGTGTGTTGTGGACCCGCAAATTGCGGATCCGCAACACACCCGCCCGGCACCCCTATAGAAATGCCTATTCTTGTCCGCAAGCTGCGGACAAGAATAGGACATGTTCTATCTTTTGCGGAGCTGCGGACCTGAAGATCGGGCCGTGCTCCGCAAACGCGGATGCGGACAGCACACTGTGTGCTGTCCGCATCCATTCCGTCCCCATAGAAAATTAATGGGTCCGCACCCGTTCCGCAAAATTGCGGAACGAATGCGGACCCATTTGCGGACATGTGAATGGAACCTTAAAATGTTATAAAAAAAATGGCCTTCAATGGAAAACTCCAATGAAGTGTATTTCTCTATTATCGGCCACCTAGATATACGTGAACAGTTTACATGTGACACCTTGGTGACCACCATCCATGTACCTTTCAGTCTAATGAAGTGGATGCCACCCTAGTGGGACAGTAGATTCCTTTGTCTGCAAAGTTTTGTAAACAATATAGTACTACCCCCAGGTCTCTCCGTGTAATTGCTTCACGTGGAGACATTACTGTCCCCTTTCCTTACCTATTAACATGTAACTGATAACAGACAAAATGATGGGGAACATAGAGACTATTTCATATACAGATATACTATTTAAAGTGCAGACAAACTAGCAGCCAAATAAGACCCAAGTAGAAGTATGATATTCTCATAAATGGCACAGTAATTCTGCACTTTCCTCTCTTAGTCCATGTTAGCTATATGGTAATTTACATAACAATGCCAAGACATGGGAAAGTTTCCTAACCTTTGACAAAATGTACTTGAAATCTTCTTTGTTTTCACGCTAGAGTTACACAGAATACAAAGAAAGACGATGAAGGCAGACAAGGAGAATTCCTGAGGTATACAGAGTCAGCAACTCCTCTGTCAGTATGGCTGGGATGAATTTCTGAAGTGTCAAGTTCAATTCATCAAGGTCGGCTCAAGCTACATGAGGAGAGACAAGTAAAGTTGGGGCAGGCAGTGCGCACTCTGAGCAGATTGTTTTTTAGCTAGGATTTGTGAAATGCTCGGCTTTCTCTATGTTTCTCCGTACAGGTAGGAATTCCAAAAGTGATCCCCCCACCCATCAGACACACCATTTTAAATTTATTGTAGCTCTTGGGAGTGTTGAAATGGTTCTTAAACCAGAATTTTTTTTGTGCCAGTGGTGTAGATGAACCTACAATTCCCTCATTATAGGAGTCACTCCATAATAAGGGAATTCATAATAACCTAATATATAGGATGTCACCGCCAGCTCTCTGAGATGGTCTGGCAGACGTTCTTCTGTACCTCTTGCATGATGTTCTTTGTTTTAGTTTCACTTTGTCATCTCCTTTCCTTCTCCCAGCTGTCACCTATTCACACTAATTGCCTCCCTTTATATTCCCTCCCATACTGCCTCACTTTGCGGTTTATATTACTTCCTGGATTGAAGTGATCACTGCTGGAGACTTCTGTTACTGCTTGTTCAGATAAGTCCTTTCTTGTATTGTGTTTACTTACTGGCTTGATTCTAGGTGACCCTGACTCCCTCCGTATTAAGTGCAGGGAGCCGGTGGTTGTGTCCCCTCATTATTATAGGGTTTTCAGGTGTCACACAGTCTAGGTACGAGGGCATGCAATCGTCTACCTCTGAGACCTTTGTATGAGCTTAGCAGTCAGGGTGAGCTCTTAGGGTTTTCCAGGGGTCACCTTTATGCTCCTTAGTTTGGGATCAAGCCAGTCGGATGTTTATCCATAACTTCCAGCTATCTGCAATATCATCCGTGACATAGGAGCAGATTCTCCCTAAGTTTACCAAACTGAAGACACACATTGTATGTGCTGCAGATGAATCACATCTTTTCTTTTATTATGTACTTTATTAATTCCATAGCACACCTGTCCATTTCGGAAAGACGATAACATTATGTCCATCTGGACCAAATCTGTTCCCAATTCATTCTTATCATTACCCGTTTCCCCTCCTCTATTTTGCGGGGATTTATTGAACCCCAACATCTAACAATAATGAGTTGTGCTATTATTAACCCTCTTACCATATTTTACATTTTTTCATTTAGATAGATGACCTAATACTGCTACCTCTGAGGTTAATGGAAGTTCTGTTGCTGTTTTCTTTTCCATCTCCTCAAATCCATTATGCCAACAATCTTGGACTATGGGACATCTCCAGATCAGATGGAAAAAATCTGCATACTCCAGGTGGCACTTTGGGCATCTGTTGCCCCTTCTGTGATCAATTTTAAGTAATAATGCAGGGGTATAATACAGGCGATATAAAATATGAAATTGTATTAATCTAAGGTTATTTAAGACTGACGTTTTACCTTTTTATAAAAGTTCCACCATAGTTGTGCACTCCTTGGTCCCTCTCCTTTTTCTCGCTTTTAAAACTCATCATATTTCCCAACCCTTTTATCCTTTTTTTTAAAAATATATCTATGAAAGTGATACAGCTCTATTTTTTTCTCATAACAGTAATCAATAAATTTGTAGTCTTTTATAAAAAATAAAGATTTATCCTTAGTGCCATCAATAACAATCAGACCTTAAAGGGGTTATCCAATTTCTCCCCCCCCCCCACACATGTGCTGGGCCCCTCACCGGTAATATACTTACCCCGTTCCCCGTCCCCGCACCACCACTGCTTCTCCTTCTCCCTGCACACGGATGAAAACATCCTGTGTCGGGGGGAGCAGCCAATGGAAGGCGGGGATGAGGACGAGCCTCCCTAGCATCGTGGGTGACGCTACGGAGGCTTGTCCCTGTTGTGGCCTGCTACTGGCTGCCCCACCCCCGGATGTTTTGATCCACGTGACAGGCAGCAGCAGCGGCCATGCCGGTATCAGAAGCGACGCCGATGCCGGGGATCGAAGTACAATCTGTGTGAGGTGCTCAGGCATATGGGGAGGCATTATAGGTCTTGAATAACCCCTTTAAATAGATGAAGTACTAATTCAAAGACTGCATTACGTGTTTGCAGTGATGGCTGCATAGAAAAAGAGGCACATATTCATTTCCCAGCAAACTCTACCATGGTGATAACTACATAAAGGCTGCTGACAATCTGAATAAAACACCCAACTCCTGAAAAGTCGCCATCATTTGCTTTCTTCTCACTGGGATATGTGACTTAACCAGTTACAAGATTAGCTTACTGCTTTAACCTAACAAAACCAACTCTGCAAAACCTCCAGCCCCGACTCGACTTTATCCCAAGGGAAAATATTAATGTAATTATTCTTTTCATGAAGCATGAACAAAATGTCACACGGGATGTAATCAGGCTAAACTAATTAAAACCTAAAATGTAACGAAAAAGTCTCGAATTTAAAATGAGCTCCACTTCCCCCTCTTGATCCCTTTCAGAGTTTGGATAAAAATGGGATAACACATTTGAGACGTAATTAGCTAATTTACTGTGATACAAAAACCTGACTGATTCCGTGGCGAGGATGAGGTCAGCTGACGCCTTATGACTCGGTAGAGGCTGTATATCTAATTACCAGCTGTCCAAGCAACTCAACGTCCCATGCAAGAAAGACTTCTATGTCCATGAAACAGCTCATTCATAATTTTTTAGTCTTTCTCTTAATTTTGAAAGGAAAACTAAGAATAAAAAATTATTCTACAAACCTTAGAGGGGTTGTATCATCTCAGACTTTGATGGCAATTCACTAGGACCCAGATAGGTGTGGGTCCCACCGCTCAGAAAGGGCCCTCGAAAGTGAAGAGTGCACAGTGCATTGCTATGGGAATTCTGAAAACAGCTCACTTCAGGGGTCCCATTCTAGAGAAAGGTGTGGGTCCTCTGGCCTGTTGCTATCCTAGCAATATGCCGCCAATGTCTAAGATGAGACAACTCCTTTAAGTAGGGTCACTTCTCCTGATATGTGTATTTTAGTAACTACATGCATTCTCCATGTAATAACACTTCTGGAGCATCTATTCTTATATCTCTATGATGTACCATTCCTTTATTATTCCTACTAGAAGTTATGAATTAATTGCTAGTAGTCTGCAATGAAGGTCCAGCTGGGTGTTACTAGCTGGGGGAGTGTCCCTGCAAAGTCTGACACTGCCATGGTGAATGCAAGCAGTTACTAAATCAGACACGTCTGGAGAGGTTACAGGTCCGTACCCTTACTATGGTCACAGCTGTCTGTAGGTAATAAATGCACTTTCTGTAAAAGGTTATACACTTAAAGAGCCTCTCTCACCAGTTCTAACCTTGATACTGTAAATTAACAGCACTAGGCAGGGGCTGGGGACAGCTGTACAAACATACATTACGCAGAGCTTTCAGTATCATGATTAATATATGAAGTTTTACTCTGCAAGATTCTGCTCTTTAAGTGCACTGGAGGAGGAGCTTCACTGTGAAGCACAACTTAAAGGGAACCTGTCGTCAACTTTATGCTGCCCTCACCGAAGGCAGCATAAAGTAGTGACAGATGCTCTGATTTCAGTGGTGTGTCACTTATGGGCTAAAAAAAAGTGATTGTCGAGAACAAGCATCATAACCATTGCAGCCCGATACTGGAAAAGAGTCATAGTTATTCAAGAGCTCCTGCTCTCCCTGCCACCTGCTGATGATATACAGTGTTCTCCTTAGTTTTCTCCTTAGGAGTGGACTGCCAATAATCAGCAGGTGGTGGGGAGAGCAGGAACTCATGAATAACAATGACTCTTCTGAAGCATCCCTAACTCTTTTCCAGGCCCAGGCTGCGATGATTATGATGCTTGGACTCGGCAACCACTTACTTTTAGCACATGAGTGACACACCGCTGAAATTAGTGTTTCTTTAACTACTTTATGCTGCCCTCAGTGAAGTTAGCATAAAGTTGATGACAGGTTCCCTTTAAAGCAGAAGGCAGGGGATGTGATGCAGTTTAATGTAGAGAGCACTTCACAGTGAAGCTCCACCTCCATTGCACTTAAGGGGTAGAATCTGGCAGAATACAAATTCATATTGACAGTACTCATGATAACAAAAAGGTATTTTTGTACTGCTCTCCCCATCCTCTACCGAGTGCTCTAAGCATTTTTGCATGGTCAAAACTGCTAACATGGTTATAAGGGAAAATAATAGCATTCTTAATACAGAATGCTTAGTAAAATAGGGCTGGAAAGTAATTTAACTCCCCTTAATCCACTTGTTCGCGCAGCACGGCTTCTCTTCTTTCTTCTTTGCTGTGCAGGAGGAAAAGGACCTGTGGTGATGTCACTGCGCTCATCACGTGGCCCGTCACATGATCCATCACCATTGTGATGGATCATGTGATGGACCATGTGATGAGCGCAGTGATGTCATCAAAGGTCCTTTACCCAGGTCCTGAAGAAAGAAGAAAGAAGAGAAGCCGGGTTGCGCGAACAAGTGGATTAAGGTAATTAAATTATTTTAGATTTTTTTTTTTAACCCCTCCAGCGCTATTTTACTAAGCATTCTGTATTCAGAATGCTATTATTTTCCCTTATAACCATGTTATAAGGGAAAATAATAATGATCGGGTCTCCATCCCGATCGCCTCCTAGCAACCATGCGTGAAAATCGCACCGCATCCGCACTTGTTTGCGATTTTCACGCTGCCCCATTCACTTCTATGGGGCCTGCGTTGCGTGAAAAACGCACAAAATAGAGCATGCTGCGATTTTCACGCAAAGCACAAGTGATGCGTAAAAAATCACCGCTCATGTGCACAGCCCCATAGAAATGAATGGGTCCGAATTCAGTGCGGGTGCAATGCGTTCACCTCACGCATTGCACCCGTGCGAAAATCTCGCCCGTGTGAAAGAGGCCTTATACTTTTTAACCTTTTTTTGATTCACTCATGATTTTGGATTCCAAAACTGGATCTGGAACCCTGGCCATAAATTTAGTGTAATGAAATGTGCTATTTTAATAACAAAATGAAGTCAATTTGATGTGAAGCTTTTCCTTTTTCACCTATATGCTGTATAGCGTTACACACAGACACAGATACGCGTTCAGAAGACAGAAGAGGTTCGTTTTCAGAGCACTCAACCATTTCTGAGAAGTCTGGGAAGATGGGAAGTCGCACGTTTCAGAAGTGGAGGATGCCCACACTAGGAGCCATGCAGTCTAGCCAGCATCACTGGTAATCAAGAATCAGCTTGACAATGGCATGTTCTAAGAGGCCACAATACAAATCCTCAAAAACCAGATTAGGATTGTTCTCATGAACACTTGGATCCTGACAGAAACTCTTGATATACTAGACAAAAACCATTGTACTGTATGATTTCATGCACATTAGTGCGAAACCATTTCAACCTTTACTGAAACCTTGATCTGTCTTTTTTCACAGGTTTATAGGTCACTTATTAAAGTTTACATATCTTACAAAAAATATTCTCTCCATACTTGTTGGGTGGACAAATTCTTCCCGGTATAATGCTAGTGCTATGCTTTGTGTCACCTCATTTCTTCTCTCCAGAATTAGTTACACTTTAAACAGTCACGCAATATCTGCTTTTCCTAATGTACCCATTTGACACCTCTCTGACACCTCCTTAGTATTGGAATGAATGTATGCATGTACATTTAGGGTATTTCTACACAGGACTGAAGCCCAGCGGACTGCCCATCATAGATTTGCATGTGCAGTGAGGATTTAAAGGGAACCTGTCACCGGGATTTTGTGTATAGAGCTGAGGACATGGGTTGCTAGATCGCCGCTAGCACATCTGCAATACCCAGTCCCTATAGCTCTGTGTGCTTTTATTGTGTAAAAAAAAATGATTTGATGGATATGTAAATGAACCTTAGATGAGTCCTGTCTCCTCCATGCTTCAGAGATAAATCCAGCTCTGACTCTGAGCCCAGCCATGCCCACTGAAGGAGCCCAGCACCGACCTGCATTCTCCGAATCTCCTCCTTACTCCCCGACGTCACAAAGCTAGAGCGCCATAATCTCGTGATGCGCAAGCTAGTGCATGCACAGTTCATTTCCTGAGGCTGATGCCAGCACAGGGAAGGAACACTGTGCAGACACTGCGCATGCGCTAGCTCGCTCTTGCTTTGTGACGTCGGGGAGTAAGGAGGAGATTCGGAGGATGCTGGGCTCCTTGACAATGGGCGTGGCTGGGCTCTGGAAACGTTAGTAGCCTCATTTACATATATATATATATATAATTATTTTTTTTTGACACAATAAAAGCACACAGAGCTATGGGGACTGAGTATTGCAGATGTGCTAGCAACCCATGTCCTCAGCTCTATACACAAAATCCTGGTGACAGGTTCCCTTTAACCACCTCCCGACCGCCTAACGCACGGATGCGTCCGGAAGGTGGTTGATTCATTCCTCCTGGACGCATCCGTGCGTCATCTCGCGAGACGCGAGATTTCCTGTGAACGCGCGCACACAGGCGCGCGCGCTCACAGGAACGGAAGGTAAGAGAGTTGATCTCCAGCCTGCCAGCGGCGATCGTTCGCTGGCAGGCTGGAGATGTGATTTTTTTAACCCCTAACAGGTATATTAGACGCTGTTTTGATAACAGCGTCTAATATACCTGCTACCTGGTCCTCTGGTGGTCCCCTTTGTTTGGATCGACCACCAGAGGACACAGGTAGCTCAGTAAAGTAGCACCAAGCACCACTACACTACACTACACCCCCCCCCCCCGTCACTTATTAACCCCTTATTAGCCCCTGATCACCCCATATAGACTCCCTGATCACCCCCCTGTCATTGATTACCCCCCTGTCATTGATCAACCCCCTGTAAAGCTCCATTCAGACGTCCGCATGATTTTTACGGATCCACTGATAGATGGATCGGATCCGCAAAACGCATCCGGACGTCTGAATGAAGCCTTACAGGGGCATGATCAATGACTGTGGTGATCACCCCATATAGACTCCCTGATCACCCCCCTGTCATTGATCACACCCCTGTCATTGATCACCCCCCTGTAAAGCTCCATTCAGATGTCCGCATGATTTTTACGGATGCACTGATAGATGGATCGGATCCGCAAAACGCATCCGGACGTCTGAATGAAGCCTTACAGGGGCATGATCAATGACTGGTGATCACCACATATAGACTCCCTGATCACCCCCCTGTAAAGCTCCATTCAGATGTCCGCATGATTTTTACGGATGCACTGATAGATGGATCGGATCCGCAAAACGCATCCGGACATCTGAATGAAGCCTTACAGGGGCATGATCAATGACTGTGGTGATCACCCCATATAGACTCCCTGATCACCCCCCTGTCATTGATCACACCCCTGTCATTGATCACCCCCCTGTAAAGCTCCATTCAGATGTCCGCATGATTTTTACGGATGCACTGATAGATGGATCGGATCCGTAAAACGCATCCGGACGTCTGAATGAAGCCTTACAGGGGCATGATCAATGACTGTGGTGATCACCCCATATAGACTCCCTGATCACCCCCCTGTAAAGCTCCATTCAGATGTCCGCATGATTTTTACGGATGCACTGATAGATGGATCCGATCCGCAAAACGCATCCGGACATCTGAATGAAGCCTTACAGGGGCATGATCAATGACTGTGGTGATCACCCCATATAGACTCCCTGATCACCCCCCTGTAAAGCTCCATTCAGATGTCCGCATGATTTTTACGGATGCACTGATAGATGGATCCGATCCGCAAAACGCATCCGGACATCTGAATGAAGCCTTACAGGGGCATGATCAATGACTGTGGTGATCACCCCATATAGACTCCCTGATCACCCCCCTGTAAAGCTCCATTCAGATGTCCGCATGATTTTTACGGATGCACTGATAGATGGATCCGATCCGCAAAACGCATCCGGACGTCTGAATGAAGCCTTACAGGGGCATGATCAATGACTGTGGTTATCACCCCATATAGACTCCCTGATCACCCCCCTGTCATTGATCACCCCCTGTCATTGATCACCCCCCCTGTCATTGATCACCCCCCCTGTCATTGATCACCCCTCTGTAAGGCTCCATTCAGACATTTTTTTGGCCCAAGTTAGCGGAATTATTTATTTTTTTTTCTTACAAAGTCTCATATTCCACTAACTTGTGTCAAAAAATAAAATCTCACATGAACTCACCATACCCCTCACGGAATCCAAATGCGTAAAATTTTTTAGACATTTATATTCCAGACTTCTTCTCACGCTTTAGGGCCCCTAGAATGCCAGGGCAGTATAAATACCCCACATGTGACCCCATTTCGGAAAGAAGACACCCCCAGGTATTCCGTGAGGGGCATATTGAGTCCATGAAAGATTGAAATTTTTGTCCCAAGTTAGCGGAACGGGAGACTTTGTGAGAAAAAAATTAAAAATATCAATTTCCGCTAACTTGTGCCAAAAATTTTTTTTTTCTATGAACTCGCCATGCCCCTCATTGAATACCTTGGGGTGTCTTCTTTCCAAAATGGGGTCACATGTGGGGTATTTATACTGCCCTGGCATTCTAGGGGCCCCAAAGCGTGAGAAGAAGTCTGGTATCCAAATGTCTAAAAATGCCCTCCTAAAAGGAATTTGGGCACCTTTGCGCATCTAGGCTGCAAAAAAGTGTCACACATCTGGTATCGCCGTACTCAGGAGAAGTTGGGGAATGTGTTTTGGGGTGTCATTTTACATATACCCATGCTGGGTGAGAGAAATATCTTGGTCAAATGCCAACTTTGTATAAAAAAATGGGAAAAGTTGTCTTTTGCCAAGATATTTCTCTCACCCAGCAAGGGTATATGTAAAATGACACCCCAAAACACATTCCCCAACTTCTCCTGAATACGGCGATACCACATGTGTGACACTTTTTTGCAGCCTAGGTGGGCAAAGGGGCCCATATTCCAAAGAGCACCTTTAGGATTTCACAGGTCATTTACCTACTTACCACACATTAGGGCCCCTGGAAAATGCCAGGGCAGTATAACTACCCCACAAGTGACCCCATTTTGGAAAGAAGACACCCCAAGGTATTCCGTGAGGGGCATGGCGAGTTCCTAGAATTTTTTATTTTTTGTCACAAGTTAGTGGAAAATGCTGATTTTTTTTTTTTTTTTTTTTTTTCATACAAAGTCTCATATTCCACTAACTTGTGACAAAAAATAAAAACTTCCATGAACTCACTATGCCCATCAGCGAATACCTTGGGGTGTCTTCTTTCCAAAATGGGGTCACTTGTGGGGTAGTTATACTGCCCTGGCATTCTAGTGGCCCAAATGTGTGGTAAGGAGTTTGAAATCAAATTCTGTAATAAATGACCTGTGAAATCCGAAAGGTGCTCTTTGGAATATGGGCCCCTTTGCCCACCTAGGCTGCAAAAAAGTGTCACACATCTGGTATCTCCGTACTCAGGAGAAGGTGGGGAATGTGTTTTGGGGTGTCATTTTACATATACCCCTGCTGGGTGAGAGAAATATCTTGGCAAAAGACAACTTTTCCCATTTTTTTATACAAAGTTGGCATTTGACCAAGATATTTCTCTCACCCAGCATGGGTATATGTAAAAAGACACCCCAAAACACATTCCCCAACTTCTACTGAATACGGAGATACCAGATGTGTGACACTTTTTTGCAGCCTAGGTGGGCAAAGGGGCCCATATTCCAAAGAGCACCTTTCGGATTTCACTCGTCATTTTTTACAGAATTTGATTTCAAACTCCTTACCACACATTTGGGCCCCTAGAATGCCAGGGCAGTATAACTACCCCACAAGTGACCCCATTTTGGAAAGAAGAGACCCCAAGGTATTCGCTGATGGGCATAGTGAGTTCATGGAAGTTTTTATTTTTTGTCACAAGTTAGTGGAATATGAGACTTTGTATGAAAAAAAAAAAAAAAAAAAAAAAAATCAGCATTTTCCACTAACTTGTGACAAAAAATAAAAAATTCTAGGAACTTGCCATGCCCCTCACGAAATACCTTGGGGTGTCTTCTTTCCAAAATGGGGTCACTTGTGGGGTAGTTATACTGCCCTGGCATTCTAGGGGCCCAAATGTGTGGTAAGGAGTTTGAAATCAAATTCTGTAAAAAATGACCTGTGAAATCCGAAAGGTACTCTTTGGAATATGGGCCCCTTTGCCCACCTAGGCTGCAAAAAAGTGTCACACATCTGGTATTGCCGTACTCAGGAGAAGGTGGGGAATGTGTTTTGGGGTGTCTTTTTACATATACCCATGCTGGGTGAGAGAAATATCTTGGCAAAAGACAACTTTTCCCATTTTTTTATACAAAGTTGGCATTTGACCAAGATATTTATCTCACCCAGCATGGGTATATGTAAAAAGACACCCCAAAACACATTCCTCAACTTCTCCTGAATACAGAGATACCAGATGTGTGACACTTTTTTGCAGCCTAGGTGGGCAAAGGGGCCCATATTCCAAAGAGCACCTTTCGGATTTCACTCGTCATTTTTTACAGAATTTGATTTCAAACTCCTTACCACACATTTGGGCCCCTAGAATGCCAGGGCAGTATAACTACCCCACAAGTGACCCCATTTTGGAAAGAAGAGACCCCAAGGTATTTCGTGATGGGCATAGTGAGTTCATAGAAGTTTTTATTTTTTGTCACAAGTTAGTGGAATATGAGACTTTGTAAGAAAAAAAAAAAAAAAAAAAAAAATCATCATTTTCCGCTAACTTGTGACAAAAAATAAAAAGTTCTATGAACTCACTATGCCCATCAGCGAATACCTTAGGGTGTGTACTTTCCGAAATGGGGTCATTTGTGGGGTGTTTGTACTGTCTGGCCATTGTAGAACCTCAGGAAACATGACAGGTGCTCAGAAAGTCAGAGCTGCTTCAAAAAGCGGAAATTCACATTTTTGTACCATAGTTTGTAAACGCTATAACTTTTACCCAAACCATTTTTTTTTTACCCAAACATTTTTTTTTTATCAAAGACATGTAGAACTATAAATTTAGAGCAAAATTTCTATATGGATCTCGTTTTTTTTTGCAAAATTTTACAACTGAAAGTGAAAAATGTCATTTTTTTGCAAAAAAATCGTTAAATTTCGATTAATAACAAAAAAAGTAAAAATGTCAGCAGCAATGAAATACCACCAAATGAAAGCTCTATTAGTGAGAAGAAAAGGAGGTAAAATTCATTTGGGTGGTAAGTTGCATGACCGAGCAATAAACGGTGAAAGTAGTGTAGGTCAGAAGTGTAAAAAGTGGCCTGGTCTTTCAGGGTGTTTAAGCACTGGGGGCTGAGGTGGTTAAAGTCCACATTATGTCAATTTATGCAGCGCTTTCCATTACGGATTTCACTCATTGCAATGCACAGGGTGAAATCTTCTGTAAATCCACAGATAAATCCACAACAATCTTCATGCAAATCATGTGGATTTAGGCTACGTCTACACGACGACATTTGTCGCGCGACAATAAGTTGCGCGACAGATAGGGCACAACTACACTGCAACATTTGTAGCGCAACATTTTGTTGCACTAATGTCGCGTGACAATTTTTATAATGATGGTCTATGGTGTCGCACTGCAACATGCAATATGCTGCGACTGCGACGCAACAGTCGCAGAAAAATCCATCTCGATTTTGCAGTGCGACACCGTAGACTGCCATTATAAAAATGGTCGCGCGACATTAGTGCAACAAAATGTCGCGCGACAAATGTCGTCGTGTAGATGTAGCCTTAGCCGACGATTTGCAGCAGAGTTTTTCACTGCACATTATGTCCGATGTGAATACAGCCTTAAAGGGGTTTTCCGAAATTTTTATATTGATGACCTATCCCCAGGATAGCAAAAAAAAAAAGAGTGTAGCAGCACAACAAAATGGATCCTTCAGTGGTGGTGCCCGCGGTGTCAGGCGCCAGTCCGTAGCTCCCCCAATACAGCAAATACAAAAAAGTATACCGCGGCACTCTCATGTCTTCATAATTCCAACGTTTAATCCCTAAATCACAGCGACGTTTCGACCAGTGTGGTATTTCTCAAGCAGTGTACATAGTGAATGAGGTACAACATTTATACCAGTCACATGATACAATTAAGCAAATTATAAACCCCTCCTCCAACATCAGCTAATACTGACATCACATCACATGGTTAACTCTCATATGTTTTTTAGGTTTGAATGACAGAGCCCCTATTACTGGCTATCATATACTGTAGGAATGACCAATAGTAGTATAGGCAAGGTTAACATAAGGATCCCACTTTGAATGCCAATAAGTGTAGATTAACAGCGGAGGTGCCGCTCTAGAAATAGTTTTAAAAAATGTAAATTATATATACTTTTTTCAGATAGATTGCCACTGATATCCGGTCCATTGGGAGCCCAGTGCCGATGTTTAAAATGGGCTTTGTAGAATGAGCAGTAATCGATCGATATTATGTAGCCAAAGGTTTTGGCTGCAATGATAGCGCATTGCAGAGCATGCGCATAGGTGTTGTGGACAATTTCCCTGAACATCAGCTGCTTCTCAGTGACCTCCTGCGCAGGCGCATGGTGTCCATGGAGACGCCGTGTTGTGTATACACGCGCACCTGGGGCGCCTGCGCAGTGGGTCTGAAGGGACGCCGAAGGAAGCGCGCTCGCTGCAGGAGCGCAGAAGAAATCCGAATCTCGATATGAGAGTTATGCCCACCAGGTTTCCGAACAAAGTAAGCGCAAATATATGATGATTATTTATGGTGTTAACACATGTAGGATTTGGTTAATATGAGAGTTAACCATGTGATGTGATGTCAGTATTAGCTGATGTTGGAGGAGGGGTTTATAATTTGCTTAATTGTATCATGTGACTGCTATTAGAGGGTATAAATGTTGTACCTCATTCACTATGTACACTGCTTGAGAAAGACCACACTGGTCGAAACGTCGCTGTGATTTGGTGATTAAACGTTGGTATTATGAAGACATGAGAGTGCCGCGGTATACTATTTTGTATTTGCTATCCTCAGGATAGGTCATCAATATCAGATCAGCAGGGGTCCGACACGCCGTACCAACACTGCCTAAGGCCTCTTTCACACTTGCGCTGTCCGGATCCGTCGTGCACTCCATTTGCCGGAGGTGCCCGCCGGATCCGTAATACCGCAAGTGAACTGAAAGCATTTGAAGACGGATCCGTCTTCAAAATGCGTTCAGTGTTACTATGGCACCTAGGACGCTATTAAAGTCCTGGCTGCCATAGTAGTAGTGGGGAGCGGGGGAGCAGTATACTTACCGCCCGTGCGGCTCCCGGGGCGCTCCAGAATGACGTCCATGCGATTACGTCATCCATGCGCGTAAGTATACTGCTCCCCCGCTCCCCACTACACTTTACCATGGCAACCAGGACTTTAGTGTCCTGGCAGCCATGGTAACCATTCAGAAAAAGCTAAACGTCGGATCCGGTAATGCGCCGAAACAACGTTTAGCTTAAGGCCGGATCAATGCCTTTCAATGGGCATTAATTCCGGATCCGGCCTTGCGGCAAGTGTTCAGGATTTTTGACCGGAGCAAAAAGCGCAGCATGCTGCGGTATTTTCTCCGGCCAAAAAACGTTCCGGTCCTGAACTGAAGACATCCTGATGCATCCTGAACGGATTTCTCTCCATTCAGAATGCATGGGGATAATCCTGATCAGGATTCTTCCGGCATAGAGCCCCGACGACGGAACTCTATGCCGGAACAGAACAACGCAAGTGTGAAAGAGCCCTAATTGTTTACCTGCTCGCAGTGGACACCGCAGTGGTGAGCAGGTGTAACTACAAGAAGCCATCCCATTCACGTCAATGGGACAGCTCCTTCCAAAACGAGACATCCCATTGAAGTGAATGGGACGCTTCTTATAATTACACCGCTCACCGCTGCAATGTTGACGGCAAGCTGGTAAACAATGAAGGGAAGGAAGCACTGGCACAGAGCACGGCCTTCTCTTCAACCAGCTGATTGGCGGGGTGTCGGCCGATCTGATATTGATGATCTATCCTGAGGATAGGTCATCAACATTAAAATCCTGGAAAACCCCTTTAAGTGGTTTCATCAGATATTGTTGGCATATCACTAAGATATGTCACCATTGTCAAAAAGGTACAGGTCCCACCTTAAGTTACAATATTAATTGGTTCCAGCATGACCATTGTAAGTTGAAACCACTGTAAACTGAGCCATATCACTATGGAAAACTGGTAATTGGTTCCAAAGTCCCAAAATGCATCCCAAGATAACAGAAAATGAAGATTTAAGAAAATTAAGCAGATAACTAAGACAGATAAAGCAAGTCCTTACATATAACATTCATCAATATATGCTGGGGCTATAAATCACTTTCTATGATGAGAACATTAGTTTCTTCAGGGTCTTTTACAGTATGCACGTTCCAGAAAAAAAGACATGGAGCTGCCCTCCCCCGGGGTATCCCCCGCTGATCCTGACACAGGCAAAGAGCATTACAGGAAATGTACTTGACTGATGTTTTACCAGAAAAATTACCATTTCAATTGGATGAGGCAATTGTTGAAAATATTGTAACCTGAGGCCATTGTATCTTGAGGGGCCACTGCACGTGAAATACCAATCCTGTAACATTTTTTCTCACAACTCTGTATTATGTTCCTCTATCAGTCCCCCCATGTCCACATAAATTGACAAGTGATACCCCTTGTTAATGAAGTGTATCTCTACATAGTTTCAAACCGTCCAGTTAGTGTTAAGATGTGTAGAGATACACCTTATTGATAAGAGGAATGGTGGGACTGGACTATACATCGACCTTGGAAGCAACACGCAAGTTGCTTGCTGGACTTTTTGTGATTCTGGGGCCGTGCAGCGACCCCACTCACTTCCATTATGTTATGTAGCTACATAACTGTTAGGCTGAGTTCACACGGGCGAGTATTCCGCACGGGTGCAATGCGGGAGGTGAACGTATTGCACCCGCACTGAATCTGGACCCATTCATTTCTATGGGGTTGTGCACATGAGCTGTGATTTTCACGCATCACTTATGCGCTGCGTGAAAATCGCAGCATGCTCTATATTGTGCGTTTTCCACGCAACGCAGGCCCCATAGAAGTGAATAGGGCTGCGTGAAAATCGCAAGCATCCACAAGCAAGTGCGGATGCGGTGCGATTTTCACGCACGGTTGCTAGGAGACGATCGGGATGGAGACCCGATCATTATTATTATCCCTTATAACATGGTTATAAGGGAAAATAATAGCATTCTGAATACAGAATGCATAGTACAATAGCGCTGGAGGGGTTAAAAAATAAATAAAAATAATTTAACTCACCTTAATCCACTTGCTTGCACAGCCCGGCATCTGTTCTGTCTTCATCTTAGCTGTGTGCAGGAAAAGGACCTGTGGTGAAGTCACTCCGGTCATCATATAATCAATCACCATGGTAAAAGAACATGTGACGGACCATGTGATGACTGGAGTGACATCACCACAGGTCCTTTTCCTGCACACAGCTAAGAAGAAGACAGAAGAGATGCCGAGCTGCGCGAGCAAGTGGATTAAGTGGAGTTAAATTATTTGTTTATTTTTTTTAACCCCTCCAGCGCTATTGTACTATGCATTCTGTATTAAGAATGCTATTATTTTCCCTTAAAACCATGTTATAAGGAAAAATAATACAATCTACAGAACACCGATCCCAAGCCCGAACTTCTGTGAAGAAGTTCGTGTTTGGGTACCAAACATGCACGATTTTTCTCACGCGAGTGCAAAACGCATTACAATGTTTTGCACTCGCGCGGAAAAATCGAGCATGTTCCCGCAACGCACACGCACCTTTTCCCGCAACGCCCGTGTGAACTCAGCCTTACAGGTAAAGTTTCCATAAAGCCCCTGCCTTAATCATACTTTTCCTGAAGAAATTATAGAGGGATTAAAATAAACATGTATGAAGCTAGTAGTAGAAGAACTACATCAGTGTCAGATGGAGTACTGCAATATAAATTTATCTAATTTAGATCGCTTACATCAGGGGCGGGGAACCTCTGGCCCATGGGCCACATACAGCCCTATCATTTCATGTGGCCCCCGGCTCCCTGTCCCCATTGCAGAGCATATAGTGAAAATGCTAATGACCACTTACAATATGGAGAAGGCGGGAGGCAGACGAAGGTCAGGAACAGTCCTGTGCTCACTGTACTCACCTTTCCTGGTCTTCTTCCAGGCCCCGCTCTGTGTCCTGACATGTACAGTATCAGGATGTAGTAAACGTAGGTGCGCACTATGTCCTGATGCTATGTGCCATCATGTCACAGTACAGCGCGGCAGGAAGAAGACGAAGGAGGGTGAGTTAATCTTCCGAGTGACAGAGACATCCGGAGCTGGAAAGGTAAGTTTACTTATTCATTTTTTTTTTTTATATGTCTGATCTGAGGTCTAATTAGAGGTCTGATCTGAACAGGTGCAGGCTGGGAGGGTCTGACTGGATGCTTCGGGAGGTTCTGATGGGGGTCTGAGCCTCTGGCTAATGGAGGCTGTAGAGGGACTGATCTGAGGCGGGGGGGGGTCTGATCTGAGACTGGAGGGTCTAAAAGGGTTGCGATCTGAGGCTGATGGAGGCTAGGGGGTCTGATGGGAGGCTGATCTGAGGCTAATGGAGGCTGGGGAGGGTCTGATCTGAGGCTGGGAGGTCTGATGGGGGTCTGATCTGAGGCTGATGGAGACTTTGCGGGTCTGATGGAGACTGATCTGAGGCTAATGGAGGCTAGCAAGGGTCTGATTGGGGTGTGATATGAGGCTGGGGGGTCTGATGGGGGTTTGATCTGAGGCTGATGTAGGCTGGGGATTCTGATTTGAGGCTGATGGAGGTAGGGGCAGATCTGAGGCTGAGAAAAGGGACAAAGGCAGGGACAGTTGCGAAGACAGAGGGAGGGACAGTGGCAGAGGGAATGAAAGCTGGATGGACCCCTCTGGGATGAGCTTGGCTGCCATTAATGCCAAATAAAGAAAAAAATAACTAAATATATAACATTCTCAACTTAAAAATTAGACTGTTATAATTGCCGAAAATGGTGTCTGTACTATTAAAAAATGCAAGAATACAGCACTCTGGAGTTTTTTAGCACAATTTCTGAAACTTACCCCTAATCAGGGTGGATAAAAATCAATGATTTTTTTAAAAAAATCTAAAAAATCTGATTTTTTTGATTTAAATTAGATTTTTTTGATTTAAATCGGATTTTTTTTTATATAAAATGCTTTTTGAGGAAAATATATTACCATCCAAAGGTTATTCCATCATGAAATAAAGATTAGTTTTTTTAATTATGTAGAATAAGGCTGTACGTAGACTCCCATATTGTTGAATGGATTAGGCAGTGGCTGAGGGACAGACAACAGAGGGTTGTAGTCAATGGAGTATATTCAGACCAAGGTCTTGTTACCAGTGGGGTAACTCAGGGATCTGTTCTGGGACCCATATTGTTTAATATATATTGAAGAAGGCCTCGATGGTAAGGTGTGTCTTTTTTCTGATGGCACAAAGATTTGTAACAGGGTTGATGTTCCTGGAGGGATACACCAAATGGAAAAGGATTTAGGAAAACTAGAGGAATGGTCAAAAATCTGGCAACTAAAATTTAATGTTGATAAGTGCAAGATAATGCACCTGGGGCATAAAAACCCAAGAGCAGAATATAAAACCAGTGATACAGTCCTAACCTCAGTATCTGAGGAAAGGGATTTAGGGGTCATTATTTCAGAAGACTTAAAGGTAGGCAGACAATGTCATAGAGCAGCAGGAGATGCTAGCAGAATGCTTGGGTGTATAGGGAGAGGCATTACCAGTAGAAAGAGGGAGGTGCTCATGCCGCTCTACAGAGCACTAGTGAGACCTCATTTGGAGTATTGTGCTCAGTACTGGAGACCATATCTCCAGAAGGATATTGATACTTTGGAGAGAGTTCAGAGAAGAGCTACTAAACTAGTACATGGATTGCAGGATAAAACTTACCAGGAAAGATTAAAGGACCTTAACATGTATAGCTTGGAAGAAAGACGAGACAGAGGGGATATGATAGAAACTGCTAAATACATAAAGGGAATCAACAAGGTAAAAGAGGAGAGAAGATTTAAAAGAAGAAAAACTGCTACAAGAGGACATAGTTGTAAATTAGAGGGGCAAAGGTTTAAAAGTAATATCAGGAAGTATTACTTTACTGAGAGAGTAGTGGATGCATGGAATAGCCTTCCTGCAGAAGTGGTAGCTGCAAATACAGTGAAGGAGTTTAAGCATGCATGGGATAGGCATAAGGCCCTCCTTCATATAAGATAGGGCCATAGTATTCAGTATATTGGGCAGACTAGATGGGCCAAATGGTTCTTATCTGCCGACACATTCTATGTTTCTATATGTGTAATTTTTTTGGTAAATAAATTCCATTAATCCATTCACAATGTCATGCTCTTCCAGAGGTTTTTGTAAGATTATTGGGCAGTTTCTCTGCCTACAAGATATTATCACAGATGCTTGGTTTACTTTTGCAGTTCTCAAAACTGAATTTGACTCAGCAGAGATCACATGCCTCTTCTTCACAGCAAAAATGTTATAACATGAACAGAGTTGAGAAAAATACCTTAATCCTAACTTCTACAAACCTATGAATGCAGAATCAACCTAATCAAACTAATAGGAAAAGTTGTTTAAATCTTCATCTACTTGCATATTATAAGTTATACCAGTAAGAATTAGTCTTTATGCAGAAAACTATGATTTAAATCAAGCCTTACTGACTAGTGATTTAAATCGTGATTTAAATCGTGATTTAAATAATTTTGATTTAAATCAAATCCACCCTGCCCCTAATTCAATTATATGTTTGACCAAATATAGCGGTCAAATTCTTAAACTTAGAATTTTGTATGGCCCGCAAAAGATGTTAAAAACATCCAAACGGCCCTCTGCGGCAAAACGGTTTCCCACCACTGACATGAATAAAACAACTCAAACATTCCTATACTCAAAAATAAGACTTACCTGGTATGGGTACAGAGTCACACCATTAGTTCTTGATAATGACCATGTACCATCAAGGTACTGATGAGCTTGAACAGCTACTGAATTCATGATGTTGCCATTACTTGGGCTTGTTGCCATTGGTAGGCTGACTTTGGCTTGATGTGAAGGAGACCCATTTTTCTTTTCTTGTCCATTGGCGAGCCCAAGACTGTTTGGTTTACCACCATGTTTGTTGGGCACAAAGCCAGGGTAGTTGGGTGTGGTGTAGGGATTTGGCATGTATACCCAGTCTTTTGGCTGAAGGTTTCCCATATGTCTTGGACCCATTAATGCTGGAATATTAGAATGTCCTGGAGGAGATCCTGGAGAAGCAGCATCATAGTGTTCAACATTGGCAGACTGCTCCAGAGATGTCACCATTTGGATAGCTTCCTGTTTAAGCTGATTAAGATGAGTGGCACATATATCACAACGGTTGTCTCTCTCATTCCAAGACTTTCGGATGGTGTTTGGCACTTGAAGCTTGTCGTGTATGCCAGTAGTGATGGATGGGTCCTGGAAAAGATAAATTAATACAATTCGTGTTATGAATTGAAAGCAAAATCTCCTTGAAAAGGAAATATAAGAATTACAATTATAATTTTTAGAATATCCACTGATACATTAAAAAGCCATTTTCTCAATCTGGCACTTTACTGATCTAAATAATGAAATATTGAAAACATGAAATAAATTGCTATATGCAGCATTTTGCCCTTATTCTAACTGAAGGACTTCAGACTCCACTGTCATTACTCTGCAGGGTTCTTATGAAGCTGATATCAAAGCACATGCATACTCTGTTGTCAGCAAGCCTGCAACGCTCTATTAATATTAAAACGGTTCATGCCCTCTGGAATATTGTATTGTCCACATAATGTTTCTGCAGCATTGTCAATCCCTTTTTACTATAAGCCTGCTAAATAATCCCGACAAACTACACTGCAATTTTATAAGACTGGAGGTAAGTTATCGTAGACAAAGCTGAAGGTAACATTGATGGTACAGATATCTTAAAGAGATCAAAATATCTATGGCGATCCTCAGGATAGGCCATCAATATCAGATCTGTGAGGGTCGCCAGTCAGCTGTTTGAAGGAGTTACAGTGTTTGCCCAATGCTGCGGCTTCTTGAATGTTTACATTGGTCCATCTACCAGTACAATGTCTACTTACTACAGATGGCAGCAGTGGCTGTGGGAGGAAGCTACGAAGTAGATGACATGCAGGTAGACAGATCATTGTAGACAATGAAGAGGCCACAGAGCTCGCATGAATACCACAGTCCCTTCAGACAGCTATCAACGAGGGTGCCAAGGGACTCCCACTGATGGGCTATCACGAGTATAGGCCATAAGTAGTCTAATGCTGAAAAACCCTTTTAATTATAGGATTTTCATCCTTATGATGTGCGCCATAACATGTAATACTGTGTATAAATTATTAGGCTAAATTCTCATTGGGTGGGAATCTAGAATAAAAGGGGTTGTACATGATTAGAAACACATGGCTGCTTTATTTGAAAAAGACCACCAAACATATCCACAGGCTGTGCCTGGTACTGCTGCTCTGCTCCACTGAAGTGAATGAGGCTAAGCTGAAAACCACACACAACCTATGGACAGGTGTTGCACTGTTATTAGAAGAAAGCAGCCATACCGTATTTTTAATCCTGGACCTTTAAATAGGGAACCTCAGTCTTGCCAAACATATTGGTAGATACGCCTATTCTGCCAGTTGTATGGACTCCAATCTGTATGTCTTTTACATATAGATGGGTCTGTGGTATCCTGATGTATACAGATTATACCAAGCGGCTCAGCCACAGTTTGGCCAGTTGCACGCAGTAGGGCATGCTCACCTGGGCAGCCAATGACTGCAAGACTAATCGTGATTGTAGCTCACTGAATGCCAAAAGTTGGCAAATTATACTAAATATACCTTGCCGCATGCTCGATTTTGATAAATTTAGTGCTATATTTTCCCTATCACAAAGTGATATAATCTAAGACATTATTGAAGAGCCTTATAGTGTTCCTGTGGTAAAGCACAAAAGATAAGTATCTGTGACTTCTACATCATTCCGAACCCATGATAATTCAGTGTTTTACATCCATGACTTAACACAGGACCCATTAAAGTCACCGGTTCAATTGAAATATCCACGCAGAAAGCACTATTCTTGTCCGTATTAAAATCCATTTCATTGAAGTGTATGAGTGCACAAAAAAGTGACACCATAAAGATGTCCTCGTCAAAGTGAAGACAGGAGAGCACCACTTGTTAGTCGATTTCTGTGTAAAATGGCGGCAGTGCTCGCAGTGCCAGGCCCCGACCTGAGGGCCCCCTTGGTAGCCAAAAAAATAGATGAAAAACCGCAGCAGTCTTGAATCCAATTTTGTAGTTGGGACATCGACACAATTCTAACATTTTTGGCTCTAATCACCACCACAATGGATTTGAAATGAAACGAAGAAGACGTGCTACATCCAAATCAGGTGAACGGTGTAGGAATTACAACAGTTTGCATATGTGCCTCCCACTTGTTAAGGGACCAAAAGTAATGGGACAATTGGCTTCTCAGCTGTTCCATGGCCAGGTGTGTGTTATTCCCTCATTATCCCAATTACAATGAGCACATTTCAAGTGTGCTATTTGCATTTGGAATCTGTTGCTGTCAACTCTCAAGATGAGATCCAAAGAGCTGTCACTATCAGTGAAGCAAGCAACCATTAGGCTGAAAAAACACAACAAACCCATCAGAGAGACAGCAAAAACATTAGGCATGGCCAAAAAAACATTTGGGAACATTCTTAAAAAGAAGGAACGCACCGGGGGGCTCATCAACACCAAAAGACCCGGAAGACCACGGAAAACAACTGTGATGGATGACCGAAGAATTCTTTCCCTGGTGAAGAAAACACCCTTCACAACAGTTGGCCAGATCAAGAACACTCTCCAGCAGGTAGGTGTATGTGTGTCAAAGTTAACAATCAAGAGAAGACTTCACCAGAGTGAATACAGAGGGTTCACCACAAGATGTAAATCATTGGTGAGCCTCAAAAACAGGAAAGCCAGATTAGAGTTTGCCAAACGACATCTAAAAAAGCCTTCACAGTTCTGGAACAACATTCTATGGACAGATGAGACCAAGATCAACTTGTACCAGAGTGATGGGAAGAGAAGAGTATGGAGAAGGAAAGGAACTTGTCACAGCCACTATCTCTGGCTGTGACCTTCCGTCCTTGCTTGTTCGGCGCTCCTCGCTGAAGTTTTGTTTCTGTGTGTTTGTGGTTCTGTATGGGTTAACTCCCCTGTGTTCCTATTAGGAGTTAATCCTCTCTGTCTGCTCCATGGGTGTGGCCTCTCTGCTGCACCCATGGAACCTGTATATAAGGCTGAGGTTTCCTCAGTTCTGGGTCAGCTCTCCTGGTGTGTGTTGTCTTGTCCTGCTCCTGGTTTGTACTTTCTCTCCCATGCTGCTGATCCATGGGATCAGTGTCTGTTTGTCTGTGCTCTGTAGGGTTTCCCTACTTGTTCATTCCCGTCCTCTTTGATGCCCTCTTTCCTGTCTTTCTGTTATCTGTTCTGCCAGTTATGTTTTAGTTTCTTTGTGTGTATTCATATGTCTCGGTTCAGCAAGCGCCTAGCTGCAGAGTGCTATGCGCAAGGCCACGCAGTATACCACTGGTGGAGCAAGTCCTTCTCTGCTCATTGTCACTCCTGTTTCCTTGCTATGTATTTCTGCTTGTGTTATTAGTTGCACTGTTTTGTATTTGCCTGTCTGTTATGTTTGCCTATGTGCCGTCGGTACCTTCCGGTACCTGTTGTCCATTCGTTCCTGCTGTCACTGTCTAGTTCACGCTCCAGAGTGGACCCTGGCTACTTCCTGCGGCAAAGTCTAACCCTACTATCTAGGGCTCTAGTGAATACCAGGAGTTGCTTAGTCACGCACCTCTGGAGTATTACTAGACAGTGGCGCAGTGGGGGTTTTCTCCCACTGTGCTGACGGTACATAGAGCTCATGTTTTGTCTGTGCTGCCTTCCCTGTTTTTTGTTTGTGCAATAAACTCTTGTGTGTCTGTACCTGATTTCTGTTTGTTTATTGCTTGACGACGCGGTGGTCTCTCCTGGGACCTCCAACTCGTGACAGAACTGCTCATGATCCTAAGCATACCACCTCATCAGTGAAGCTTGGTGGTGGTGGTGTCATGGCGTGGGCATGTATGGCTGCCAATGGAACTGGTTCTCTTGTATTTATTGATGATGCGACTGCTGACAAAAGCAGCAGGATGAATTCTGAATTGTTTCGGGTAATATTATCTGCTCATATTCAGCCAAATGCTTCAGAACTCATTGGACGGCGCTTCACAGTGCAGATGGACAATGACCGAAAGCAAAAGCAACCAAAGAGTTTTTTAAGGTAAAGAAGTGGAATGTTATGCAATGGCCAAGTCAATCACCTGACCTGAATCCGATTTGAGCGTGCATTTCACTTGCTGAAGACAAAACTGAAGGGAAAATGCCCCAAGAACAAGCAGGAACTGAAGACAGTTGCAGTAGAGGCCTGGCAGAGCATCACCAGGGATGAAACCCAGCGTCTGGTGATGTCTATATGTTCCAGACTTCAGGCTGTAATTGACAGCAAAGGATTTGCAACCAAGTATTAAAAAGTGAAAGTTTGATTTATGATTATTATTCTGTCCCATTACTTTTGGTCCCTTAACAAGTGGGAGGCACATATGCAAACTGTTGTAATTCCTACACCGTTCACCTGATTTAGATGTAAATACCCTCAAATTAAAGCTGACAGTCTGCAGCTAAAGCATATCTTGTTTGTTTCATTTCAAATCCATTGTGGTGGTGTATAGAGCCAAAAATGTTAGAATTGTGTCAATGTCCCAATATTTATGGACCTGACTGTATATAGCTTGAAAAAGACTTTGCTGTCGAAACGTTGCTATTTTTCGGTGTTAATAAACACAAAATTGGATTCAAGACTGGGAGTGCTGCGGTTTTTTATAAATTTTTTTGATCATACAGATGTCCGCACGAAAGGACATCTGTTTCTGTTGCAGATTTATATCAGAATGGCCATCTGAATCAGGCCTAAGTATATGAAACAGTTTTCACTTCTGCGTTGCAATTCGCTTCAAGCTAAATTATTTTCACACTTATTAATAACTTACATTTTCATCAATTATTTTCTATTTACCAAGGACATCCAAGGACGTCCAAGTTATAATGGAGTAGCTTGTAGCCGGCTCCTTTTTCACACTGCAGTTGGTGCTTAATGGATTTATAAATCATTGTGACTTTTCCTAGGTGACATGGAAGGCCAGAAATGAATGCTCTGACATAGAACAAGATAGGTTGGAAAAGGATTTTGCTTTGACAAAAAAAATAAACACAAAAGCAACCTCGGTACGTGTTATAAGCACACATGTGCAAGCCAGTGGTGTCAATCATTGCTAATCCCAACAAGTAAGGTCAAGGAGGGAATGATGTCAAAGTCATATTGCAGTGGTCTGCTGCAAACATCTCTGTTCTAGAAGCCATCAAACCCAGAAGGTTTCGATGACTCAAATCAGTTGGTAAAATAGTTAAACAGGTTAGTAAAAATAGTAATTAATTGCTAAAAAAACAAAACGTAACAAGATTTTAGTTCATTTGGTTTCCTTTTACTAATGCATAGTGTCTAGCACTAAACAACATACTGTACTACTATCTAAGAATACATGGCAGTAGCGTTAGTGGAGTGTGAATTTTGGGACTTGAATTCCATGACAACAGAATGAAGGAAATAATCTATCTTTTTCAAAACCTGGTAGTCAGCTTTGAAGCATAACTCTGCCTATTGTAGGAGAGTCCCCGGGATAATAATGGACGGACGATACGTGCCACCAGAGGTCCTGGCCTCGGTGGAGTAAGAACCGGATCATTGCGGTTACAGCGGCGAATGCTGCTGGCGCAGCATGTCCGGGCCGGTTCTTACTGGGAACAGGCAAAGAGCAGGGTGGGTGCCTGTTCCCCACGGCCAGCCCAGGTTTTTGGTGGAGCTGGGCCTTTGAAGAACCCAGCCTGCTGAAGATGGGGGGTGGGGTGTGTCTTGCTGTGCTGGAGATTTTGACAGACAGAGTCGGTGCTGGTCATGGAGAGACTGGAGGATAGCCCTGGGACCTGTGGTGCCACTAGCTGAAGGGCCTCCGGCCTGAGGGAGACAAAGGCAGGTAGCCTAGAAGCCTGCAGGACAGGTGTGGTCTGTACAGAAACAAGGTGACTCAAACCTGCTGTTTGTTTGCTGTGGAAGGACTTTTTTTTCTATGCTCTATGTGGATATGCCCCTGTGTGGTCTGCACATTGCCTGTTATGCCTTTGGTGTGAATAAAGTCACGGTGTATCACAAAGACTGCCTCAATACTGCCGCCGCTACCGTAGCCTACCACGAGCACACGCCTACACTATATGATTCTCGGTGCCGTTGATCCAAGGTGTAAGGCCTCGTGCACACGGCCTTTTCGTGCATTGGGGGCCACGATTTGCAGTCCCCAATGCATGGGCAACAGACTAATCGATACCCATTCAACTTGAATGGGTCCGTGATCCATCTGCACAGCAAAAACATAGAACAAGTTGTATTTTTTTTGCTGTGCGGAGGCACAGAGAGAAACCCTATGGCAGCACCCCGGATTGCAGACTCATTCATTGCAGAGCCAAGTGAACGGGTCCACATCTGCGATGCGGTGTGCACACTGCCGGGGCCCGTATATTGCGGACCCACTATTTGTGGCCCGCAATACGGGCACAGCCGGGCAACGGTCGTGTGCATGAGTCCTTATTATGATTGCCTGATTGGCTTCTACCTCACTGAGTTTTTTGCCTTCCTCTGGATCACCCGCAGGACAACAGAATGAACTGGATGGACAGATGTCTTTTTTCAGCCTTACAAACTATGGGAGTCATTTATTAACCAGAAATACGCCTATATTAGGCCTATTTCTGGTGCAGATTGTGGCGCAACAGTTAGTTGCTCTCCCATCTGCGACTTTTCCCCGGTCACGCCAGGTCTCAAAAAGTGGGCGTAGCGTGGGAAGAGCCCCTCTCATTCATGATTTTCTACGCCTGTTTTAAGCGAAGAAAATGGTCTAAATGTAAGAGCGCTAGGAAGCTGGCTTACATTTAGACTGGCGCTGGATGCGCCAAAGTTATGTAGAGGCCTGAGACTCTTCATAACTTTGGCGGATCCTCGGCCAGCTATAGGGGTCATTAAGACCAGCGTCTAAAACACCAGTCTTAATAAATTACCACCTATGTTGCTATGTTATTTTTCCCATCACTTTGCCTATTGAATTTAAATACATTTATTATACAAAAATACGCCTAAATTAGGCACATTTCAGGCGCAGATGGCTACACATGGGTTAGTTGTGCCGCTATCTGCGACTCATTTACCATTTTCTACACCTGTTTTAGGCGTAGAAAATGGTCTAAGGGTTCATTCAGACGTCCGTGGTGTTTTGCTGGCCGCATATTGTGGACCGCAAAACACTGATGCCGCACATCACCAGCACTTAATAAAGGATTCCTATTCTTGTCCGCAGCTGCGGACAAGAATAGGACATGGTCTATTTTTTGGCGGAGCCGCGGACCAGAAATGCGGACAGCACACTGTATGCTGTCCGCATCTTTTCCGGCCCCATTGAAAATGAATGGGTCCCTCGGAAGCTGTCTTACACTTAGAAATGGCGCTGGATGTGCCGAAGTTATGAAGAGGACAGCGCCTCCGCTAACGCAGGGGCTTTATTAAGATCCTTGACCCTCTTCAATCAGGCTTCATAAAACACCACACCTGTGAAACAGCCCTCACCCAGATCTGCAATGATCTTCTCATGGCAAGAGACAGAGGTCAATGTTCCATACTGATTTTGCTCGACCTCTCAGCGGCTTTTGACACAGTTGATCAAGAAATCTTGCTTAACAGGCTACAAGAGTACTGTGGCATTGATGGCTTAGTTCTCCAGTGGTTCAACTCCTTCCTGGCTGGCAGAACTCAAAGGGTATCCTTGGGGCCCTTCCTCTCCAACCCTATACCACTACAATACGGTGTACCCCAGGGCGCGATACTATCCCCTTTACTGTTCACCATACACATGCTACCACTATGAAAAAATCGTACAAAAACATGGCCTGACCTATCACTGCTATGCGGATGACACCCAGCTATATTTATCTTTCAAACCTGGCGTCACAGACCCTACCCCACAAATAAATGCGTGCTTAGCTGAGCTTCAGGAGTGGATGAATGATAACTGGCTAAAACTAAATGCTGACAAAACTGAGGTTCTTGTTATCGGAGGTCAGCGCTCGACAGCAAAGCAGCTCCAGTCTCAGCCAGCACCTCTAAGGATAGGGAGCTCAGACCTGAACAAATCCGACTTTGTGCGCAGCTTGGGCGTCTTGATTGATGGGGAATTAAGCTTCAGGAATCAAATCTCAGCTGTTGTGAAACTTTCCTTCTTTCACCTAAGGAACATTGCAAAAATTAAACACCTCATACCTCCAGCAGATCTCCCAAACCTTATTCATGCCTTCATCACATCACGGTTGGACTACTGCAATGCTCTCTATACAGGCCTTCCAAACAAAGACCTGCATCGCCTGCAATTAGTACAGAATGCCGCTGCAAGGCTGTTAACAAGCCAACCCCGCCAGTGCCACATAACACCAACCCTTCGCTCACTACACTGGCTACCGATAAAATGGAGAATTCTGTTTAAGATTGGCTTATTGACATTCAAATCTAATAACTTGATCACCCCCAGAGTCCACCTCAAAACCTTTGGAGACAGAGACTTCTGTCGTGCCGCCCCTACACTTTGGAACTCCCTGCCACACCCAATTAGGACATCCCCATTTCTGGAAGCATTTAAGTCCAAACTGAGAAGCCACCTGTTTAGTCTGGCATTTATGAACACCTGTATTTCCTCTGTAACACAGTCCAGCCTGCAACCCTGTATTGATCTGAGACATATCTATGCGCTTTGAGTGCTTTGGGAGAAAAGCGCTTTACAAATGTTATTGTAATTATTGTTAAGACTGGCAATGGTGCCTTCTCAAACAGCTGATCGGCAGGGATCCCAGGTGTTGGACCCCCACCAATCAGATACTATGACCTATCCTGTGTATGGGTCATCACTATTAAAATCTTGGAAAAGCCCGTTAATTATGGCTAATACTTCATGACTGGAAGGCATCATTTCTCCAGAGAAGCGGAACAGGTAAGTCTGAACAAACAGCATTGACTTTGTTTAATTAAGCAATGCTGGTTGGACGTCAGCGTTTTAAACCTGGTGAGAACCACATGAGTATTGAGGAGGAAGCAGGATTTTTGCTTTGAAGCAGTGTACACACTTCATGCTGCCCTTTTAATTGTACAGCAAGGTGCCGAGCTGTCATTATTAGTCACCATGTTCACACAGAGAGACTAGGATTTTGACTTTCCTGAAATCTTGGCTTTGAGTTTTATAAAGCAATGTTTTTTTATGCAGTAATATATCTCACAAAGTCTATTTTTTGACATTTTAGTCAAAAAATGTATAAATCTGATTTGTTTATAGAAGAATCACAGGCTAGACATTTACAAGACAAAAATGACAATGTGTGTAAAACGGGACAAGAAATAAAAAACATAATAAAAGAAATTGCAGCAAACATCATCAAATGAACAGCATTGTAATGTTTGCTTAGGACTTAGCAAAAGAAAAAAGTAAAAAAAAATGCAAAAGTAATTCACTGCAGCTTTATCACTCATCTCTTCAGTTTATGCAGCAGTAAGTCCCTAGACATCCGTCAGTATACGAAAGGCAATGTGTAAAGCTTTAGATTCTCAATGAGTCCATTCAATGTCAACCCCTGCCCCTTTATGTTGGCAACACCTCCTCATGCAACATGAAAGCCACTTAATGATCACTGGGCTCAGAACAGTAGGACATAAAGTGGCCCCCCAGTGCTAATCAGCACACTTAGGCTAACCTTACCTCCCTGCTGGGATGTCAGCTGAATAGGTTAAGTGCTGACAGGCCAAAGAAGACCTCAGCCCCTTGACTTGTGTGGTCTGGGGAGGTCTAACATTACATACCTCCATAAATATTTCCCAAACCACTCCAACAGCCACAGTAACCCTAGCGATGTATTCACATCAATGATACAGGGTGCTACTGTTACAGGTGAGCTGAAAGACCTATGTAGCAAGAAGGCAGAAGGTCCTTTTAGTCCGTTGTACTTCACATAAGATAAGTATCTGCAGACTCAAAGACTGCACAATACTGAGAATTGGAAACAAAGGCACAAGACTGAATAGCTAATACCATCGGACTCTCTAAGCATAATTCAGTGGAGTCTATTTTGGATTTCATTTCATGGATAAATAGCTGATGTGCATATCCTAAACATTGTATCAGATGGTCATGGAATGTCTTGTGTGGACAATATTCTATCAAACAACGTAAACATTATTGGATCAGTTTTAATGCTAACTAGCTTTTACTCATAACAATATATTAGAGAATTAGAACGTATTTAGCATCCTGGTCCAATGTTATTTTAAAGGGGTTATGCTATGATTGAAACAAAGCTAGAACCAGCCCTGTACCTCACATGGAACCAGACATCTCACAATTCATTGCTCACATTGTTCTGCTAGATTTATTTCAGGCCAGCAGCTCATGAGCATATTCTTTCACATGGGGTGTATCCTTTCTGCTGTAGCTTTTTCCCTATATCTGCCACAGCTTCTAACAGAAGATATAGTTGGTGACAGCTGAAGATTTAAACTGAGCACGTGCGACCACTTGAGTGACATGGACAGAAGGGAAGGAAAAGAACAAACAGCAGGTGGTGCTATACAGATACATTTTATTGAATAGCACAGTGGCTACACTAAATTTGCAACTGCATGCTATTTCACAATTATTCAGATCCAGTGCTGGTTTGAAAATGGTAGAATATTTTTTGTGGCACAACACCTTTTAAAGTGGTTCTACACCTTTTGATTACTGATGATCTATCCTTTGTATAAATCATCAGCATCTGAATGGTGGGGGTCTGACAACCAGGACCCCTGCCGGTCATCTGTTTGAGAAGGCAGCGGCGCTGGCAGTAGCGCTGCGGCCTTCTCACTGTTTCCCACAGGTTAAGGTCCCTTTACATTGGACGATGTACAAGCAGATTGTCGGGAAAAAAGCGTTCCTTCCCAACAATCTACTGATCGCTAGCGTTCCTTCCCAACAATCTACTGATACTCCGGCTCCTCCAGAGTATGGGGAGCAGAGATCGCTAATGCCATCGCTCTTCCTCATATAGACTTTACACAGCACGATCTGTCACCGGGAAACAAGGATTTTTTGTGCTGCTCAAACGATCCAATTACCCGATGAATGAGAGGTTTTCTTGTTCATCGGGTAATCGACAGTGCATTTTCACTGCCAGATCATCGATAACGAGTGTTACTATCAACGCTCATTAGCAATGATCTGTTCAACTCTTGGCCCGTGTAAAGGGCTCTTTAGTGACGTCATGACTATTATCACTGGCCTAGGTGTGGCTCAGCCCCATATTAATATCTAATGTACATGGCCACCATTAATTGTAAAAAATAAATAAAGAAATACAATGGATCTAATGTGAACCATAATGATTATGAACATTTATTGGAAGGTTTTTACATTCTCAAAACATTTAAAGTCTTTATAGTAGATAATGGCACTCAAAGGTTTTTTATTATGTCAAGCTTATAATTGTTCCAACAATAAGTCATAACAAGAAATCAATAAAACTGTATAACCATAAATCATCACAAAGTAGATGAATATATTTAAGTAAATTCATACTGAGTGCTATAATTGTCTGCGGATACAGAAAAGTGGAAGGACATCAGAACTGCAAAGACCACCTGGCTAACCAACTTCAATTAGATTCATAGAAAGGTTCTGGTCCGATGGCCTTAAGATCACAAGAATTACTGTCACAATGTTGACAGCTATCGGACACTACAGTAAGTGCTTATCAATTGTTTGTTACAGTAGGATTTCAAGACTGCATCATTGTCAAAAGTCCTTCTGCAGATCCGTTTACTGCCAGTATATCCTCACTATCAAGAATATGAGCTAATTTATAAACTATTAACATGGTTTGTTCAATTCACCTTACTACTTACTCCTTTGTCTTTTGCAAAGGGAAACTCCAAGACACATAACTACTTAAAGGGGTTTTCCAAGACTTTTTAACTGATGACCTATTTGAGAAGGCACTATCACACTGTGGCCTTCTCTCTGTTAGACAGAATATTGGGCCAAATATTGGGAATGAATGCTTGTTTGAATACTCATTCGTGATAATAGCCCCAGGTATAAATCATCCTGTTTAAGACATTCAGGACCTCTGCTATACATATATGGTGGAAGTCCATGGTTTAAACATGGCGTCCGCTTAGAAGCTGAGCAGGCACATTAGCCACCAAGTGCCTGCTGTTTTACACAGCAGAGAAACAGAGGCAATGTTTGTGATTGATGATAACACTGATTTGAGCAGTCTTTCCCCAGGACATGAGATTGAGGGAGCCGTTTGGTTGCTGTGGCAGCCTTTTGCCTTCTGAAGGCTCAGGGGCCTGCCACAGCAATGTTTCTATGGAGCCCTGCTTGTGGCAGGGCTCTATAGGAATATAGTAAATCTCCCATGAACTGCAATACTAATGGGGGACTTAAAAAAGTGTGTGTATATATATATATATATATATATATATATATATATATTTTTTTTTTTTTTTATCTTCACTTGTCTCCGTATATAAAAATAAAATATGCCTTGATAAAAAACTTATTAATTATATCTATAGATAAACGCACCAGCCTGGATTTCATAAGACAGTCTATTGTCTCCTCACATTGAACTTCCTCATTACAGTTGAAAAACTACCAGAAAAACATCTTTAGCAATGACTTTACCGTAAGAATGAGAGGAGCTGCCAGATCTCCTGCAGAGCTAGCCCCCTTCTGCTTATCAGCAGGTGGTGTTTGGGAAGAATGGACTAAAGCCATCACATTACACTTCTCTTATCTGACTTTGTCTGGAATGAGCCACCGGTGGGGAGCAGTCTGTAACAATTTCCTGACAAGTCCTTTGCTGCCCTGAACACTGCGTATGCTGCTTTATAGAGTAGATAACCCCAGCTCTTTTCCTGTGTTAATCTTTGATATTAAAATATTTGAATAAACGTCTATCCACATATTTCCAGTGGCTTTCATAGACTACCAATGATTTATGACCACTGTAAATGGCATAAGGGAATAAACAGCAGCTAGGCTACTTTCACACTGGCGGTTTGGCTTTCCGTTTGTGAGATCCGTTCAGGGCTCCCACAAGCGGTCCAAAACGGATCAGTATTTGCCCTCATGCATTCTGAATGGAAAAGGATCCGCTCAGAATGCATCAGTTTGCTACCGTTCCGTCTCCATTCTGCTGTGGAGGGGGACACCAAAACGCTGCTTGCAATGTTTTGCTGTCCGGATGACGAAACGGATCCGTTCTGACACACAATGTAAGTCAATGGGGACGGATCCGTTTTCTATGACACAATCTGGCACAATAGAAAACGGAACCGTTCTACATTGACTTTCAATGGTGTTCAAGACGGATCCGTCTTGGCTATGTTAAAGATAATACAAACGGATCCATTCTGAAATACAGATGGTTGTATTATCTGAACGGATCCGTCTGTGCAAATTCATGACGGATCCGCACCAAACACGAGTGTGAAAGCAGCCTTAGATTCATTAAGTGACATGACTGTAAGGGCTTGTTCATACGAACATGCCATACTTTGCGGTCCGCATAAACGAATGCCGCCCGTGTGCCTTCCGCAATTTGTGGAACGGCCCTTTATAGAAATGCCTATTCTTGTCCGCAAAACGGACAAGAATAGGACATGACTAATAATTTTTGCAGGGCCATAGAACTGAGCAACGGATGCGGACCTTTTGCGGCGCCATTGAAGTGAATGGGTCCGCACCCAAGCCGCAAAAATTGCGGCTCGGATGCGGAACCAAATCATGGTTGTGTGAATGAGCCCTAATATTGTAATAAAAAAGGCAGAGCCGGCAAGTGCCATTTTACAGAACAATCGGGTTACATTATATTTTATGTAATAACTTATTAAAGAGGTTGTCTTTTTTATTTTAAAGGGTTATTCCAGCTGGTCAGACTTTGGCCAGTAGATGATCCAGCAGTGTCTGGCCACAGTGGCGCATCTGAACCCGCCCAGGTGTGTTCATGCCTGGGATGAGGAGAATCATTGTGCTGTACCCAAGTTTCTTTCTTTAGGAAGTGAACATCTGGTCAAATGTAAAGAGTTGTCTAAAGCTGGAATATGCCTTTAAAGCTGTCCAACAATCAGAGGATCAATTTAACAAAAACTGCACCATAAACCACAAATCTCTGAATTGTGTAGTGTTTTTATAGTACAGTTTTCATGGTTTTTCTGGTGCATTTTTAAAACCCACCAGAAAAAAAAGTCTAGCACCTTATACATACTGTACATAGAATGTATTTACCAAGGCGAGAGCTTCTCTTTGTTAGTCGGTTTACTGAAGCGAATTTTTTTATGACACAACCCCTTTAAGAGATCGAAATTCTAAATTCAGCATCATAAGAAAGTCTAAATCTAAACTACCAAAACTGGTTCTTTCATCTGCAAATGATATAAAATGTTCCCCAACGGCTTCATTCACTTTGGCGCCCAAGGTATCATATTGGCATTACTATCAATAGCACCAAATATAGTAAAATATCCTTCTAAAGAGGAGATTCCAAAAGGAAAAGGTGTTTTCTTCTCCAGTATCTGATTCTATTTTTGGTGAATACAGTGATGGATGTGAGGCATCAATATGAGTGAACCTGGTAATCCTCATTAGATGTATATCAGCCAAATCCAAGTTCATCTAACCGTATAATGTGCAGGGAGGCCTTTGGACGGGAAGATCAGGAGAGACAGTGTTGGAATAACACGTCTTTAAATGGTTACCTCACATGTATGGCTTTGCTTAAAGGGGTTGTCTCACTTCAGCAAGTGGCATTTATCATGTAGACAGAGTTAATACCAGGCACTTACTAATGTATTGTGACTGAATCCAGCCAGCAAAGGAAGCAATATGGACAATCACAATACATTAGAAAGTGCCTTGTATTAACTTTCTCTACATGATAAATGCAATTTGCTGAAGTGAGACAACCCCTTTAAGGCAAAATGCATCAAATTGCTAGCATCATATATACATCTAATTGCTCCACCTTATGTGTTCCTAACAGAAAACATATGTTCTGTAGCCAAGACATTTAATAAATACTTTCTTGCAGGAGCAAATAGAGAAGTTATCTATTGAACATGATTTTCAGAAGTGAAGCTACTCTGTGGTGGACCTAGTGTCGAAACAATGTGAAATGTCACTTAAACCAGTTCTGGGAACACGTTCTATCCGTGGCATACAAAACCCAATCAACTTTATGAGATAAAGTGTTATTTTAAAAGAGCAGAACCAGACTGCTAAAGGCCTCAGAGAGTGTCCCACATAAGAGCTATAGAGGTGGTCCCACTGTGTTTTCCTTTGCAGACAGAGGCCTTGTGTTGGAATGGTGGTAAAACTGACAGGGCCGTGTAAGTGACAAGAAATAATAGTTGTTTGACCTTTGAATTCCTGAAGGACAGACCACTTCTCACACTCATGGCAAAGTCATTTGGACTGGGTGTCCGAATTGACATACTACGATGATAATTTATGCAATCCTAATTTCAGACAGAGAACTCACTTATGTCTCTTAAAACAGTTTGTGTGCTGTTTTTGTTATTCACCCTGAATATGATGACATGAATACACGTCTACAGAAATGTCGAGGAACAATGTAGCCAGGGTCAGGAAAAAGACTGGATTTTATTCTTGTGTTTCAGTTGCCTTGTCTGTATACAGACGTTTTTCTACAGAAATGTCGAGGAACAATGTAGCCAGGGTCAGGAAAAAGACTGGATTTTATTCTTGTGTTTCAGTTGCCTTGTCTGTATACAGACATTTTTCTACAGAAATGTCGAGGGAAAATGTAGCCAGGTTCAGGAAAAAGACTGGATTTTATTCTTGTATTTCAGTTGCCTTGTCTGTATACAGACGTTTTTCTACAGAAAAGTGCAGTGTTTGGGCGCTGTAGGTTTCTGTGTGAATGGATCTCAGAGACTGATAAGAATAAATCAAACATGCTGTCACCGCGTTTATTAGACAGCTCTTCCTTCTGACCTCAACTCATACACTTTCACATTCAGCTAAGCTGAGCATACATGTATTACTGGTAGGGAGAGGGAATAGCTGGATCCATCATGGATCAGCAAAAACGCTTCCGTCATGCTAATAAAACGGGCTGCATCCGTCACGAACGGATCCAGTTGTATTATCTCTAAAATGACCAAGACGGATCCGGCACTAAAACTATTGTAAATCAATGGGCGCCGTTTTCTTTTGTGTCTAAGAAAACGGATCAGGCACCATTAAATTACATTGTGTTTCATGCCGGATCCGTCTTGCTCCGTATCCCATGACGCACATAAAAGCGCTGCTTGCAGCTGTTTTGTGTGCGTCATGGGAATGCAACAAAAGGGAATGCAATCTGGTGGACTCTGTTCCGTTTTGTCCCTAATGACAATGGATTGGGACAAAACTGAGGGTATTGACAGATCTCGATACCGGAAAGGAAACGCAGATGTGAAAGTAGCCTAAGCCACTGCCAGATACAGGAGCTCTGGTGGGAGCTTATCTCCATAAAGGAAATTTAGCAGACTCCCTTCTATCCCCTGAGAGGACTCTCCCATACACATTAGATGGTGGGCTGGTTTCCCTGAAATTGTTGGGTTCAGACAACATATTGTACATCTATTGTGTATAACCACAGAAAAACTAATGAGAAGCTCACTACACTTACATAAAAAAGGACTATGTCTCCTTAGAGGCTATGACAACTTTTGACTATTAAAACTAGCTGAGTGGTGGGGAAGTTTGCAAATGTTAGCACAAAGGCTGGGTTCACATGAGCGCTGCGGGAAAATGTGCGGGTGCGTTGCGGGAACACCCGCGATTTTTCCGCGAAAGTGCAAAACATTGTAATGCGTTTTGCACTCGCGTGAGAAAAATCGTGCATGTTTGGTACCCAAACCCGAACTTCTTCACAGAAGTTCGGGCTTGGGATCGGTGTTCTGTAGATTGTATTATTTTCCCTTATAACATGGTTATAAGGGAAAATAATAGCATTCTGAATACAGAATGCATAGTAAAACAGCGCTGGAGGGGTTAAAAAAAATAAAAATAAAAATTAACTCACCTTAGTCCACTTGATCGCGTAGCCAGGCATCTCCTTCTGTCTCCTTTGTTGAACAGGACCTGTGGTGAGCATTAATTACAGGAACAGGACCTTTGATGACGTCACTCCGGTCATCACATGATCCATCACCATGGTAAAAGATCATGTGACGTACCATGTGATGACCGGAGTGACGTCATGAAGGGCCTGTTCCTGTAATTAATGCTCACCACAGGTCCTATTCAACAAAGGAGACAGAAGGAGATGCCGGGCTATGCGATCAAGTGGACTAAGGTGAGTTAAATTATATATTTTTTTTAAATTTAACCCCTCCAGCGCTGTTTCACTATGCATTCTGTATTAAGAATGCTATTATTTTCCCTTATAACCATGTTATAAGGGAAAATAATAATGATCGGGTCTCCATCCCGATCGTCTCCTAGCAACCGTTCGTGAAAATCGCACCGCATCCGCACTTGCTTGCGGATACTTGCGATTTTCATGCAACCCCATTCACTTCTATGGGGCCTGCGTTGCGTGAAAAATGCAGAATATAGAGCATGCTGCAATTTTCACGCAACGCACAAGTGATGCGTGAAAATCACCGCTCATGTGAACAGCTCCATCGAAATGAATGGGTCGGTATTCAGTGCGGGTGCAATGCGTTCACCTCACGCATCGCATCCGTGCGGAATACTTGCCCGTGTGAAAGGGGCCAAAGAGTTTATGCAAAAACCTATTGGAAATGACTTATTACAGATTACAGATTTTCCACCATTCTGTTGGCAAGGTCAAAGAATAGATGATACATAGCCGTTGCAAACATGTGCGGCGGAAAGTAATTTTCAATTCAGCATCTGTCAACATGATCAACCCTATTAAAACAGGCATGTTGCAGGGTTGGTCATGCTGAGTTGCAGGGCAGCAGAGATAGCCTCAATTTTATACTTATACAAATGAGCAATTTTAAGCACCAAGGAGCTGGCCTGAGCCCTTTGTGCACTACTAACACAATGTCCCTGTGCTTGCCCCTCTCCCCTCTCTTGATAGATGTCCACGTATAGCAGTAGAGTCACTGAACAATGTGGTCATGTGAAGTAACGCTATGCAGAATCTAACTACCTATGTATTTCCATATGGCACGGTTCCTGAACCAGAAAACAAAGATGGGCCTTCGGCGCTTGCGCGGTGGATCTGATGATCTTGGGAAGCTGCATCAATAACATCGTAGATCGATGCTCACAGATTCTCTTTAAATCTACAAGGGGAAGCTACATGTATTCAATAAAAAATCCTTTCAGCAAGTTAGGTCCTCTTGTCCATTCCCCCACGAATCTACTTGAAAAGAATATCTTATCGTAATCTTATCATTATTGGCACGTAAATCCTGAGTGACAGATTCAGCTAAATTTGAGTAAAGTAAACAATGTGTTATGGGAAATGACCATATTTGTGTTTTATGACCCACCCAGGCAGCGACATTTCATAGCAGCTTAAGATATACTGCATATACGGTATATATACCCAGAATATTTTAAGACTGGCTAATGCTCACACAGATGTCTTTTGGCTAAACAATGATGTTAAATAAATGACCCAAATGATAAATGTTTAAAGTTCACTCAATTCATTTCATTGAATGCCCTTGTAAAGCAATCCATCACTTAGAAATCAAAGTTATATTTCATACACTGCATGCTGGCTTTGGCACGGGGCCCGCACCGTCTATTTTTAGGTGTGCATTTCGGTAAAAGACTGTTTTAGCCAAATTTGGGATTATAAAACCATGCGTCCTTTGTCTCATCTGGGTGGCACTGACTTGTATTTTATTAGTTATGGAATTCCACAAGACTCACAAATTTCTAAAATTTGCAAAGTCTGCTCAGTGAGGCTGCCTGTACTCGGTCAGGTTTTCAGATACAGATTTGGAGCTAAAACCAGGAGTGGATCCACAAAAGAGGAGAAGCAGAATCTGCCTGACATACCGTACTTTCTCTCTCTTAGGGCACGGTCACATCTTCAAGTTTTTTAAGCAATTTTTGAAGCCAAAATCTGGAGAGGATCATAAAAAAGAGGGTAAAGTAATAAAGTGTTTTTTCATTAATTCTGTATTGCCCACAGCTTGCCCCCTGAAATAGAAGCTTCATGCTTACCTGCTCCACTCCTTCCAGTTTTCTGCGCTGCCTCTGCTGTCTCCATCTTCCGGCCCCTGCACTATTTACAACCAGCATGGTCACATGCAACGCTCCAGCCAATGACTGGCTTTAGCGGTGACATGCTGCTTGTGGTTACATCACAAGCCAGTTATTGGCTGGGGAGGTACACGTGGCTTTGCCCATGCAGGGACCGGATGATAAACATATAGTATGGAGGAGAGGAACAGAGTACAAATTTTCCATTTTAGGGGGCAGACTGCGGGCATTTGCTTAAACATCAATATAAGGGTCCATTGACATGTCTGTAGTGTATTGCAGATCCGCAATATACCCAGCCGGCACCCCCATAGAACTGCCTATTCTTGTCCGTATTTGCGGACAATAATAGGACATGGAATATATATATATATCGTGGCTCATTTATTTCTAAGAATAGGACATGTTCTATTTTTTCCGGAGCCGTGGACCAGAAGTTCAGGGCCGCGCACCGGAAATGCGGATGCGGAGAGCACACTGTGTGCTGTCCGCATCCATTCCGTCCCCATAGGGAATGAATGGGTCCGCAACCGTTCCACACAATTGATGAACAGATGCGGACCACACTTGTGGACGTGTGAATGGAGCCTTAACGGAAAAAACCCTCAAGGACAGATACGATTTCTCCTCTTTTTTGAATCCACGCCTGGTTTTGGCTTTAAAAACTGCTTTGAAAACCCTGAATGTGTAGCTGTACCCTCAATACTACCTTTGTGATCCACACCTGGTTTTGGCTTCAATACCTTTATCAGGTTCTCTGGGCCAAATCTGAATGTGTACGGGCAGCCGAAACATACAAACATTTTTTTGCTGACCAGATGAACATTATTAATATCCTATCACTCTGATCACAGCAAACCATAGTACCCCAGTAATCTCAACATCACATACAAGTACTATGTACAAAACGAGTCTACTGAACTTCCTGCAAGTTCATTCCAGTCATAGAAGTTTCATAATTTTATGACGCAGATTATTTGCATCAAAAAGGTGATGTATATACAGTCGTGGCCAAAAGTTTTGAGAATGACATAAATATTAGTTTTCACAAAGTTTGCTGCTAAACTGCTTTTAGATCTTTGTTTCAGTTGTTTCTGTGATGTAGTGAAATATAATTACACGCACTTCATACGTTTCAAAGGCTTTTATCGACAATTACATGACATTTATGCAAAGAGTCAGTATTTGCAGTGTTGGCCCTTCTTTTTCAGGACCTCTGCAATTCGACTGGGCATGCTCTCAATCAACTTCTGGGCCAATTCCTGACTGATAGCAACCCATTCTTTCATAATCACTTCTTGGAGTTTGGCAGAATTAGTGGGTTTTTGTTTGTCCACCCGCCTCTTGGGGATTGACCACAAATTCTCAATGGGATTAAGATCTGGGGAGTTTCCAGGCCATGGACCCAAAATGTCAACGTTTTGGTCCCTGAGCCACTTAGTTATCACTTTTGCCTTATGGCACGGTGCTCCATCGTGCTGGAAATTGCATTGTTCTTCACCAAACTGTTGTTGGAAGAAGTTGCTGTTGGAGGGTATTTTGGTACCATTCTTTATTCATGGCAGTGTTTTTGGGCAAAATTGTGAGTGAGCCCACTCCCTTGGATGAGAAGCAACCCCACACATGAATGGTCTCAGGATGCTTTACTGTTGGCATGACACAGGACTGATGGTAGCGCTCACCTTTTCTTCTCCGGACAAGCCTTTTTCCAGATGCCCCAAACAATCGGAAAGAGGCTTCATCGGAGAATATGACTTTGCCCCAGTCCTCAGCAGTCCGTTCACCATACTTTCTGGAGAAGATCAATCTGTCCCTGATGTTTTTTTTGGAGAGAAGTGGCTTCTTTGCTGGCCTTCTTGACACCAGGCCATCTTCCAAAAGTCTTCGCCTCACTGTGCGTGCAGATGCGCTCACACCTGCCTGCTGCCATTCCTGAGCAAGCTCTGCACTGGTGGCACTCCGATCCCGCAGCTGAATCCTCTTTAGGAGACTATCCTGGCGCTTGCTGGACTTTCTTGGATGCCCTGAAGCCTTCTTAACAAGAATTGAACCTCTTTCCTTGAAGTTCTTGATGATCCTATAAATTGTTGATTGAGGTGCAATCTTAATAGCCACAATATCCTATATCCTTGCCTGTGAAGCCATTTTTATGCAAAGCATTGATGGCTGCACGCGTTTCTTTGCAGGTCACCATGGTTAACAATGGAAGAACAATGATTTCAAGCATCACCCTCCTTTTAACATGTCAAGTCTGCCATTTTAACCCAATCAGCCTGACATAATGGTCTCCAGCCTTGTGCTCGTCAACATTCTCACCTGAGTTAACAAGACGATTACTGAAATGATCTCAGCAGGTCCTTTAATGACAGCAATGAAATGCAGTGGAAAGGTTTTTTGGGGATTAAGTTCATTTTCATGGCAAAGAAGGACTATGCAATTCATCTGATCACTCTTCATAACATTCTGGAGTATATGCAAATTGCTATTATAAAAACTTAAGCAGCAACTTTTCCAATTTCCAATATTTATGTAATTCTCGAAACTTTTGGCCACGACTGTACACTATGGGGGTCATTTATTAAGACCGTTGTTTTACACGCCGAAGTTATAAAGATATAAAGTTATAAAGTCCTCTACATAACTTTGGCGTATCCAGCGCCAGTCTAAATGTGAGCCAGCTCATCCCCTTCCCCAACCATGCCATGCCCACTTTTTGAGACCTGGTGTGAGAGGGGAGAAGTCGTAGACTGCAACACAACTAATCGTTGAACCGCAATCTGTGCCTGATATACGCCTAATATAGGCGTATTTCAGGTTAATAAATTACCTCCTATGTCCTTTTCATCCTGCCCCTTACAAAGTGACAAATGGGGATCACCAGACTCTAAGGGCTCGTTCACACGAACTTTTTTTGCGTTCCGTATACGGGTCGTTTTTTGCGTTCCGTATATGGTCCGTATACGGAACCATTCATTTAAAAAAAACGGAATGTACTCCGTATGCATTCCGTTTCTGTATTTCTGTTCCGTTCAAAGATAGAACATGTCCTATTATTGCACCAAATCACATTCCGTGGCTCCATTCTAATCAATGGGTCCGCAAAAAAAAACGGAACACATACGAAATGTACTCCGTATGTCTTCCGTATCCGTTCCGTTTTTGCGGAACTATCTATTGAAAATGTTATGCCCAGCCCAATTTTTTTAATGTAATTCCTGTATACTGTATTTGCCATAAGGAAAAACGGAACGGAAACACTACTGAAAAAAATAAACAAAAAAAAATGAAAAACGGATACGGGAAAAATGGCCCACAAAACACTGAAAAAGACAGACAGTCGTGTGAACGAGCCCTAACTGCAATCATTTGAAGAAAGTTGTCAGATCGGATCAGCTACTACAAATGCAAACTTAGGCCTCATGCACATGATCGTATTTTGTTTCCGTGTCCGATCCGTTTTTTTTGCGGATAGGATGCGGACCCATTCATTTTAATGGGTCCGCAAAAAACGCGGACAGCACACCGTGTGCTCTCCGCATCCGTATGTCCGTTCCGTTGCTCCGCAAAAAAAATAGTGCATGTCCTATTTTTTTTCTAGTTTGCGGACAAGGATAGGCATTATTACAATGGATCCGCAAAAAAAACGGATACGCAAAAAAACGGATGCCATACTGACCGTCATCAGTTTTTTTTGCGGATCCACAATTTGCGGCCCGCAAAACACATACGGTCGTGTGCATTTAGCCTTACACATCAGATATGCAAAAGTAGCGCCCACTGGGAGGTCAAGACATGGCTGCGATGAGACCAAAAACGGTGCCGTCATGCTGTGTGGCGTGGTTTTCAAACTGATTAATGGCCCATGGTTTTGCAGGTAAACCTGTTCCACACCTTTGATTGATGATCACTGCTTTAATACAGCATCTTTGTAGTATATCTTCGTTAACGCTTTTGAGGTTTTTAACTGATCTTTCAATATTTTTAATGCACAATGCAAAAAATTCCTGCCATTATGTGGAAGCTGTAAACAACCCAGTGTAGCTGCTGATTCTGGTTCAGGCAATGGGTTGTTGGTCTGACAAGCTCTAACACCCTGGGGCTAGACGGGCACTTCACTGCTGCTCCTATTCTCCCGCTGCAGCCATGTCATGTTTTTGCTGTGGGGAGAATAGCAGCAGCAACGCTAAAATGGAGGGAGGTTGGCACGGTCTAATTGTTTTCTATTCTAATAAAAAAAAAAAAAACTCGGACAGCCCTTTTAGGCAAAAAACATTGAGGCAAAATTTTAGCACCCCACTCAGGTGATGCCAACATCCAAACTAACCAACCCTAAATTGGCTAAGCAGAAAACTGCAAACCATGTCATAGCTTGTAGCAATGCACAAAACACTTTTCTTTCATGGCTGTTGATATATAAAAATAACTTGTTTGTTTTACTAGGCGACTAATGTTGCATGATACAAAATCATGGAAACATAATACTTTTGAATCCATATGTATGCATTCATATTTTTGTACTAAACAAGATGTACTCTATGAACAAAGAAGGGATTAACTGCGCCTTGAATGCACCGTTGTGCCGTTTATGGACGTGGATCGCGATGATCCTTCTGCTGATCCAATGTTGGCATGAAGACTGGGAGGCAGATCCCTTGTGCCCATGTGATGTCTGTGTTTGATAGATGAAGTTACAGTGTTACTGACACACTGGGGTATGGTCCAAGAGGATTTTCTTCCCTCTCCAGTAAAATCCCCATCACCGAATATGCAGGGTGGTGCAGTGATTTGAATTTGATTGTGTGCTAGGAATTGCTTTATCCTTGTTGTACGATTCATACACAAGATATGCAGACAGAGCGGAGTGAAAAGCTTTGGCAGGATACATTGGCAGGGGCAAACTGTGAAATGGCATTATCTGACAATGTGCTGTGAGCTGATATCTGAATGAGGAGGAAGGGGCTGAACAGCAGCAGAACTATCTAAACCGAAACAAACATGAAATGCCCAGTCCAGATAGCAAGGGCCTCATTCATTTTACTGCTGCTGTAAGTCAGTTACATTCTAACCATTCTGTATCCTTCATCTCCTTCTCTGGAAGTTTACAATGATCCCAAAGTCATGTAATGCTCAGTCGGCATGCCATGTTTTATGAATTCTAGTAACCAGGTCATTTTTGGATAGATGCTGTTTCCTGGTACTAAATCTCATTTCTATTATGATCTATACGTCTAGTCAAAGTTTCAGGTTTGCATCTGTCTGGCTGATTCACTCTGGAGAATGACTAGAGAAGAGAATCTTCTTCTTTATATTAGAATGTCTAAGTCATATTATTAATGTTCTGATTATTTCCAGCTCTCAGAAATAGCCCATTTTAGCTGTAGTCAGAAAATATAGACCGAGGGGCTCATTTATTACAGGGGTTGTCTGGGTTCAGAGCTGAACCCGGACATACCCATATTTTCACCCAGGCTGCCCACCTTATGTTAGCATCGGAGCATATCATTCTCCGATGCGCTCCCTTGCCCTGCACTAAATCGCGCAGGGCAAGGGCTCTTTTGTTTACAATAACACACTGCCAGGCGGAGGCTTCCGCCCGGCAGTGTGTTCAGTGACGTTACCGGCTCTGATGGGCATGCTTTAGGGCTGCCCTAGCCGTTTTACTGGCTAGGGCAGCGCTAAAGCCTTGGCAGCCCCATGGAGAGCCGGGTTCGTCACTGGAACTCCTGAAAATGCCTTTGCTCTGTGCGATTTAGCGCAGGGCAAAGGAGAGCATCGGAGCATGAACTGTTCCGATGCTCAAGTCAGAGGGGCTTCCTGGGTAAAAATGGAGGGATATCTGGGTTCAGCTCTGAACCCGGACAACCCCTTTCAGACTGGTGTTTAAGACACTAGTCTTAATATCCCCTATAGCTGGCGGTGGATCCGCTGAAATTCTGAAGAAGTGCAGGCCTCTTCATAACTTCGGCGCATCTAGCGCCAGTTCTAAATGTAAGAGCTTCCGAGCCGTCTTAAATTTTGATCACTTTCTATGCCTGAAACAGGCGTAGAACATGATAAATGTGATGGGCCTTCCCCACCCACAATTTTAGACCTGGAGTGAGCAGGTCTGTATAGCGCCACCTGTTTGTTTTTTTCTTATTTCTTTGACCTGCTCACTGAGATGGCCGCACATGCTCAGTTTCATCCTTCCACTGTCTCCAGAGTTGTGATAGGGAGAGAGCTGTTTCAGAATCGATCAGACACGCTCCCTTAGCGGCAGCAGAAAAGACACTCCCCTGAGCTGTCAGCTTGATATAAATCTAGCAGAACAATAAATTGGGAGCTCTCTAGTTCCATGAAAGGTACAGGGCTGGTTCTAGCTTTGCTAGAGATTTTAATGTACTGTATATCTGAATTTCATTTTTTACATTAGTCATGGGATAACCCCTTTAACTATGTCCTCTTTTGAGTGAAAAATGTGACTTCCCTGTGATGAGTTTGGGCCATAAGAGATTGGCCTGTACATGGGCGGACAGATGTGAATTATTAGTGCAACAGTCAATGAAATATTAGACTAGCCTGAATAAAAGAAACTGCAGAAGAATGGAAAAAAACATATAAATTGCTAAGGGAAACCAGTAAAAGCTGCAGCAACATGATTTCAGCTTTGTTCATGCTGACTATTATTATATCATTTATCCCTTCCCGCCTAGGTTGCTAGAGGAACTTATTTTGTTCATGGTTGGGTGATTATAATTAATGATTTTAATATATGCAAAGGCAGAGCGTAAAGGTTATTAAGTATATCTGAGTAATGGGCGCCATGCAGCATGCCTGAAAAAGATGTGGCTTGTGTGGTATAGAACATGTTGAGGTATGATCTGGGATATGGATGCACAGCTGATGGCACACTGACAAATATATTACGCTACTGACTGCATAATCTGTAATTCCCTTTATTCTCGAGAATCTCTCTGGTAATTCCATGTGGTTTTCTGAAGCCAAATTCTGCAGACTACAGTTTGTAACCTATACCTCAGCAGATGGAGACAGGTTCAAGGGACAACCATAGTTAATATAACTTCTCTGCTCTCGCCCTTCTCCACTAAATACGATTACTGTATAAGTATTGTAAAAAAAATGTGCCAATATATTATGTTACACAGCATCAAACTGGTTAATAAATATAAAAAAGGAGAGTTCTCAGATAAAAAATTATATGTAACGGGCGGTAGGTGTGGACCCACTGTACCAACTAACTAGACTGACTGTCAGCTAGTCCTAAAGCCACGTGCACATGGCCGTACCTGTTTTGCCGTCAACAAACAGAAGGTCCGCAGAATACGGATACCGGCTGTGTGTATCCTGCACTAACTCTGGGCTCAATTGTAGAACTGCCTATTCTTGTCTGCAAAATGGACAAGAATAGGACACGTTCTATCTTTTTTGTGGAATAGCCGCACATACATACAGAAGTGGACAGAACGCTGGAAAATGCAGATTGGATGTGGAAAAAATATTGTCGTGTGCATAAGGCCTAAGGGCTGGTTTTAACCTTTTAACCTCTATACAAGGATCTGGCCTTAGATGCATGAGGCTCTTGGAATAGTCCCGGTGTAGTTGGCAGCTGACCCGCAGTGGTCAGAGACACCGCTGCAAAGCTCCAAGGGGTTAGGCAATACTCATAGTCGGTAAACAGGCAGGGGTCAGGGCAGACATGATTTGTGCAATTCCATTAAACTAATCGGAGGTCATTGTTGGTGACAAAGGGCCAGTATGGTAGACGTGCTAGGGTCAGGGCAGGCAGTGGAGTATCCGAGTTGGTTAAGTTGACAGGCAGAAGTTTGTTACATAGGCAGACAATCAGAACAGCACACTTTCACTGGTTAAAGCAGAAAACTAGGAACCTAAGCTCAGGCAAGGAGTGGGAGGGCAGTCCAGCATTTATAGCAGAAGCTGATTAACAAATAAACAATTGCACACAGAGAGAGGAGAGGAGGGGAGTGGTGCTAATGGCAAAAATGGGAGTAGTAGTAGTTCCAAGGAATAACGTTACTAATAGAAGTAGGGCAGCGACAGACACGAGTCGCCGATGTAACATTATGAGCATGACGCAATGCTTTAGTTAAAGTCAGAGAAGGGATACCATGTTACAAGACAATGGCACTGTGCCCGGTTTTTCAGCACAAGCCACTGTTTAACCCTTGCCTTAGGAAACAGTGGATAGACATTAGCTATACCATTGGCTACGATATGTTGTTTTATCTTAATGAATGTCATGTTATCTCATGTTATGAGTCGCTTTAAGTATTAAAGCTAGTAATTAAAGCAATATTACCAGTGCAATATGTTATTAGCCCATAAGCTGGCGCACAAGTCAGCAGGAACTCGTGCATCTTTGCTTCTTTAGCTCAGCAGCTAATTATCCATGAGACTTTTTAAAAGTTTAATAACTATGGTAGTTAACTCTGTCTCTAATTAGTAGAGATCAAAAGCAATGAGAGTTCGACTGAATCACTATTACAGATGCTTGGGGACTTGTGCGCATTCCATAACATGTCTCAATTTTGTATTGTTTGTTAAGGACTCCTTGGATATTTCTAGATAAAATTAAACAAGTAAGGCAGGGTTCACATCACGTTTTATGCCTCCATTTGACGTATATGTTAGAAAAAAAGATACAAAAACGCAGCACAGCACGTTCCTGTATCCTGCACACTCCAGTAAAAAAAACTGTATACATTTTTTCTTTCGTTTTTTTTTTCAATGGAACTCTATGGTGAACGGATGCCGCTGTCTGAGACATCCGTTTAACGTATACATTTTTGTATAGGTTAAACAGATGAGAAAGACATGAAACCTCCAAAAAAAAATAATAATTTGATTTCTTCATGTCCGACTCAATTCACAGTGTGATTTATACAGTACAGACCAAAAGTTTGGACACACCTTCTCATTCAAAGAGTTTTCTTTATTTTCATGACTATGAAAATTGTAGATTCACACTGAAAGCATCAAAACTATGAATTAACACATGTGGAATTATATACATAACAAACAAGTGTGAAACAACTGAAAATATGTTAAATTCTAGGTTCTTCAAAGTAGCCACCTTTTGCTTTGATTACTGCTTTGCACACTCTTGGCATTCTCTTGATGAGCTTCAAGAGGTAGTCCCCTGAAATGGTTTTAACTTCACAGGTGTGCCCTGTCAGGTTTAATAAGTGGGATTTTTTGCCTTATAAATGGGGTTGGGACCATCAGTTGCGTTGAGGAGAAGTCAGGTGGATACACAGCTGATAGTCCTACTGAATAGACTGTTAGAATTTGTATTATGGCAAGAAAAAAGCAGCTAAGTAAAGAAAAACGAGTGGCCATCGTTACTTTAGGAAATGAAGGTCAGTCAGTCAGCCGAAAAATTGGGAAAACTTTGAAAGTAAGGGCTATTTGACCATGAAGGAGAGTGATGGGGTGCTGCGCCAGATGACCTGGCCTCCACAGTCACCGGACCGGAACCCAATCGAGATGGTTTGGGGTGAGCTGGACCGCAGAGTGAAGGCAAAAGGGCCAACAAGTGCTAAGCATCTCTGGGAACTCCTTCAAGACTGTTGGAAGACCATTTCAGGGGACTACCTCTTGAAGCTCATCAAGAGAATGCCAAGAGTGTGCAAAGCAGTAATCAAAGCAAAAGGTGGCTACTTTGAAGAACCTAGAATATGACATATTTTCAGTTGTTTCACACTTGTTTGTTATGTATATAATTCCACGTGTTAATTCATAGTTTTGATGCCTTCATAGTCATGAAAATAAAGAAAACTCTTTGAATGAGAATGTTTGTCCAAACTTTTGGTCTGTACTGTATCTATCTATAGAAGCCTAATGAACTGATGCCCTTTTGGTGCAAAACTGTGTTGTACTCATTGGAAAGGATTTATTAAGGTTGCCAATCTAAGAAAAAAAGTGATTTGCACCAAATGTATTAAAAGATGCATATCTGTTAATAAATTTTGGCAAAATTATGACTGCTATGAGCACAGGTAGATTTGCACCAAAATTAGCATAATTATCTGGTTCTTTTCTTATCCCACAACTAATGTGAAAAATGATTATCAGACATCATACAGTACTTAACATTAACTTTTTAACAAAGCTAGAACCAGCCCTGTACCTCACTACCTCACATGGATCCAGAGATCTCCACATTCATTGCTCCAATTTATTTCAGAATGGAAGCTCAGAGGGTATGTCCTTGGCAGTGCATCTTCTAAAGTGAATACCACTGAGTGCTTTCTTTATGGAAATGGTCACTAGTATGTACAAAAAGTGGGGCGCAGTGAGTGAAGAATAAATCCATTGAGGTAAATTATTGGGGAGATTTATCATCCCCATACACCAGAAAACTGTTTAAATGGCATTTGCACCAAATTTTTGTGCAAGTGCCATTTCTGAGCCGCCCTTGAAGGGTGAGTGGTATAAGCGTTGCCATCGTCCCTAGCGTATCTATCATCATTCAAATCTGTTTTATGCCGTATACAACGAGGGAAGTCTACACGAGCTACCAGCTGGAATGGATTTCATTCTAGGCATATGGACTGCTGAAGCACGGGGGATAGATATCAAGGCCAGTGCAATAAATGACAGTCTTGATAAATTCCTCCTCACCCCCCCCAAATTATTTTTATGACTGCAACCACCACTAGCTTTCTGAAGATGCTCGTGTCTGGCTCCTAATAAACTCATTAATCCCTTAGTGGCCAGCCTGTTTTGGGCCTTACTAACCATGCGTTTTTCTTCCCTTTTTCATAGAGTTCCAAGAGCTATAACTTTTTAATTTTTCCGTCTATATAGCTTTATGAGGGCTTGTTTTTTGTGGGACAAGTTGTAGTTTTTAATGGAGCCAATTTGGGGTACACATAACTTTCTGATAAACTTTTATTAACTCTTTAACTCTTTCTGGGAGGGAGATGGGAAAAACAGCAATACTGCGACTGAGTTTTTACGTTATAAATTTTACAGTGTTCATTTTTCGGTATAAATAACATAATATCTTATTCTCTGGGTCAGTACGATTACAGTGATACCAAATACATATATTTTTTTTTAGGTTTTACTACTTTTTTGCAATAAAACCCAATTTTTTAAAGAAAAAAAATGTTTTTACATTGCTGCTTCCCAAGACCCATAACTTTTTTTATTTTTCTTTCTATGGAGTTGCGTGAGGGCTTGATTTTTGCGGGACGACTTGTATTTTTCATTGGTATCACTTTGGAGTAAATGTCGCTTTTTGATCACTTGTTATTACGTTTTTTCGGTGGCAACTAAGAATAAATTAGCAATTCTGTCTTTTTTTTTATTTTATTTTTTACAACGTTCACCGTAAGGGATAATTTATGTGATATTTATGTATTCCGGGTCGTTACGGATGCGGCAATATCAAATATACGGGGGAGATTTTTTTTTTTTGCAATTTTTTAATTGAAAACTGTATTTTCAATGGAAAAAAAAGTGTAATTTTTTTCATGGGATTTTTTTTATTTAATAAATGTGTTTTGTTTCGTTTTTTGACCACTTAATAGTCCCACAAGGGGACTATAACAGACATTATTTTTATTGCTTTTAAAATGCAATGCATTATCCCTATAATGCATTGCATTTTAATAGCAATGCTATTTTAACATTGACTTAACTTCATGTGGTGTACCTGTTCAAATTCATAAAAATATTACAAAGATGGGCAAATGGTAAAAAAAACTCCTTGTCCCTTCAGGATGAGCATAAAAGGGACATTATGCCCCTGGCTATTACGAGCTCTTATCTACTTGAATTTAAATGCGTTGTACCCAAACATAAACCATCAAAGACGAGAAGTTCTAGCTCCTGGATAAAATCACATAGTTCCTTATTGATACTTCATAAAATCTTTGGATTTTATAAAGTATCAATAAATGAGTTTGTGATTTTATCCTGGAGTTGAAACTTCTCTTCTTTGCTGTTTATCTGGTTCCTACGCCTTTTCTGTGCTCTGGATAACCCACTGGAACTATTAGTGCCATCTTTGTTTCAAACATAAATCATGTTATCAATTTCTGAAATTATTTACTGGCCAATCTCTAACTGTATTGAAGCTGTTTTCTTTTCATTAAAGCTCTCTATAAGATAATTTCAATCAGATAACCACCGTGACCTGTTAGGGCCCATCATATAAAGATTTTTTTTTAGCTTATTCTCAAAATTCCTGCGTCTTGCTGATGGATGGCCTGCGCTGTCTCATGAGACACAGAATGCTTACCTAAGATAACATCTTCCCAGCACCATCCAGCTACATTTGACCTTGGAAGAACTGCAGCTTGGTAACAGTATTTAAAACTCACCACAGTATTAAGCGGAACATATGTTCAGCCAGTTGACCCTGTGATGACTATCAGGGACCAAACTGGAACAGGATGCCACAAACCTACAATCTGAGAATAATTTTTGCCCTGATAAAAAAAAAAATTATGAATTATGTTTTTAATTTAGAACCTGTATAAAACGGTAATGCTATCCCTTATACTTAGCAAAGATAATGATGTAAAATGCATGCTATAAGGTAGCCATGTTAAAGTCAATGTTTTTTTTCTTTGTAACAAGTGCAACACAACAGTAGACACACACGAGGATATAGCCCCAACATAAAAACTACCGTAATTCAGATACATCAAAGTAAAAAAAAACTGCAATGTTTAAAGGCAGGGAAAGTGTAATTGTAGAGAAATACTAGATGCCCCCGAAGACATTTCTAAATGGGTTCTGTAGTGTGCAACAGTGCAGAATTCCAGCAGCACGCAGCGCTATGCTGGTATATAATTGCAAGGGATGCTCGCACTCCCAGCAGAAACCTCTGGTGATGGATGATAAATGACTTGTTCGCAGGCTGCAAATTTGTCTTCTTGACAGCTGAGTCTGCTTAGAGGTCACAGCCATCTCCCTGATCCCAGAAAGTCAGCAGGAAAAAAATGCAGCGGCTATAGCAAACTTCAACTTCACCGTGACACACTGTCCATATGCTCCATTTAGGCTTCATATGTCAATCTGCTTCATAACATCATATTAATTTCTAAGAAAAAATATGTGAAAATGATTATAACTTACATTAGGCAACACCACTAGGTGAGCAACTAGCCGTAAGCAATTCTTATGACCAAACGAAAAATATTAAAATTCAATGTGAAATGGGCAAAAGCTCATATACTCAGGGCCGTCTTTAACGCGGTGCAAAAAGGGCAGCTGCCCCGGGCCCAGTTGCTCTTGGGGTGCCCAAGGCAGCTGCCTCTTGAGCCCCGCTGGCCACTGCCCACAAATTCAATGACATCGAGTGGCGTGCCTAGGGGGGGGGGGTGTTCCGCCTCGGGTGTCAGGCTGTCCGCTACACAGGGGGTGCTGCCATGCCTGCCTGCGTCCGGGCAGCGAACTGTGAGAGTGAGAGCTGCGATTCTCTTCGGAGAAAGGACCTTAGATGACATCATCACCATGTGACCAGTAACATAGCGATATTACTGGTCACATGGCTATGAGGTAATCAAAGGTCCTTTCTTTCTACCAGGAATGTTGCTGCAGGAGAAGTTTGCCATAATTGTGGAGCTTTTTTTGTAAAGATTACATCAGGAAAAGGTGACAGGGGTATATGCTATTATACTGTAAGCTACTGTATAGTGGGGTGCTGTATAGTGTGGGGTGCTATACTGCTCTACTGTATACTATAGGGTGCTGTATACTGTGGGGTGCTGTATACTATAGGGTGCTATACTGCATACTGTGGGGTGCTGTATACTATAGGGTGCTATACTGCATACTGTGGGGTGCTGTATACTATAGGGTGCTATACTGCATACTGTGGGGTACTGTATACTATAGGGTGCTTTACTGTATACTGTGGGGTGCTGTATACTATAGGGTGCTATACTGCATACTGTGGGGTACTGTATACTATAGGGTGCTATACTGCATACTGTGGGGTGCTGTATACTATAGGGTGCTATACTGCATACTATGGGGCACACTGTAACGTTAGGGTGAGCCGGTGCCCACTTCCAGCCTGAGCCCAGCAGCCAAGAGCACTGATCCTGATCCTGCTGGAGTCTTCAGAACTGGAAGTATTTACAGTAAGTCACTGTACTCTACGAGGTGTGTGTGTTGTGGTGGAGGCCGTGATTGCATGCTAGGGTGTGGAAAGGCGGGATCCAGGGGGCCCAAGTAAATTCTTGCCCAGGGTCCAATCAATATTAAAGACAGCCCTGCATATACTGTAAGCTAAGGAGCTGCTATTGAGAGAAAAAGGAAGGAGGAAACTTTTATTGTTCCTAGTGATTTCTCTAACTTCCAGATTAAGCACTGTTCTTTTCAATGTTTATTAATGTAGTGGGCTTGTTGTAGGCCTACACAGTAGAATTTCAATATTTGCAGATGACACTAAGCTCTGTAAGTGAATCAACACAGAGGAGGATGATATAATATTACAGAGATTTGGGGAAGCTGGAGACTTGGGCAGAGAGAAGGCAAATGAAGTTCAATGTTGACAATGTGGAATTTAGAAAAAGAAAGTGTACAGTTGTGTATTAACTAGATAAAACTGCACTGACAAACACTTGGAATAGTGGCCGACAGTAAACGTAACTTTGGTGACCAGTGCCGAGCGGATGCTGCCAAGACAAATAAATAAAATGAGATCCATCAAAAGATGCTCATGACAAAAACATAGTTTTATCTCCATACAAATCACTGGTCAGACCACACAAGGAATATCGGGGAAGATTTACTAAGGCTACTTTCACACTAGCGTTTTTACTGGATCCGGCAGGGTTCAGCAAAAACGCTTCCGTTGCTGATAATACAACCATCTGCGTCCGTTACGAACGGATCCGGTTGTATTATCTTTAACATTGCCAAGACGGATCCTTCATGAACTCCACTGAAAGTCAATGGAGGACGGATCCGTTTTCTATTGTGTCAGATTGTGTCAGAGAAAACGGATCCGTCCCCATTGACTTGCATTGGGGGTCATGACGGATCTGTCTTGCTCCACATCCCAGGACGGAAAGCAAACCGCAGCATGCTGCGGTTTGCTCTCCGGTGTGAGAATGGAACGGAATGCATTTTGGAGCATTCCGTTCTGTTCAGTTACATTTTGTTCCCATTGACAATGAATGGGGACAAAACGGAAGCGTTTTTTTCAGTATTGAGACGCTATGACGGATCTCAATACCGGAAAATATTAACGCTAATGTGAAAGTAGCCTAATACTGTCTAAAACTAAGCCCACATCAATGATAATTTCACCCAATGAATGAGCGTTTTTGATGTTGGACTGTGTCTGGTATTACAGCTCAGTCCTCATAAGCTGCAACACCAGACACAGGCCATGGATAAGTGTGCCGCTTCCAGAAAAAAAGCATAACTTCATTTTAAAACCTAACCTTTTTCTCTTTCTGATATATTCAACTGGTTATATTAATGAACAAAAACTGTCAATCTTAAAGGGGTTGTCTGGCCTTGACAGTAAGAGAGACATATATTGTTCAAGCCATTGATGGGCTGCAGTGGTCACAGAACAACCTAGCAAGACTGAGAACAAGTAAGTGGTGTTTTTTTTTTAGTTAAGGGGCACAGGTTAGGACCATAGGGTTTTTTGGTTCCATGGCCATACAATCCCTTTAAGGTACCCATACACATTAGTCTAAGTTTATAAAAACAGATGATTTAAACCAATAGGATTGTTCATTGTGTGAAATTTAAAGCACACAACAAATCAAATGAAATATCATTTTAGCCAACTGATGACAAACCATCACTGTCTGAGTAGTTGGTCGTGGTTAAAATTTTTGGCCCATAGCTGGATGAAAGGTGTTTCATTCAAAAACTGTTCACATAAAGATCTTTCATCGCCTGGTTTCATTGAACATGTAAGGGTCCATTCACACCTCTGGTGTGAATTCAGTTGGGCTGTTTCGGCGGACAATGCTGGGAATCGTCCAGACACAAACTGCAATGTGCAGCAGTTTGTGTCCTTCTGATCCTCCACATTGTCTGCCGGAATGCGGCCGGATCTCTGCCTGACCTCATTATACTTAATGGGGCTAGTGGGCATTCTGTCAGCATCAGTGCCGAATTCTAGCAGGCAATTCTCTGCCAGAACAGCCTGCTGGCATTCACAAAGCAGGACCAGTACAGTTTTAAAAAGTGGACAAAGGACAACCATTTGATTATTCTATTACTTTCAGGGAAGTCAAAACAACCATCAATATACTACATTGAATTGTCATTTGAAGATACCTAAAGGTGAAATGGTTGGATAATCTAGCACAATTTAAAACTTCTTAACTCAGCTCCACTGGGGCAGAGCTGTGATCCGTGACTATAGCTTAGCTACAATGCCCACAGGGAGTCTGAGGTGGTCTAAGACACACCTCCTGATTCACCATTGGTTCAGGGAGATGCTTTCTCCGACACCCTGCAGCTCTGGTTCTTCAGACTGGCTGATGTGTATAAACACAAGTGTACCTCACGCTAACCGGGAAGTCAGTGTATGGATTTCCATTTAGTCAATAATTATTCTACAGTACAGATTACTAAACCACCAGTGAGTAAACATAGATTATCAGGTATACAGAGGAAAATGAACAATTTTACGGGGGATTTTATTTGTATCAAAACAACATGTGTGAATAAACCCTCAAGTGAAAAGTCTTCTCTTTACCGAACCATCTACGTTATCAAAGATGATAGATATAAATGATGCCAAATCAAATTGAATTATTTCACTCCCCACTTGAGGTCAACCTCTTAAGGTGTGGACAAACTATAGGGAAGAAGATTAAATATAATAATCATGACCACAATCACACTGAACATCTGCTCAAGAGTCTTCAACTTCCTATAGGAAAGTTTATTGAGATACTTAAATGTTATACGCATTTCTAAGTGTTCAAGTCAGGAAACCATCTTAATTCAGGCATTTCCCATGAAATCATTTGTTGGCAAGTTCCTTTCCTATTTCTATGTTGCTGTGCACTGCCAGACAAGTGTTTAAAATTATACAATGTCATATGACACCTTGCCTTCAAATTTTAAGATGTTCAGAAACACAACCGTTTTATGGTGTTCTATGGGAAAACAAAACTCATGGCCTACATTTATCAATGCATTTGTGCCAATATTTCTTGAAAATTGTGGCAAATAATTGTGTGCATCAAAATTGTGTACATTTTTCACAATTGCTGCCCTACCCACTGGCAGAAAATGTGGGCATAGTAACCTTGGAGAGGACATGGTCTCAGTGTTTCCGACAAATCAAAGTTAATAGACAGAAAATGTCTTGTTTTGTATTAGTTTATTCCTGGCATAGATTACATTTTATGACATTCAAGAAGTAAATAATGTGCCAATTTATGGCACAATTTATTTCCAACAAACTACTGTTTAAAGGGTTTCTGTCACCCCACAAAACTCATTTTTTTTTTTTTTGGATAGTTATATTCCTTATAGCGCGATATAGGAGAATATAATAGTCTTACTTACTTTCATGCGGCCGATTCTTTAGAAAACGAAGTTTTATAATATGTAAATCAGGGCTCTACCAGCAAGTAGGGCGTCTACTTGCTGGTAGCCGCAGCAGAAAACCGCCCCCTCGCCGTGTTGATTGACAGGGCCAGCCGTGATCTCCTCCTCCGGCCGGCCCTGTCAGTATTTCAAAAATCGCGCGCCTCTGGTCATTCGGCGCAGGCGCTCTGAGATGAGGAGGCTCGTCTCCTCAGCACTCCCTCAGTGCGCCTGCGCCGATGACGTCTTCTCTTTCGGTGATGTCATCGGCGCAGGCGCACTGAGGGAGTGCTGAGGAGACGAGCCTCCTCATCTCAGAGCGCCGAATGACCAGAGGCGCGCGATTTTTGAAATACTGACAGGGCCGGCCGGAGGAGGAGATCACGGCTGGCCCTGTCAATCAACACGGCGAGGGGGCGGTTTTCTGCTGCGGCTACCAGCAAGTAGACGCCCTACTTGCTGGTAGAGCCCTGATTTACATATTATAAAACTTCGTTTTCTAAAGAATCGGCCGCATGAAAGTAAGTAAGACTATTATATTCTCCTATATCGCGCTATAAGGAATATAACTATCCAAAAAAAAAAAAAAGACTTTTGTGGGGTGACAGAAACCCTTTAAGACTAGTTATTAAACAGCAGTCTTAATGAATGTAGGCCAAAATGTTATAATGTGGACCCAGACAGTGGCGACAGAATGTTATTTACATTTCTGCATAAATTTGATTTAAAACTACATCCGATTTTCACACAATTCCTAAGAGTAGATAAAGATAACCAAATCAATCAAATGCGGCAAAAAAAAGAGTCATTTCTTTATTGATGAAAATTATCTATCATCACATGTCTGCGAGTGGTAAAAGTATGTGAACCTTTGCTTTCAGTATCTTGTATGACCCTATTGTGCAGCAATAAACGTTTCTGGTAATTGTTGATTAGTCCTGCACATCAGATTGGAGGAACTTTAGCCCATTCCTCAGTACAAAACTCTTAGGACTGTTTCACACGAGCGGATGCCGTGCGTGACATCGGCTCCGTGAATGACAGCCAAGACCCGATGCAGACTGCAGAAGCACGGAGCATTAACATGACTGATAATGCTCCGTGCCTCTCTGTGATCTCTTTACTACGAAATCACAGTGACAACTTTATCTCACTGTGATTTCGTAGTAAAGAGATCACAGAGAGGCACGGAGCATTATCAGTCATGTTAATGCTCCGTGCCTCTGCAGTCTGCATCGGGTCTTGGCACTCTTTCACGGAGCGGATGCCACGCACGGCATCCGCTCGTGTGAAACAGCCCTTATTGTGGTGGCTTTCCTCCCATGAACCGCTGGCTTCAGGTCCTTCCACATAATTTCTATTGGATTAAGGCCAGGACTTGGCCATTACAAAACTTTTACATTATTGTTCTTTAACCATTCTTTGGTAGAATGTCTTGTATGCTTAGGGTCATCTTGCTGCATGAGCCAAGTTCTCTTAAGATTCAGCTCATGGACAGATGTCCTGACATTTTCCTTTACAATTTGCTCATATAATTCATTGTTCCATTAATGATGGCTAACCATCCTGGCCCAGATGCACCAAGACAGGCCCAAACCATGATACTACCATCATCATATTTCATAGATGAGAGAAGGCTTTTATGCTGGAATGCAATGTTTTCTTTTCTCCAAACAAACATTTCTCATTTAAACCAAAAAGTTCTATTTTGGTCTCATCCATGCACAAAACATTGTTCCAATAACTTTCTGGCGAGTCCATGCACACCATTGTTTTTCAGTGACCTGCTGATGGTGGACCCATGAACAATAATATTAGCTATTGTGAGAAAGGACTTTAGTTGCTTAGAGGTTACCTTAGGTTCTTTTGTGACTTTCCAGACTATTGGATGATTTGCTCCTGATAAAATATTTGTTGGTTGATTTGTCTGACTGTGGATTGGTGAAGTCAAAACTCTTTAGAGATGTTTTATAACCCTTTCTAGCCTAATGATCATCAACAACTCTTCTTCTGAGGTCCTCGGAAAATCTCCTTTCTTTATGCTATAATACACTTCAACAAACGTGTGTTGTGAACATCAAAACTCAAGTAAATCAGGTCACCCACTCACACCTAGCAATGGTTGATACTGAAACAGGTAGCCGTACATCTTGGGGGATATTTATTTATTCCAGTGTTTAGTATGCCACTCTTAAAGGGGCATTCCCATCTCAGCCTTTCATTGCCGGGATGGGAATAACCAGAATAAGCTCTGGCCGGGAGTAGGTGGAGATATGGTAAGATTTGTGATTGCTAAGCTCCACTGTTTCTGTAACTGGCATAGCAATGAATAGGAGCTACATAAACATTGGAGCACAACTAACGACACTGTTTCTGTAATTCCCAATTTACCAGAAACACCGTACCTTGCAGTGCTATGCTACAGTGTTTGCTATGGGGGTTATGGAAACAGCAGAGTACAGCAGGCTCAGATGGTGAGAGTGTTGCAAAGGGGCAAAAAGTCACAAATTCTGGTGCAAACTGGGACTTGCACCAACATTTGCTACTTCTCTATGGCTGAAAACTTAAAAGGATTCTCCTGGCTTTTAAAAAAAATCCATTCTATCTTAAGCCATGTGGAACGAAGATCATTTAATAAGTACTTACCTGTCCCTTGTTCTGCAGATGCCGCCATCTCTGCTGCACTCATAAAGGCTACAGGCTCTTCCCTCTGAGTCCCCATCAGATGTGTTCACTTCTTTTCCTGTTCAGCTGCATTTACTATTGTGCAGCTGAACAGGAAAAGAAATGCACCCATCCAGTCGAAATCTGGGCGAAAGAGCCTGCAGCCTGTGTGGGTACAGTGGAAAAGGCGGCAGGAGGTGGAGGAAGGAAGGGGTAAGAACTAATTACATGATCTTCCTTCTACAGAACTGAAGATAGAATAGATTTTTTTTAAAAGCCAGGAGAACCCCTTTAATAAATCCCCTCTTTTGCTTTATAACCAATTTTGTGGAAATTTTGAGAGGTTTACAAATATATTATTCACTTTACTGCTTAGGGCTCATTCACACGACCACGCCGTGTTTTGCGGATCCGCATTTTGCAGAACGGGTGGCCCATTATAGAAATGCCTATTCTTGTCCGCAAAATGGACAAGAATAGGACATGTTCTATCTTTTTTGTGGAACCACGGAACGGAGCAACGCATGCAGTCAGCACATGGTGTGCTGTCCGCATCTTTTGCGGCCCAACTGAAATGAATGGGCCCGCAACCATTCCGCAAAAAAAGAACAGATGCAGGCCCATTCATACAGTCGTGTAAATGATCCCTTAGGCTGAGTTCACACTTCAGTTATTTGGTCAGTAATTTCCTTGAGTTATTTTGAGCCAAAACTAGGTGCGGGTCAAAAACACAGGTGCAGATCTTTCCATTATACCTTATCTCTGAGTAGGCCTCACTACTGGTTTTGGCTCACAATAACTGAAGTGTGAACTCAGCCTTACAATGGTTCATTAAGGCATTCTGCATAGTAAAGTGGAGCTGTCACCAATGTCAGCAGGAACCACTTACTTATGTTTATGGGGACAGCCTGATTGCTCCCTAATGTCTGCCATATAGCAGTTGACCTAGTAAAAAGTATAATACCCCTTAGGCCATTGTGCAGCCGTTGCCGTATTGCGGCCCGCATACAGTGGGTAAGCAATACACGGGCACCAGCTGTGTGCACCCTGCATCATGGATGCTGATCCATTCACTTCAATGGGTCCGCAATCCGAGAGATGCCGTACAGTGGGGATCGGAAGCCCTTGGAAGCACTACAGAGTGCTTCAGTGGTGTTTCTGTCCATGCCTTCGCACCGCAAAAAAATAGAACATGTTCTATTTTTTAACAGTGCGGACGGATCACGGACCCATTCAGGTTGAATAGGTCTCGATCCACCCCGGCCGCCGCATGGATGTTGCCCGTGCATTGGGGACCGCAAATCCACGGACCGGCACACAACGGCTGTGTGCATGAGGCCTTGCCCTCTGATGAAATCTGTATAAGCATGCATTTTTCAGATAAGCAATACATTTTAGTTCAATTGGAAAAAGAGGGGATAAGCCACTTCCAAAGACATCATGGAAACAGATGATTGGACCTTTAGCATATGCCAGTATAGTTTAATCTACAATATTTTCTCATACACTAGAAACAGGTAGCGACTGATAATAAAATCCTAGCAAACCATGGGATTAACCAAAAACTAGACTTGAACATGGTTTGCTATGCTAGCTACAAATTGTAGATAAATAGTAATGGGTAGGAGAGGGGATGTTACCAGATTATCACCCACGGACTGGGGGTTATGTAAATACATGTCAGCTATGTCTGCAGCACAGGAAATTGTTCAGAAAATATACAAATACCGTAGGTTTTACATGCTCTTCAAGCCCAAAAATAAATAAACTCTGCTCTCAAACTACTCACTACTATTGTGATACAAAAAAAAATTGTCACCTATATTTTTATTACTAGTGATAAATATTATTTTTTGTGAATTCTTTTTTATTTTGTGTTGCTAACAGCATTAATAATAATAGTAATCTTTATTTACATAGCGCCAACATATTCCGCAGCGCTTTACAGTTCAGTGGTTCATGTACAAACAGCCATAAATAACATAGCAACAGAGAAGTCAATCATTACAACAAGAGGAACGAGGACCCTGCTCTCAAGAGCTTACAATCTATGAGGAGATAGGGGTGACACAAAAGGTAAAAGTGCTTGTTTTGTACAATGGTTAAGCCATCTTGGGAAAATAGGGGAGTAGATATAAAACTGCATGAGCCGGTCATTAGCCGATATATGAAGTGCACACCCGCAGCCACAGCCAGTGTACTTTGATCATGGACATTAATCCCTCAATTGCAGTGATGGTCAGTTCGCAGTGTTCACCAGCGAACACATGCAGGCTGCCATCTTTAGTAAGGTAGACTCACCCGTGCGGCGATGCACAGGTAAGCCCTTACCTGTGCCGGGAGCCGGTCTGAAATCAAATGCAGTCACCGGGAGCAGGCAGTTCTGAGAACAGCCCAATGAAGGCCCCCGGCGGCTGTTCTCGGAACTGCCTGCTCCCGGTGACTGCATTTGATTTCAGACCGGCTCCCGGCACAGGCACAGGTAAGGGCTTACTAAAGAAGGCAGCCTGCATGTGTTCGCTGGTGAACACTGCGAACTGACCATCATTGCTCAATTGTGACCATGACATCTGCTAAGGGATCATTTACCAGAAGCAGGCTGCTCCAGGTAACGGAATTCCTCCTCACCAAAAAACAAACAAACATTGGAAGATTGCTAGATATTTTACTAAATTTTAGGTCAAAAAGGTCTAATTAACTAATTATTCTTAATGTGTTACACAGGTTAGGGGTCATGTTTCTTTGCTAATGCTCTCTTCGGACTATTCCTCAGGAATGTCCACTGTGCCTCTTGTGGACTTATGACTATGTTTCACACATACACAAAAATGAGTTCCTGTTAACTCACTCGAGATCACTGGAATCTAAAACAACATCTGTAACAAATTATTTTTCTGGCCTCAGGTAAAATGTAGACTTTACCACTGTACGCTTTCATATAATGAACAAGTTCTCCATTCAAGAATCAAATTGATGAAGATGTTTCGCTATTGGCGAGTCATAGAAAAATCAGTGATTGCAGGGAACATTAGTACTTTTCATCTCAAAATTTTGGCTCTTTCTCAATATCCTCAAAAATAGTGTGTTGCATTTCCTAGAAAACTTATTTAAACCCAATCTTTTTGACTTTCAAAATGAAACAAATCTAAGCTGAAGGAAAACAGCAATCCCTGCTGTATAGTCTCTTGAACACTGTAGTCTTTGTCTAGTTCATATAAGGAAGCTTAAATGAGGCTGGAGTAAAGTTACTAGGTTATTTAGGGTTGAAGTGAGGATGCAAAATAGGAGACCTCCTATCCATGTAGAGAAGAAACCTATAGTACTATAAAGATACAAACAAATAACCAAATCGTGGTAGAACACTAGCAGCCTAGTCAAATACCATGAGGTCTAATATAGGTCCCTATAAATAACTGCAATAAACACCAAAAAAGTTCAGCTCTGGAGCTCTCCTTTCTAAAACGTTAACTTATGAAAGCATACGCCTGTTAAACAGATAACCAATGTCCATAATAGTCCATTTTAGAGCAGATATCCTCAATACATCCACACATCATCAATGCAAGGCGACTTTATCTCTTCTTTGGCATTTTAAGCCTTGATGCTGACCTTTCCATTTACCACAGATACTCTCTGGGAGAAAACTCCTGAAAGCGTAAAGTCCATCACTAGGTGTTCAGTGCTAGTGTAGATCAGGAGACTGAACACCTGGTGGTGCTTTCAGGAGTATGGGGATCACGAAATCTGCTCTAAAGTATGGACCCTGGTTATCTGCTTAAGGCTACTTTCACACTTGCGGCAGGATGGATCCGACAGGCTGTTCACCATGTCGGATCCGTCCTTCCGCTATTTCGCCGTGCCGCCGGACCGCCGCTCCGTCCCTATTGACTATAATAAAGTCCTGCATGTCCGACTTTTTAGTCTGGCGGCTTTCGCCATGCTGCGTCGGAGCTCCGCCCCCGTCCCCATTATAGTCAATGGGGACGGAGCGGCAGTCCGGCGGCACGGCAAAATAGCGGAAGGATGGATCCGACATGGTGAACAGCCTGTCGGATCCGTCCTGCCGCAAGTGTGAAAGTTGATACTTTTGGTACCATGGAAATATGTAGGTATTCCTACTCTACACAGTACACACAAGACAAATAAGGGGATTAATTGTGTCCATCAGATTATTTTCTTTTCAAGTAGATTGAATGTCTGACTGGTTCCTTTAAGTAATACTGTTACCCACATTTGGTAAATACATAGTATTAATAGCTTGTTTTATATAAAGCCTATATTCACCCATGTAAACCTACCAAATTGGTTCGCTAAAGTTTAAAGGGGTTGTCCATGATTAAAAAAAATGAAATTGTAGGAAATGTGATAAAATAATAAAATAAACTATATATGTTTAAATCCTCACTGCTCCAGCAATGCTGCTCTAAAGGTCACTGCTTCCTTTTCTGCAGCGATGACAAGTCATACATGTGTCCACTGTAGCCAATCCCAATGTTAGGGAAAGTTTACATCACGTTTTTTTTCTAAACCAGTGATGCCCAACCTACGGCATGAAGGCGTGTCATGCGGCCCGCGCAGTGACCGGACTTTATCAGCGCAGGGCGCGCTGCGAACGGAACAGGCAGCAAAGTGATGCTGCCTGTGCCTGCAATCTCCCCGCCCAGCCCCGCATCCTATCTAATTTATTCACTGCACTTGCCTCTGTGAAATTGAAGAGAAGCGCCGTAATCTCGCACAGGCACACTGGCAGAGGCATCGAAGTGCGCATGCACCGTCTTCCTGGCCTCTGCCAGTGCGCCTGTGCGAGATTACGGCGCTTCTCTTCAATTTCACAGAGGCAAGTGCAGTGAATAAATTAGCTAGGAGGCGGCGCTGGGCGGGGGGGGATATCTGTGGAGGACACTGAAGGGGGGGATCTGTGGAGGACACTGAAGGGGGGGATCTGTGGAGGACACTGAAGGGGGGGATCTGTGGAGGACACTGAAGGGGGGGATCTGTGGAGGACACTGAAGGGGGATCTGTGGAGGACACTGAAGGGGGGGATCTGTGGAGGACACTGAAGGGGGTATCTGTGGAGGACACTGAAGGGGGGATCTGTGGAGGACACTGAAGGGGGGATCTGTGGAGGACACTGAAGGGGGGGATCTGTGGAGGACACTGAAGGGGGGATCTGTGGAGGACACTGAAGGGGGGATCTGTGGAGGACACTGAAGGGGGGGATCTGTGGAGGACACTGAAGGGGGGATCTGTGGAGGACACTGAAGGGGGGGATCTGTGGAGGACACTGAAGGGGGGATCTGTGGAGGACACTGAAGGGGGGGATCTGTGGAGGACACTGAAGGGGGTATCTGTGGAGGACACTGAAGGGTGGATCTGTGGAGGACACGGAAGGGGGGATCTGTGGAGGACACTGAAGGGGGGGATCTGTGGAGGACACTGAAGGGGGGATCTGTGGAGGACACTGAAGGGGGGTATCTGTAGAGGACACTGAAGGGGGGATCTGTGGAGGACACTGAAGGGGGGATCTGTGGAGGACACTGAAGGGGGGATCTGTGGAGGACACTGAAGAGGGGGATCTGTGGACGACACTGAAGGGGGGGATCTGTGGACGACACTGAAGGGGGAGATCTGTGGATGACACTGAAGGGGGGGATCTGTGGACGACACTGAAGGGGGGGATCTGTGAATGACACTGAAGGGGGGGGATCTGTGGACGACACTTAGGGGGGGGATCTGTGGACGACACTTAGGGGGATGTTGGGGTGGGAGGTCCTGGAGGGGTGTTTGGGTGGGAGCTCTGGAAGGGGTGGGAGGTCCAATAGGTATGTGGGGGTGGAAGATCCGGGAGGGGGGGGCCCATAATTTTTTTTGCTATGGGGCCCAGTCATTTCTAGCTACGCCCCTGATTGTTAAGATTAGGCGGGCACTGTAGCGATAGAGCGCCCTGCTGTAGGAGAAGCCGGCGGGAAATAAAAGGAGGAGAGGCCAGCTCCTGGTGGTGTCGGGCACACGGCGCAAGCATGGCGGTGGAGGATCTGACTGAAGCCTAAAGACCAGACATCAAGGTAGACCTGCAGAAGAAGGTGACAGCGCAGTATGTGATGTATACATGTGTGTAATGTATGTAGTGCAGTGTGTGATCATCACATACTGCACTACATACATTACACACATGTATACATCACATGCCCCCTCACAGTAATAATGCCCAGATATGTGCCCCCTCACAGTAGTTATGCCAGATATGTGCCCTCTTCACAGTAGTAATGCTCACTCGTGCCCCCTCACAGTAGTTATGCCCTGATATGTACCCTCCTCACAGCTCACAGTAGTTATACCCTGATATGTGCCCTCCTCACCGTAGTTATACCCTGATATGTGCCCTCCTCACAGTAGTTATGCCCAGATATGTGCCCCCTCACAGTAGTTATGCCAGATATGTGCCCTCTTCACAGTAGTACTGCTCACACGTGCCCCCTCATAGCGTTTGTATTTCTTTCTGGCTAAGCTACCTGGTTCCGGCCCGCAAAATTTATACCAAGTCTAGTGCGGCCCTCAGACGAAAAATGGTTGGGCACCACTGTTCTAAACCAAGTATATACAGTTGCAAGAAAAAGTATGTGAACCCTTTGGAATTATATGGATTTCTGCACAAATTGGTCATAAAATGTGATCTGATCTTCATCTAAGTCACAACAATAGACAATCACAGTCTGCTTAAACTAATAACACACAAAGAATTAAATGTTACCATGTTTTTATTGAACACACCATGTAAACATTCACAGTGCAGGTGGAAAAAGTATGTGAACCCCTAGACTAATGACATCTCCAAGAGCTAATTGGAGTGAGGTGTCAGCCAACTGGAGTCCAATCAATGAGATGAGATTGGAGGTGTTGGTTACAGCTGCCCTGCCCTATAAAAAACACACACCAGTTCGGGGTTTGCTTTTCACAAGAAGCATTGCCTGATGTGAATGATGCCTCGCACAAAAGAGCTCTCAGAAGACCTACGATTAAGAATTGTTGACTTGCATAAAGCTGGAAAGGGTTATAAAAGTATCTCCAAAAGCCTTGCTGTTCATCAGTCCACGGTAAGACAAATTGTCTATAAATGGAGAAAGTTCAGCACTGCTGCTACTCTCCCTAGGAGTGGCCGTCCTGTAAAGATGACTGCAAGAGCACAGCGCAGACTGCTCAATGAGGTGAAGAAGAATCCTAGACTGTCAGCTAAAGAATTACAAAAGTCTCTGGCATATGCTAACATCCCTGTTAGCGAATCTACGATACGTAAAACACTAAACAAGAATGGATTTCATGGGAGGATACCACAGAGGAAGCCACTGCTGTCACAAAAAAAAAACATTGCTGCACGTTTACGGTTTGCACAAGAGCACCTGGATGTTCCACAGTAGTACTGGCAAAATATTCTGTGGACAGATGAAACCAAAGTTGAGTTGTTTGGAAGAAACACACAACACTATGTGTGGAGAAAAAGAGGCACAGTACACCAACATCAAAACCTCCTTCCAACTGTGAAGTATGGTGGTGGGGGCATCATGGTTTGGGGCTGCTTTGCTGCGTCAGGGCCTAGACGGATTGCTATCATCGAAGGAAAAATGAATTCCCAAGTTTATCAAGACATTTTGCAGGAGAACTTAAGGCCATCTGTCCACCAGCTGAAGCTCAACAGAAGATGGGTGTTGCAACAGGACAACGACCCAAAGCATAGAAGTAAATCAACAACAGAACAGAATTACTCCTGACCGTTGTGCACGTCTGATCTGCAACTACAGGAAACGTTTGGTTGAAGTTATTGCTGCCAAAGGAGGTTCAACCAGTTATTAAATCCAAGGGTTCACATAATTTTTCCACCTGCACTGTGAATGTTTACATGGTGTGTTCAATAAAAACATGGTAACATTTAATTCTTTGTGTTATTAGTTTAAGCAGACTGTGATTGTCTATTGTTGTGACTTAGATGAAGATCAGATCACATTTTATAACCAATTTGTGCAGAAATCCATATCATTCCAAAGGGTTCACATACTTTTTTTTGCAACTGTATGATTGAATAAGAAAAAAGGTATTGAAATGTATTCTTCAGCATGGAATGGACCCAATATAGTCTTTTAACTACATTTAACCTCCTTTATTTCAGCATTTTTTTTTTTCCGCATAATGCATGCATTAAGTGTTTACTTTATTTTTTGTAGAAAAGAAAATAAATAAATTAAGAAACCCCTATAACCCTCACACTGCTTCCAGTGTTTCAACAACCTTAAAGGGTTTCTACCACTTCGTTTTCACATAATTAGCTTTCAGACACTAGCGATCCGCTAGTGTCTGCGCTACCAAGCAATCCTAATATAATAGCTTATTGTGCAGCCGTTTCGCTAAAAAACGAACTTATATTGATATGCTAATGAGCCTCTAGGGGCTATGGGGGCGTCATTAGCACCTAGAGGCTCGGTCTACCTTCACAAACTGCCGTCGCCCAGCGCGTCCCTCCAGCCCGCCCATCTCCTCCGGAAAGCGATCCTCCCGGTGAGCCAGCGGACGAATTCTCGCGCATGCGCCGTGCGCGTCTGTCTTCGGTGCATGCGCAGTGAATGTCTGACCGCTCCCTGCTCAGACATCTCCACTGCGCCTGCGCTGATGCTGTCATAGTGCTCCGAGGAACAGGCGCAGTGAAGATGTCTGTGCAGAAAGCGGTCAGACATTCACTGCGCATGCGCCGAAGACAGACGCGCGCGGCGCATGCGCGAGAATTCGTCTGCTGGCTCACAGGGAGGATCGCATTCCGGAGGAGATGGGCGGGCTGGAGGGACTCCCTGGGCGGCGGCAGTTTGTGAAGGTAGACCGAGCCTCTAGGTGCTAATGACGCCCCCATAGCACCTAGAGGCTCATTAGCATATCAATATAAGTTCATTTTTTAGCGAAACGGCTGCACAATAAACAGTTATATTAGGATTGTCTGGGAGAGCAGACACTAGCGGATCGCTAGTGTCTGAAAGCTAATTATGTGAAAACTAAGTGGTAGAAACCCTTTAATTGAGACAAAGGGTATATGGTTTCATATTTAAAAAAATATACAAATATCTGCACATATGTTTAATGTAAAAATAAAAATAGAGGCCAAGAATGGCATACTTTTTCTTGATGTTTTTGTGCAAGTGCATATATTAACCATACATGCCAAATGTAGGAATAAAATGTGATGTTAACAGGGCCATACTAATACTAAAACCCCTCTAGGGCTCCCACATACTCCAAACCCCAAAAATAATAATCCCATGGGTCAATATAGAGAAGAAAAGAAGAAATGTTCTCAGTTGAGCAATGCAGGAACGTACAATGAGCACTGCATCTTATTTAAAGCTACAGGTATGACTGCGAAACAAAACGACAGTCTCTCAAATATATACTGAAGCTTAGGTCTCAATTAAGTGTTTATGGGGTGGGAAAAATGTATACACATGGATTTTAGCATCTGATTGTAAGAGTTGCTGCATTGTTAAAGAGAATATTTGGCAGCAAGAATCAAAGGCTCTTTCAGGAGGCAACTATGTCTGGGTTTCCATTTTCATTTGATTGTGGGTCACTCTCCCTGTGAAGTGGTTAATATGTTCCAGTGATACACAGAGGAACCAGTTTGCCCAGTGAGTCCTCATGACCTTGTAGTCGACAGCCAAGTACAATATCTTATTATTTCTCACCTTCTTTGAAGAGAACACTGAGAAAAGTGGCAAGAAAAAGGCTGTGCTTCAGACTCATAAAATTCAAAGAAAAGGCAGAAACTGTTTTTCAGGATATGTGTCTGACCTTGGCTTTTCTCCAGCCAATTTTAAAGAAAGACTCATTATTTCCCACCTTGTCTGTTGAGGGACGTCAACGATAACATGTCAGTCACTGTCACAAGTGTTATGCAGCTCTCAGCGACTTCATTGTTTTGAGGTTAAAGAGTTACTTTGATTGGTTGTCTTTTATTCCCTGAGCCCTAAGACATTAAAAATCCTCAATCATATGATAAATTGTTCTTATCAGAGCAATATGGCAACTCCAAATTTATACTTTGCTAAGGAAAAATGAAAGATTGAGGCAAACATCATTGTTCTTCCAGTGCCTAGTATGACACCTTCAGGGTTTCAACGTCTACCTAATCAATGACATCTATGCTCAGACAAAAATCTATCTGTGTGTATACTGCTGGCTCTTACTACCTCCACCGAGTGCTAGCTCTACCACTAAACTTCTCATTACAGCTGTATAATCTTTTCCTAGCTGCTGCTGTTTCCGTGTGTGAGACAGTTGGGAGAACAGGATCTCCTCTTCTCTATGTGAAAGTGTGGTTAACATCGAAGCAGGTAGCCTCCTGCTCCCTCCTTCTTCCCCTCTCCTCTACATAGACTTCTATGGGCAACAGCTGTAACCTGATCCCTCATATCCATCTAATTCAGAGTGACGGGGAGGAGAGGAGTCTGATAAGAGGAGGGAAAAAAGCATTTTTCTCAAATAGAATAAATTACAAAGTATATTTTCTTTATTTACAGTCAGGTCCATAAATATTGGAACATCGACACAATTATAACATTTTTGGCTCTATACACCACCACAATGGATTTGAAATGAAACGAACAAGATGTGCTTTAACTGCAGACTGTCAGCTTTAATTTGAGGGTATTTACATCCAAATCAGGTGAACGGTGCAGGAATTACAACAGTTTGCATATGTGCCTCCCACTTATTAAGGGACCAAAAGTAATGGGACAATTGGCTTCACAGCAGTTCCATGGCCAAGTGTGTGTTATTCCCTCATTATCCCAATTACAATGGGTCAAAAAGCCCATATACCAAGTGTGAGTGCTGCAGCCAAACACTGGCCTCAATAGTCTAATGTTTTATAATGCTGAGGGCAATGATTGACTACAGTGCTCATGTGCAGTATACAGGGACGTCATCACTGCAGATAAGAACATGAAAGCAGGCGCAGGCCTTTTCATAACTTTTGTGGATCCACCACTGCTTCCTTGCTGTCTTACATTTAGACCTTTTTCTACACCTTCCCCGTCCACTTTTTTAGCGGGGAGTGAGTGTGGAGAAGTCACAGAAGGCGTAGTTCAGCTTCATAAATGACCCCCTCGGTTTTTAAGGGGGTTGTCTCACTTCCTCCTTTCAGTGATGCCCTGAATTTACGGCGCTGTAGGGGGGCGGTGCCTGCTTGCATGGTGGATGGCACAGGCAAGTGGCACTAGGGTGATGTAATCCTGCCCTTGCCTGTTCCTGCACACTCCCAAGACTGCTAGTGAATCATATTTATTAGCCGGTTCGGTGCTGGCAGATTGTGAAAACCAGCTAGCTATAGCAAGCATGGTTGCAATAATTTGCTTGTTGTTTTTCCATAATCTCCCCCCTCCTTTGCACAAGATAAAAAGCCTCATGTATACACAGACTGCGGGTCTGCCCTCATCTGGTACATATATACATATATATTGTATACACTGACTGCAGGACTAGAACAGCAGTCTGTGTATACAACATACAGTTGCAAGAAAAAGTATGTGAACCCTTTGGACTGATATGGATTTCTGCACAAATTGGTCACAAAATGTGATCTGATCTTCATCTAAGTCGCAACAATAGACAATCACAGTCTGCTTAAACTGATAACACACAAATAATTAAATGTTACCATGTTTTTATTGAACACACCATGTAAACATTCACAGTGCAGGTGGAAAAAGTATGTGAACCCCTAGACTAATGACATCTCCAAGAGCTAATTGGAGTGAGGATTCAGCCAACTGGAGTCCAATCAATGAGATGAGATTGGAGGTGTTGGTTACAGCTGCCCTGCCCTATAAAAAACACACACCAGTTCTGGGTTTGCTTTTCACAAGAAGCATTGCCTGATGTGAATGATACCTCGCACAAAAGAGCTCTCAGAAGACCTACGATTAAGAATTGTTGACTTGCATAAAGCTGGAAAGGGTTATAAAAGTATCTCCAAAAGCCTTGCTGTTCATCAGTCCACGGTAAGACAAATTGTTTATAAATGGAGAAACTTCAGCACTGCTGCTACTCTCCCTAGGAGTGGCCGTCCTGTTAAGATGACTGCAAGAGCACAGCGCAGACTGCTCAATGAGGTGAAGAATAATCCTAGAGTGTCAGCTAAAGACTTACAAAAGTCTCTGGCCTATGCTAACATCCCTGTTAGCGAATCTACGATACGTAAAACACTAAACAAGAATGGATTTCATGGGAGGATACCACAGAGGAAGCCACTGCTGTCCAAAAAAAACATTGCTGCACATTTACAGTTTGCACAAGAGCACCTGGATGTTCCACAGCAGTACTGGCAAAATATTCTGTGGACAGATGAAACCAAAGTTGAGTTGTTTGGAAGAAACACACAACACTATGTGCGGAGAAAAAGAGGCACAGCACACCAACATGAAAACCTCATCCCAACTGTGAAGTATGGTGGTGGGGGCATCATGGTTTGGGCTGCTTTGCTGCATCAGGGCCTGGACGGATTGCTATCATTGAAGGAAAAATAAATTCCCAAGTTTATCAAGACATTTTGCAGGAGAACTTAAGGCCATCTGTCCACCAGCTGAAGCTCAACAGAAGATGGGTGTTGCAACAGGACAACGACCCAAAGCATAGAAGTAAATCAACAACAGAATGGCTTAAACAGAAGAAAATACGCCTTCTGGAGTGGCCCAGTCAGAGTCCTGCCCTCAACCCGATTGAGATGCTGTGGCATGACCTCAAGAAAGGGATTCACACCAGACATCCCAAGAATATTGCTGAACTGAATCAGGAATGGCCAAGAATTACTCCTGACCGTTGTGCACGTCTGATCTGCAACTACAGGAAACGTTTGGCTGAAGTTATTGCTGCCAAAGGAGGTTCAACCAGTTATTAAATCCAAAGGTTCACATACTTTTTCCACCTGCACTGTGAATGTTTACATGGTGTGTTCAATAAAAACATGGTAACATTTAATTCTTTGTGTGTTATTAGTTTAAGCAGACTGTGATTGTCTATTGTTGTGACTTAGATGAAGATCAGATCACATTTTATGACTAATTTGTGTAGAAATCCATATCATTCCAAAGGGTTCACATACTTTTTCTTGCAACTGTATATAATGAGTATGTGCTGAGTCCAACCAGTGAAGATATGAGGTGGCCGGGACAGAAGCTGTTGCGCATGCGTGTCTATGGCCGGCTTCCCTCTAGTTAGTGTTCAAGAGCCGCCGCTGCTGTTTGATTGCAGGATGGCCATAATCACTGGACACCAGCTGTTTATAATACCATGGAGGCATTATAGAAAATCAATATATATGAGTAAGTGGCTTATATTGACATTGTCCACATGATAACTGCCATTTGTTCAAGTGAAACAACCCCTTTAAGCCCAAATGACCATCAGTATGGTTGGCACAAATGGTGGAAAAACAATAATCGCGCTAAATCTATAAAAAAAAAAATTGTGAGTGTGCTGTCATTATTTATACTGAAACACCATGAAATAAAAATAGCTATATGATGTAAAGATCTCCTAGAAACTGCATGGAGGGCTAGTTCAGGTCACAGATTGTTAAAGAAAAATGATTTTAGAGGATTGAAAGTAGTAAAGACGGGTGTCAAGGAGAAGCACTGGTAAACTCCGAGACCTGTCATCCTCTTTTGTCAGTGGTCGTGCGGCACTGGTTGTCACCAGCGGCTTGTCATCTAATTACACGCCCAGGTTTACACCTGTCCGTCTGCAGCCAACATAAATCAATATAGACTGACATAAACTGAGAGCAGCTCATCTGATCATCACTACCAGTGAGTGCGAAAGTGACAACAAATGGAATAGGTCAGATTTTATTTAAAATAGAAAAAGATTAAAAGTATGCCTTAATTATATACATTGCTGTCTTTTTACCATTCTTTTATGGTTTATATTCACCTGCATGTCATGCAATTCAAAAATTCTGACTAAATCGTCTTATCGTCTTTTCTAGATGAATTATTTAAATGTTAATACTGTAAAAAAAAAAAATGTGAAAAATGTTAACATTTTTAATATTGACTGTAAACTATGCGTTTTCTTTGGTGTACATAAAAAAAGTATGAGGAAATGGCCAACACAAGCTGTAACACATTAAACCAACCAGCAGGAAGGAGAGCAGAATAGTGGCACCCAGCATTTCTTAGAATACAGTCTTTATTCCATGTGATTAAAACATTAACGGTACAAAGGAATAACTGGTTAAGGCGGATTTAGGTAGGTAGATTGTCGGGTACGAACGTTCCTGGGAACGCTCGTTGCCAACAATCTGCCCGTGTAAAGATGTAGCCTATTACCCGACGAATGAGCGAAACTCTCGTTCATCGGGTGAACTGATCGTTAATGCAGACACATAAATTATCGTTTCTGGGCAGCAGATCGTGCTGTCTAAACAGTACTCTGCCGCCCAGAAACAATGCAGCTCTCTGAGGACCAGGGATTGCAATAGCTACCCCTCGTCCTCATACTCTGGAGGTGATTGCTGCATGTAAAGGCAGTGCTTCACCTTCACTCAACAAGCAGCTGACAATGAGCTGCTCATCTGCTGCTGCACCTTAAGGCCTCTTTCACACTACAGTATGTCGATTTCAGTGTTTTGCGTTCCGTTTTTCACAGATCCGTTTTTCTGTTTCCGTTGAGTTTCCGTTTCGGTTTCGTTTTTCGGTTCCATTTTTCCGTATGGCATATACAGTATACAGTAATTACATAGAGAGAATTGGGCTGGGCATAACATTTTCAATAGATGGTTCCGCAAAGAACGGAACGGATACGGAAGACATACGGATGCATTTCCGTATGTGTTCCGTTTTTTTTTTTGCGGACCCATCGACTTTAATGGAGCCACGGAACGTGATTTGCGGCCAAATATAGGACATGTTCTATCTTTCAACGGAACGGAAAAACGGAAATATGGAAACGGAATGCATACGGAGTACATTCCGTTTTTTTTTTTCGGAACCATTGAAATGAATGGTTCCGTATACGGACCGTATACGGAACGCAAAAAACGGCCCGCAAAACGGAAAAAAAAAACCGGTAGTGTGAAAGAGGGCTAACACTAAGGCTCCATTCACACGTCCGTGGTGTGTTGCGGACCCGTAAATTGCGGATCCACAACACACCCGCCCGGCACCCCTATAGAAATGCCTATTCTTGTCCGCAAGCTGCAGACAAGAATAGGACATGTTTTATCTTTTGCGGAGCTGCGGACCTGAAGATCGGGCCCACGCTCCGCAAATGCGGATGCTGACAGCACACTGTGTGCTGTCCGCATCCATTCCGTCCCCATAGAAAATGAATGGGTCCGCACCCGTTCCGCAAAATTGCGGAACGGATGCGGACCCATTTGCGGACGTGTGAATGGAGCCTAAAGCTGCTTTTCATTAGGCTACACATCTTCTGTTGAGAGACCTTGTCCTAGCTAAGCCAGTTCTCTCTGCTTTGCATTATGAAAAGTAATCCCCGTGAAACAGGTGTCTGCAGATGAGGTACTGGCTTGACTATAAACCTAAGATGTCTCAAGGCCAGTTAAAAACTTACTGACTTCTAGGACAGCTACCTTCCAAATGGTGGCAATAAAAGCACAGCTTTCTTTTCTTAGAAAAAAGATCTAATTTGCATACGTTTTTCACAAAGAAGCATTTCATGGCCTAAGACTCCTGATGCCTACAAGGTGCTTGCCAATGGTACCCCCTAGAGCCATAAACAGACATGGTCTGCCCTAAACCAGTCTGAAGTCCACTGATGTAAAATAATATATTCAGGAACTTTTACCCTGCTCTCAAACACAAATCTAAAAGGTGGTGCAATACTTTAAAAGACGGAGAAGTGGTTGAAAACAAAAAATGCTTTATTTATTTTTCAAGGCGATAACAGTTTTTAATGAATAGATAGGGTTGTTTGGTTTAGTCAACCCCTTCTCATTCCCAATCTGGAAATATGTAGCTAATAAATGTAACAGAGAAGTTTTAACAACAGCTTGCCAGGTTGGGAAACAACATCTGGTTAATTTTTCTTTACTAATGTAGCATTCAACCAATTTGAGTTGATTAAAGCCAGATATACTGGAACTGGGTAAGCCCAACGCTGGAGAATACTTTTTCTGGTTGCAGTACCTCAAATATAAAGATGAGAGAGCTATCACTTTGGCCTTGTCAATGTCCATGAAAATATTAAACATTGAAATATACCTGAAAGGATATATTAAATGTATTTAAAAGGCGGTTACTCACTATGTTCCACAGTGTTTCTGGAAGTGCCCGAATGGCATTTGGCACAGGTAGAACTTACAGAATTAAACATCTTAGACTGCAGGTAATGTAGGCCCTATGGAAGATCAATAAAAACTCCTCCTGATAACTACTTACAACTATGACTTTATTAAACGGTGTTGTCACCTCTAGAATAGTTTTTGTGTCTAACATTGGAATGTGTGAGATCCATTTAGCAAGTCCCAAATGTATCTGTGACAAATCAATATATTGTCTAATGACTCTGTAAATCATACTGGTGTAGACAAACCCCCCTAAAAAAATGTTAAAATGTATGATCAATTATATATTGAGGTAGATTTTATAATACATGAGTAACTACACTTACCTCAATACATATAAAGACAAGGTTCAGATAAGGGTACTTTCACACTAGCGTTTTTCTTTTCCGGCACTGAGTTCCGTCAAAAGGGCTCAATGCTGGAAAAGAACTGATCAGGATTATCCCCATGCATTCTGAATGGAGAGTAATCCGTTCAGGATGCATAAGGATGTCTTCAGTTCAGTCATTTTGACTGATCAGGCAAAAGATAAAACTGTAGCATGCTACATCTCCGTCAAAAAAAACTGAAGACTTGCCTGATCCGGCATTTTTTTCCATAGGAATGTATTAGTGCCAGATCCGGCATTCAAAATACCGGAAAAAAATAAATGCCGGATCCGTTTTGCCGGATGACAACGGAAAGACGAATCCAGCATTTCAATGCATTTTTCTGACTGATCAGGCATTTTTAGGACTGATCAGGATCCTGATCAGTATTACAAATGCCATCAGTTGGCATACGTTTTGCCGGATCACTCTGCCGCAAGTGTGAAAGTAGCCTAAGGCTACTTTCACACTAGCGTTGTTTAAATCCGGCGTTCAATTCCGACACCGGAATTGCCCGCCGGATCCGTAAAAACGTGTGAAAACGGATTACATTTGAATCCTGATCAGGATTTTGATCACAATGAAAAAATGCATTGGAAAAACCGGATCCGCCATTTATGGACTTTAACTTTTTTTCACATTTTCCGGGTTTAACATGCAAAAGCCGGATCCGGTTTGACTGAACACACGGCGCCGGATACGGCGTTAATGCAAGTCAATGGGAAAAAGACCGGAACCGGCATTCAGTCAAAGTGTTCAGGATTTTTGGCCGGAGGTAAAAATACAACATGCTACGGTTTTCTGAAAAGCCTGAACAGTCAAAAAGACTGAACTAAAGACATCCTGATGCATCCTGAACGGATTACTCTCCATTCAGAATGCATTAGAATAAAACTGATCAGTTCTTTTCCGGATTTGAGCCCCTAGGATGGAACTCAGCGCCGGAAAAGAAAAACGCTAGTGTGAAAGTACCCTGACAGGGCCCACTAATAACACAAATTAACCAAACAAAAAACAGACCAATTGGATGACACACATAAACACCTGCAGTATTCCAGAGCAGGGGGTACTTGCAAATTGTTTGCTGTTTAATGCTTGTCATGTTATTTAATGTTATTTTATGTTCTGTATACCCAACATGGTTATGATGGAAGTAACAGAGTTAACCAACTCTTGACACAGCCCCCTACAGGAAGCTTGAGTGTAGAACCTGGTTCCAACCCTTGCTAAGTCTAGAGAGTTCCAGATAGTAAAGGAAGAATGAGGAAGCAACAAAAGGTACTCCATTCATCACAAGCATGAACTTAAACTACAGAGACTCACAGATCTCTGGATGATCTACAGAAAGTAAAAGAGAGAGAGAGAGACAAGAAGGTTCAGACATCTTCATGGCTGAGCATTGAAGTCAGTAAGGTATCCTGCTACCTAAGCTACTTAGACTTTACTTCAGTGAGGGCAATACTGTCAAGACACCCATTACACTTGGACATGACTTGGCCAGTCGTATCTTTAAAAAAACGCCAGTACACCAGCTATAGATTCTGCAAAAAGAGACTTAAGAAAGACACAGAGGAAAGAGTATGATAATTTCCATCCTTCCTCAAATCCAAACAATCCATACAAAACCATCTGGGGAGATTTGTATTGTATATTGTGGGAACTGTGTTTTTGCTATCATTGAATGTTCTACAACTCCCATTTTGCACAACAGTAAAGAGACATTATTCTGGCCTGGTTACTGACTCCCGCACCATACGTCGGCCGCCATTGCACGCTACACGACCTGCCTTTTACCCATACAAACACTTAACATCACAGGCACCCCTACTATCATCAGGCAGGAGACCCAGAACCAAGATGTGGCCCAAGGGCAGAAAGGGTGAGAGGACAGCCATTGTGATTAACTGTGACAGCCAGAGCCACTACCACTCCTATCTTCATCTCCTCCTGGGATTGCTGCACACCCCAACTTCACAGTCGCTTTCTCCAGGATTTATACTTTTTAGGATGCCACTATTTATGTGGTTGTTTGCCTGTTATTATATGTGTTGTTTTAATATGATATAATTAATAAAGATACCTTTTTATTCTATTGGCAATGTCCTTTGTGTGTACCGGTATTTGTAGTGTTAATACATGAGTAATGTAACTACGTATTTGTAGACATCATCTGTTTCTCACTTAGTAAAGGTCTAAAAAAAAAAAACAGTAAGTGGTTTGGGGGTCCCCCCTCATTCAGCTGCTGGCAGAGAATCTATATATGCTACAAGTTGTATGCCGTATCTATAGGTTGTTCAGGATTCGAATTTTACTTGGCCTACTTTATTCATTTTACACATATAAAAATAGTCCTGTACAGCGTAGCTAAGAATAAATGAAAAGGATGTCAGAAGTGTTAATAGACTGCTGAAGAAAGCAGTGAAGCTGGTGTCTTTTGCTCCATCTTGTGACAGGTCATATTATACACTAGGGAACGTATTGCGTTTACCATGTGCACTCAAGCTTTAAAACGACAGGGATCAAAGAATACATCAGTGGGAAATTCTTGCAGAGAGATTGCTAGCAATGTAAAAGCAGCCACTTACAGGTAAAACAGGGCACAACATTCAGACCAGATTTATATGAATAAATATCCAGTTAGATTGTTGAACAATAAAGTGTGGAGGTACCCAATACCATGATCTTGTCATTACTCTTTAAGGGCTCATGCACACATATGTATTTTTTTTCCGTGTCCGTTAAGTTTTTTTTTTTTTGCAGCCCGTATGCGGAACTATTCATTTTTAATGGGACCGCAAAAAAATAGAAATGACTCTATGTGCATTCCCTATCCTTATGCCCGCAAGTCCGTTCTGCAAAAAAAAATAGAACATGTCCTATTCTTGTCCATTTTGCAGACAAGGACAGGCATTGTTACAATGGATTCACAAAAAATACAGACATCACATGGATGGCATCTGTTTTTATTTTGCGGATCAGTGTTTTGCGAACAATAGTTATCCCCTATCCAGAGCATAAGGGATGTCTGATCATAAGGGAGCTTAACAATGGGACAGTCAGAATTACCAAAACGGGGTTCTGTGTTCCCCTGTTTGAAAAGAATGGCAGTCATGCATGACTGCAGCCGCTCCATTCAACTCAAAGGGACTGCAGTAGAAAGCCAAGTGCAGCGTTCAGCTATCTCCAGCAGCACAAGAACGTTTAATGGACATGTGTGACCACTGCTTCTTTCAAAAGGGGACACAGGACCCCATTATTGGGATTCATAGGGGTCCCAACTGTCAGACCCCCATGGATCATGTATGTATCCCCTATTCTGTGGAGAGAATTTCTTGCTTGTTAACCTCTTTAAGTGATAAAATTGTATCTGCCTGGAGACACTACTATGGGGCACTATTCAATTTTTCTAATCTTTAAGGGTGCCTCAATGTGACAGAAGCCAGCTGAAGTGGCAACCTGCTGTTACCAGTAGGGGGAGCTGTGGTTGGGTAAAAAATATGCATGGCATGAATGTGTATTAGGGCTCTTTCACACTTGCGTTGTTCTGTTCCGGCATAGAGTTCCGTCGTCGAGGCTCTATGCCGGAAGAATCCTGATCAGGATTATCCCCATGCATTCTGAATAGAGAGAAATCCATTCAGGATGCATCAGGATGTCTTCAGTTCAGGACCGGAACGTTTTTTGGCCGGAGAAAATACCGTAGCATGCTGCGCTTTTTGCTCCGGCCAAAAATCCTGAACACTTGCCGCAAGGCCGGATCCGGAATTAATGCCCATTGAAAGGCATTAATCCGGATCCGGCCTTAAGCTAAACGTCGTTTCGGCGCATTACCGGATCCGACGTTTAGCTTTTTCTGAATGGTTACCATGGCTGCCAGGACGCTAAAGTCCTGTTTGCCATGGTAAAGTGTAGTGGGGAGCGGTGGAGCAGCATACTTACCGTCCGTGCGGCTCCCGGGGCGCTTCAGAGTGACGTCAGGGTGCCCCACGCGCATGGATCACGTGATCACATTGACACGTCATCCATGCGCATGGGGCGCTCTGATGTCATTATGGAGCGCCCCGGGAGCCGCACGGACTGTAAGTATACTGCTCCCCCGCTCCCCACTACTACTATGGCAGCCAGGACTTTAATAGCGTCCTGGGTGCCATAGTAACACTGAACGCATTTTGAAGACGGATCAGTCTTTAAATGCTTTCAGTTCACTTGCGTTGTTACGGATCCGGCGGGCACTTCCGGCAAATGGAGTGCACGACGGATCCGACAACGCAAGTGTGACATGGACATGCCACTGGAAGACACTCTTTCTCAGTGGCTTTCTGACTTGGGTAATACAATGGCACTCCAAGCAGTTTGCTCCCCCCCATTTATAAAGAAAGTAGAGCTTTGATTTAATCAATGCATCCAGAATTCTTACCAAGGATACAATATATCAAACATACATTATATAACCTTCCTATATATTAGTGTTATACTGTAAAACAATTGGCCAAGAGGCTCTCAAAGGTCTGGTGTACCCTTCAGTCTCCGGCATTACCTAGCTGTCAGTGTGATTATAACGGTGTAATCACAACACATGCATTATGCTCTCTTTTCCAATACTCTTACAGAAATCACCAGGCTTTACTAGCAGAGCTGCGGTGCTCAGGGGACCGTATCACTGCTCTAAGGTCACATCCCCGAAGAGAGATTTTTACATCCTTTCCCTTTAATGAACATTGGAAAATGCAGGATATAAATCAACAAGGTTAAAATATATCACGAGGAGCCGGCAGGATCCTCTTACTTGGGGCAACCACAGTTGCCGAGATTTCCTACTAGCCCTGCAGGGAGATGAATAAAATATAAGCACATACAATAATTTGACTTTTATTGGCATGTTTACAGCAAAGAGGCAGCGGCATATAAATTCTTATGCATTGGTATATTAAACACACCTAATTAATACCATAGGCACAGAAGCCTAATTAGTTTCAACAGATAAATCCATTCCTCTGAATTCCAGCATTTTGATTAGCAATTTGCAATAATGCAAAAACCAAGATGTACTGGCTGCTAATTTCCTCAGCTCAACATATAGAATACAATGTTCGAATTAATTAGAGTGAAGCCTAATATAGTTTATATTCATATATTTCATTGTCATACCTTTATATGTAGAGGTTAATTACCATTACAATTACAATTAAGAGAAAGAAAAAAAAATCTAAATATAAGCAACCATTCTGGAGCCCCTTCAATAAACCCAAATAAAGAGCAAGAATAGTCGCTGCAGTTGAAGGACCACTGTCATTTCAACAAAGCTCTGGATGAACCTAGTACAAGTAAAGATAGCAAACGTTGTAATATATCTTATTAGCCTACTTTCACACTGGCGTTTTGGCTTTCCGTTTGTGAGATCCGTCATGGGCTCTCACAAGCGGTCCAAATCGGATCAGTTTTGCGCTAACGCATTCTGAATGGAAAAGGATCCACTTAGAATGCATCAGTTTGCCTCCGATCAATCTCCATTCCGCTTTGGAGGCGGACACCAAAACTCTGCCTGCAGCATTTTGCTGTCCGCTTGACGAAGTCCTCCATTGACTTGTGTGTGTGCCAGGACGGATCCGTTTGGCTCGGTTTCGTCAAGTGGACAGCAAAATGCTGCAGGCAGAGTTTTGGTGTCCGCCTCCAGAGAGGAATGATGGGAGGCAAACTGATGCATTCTGAGCGGATCCTTTTCCATTCAGAATACGTTTTCTCTGACACAATCTGGCACAATATAAAACGGATCCGTCTCCCATTGACTTTCAATGGAGTTCATGACAGATCCGTCTTGGCTATGTTACAGATAATACAGATAATATGGATTCAGAACAGATGCATGCGGTTGTATTATTGCAACGGATCCGTTTTTGCAGATCCATGATGGAGCCGCACAAAAATGCCCCTCACTTCAGTTAGCAACCAATTCCTCTCCTGCTCATGCCTCCAGAACTGATCATTCACTCTAAATTCACTCGCAAAAAACGGATCCGCAAAAAATACGGATGACGTCCGTGTGCATTCCGTATTTTGGAGAACGGAATAGCTGGCCCCTAATAGAACAGTACTATTCTTGTCCGTAATGCGGACAATAATAGGACATGTTTTATTTTTTTGCGTAACTAACATACAGAATGCACACGTAGTAGCTTCTGGGTTTTTTCTGGACCCACTGAAATAAATGGTTCCACATATGGTCCGCAAAAAAAAGGAACGGACACAGAAAGAAAATACTTTATTGTGCATGACCCTCAAGGGTGTGCTACAGAGAGATAGGGGAGCAGGACCTCCTCTACTCTGCATGTGCTGTGCATGGAGACATTGTAGCAGCTAGTCTGCACCTACTGTTGAGCTTAGCTCATGGAAAACATACATGCAGATACAAAACATACACAGGTCATAAATAGTGCTGCTCCTCATTTATAAATAGTGCTGCTTCTCATTTATTGCATCCCAACATCCAGTGCTACCCACTACAGGAAGCCAGCTACAGATTATAGACCGCTGAAGAAGCTCCTGACAGGCCGAAAAGTCCGGTCGCCATATTGATTTGTACATGCCTGCCTTATATACCCTTTAATTCACTGGATCATGATGATCATATGATGATATACGATTAAAACATAACCTAACGGCAAAGAAAAATACTGTGTGCTGCAATTTTCTACTACTTGCTTCTCATTTATTAACTGGAAACGACAGGGAGGCTTTAAATGGCTGTGACTTACCCTGGTAAAAGCAGTGTGATGGGAGCCAGATCTGTGGCAAACAGCAAAGTACCTCAGCAGCAACTCCCATCCTAATGGGCTGGTGAGAAAACCCCTTTAAAGTATAACAACAACCAGACATTGAAACTCCAAATCCATTCTTAGTTCTTTAGTTCCTGAACCACACAGCAGCTACCTGACCTCAAGCAATGTCAGTCATTTTATTTGCCACCTAGTCCTCCAAAGTTAAACCTTTTACATCTCTGTAGCAGTCAATAACAGCTAGATAATATCTTTACTACTGCGAGTGCCATGTGTCGGACCCCCACCAATCATATACTGATGACCTAACCCTGTGATGGCTAACCTCCGGAACTCCAGCTATGGTAAAACTACAACTACCAAGATGTAGACTTGATAGGCTATTCTCAGAACTCCATAGAAATACTAGGAGTCGTAGTTTCACCACAGCTGGAGTGCCGGAGGTTAGCCGTCACTGACCTAACCCCTTTAAGGGATCTTAGGTTTTTGTTGTATTTTTATGCACTTTTGAGTTTTTAATGTTTTCTTTCATTTTTGGTGCATTTTTGATGGTAGAAACGCTGTCTCCAGATGTTAGCTTGGGAAATAAGGACACACTAGACATACAAGTGCATTTTTATTCCTACAGCCATTTTTGCTAATTCAATTTTTCTTGTCTTTTGTCTTCTGGCACACAAATTTTGTTTGCCATTTTTACCACTAAAAAAGACCAGAATAACTGCATGCGTTTTTTGGCTACCTATGTTTTTGCCATGTTTTTGTGACAATTTTTGGGACTTTTTCGCAAACAGTGTGTTTGCCCACCAGCGTTTTCATCATGGTGTCTTTGATCTAAAAAGACTGTGATGTGAAAACCGCTGAAAAACATCAAGAGCTATGGCATGCTGCATTTTTAATGTCGGAAAGACAAAAAAATTTCAACTAATGAGCAAAAACGGCAGAAAAAAAAATGCGCCCTGCATTTCATATTTGCTACAGACCTTCAGCTAATATTTGGACCTGGTGTTTTATCGCGTAAAAATGCACCATAAAAACACAGGTGCACAAAAATACCAGTAAAAACACAAAAGTGCAAAAAATGCTAGCAACAAATGTGTGAATCCACCTGTAGAGTATGAAAAATGATCTGGTATCAGTTACCAGAAATGTGTCTGTACAGTAATAGGTCACATACTGTACATTGAATTTTGGAAAAATCAATGAATGTATGGTTGCGTTATTACATTTTTATTTGCTCTTAATGCTAAATGAAATAATTAAGCTACAGTCATTTTATTTGCCCCGCGTCCCTTTCCTTCAAAACCTCCTCCCAAACTGGAAAGCTGCACCAGATGAAAGATCAACAAGCAAAAATTACATAATTGTATGTAAATTGCCAACTTAAATGGAACAGAAAACTACATAATGTTCCCCGAGGTTGTGTTTAAACATAAACAGGATGATCCAAAATTGTAATGACTTCCCTTTAATCAACAAACTTGTAGTGTACACGGCAAGGAAAATATTATCTACAAATACTTGTGGTTGGAGGAAAGGGTTTAGGATTGTCTGTAGAATACATGTGTGTGGTCTGGGATGTTGGGCACACGGTGCAGTACAGATATCAATGTATAGATTTAAAGTACTCCAGCCATAGGTTGTCATTTTTATCTTGTAGAATAATGCATTTACTACTTTATTGATAAACCTCCCCCACTAAGGCTCTGACGGAAAGTATACACTGTGAATGCAGTGTGAAGAGACCCTAATAAGTGTGATTACATTATACAGTGCTGTCCACTGCAGCAAATTAGACCATGGATGATTTTCTAGTCTTCACTTGAATGCCTTCTAGGGTCCATAGTTTATAAGGCTGAAAAAAGACATCTGTCCATCCAGTTCAGCCTGAAACTGGACTTAACGTCCATAAAGGAGATGTCCAGTCTGTTTTTGTTAGATAGGTCCATGGACAATAGGGTGATCACATGGTGTCTTGTGGTGATTAGCTGATTAATTTCCCTGCACTGCCACCACAGGTGACATGAAGCATTACACAGTACACACAAAAATCATTAGGCTGTCTAGGTAATGTACGGCTTCCCAGAATGAGAGATGCCCTTTAAAACTTCATTGCACTGAAAAGGGTTACTACATGTATTCATTTAGAAATGTCCTAATACACTGTAGGTATTTAGAAATGTATTTTCGAAACCAAATAACCCCTCTAATTTTGTTAGGATACGACTGATGTTCACTGAGAAGGTGCAATAGTCAAGCCAAAATATATTCCCACCTGAAGCCTGGCATATCAGTTGTATGCAGATTTAGTACTAGACAGGACTACCCAGTTTGGATATTAAGAGAAAAATAACAGATGTTATGTAATTGGTATGGGTACCATTTCATTCTTTGCTCTTGTTTTGGGCATTGATATAGAGTCATTTCCAATTGCGTAAATTTTGTCCTGTTCTTTGGGGGATTTTTGCAGCCCTGACCCTTGCTATAGAGCACATGTTCTAAGATATAACTTTATTATCGAAAGACTGGACCATTTATTAAAAAATAGATGAACAGTAACCACAGACAAACCTTAGAGAAGAACTTTGGCATTTTTTTTCTTTGCCTATGTAATGCAGGACAAACAATATTAAAGAATAAGATAGAGTCTCTTGTGTATGCCTTGAGTTTACCTGTTTTATTTGATGTGTAATTTGTTGGTTGTCTGCCATCTTGATTCCTTCCCCCATCAGATATGGTTTTACTAATGAATCCTACATTTCCCATCATGCCCGGCTTTGAAGAGACAAAGGGAGTGGAGTCTTACCACATAGCACTGCTCTATCTGTCCTCTGAGGGCAGCCATGACAGATTATTGGCACAGAACTGCTGTCCCTCCCCTCACACTGCAGGGTCTCCATGTTTTCCTATATGATACAGCTTGAGCCTATCGGCCCTCTCTGACCTGTCATGTCTCCCTCCCCTCCCCCATGCAGAAGGCAAGGATATCAGTGTGAAACGACATCCCATAGAACTACACTGGAGAGTCAGCACACACAGATAGTACAGGCAGTGTGAGTCAGGAGTTTATATAACTTCACCTAATCACTGTATACACTCACCTACTATATATCTACACTCATGGTCCGTTAGATAGGGGAAACATTACATCTTCACAGAATACAGAGATATACAGACGAGTGTGGGGAGGGCCGGGGCCTGAGAGCTGCCAGGCAGGATCTGGTTGATGATATCATCCTGTATGTAGTTCACAGAAAGTCAGCCACAAGGTTCAAAATGTATGGATGCAAAAGAGCTTGCGTCTAACAAATTACACTGCTACAATACTAGTGGTGAGTTAGAATATATAAAAAAAAACACAAAAAAACAAAGTGGTTCTTTAACTGCTTCACGACCGCTTATTGACTATAAACGTCCTTGGGCAGGTCGTTTATCTCTAATTGGATGTTCCAGCTAATCGTGCAGCTGCCGAGCAGGAGGCCTGCTGTCAGTGGCAGGAGGCCTGCTGTCAGTGACAGCAGGGCACCCCAGAGAGAAGGCAGGGACAGTTCTCAGGAGTCCCTGCCTTCTAAATCGCTGAATACACAGTGCTCAACAAGCACCATGTATACAGATCAGTCCCGGCCCGGTGGTCATGTGACCGCCAGTGTCGGGGGAGTGCAGGAGCTGTCGGGTCTTCCACAGACCTCGATCAGCCTTGCACTGAGGCTGTACAGCGTTGTATTCTGCTGTACAGCCTCTCTGTATTTCCCCTATAACTACTATGTCAGACCCAGTTACAGGAGAAATCAATAGTGAAAAAAATAAATAAATGACGTTAAATGTCCCCCAGAGGTGACCTTATGGGGGACGCAAAGTGTAAAATAAAAAATTAAACAAATACGGCTGGCTCTATAAATGAATCACATGATCCACCCCGTCCAATACACACCATAAAAAAATATACAAAAACGGTGTCAAAAAAGCCATTTTTGTCACCTTACATCACAAAAAGTGCAACACCAAGTGATCAAAAAGGCGTGTGTCGCACAAAATGGTACCAACAGTCACCTCTTCCCGCAAAAAATGAGCCCCTACATAAGAAAATCGCTCAAAAAAATTTATAAAAATAGCTTTCAGAGCATGGAGACATTAAAACATTTTTTTGTTTCAAAATTGCTATTATTGTGTTAAAGTATTAATATGTTAAAGCATTATTGTGTTAAAGTTAAATAAATAAAAAAGTATACATATTAGGTATCGCCGCATCCGTAACAACCAGCTCTATAAAAATATCACATGACCTAACCCCTCAGATGAACACCGTAAAAAACTAAAATAAAAAATAAATTTTTTGTCAACTTACATCACAAAAATTGCAACACCAAGCGATCAAAAAGGCGTATGCCCCCCAAAAAAGTACTAATCAAAGCGTCACCTCATCCCGAAAAAAATAAGAGCCTAAGACAATCGGTCAAAAAATAAAAAAGCTATGACTCTCAGACAATGGAGACACTAAAATTTGATTTTTTTTTTGCTTCAAAACTGCTATTAAAGTATTGTGTTAAAGTGAAATTAATTTTAAAAAGTAGGCAAATTAGGTAATTCCGCCTGTGTAACAACCTGCTCTATAAAAATATGACATGACCTAACCCCTCAGATGAACACCGTAAAAAAATTGTGACAAAAAAGCAATTTTTTATCACCTAACATCACATGAAGTGCAACACCAAGCGATGCGATCAAAAAGGCGTATGACCCCCAAAATAGGACCAATCAAACTGTCACCTCATCCCACCAAAAATGAGACCCTAACTAAGACAATCGGTCAAAAAATTTAAAAGCTATGGCTCTCAGACAATGGAGACACTAAAATATGATATTTTTTTGCTTCAAAACTGCTATTAAAGTATTGTGTTAAAGTGAAATAAATTTTAAAAAGTAGGCAAATTAGGTAATTCCGCCTCTGTAACAACCTGCTCTATAAAAATATGACATGACCTAACCCCTCAGATGAATACCGTAAAAAAATTGTGACAAAAAAGCAATTTTTTATCACCTAACATCACATGAAGTGCAACACCAAGCGATGCGATCAAAAAGGCGTATGACCCCCAAAATAGGACCAATCAAACTGTCACCTCATCCCACCAAAAATGAGACCCTAACTAAGACAATCGGTCAAAAAATTTAAAAGCTATGGCTCTCAGACTGTGGAGACACTAAAACATAATTTCTTTTGTTTCAAAAATGCTATTATTGTGTAAAAAAGAAAGAAAAGAATACATATTAGGTATTGCCACATCCGTAACGATCTGCTCTATAAAAATGTCACATGACCAAACCCCTCAGGTGAACGCTGTAAAAAATAAATAAAACTGTGCTAAAACAACCAATTTTGTGGTCACCTTGCCCCATAAAGTGTAATAATGAATGATCGAAAAATCATATGTACCCAAAAATGGCAACAATAAAAACGTCAACTCTTTCTGCAAAAAATGAGCGCCTGCACAAAAAATAATAATATGGCATTCAGAAAATGGAGACACAAAACATCATTTTCTTTCAAAAATGCTTTATTATGTAAAACTGAAACAAAGTAGACATATTTGATATCATTGCGTCCGTAACAATCTGCTCTATAAAAATAGCACATGATCTACCCTGTCAGATGAACATTGTAAAAAATGAAAAATAAAAACAGTGCCAAAACAGCCATTTACCTTGCCTCACAAAAACGTAATTTGTACCCCCAAAAAAATAATATGTACCCCAAAATAGTATCAATACAACTGGCACCTTATCCCCTAGCTTTTAAAATGGGGTCACTTTTTGGGAGTTTCAATTGTAAGGGTGCATCAGGGGGGCTTCAAATGGGACATGGCATCTAAAAACCAGTTCAGCAAAATCTGCCTTCCAAAAACCGTAAAGCTCTCCTTTTCTTCTGCGCCCTGCCGTGTGCCCTTACATCAGTTTATGACCACATGTGGGGTGTTTATGTAAACAGCAGAATCAGGGTAAAAAATATTAAGTTTTGTTTGGCTGTTAACCCTCAATGTGTTAAAGAAAAAAATGGATTAAAATGGAAAATCTGCCAATAAAGTGAAATTTAGAAATTTCATCTCCATTTTCCTTTAATTCTTGTGGAACACCTAAAGGGCTAACAAAGTTTGTCATTTTTGAGTAACTTGAGGGGTGTAGTTTCTACAATGGGTCATTTATGGGGGGTTTCCACTATGTAAGCCCCAAAAAGTGACTTCAGAACTAAAATAGTCCTTAAAAAGTTGACTTTGGAACTTTTTTTTAAAAATTCAAAAATTGTTTCTAAAATTCTAAACCTTCTAGCGTCCTAAGAAAATAAAGTTACATTACCAAAATGATGCCAACATAAAGTAGACGTATGGGGAATGTTAATTAATGAATATTTTAGGATGCATCACTATCTGTCTTAAAAGCAGAGAGATTCAAATTTAGATTTTTTTTTTCAAATTTTCGGTAGATTTTGGATTTTTTTATAAATAAAGGTAAAACATATTGACTCAAATTTACTATTAACATGAAGTACAATGTGTCACAAGAAAACAATCTCTAAATGGCCTGGATAAGTAAAAGCGTTCCAAAGTTTTTACCACATAAAGTGACACATGTCAGATTGGTGGTTAATCAATCATGGCTAATTGCTTGTATTGCACACTGCAAAATAATTTTTCCAACTGATAAACTTGCATCTTTTACACAGAAAATAGTATATGTCAGTGGCTATTTTTATTCAGTGTTTCAATGTATGGAATTTTCTCGTCATTCTATGTTTTCTAGATAACTTAATACTTGAAGTGAAAAAAACACCCTAGCACCTGATGTAAGGTTTATTCACACTGGCATTGTGAATTCTGCCTTTAAATGATCCATAATGGATCTGTTTTTATATGGGTTCCTATATCAGAAATGTATGGTACCTCCACAGCATAATATGCCATAAATACCTGATGGAAGTGGATCACACCTCTACCACCTGCACCTATGTCGATAATGGGCGCCCTCCTCCAACCCTCTAGATGAGAACATAAAATGCAGACCTTCTTTATGAAAAAAGATGAGTGCATTTCAAATAAATGAAGAACTGGTGGAAAATGAGGTTCTGCAGCAGCTGTGATATGTACTATTACTATCAGAGTTCTGTTACTGGCATAAATACAGAGGCTTTGTGATTTTTATATGGTCACTGGACACCATGCCCGCTTCTAATTCTCTTATTGTCTACAGTAGGAGGTACATTACTGCATTCATCATTACAGGGGTTAGAAAAACATGGCTGCTTTCTTCTAGAAGCAGTGTGTCCATGGGTTGTGTCTGGTACCATGCTTCTCCAGTGGATAATATCCTGTACTAATATTATAACCGTATTTGCTATTCAATTATTAGTTATTTCTTTGGCTTCCACACTAGCAAAAAAACATCATGCAGAATGACACATGAAAGCCAAGTGCTTGCACTGCCTGAAATAATTGCGTATTTCATATAGATGAAGAACTGACAGACGGCCTTTCGCTCCGACTGCTCGCAGTCCATTCGCTCCGACTGCTCGCATACTATTGCTTATTCCTTGCATTTTCCCTGCAGTAAAGAGGGTGCCTCATTACAGCAGTGCCAGCGGATGTCCTTCTGAAGGCATGCCGTGTCTACTACACTACAATAGACGTTTTCTTACTATTTTTAAAAGGTACCACATTGAATATGTGAACAGTCTCCTTAGTACCAAATGATTTTATTGTAAGAAGCACTAAACCCAACACAAAAAGCTTCATATAAGAGCAGGGAATCTTATGCAGACGTGTCTGAAATCACAGAATGGTACAAATTATGGGGCAGACATTTTTCTGGATTATAGTCATGCAAAATAGCTCATTCAAGGGAGCAATAGTTTACACGCAACTAAGCACAGAATGTAGATGAGATCCAATCCTATAAAGCCAAAGTATTTTGCAGAGCTGAACAGAAAAGTATTTCGCATTGTGTCCCTGCTCACGAACGACATTTCCCAATTGCACAAATGGACCCTGATTTATCGAAACTGGTGTAAAGTAGAAATGGCTTAGTTGCCCCTAGCAACCAATCAGATTCCACCTTTCATTTTGCAAAGGAACTCTAAAAAATGAAACATAGAATCTGATAGGTTGCTATGGACACGTAAGCCAGTTTTCTTTTACGGCAGTTTTGATAAATCACGGCCAAAATGTTGTGTTCACATGGGACCTCTTCACATCAATTGGTTCAGTTTGGTGCATTTCTTTTAAGTGTCAACTTTAAAAAAGTATTTTCCTCTCATTTTCACTGGAAAACACACAAATAAGGCCTCTTTCACACGGCCGTAGTGCTCCCGTGGCCGTATTGCGGGCCGCATACGGCGTTTCCACAACAAACGGGGCACGAGCCGTGTGCATTACGCATCACGGATGCTGACCCATTCACTGGAGATGCGGAGATGCGGTGCGGAACGGAACCCCATGGAAGCACTATGGAGTGCTTTTGTGGGGTTCCAATCAGCGCTTCCGTTCCGCACAAAAGTAGAACTTGTTCCATCTTTTTGTGGAATGGACGGATCACGGACCCATTCAAGTTGAATTGCGGTCCCCAATGCACAGAACGGAACCAATACGTTTGTGTGAAAGAGGCCTAAGGCTACTTTCACATCAGCGTTTTTTATTCAGCTTTTGAGATCCGGCTGTTGTAAAACTACAACTCCCAGAATGCTCCATTCACTTCTATGGGAGTTCTGAAAACAGCCAAGCAAGTGTGCATGCTGGGAGTCGTAGTTTCCCCCCACCTGGAGTGCCGAAGGTTGCTGATCCCTGCTTTAGGCCTCTTTCACACGGCCGGTTTTTTTTTCCGTTTTGCGGGCCGTTTTTTGCGGTCCGTATACAGTCCGTATACGGAACCATTCATTTCAATGGTTCCGCAAAAAAAATGGAATGTGTTCCGTATGCATTCCGTTTCCGTATTTCCGTTTTTCCGTTCCGTTTAAAGATAGAACATGTCCTATATTTGGCCGCAAATCACGTTCCGTTGCTCCATTAAAGTCTATGGGTCCACAAAAAAACGGAATGCATACGGAAATGCATCCGTATGTCTTCCGTATCCATTCCGTTTTTTGCGGAACCATCTATTTAAAATGTTATGCCCAGCCCAATTTTTTCTATGAAATTACTGTATACTGTATTTGCCATACGGAAAAACGGAACGGAAACGGAAACACAACGGAAACAAAAAACGGAACAACGGATCCGTTTAAAACGGACCGCAAAACACTGAAAAAGCCATACTGTCGTCTGAAAGAGGCCTTACCTGGTGCTGGGGAGTATGAAAATGCTATATAAATTAACATAATAAATAGCTAGCCTGCGCCATATTGGGTTGAATATTTGCATTTTGCTAACATGATAAATGATCTGTCATTTTGTAGCCACAGTATTAGGCCTCATGCACACGACCGTTGTGTGCATCCGTGTCCATTGTTCCGTTTTCCATGATTTTCTGCGGACCCATTGACTTTCAATGGGTCCGTTGAAAACTCGGAAAATGCACCGTTTATCATCCGCGTCCGTGATCCGTGTTTGCTGTCCGTCAAAAAAATATGTCCTGTCCTATTTTTTTGACGGACAACGGTTCGCGGACCCATTCAAGTCAATGGGTCCGTGAAAAAACACGGAGGCACACAAGATTGTCATCTGCGTCCGTGATCCGTGTCCGTAGGCTACTTTCGCACAGACGGATCCGCAGATCCGTCTGCATAAAAGGTTTTTCAGATCTGAGTTTTCACAATTAACCCCTCAGGTGCGGCACCTGAGGGGTTAATTGTGCAGATCACAGCCCCCTGTAAGAGATCGGGTGCTGCCAGGCAGCAGGGGGCAGTTATGTCCACAGTTCTTAGTATATTCTAACACAGAGGCGTTCCCATAGTGATGGGGACGCTTCAAGTTAGAATATACTAAGAACTGTGGACATAACTGCCCCCTGCTGCCTGGCAGCATCCGATCTCTTACAGGGGGCTGTGATCCGCACAATTAACCCCTCAGGTGCAGCACAAGACCCCCCTCCCTCCCCAGTTTTAAATTCATTGGTGGCCAGTGTGGCCCCCCTCCCTCCCCAGTATTATATTCATTGGTGGCCAGTGCGGCCACCCCTCCCTCCCCAGTATTATATTCATTGTTGGCCAGTGCGGCCCCCCTCCCTCCCCAGTATTATATTCCTTGGTGGCCAGTGCGGCCCCCCTCCCTCCCTCCCCAGTATTATATTCATTGTTGGCCAGTGCGGCCCCCCTCCCTCCCTCCCCAGTATTATATTCATTGGTGGCCAGTGCAGCCTCCCCTCCCCCCCTAATTAAACCCCCCCCCCCCATCATTGGTGGCAGCGGAGAGTTCTGATCGGAGTCCCAGTTTAATCGCTGGGGCTCTGATCGGTTACCATTACCATGGCAGCCAAGACGCTACTGCAGTCCTGGCTGCCATGGTTACTTAGCAATTTTAGAAGCATTATACTTACCTGCGATGTTTGTGACCGGCCGGGCGCTCCTCCTACTGGTAAGTGACAGGTCTGTGCTATAAGCAATGCGCCGCACAGACCTTTCACTTACCAGTAGGAGGAGCGCCCGGCCGGACACAGACAGCGCAGGTAAATATAATGCTTCTAAAATTGCTAAGTAACCATGGCAGCCAGGACTGCAGTAGCATCTTGGCTGCCATGGTAACCGATCAGAGCCCCAGCGATTAAACTGGGACTCCGATCGGAACTCTCTGCGGCCACCAATGATGGGGGAAGGTGATTTTAATTAGGGGGGGAGAGGGGAGGCCGCACTGGCCACCAATGAATATAATACTGGGGAGGGAGGGGGGCCGCACTGGCCACCAATGAATATAATACTGGGGAGGGAGGGAGGGGGGCCCGCACTGGCTACCAATAAATATAATACTGGGGAGGGAGGGGGGCCGCACTGGCCACCAATGAATATAATACTGGGGAGGGAGGGGGGCCGCACTGGCCACCAATGAATTTAAAACTGGGGAGGGAGGGGGGTCTTGCCCCTGCTGCCTGGCAGCACCTGATCTCTTACATGGGGCTATGATATGCACAATTAACCCCTCAGGTGCGGCACCTGAGGGGTTAATTGTGCAGATCACAGCCCCCTGTAAGAGATCGGGTGCTGCCAGGCAGCAGGGGGCAGTTATGTCCACAGTTCTTAGTATATTCTAACTTGAAGCGTCCCCATCACTATGGGAACGCCTCTGTGTTAGAATATACTGTCGGATCTGAGTTTCACAATCTAACTCAAATCCGATGGTATATTCTAACATGGAGGCGTTCCCATGGTGATGGGGACACTTCAAGTTAAAATATACCATCGTATTGCAGAAAACTCTGATCCGATGGTATATTAATATGGACTCCTGACTTCACATTGAAAGTCAATGGGGGACGGATCCGTTTGCAATTGCACCATATTGTGTCAACGTCAAACGGATCCGTCCCCATTGATTTGCATTGTAAGTCAGGACACCAAAACAACTTTTTTTTTACTTTCCTTCATGTCCGTCGATCCTCCAAAAATCAAGGAAGATCCACGGAAGAAAAAACGGACACGGATCACGGAATTATGGAACCCGTTTTTGCAGACGACCGTTCCGTTGCACACGACCGTTCTGTTTTTTTGAAGTTCGCAAACCGCGGATCTGCAAAAAACAGAAGTCGCCCGTGTGCCTTCCACAATTTGCGGAACGGAACGGGCGGCCCATTGTAGAAATGCCTATTCTTGTCCGCAAAACGGACAAGAATAGGACATGTTATTTTTTTTTTTTGCGGGGCTACGGAACGGAGCAACGGATAGGGACAGCACACCTTCAAAAAGGTTGAAGGACTCCTTTAAAAAAAGGATCTTGGTTAATGACATACAATAATAACTACTGCAATTACAAGGATTATATCCCCATCACAAGAACTATAAAACCAAATGATTGACTGATTTCTTTTTTAACTCTAGTACCACCGAATTAGTTAAAGCTGGATTTACACTGCTCGATTGTCAGGCAGATTACTGGGAATGATTGTTCGTACGAACACTCATCTATCCGTGTTGCAAATCGCCTAATGAACGAGAGATCTGCTTGTTCATCGGGTGAAGTAATCTTTCATGTGGACACCTCAATCATCATTTTTGGGCAGCAGATGGTGCTGTGCAAACAGCGATCTGCGGCCCAGTAACAATGATGCTGTATGAGGACGAGCAATGGCAGTAGCTATCACTCATTCCCATACTGTGGAGGTGATCGATGCATGTAAATGCAGCTCTTCACCTCTACTGAGGAGCAGGCATCTATTGGGAAGAAAGGCTTCCTTCCTGATAATCGCCTGCTCCATCGGGCTGTGTAAATCCAGCATTACATAGTTTAGTAGCATTAATTATTCCTGGGGAAACGAGAACAGCAAGTCTTTATCTAGTGTCCAGACTGAGGAAAGTGCTGAGATGTCCTCAGAGACAAAAGGCTTACAATACCTACATCAGAGCTAGGACATGCGTGCAATGTGGTATTAGACTAGAGAGTCCTTCTGGACAAGAAGAGGTTAAAGCTAATAAAAAGCTGAGAAACATGAGAACATCCAGCTCGCAGATGATACAGGGCCATGTTACTGCTCACAGGTCCTATTCTAGTCAGGCAATTTTCTTGTTTATCTGCACTGCGGTTTTTGTGGGATTGATGTCAACCTCTGCTTCTATGATGTGCCACCCTGCTGGCATTTATCAAGTAAAATGATACACCATGTATTTTATATCTTAGAATACAGTAACAAAAGGTCTCAAAAGACTAACACTATAAATGTACTTCTTAAATACCATAACTAGAACGTTACATCAGCAGTTGAGTAAATCACAAGCGTCTCTTGTATAGCACAAGTGGATTATTTAAAACATCAGTGATGTGACTTGGATGCCTCCAGGAACCGTGTAGGGCAACTCATCTATCACGGCCAAATTAAAATGAACAATGACATTTGCAGGACCACCCACAAATACGAGAAAGAAGACAGCTATTAAATATCGTCTGATCCTAACCATTAAAGGCTGAAGATGTCAAGCTGTTGTGTTCAAGAGAATATCGTTTATGTGATCTCTAGAGTACTTGGAAATACTATGGGTGGAATTTATCGTAGACTAGCGCTTTTACTTAGAATTCTGGTCAGGAATGAAAGCTGCAGGTACAGTGTATGCTGCTGGAGCCTCAGTCTTGGTCTGGTTGTAAACCTCAGTTTGAATCTCTAGCTGTTACGCAGCCTGAGATATGCCGGCAGAAAGAAGCTCTCCGCCTTTAGCCAGCCGAGATGTCAGCCAGCCTGGAGGAGGGGGGCCAGTGGGGAATGCTGACAGGCTACACAGTAAGAGAGACACATATCCTTGACTCTTCTCTGTGTAACCGTAAATGTTTCCAGGTAGAGGATAACATGTTATCAACCCCCTTCGCTTATCAATCAGAGAGCATACTGCTCCCTGACTGTCACATATGGTCGTCTTTTTTAAAGAGGTGCGGACCATATACTGTAGCTTTCTGCTTGGGTTACACTTTCTAACCACTAATATTAACTTTTTTGCAATTTGTGTGAAAAATTACACTTGACGCAAAGGTGCATGAAGGTGTGTGTGTGTGTATAAAGTGCATTCTAACAATGTCTACTTTTGAAAAATATATGGTTATGGAGGATTAGTATGATTTTTTTTTTTGTAAATTAGGTTTATTTTGTACATGTCAAAACTGTGAAAATTGTCCTGGCTACCAGAGTTGCAAAATGTCAAAGCATTCCTGACATGGAACAGGTTAAATCAGCCTACTTGGCTACTTAGCCAAGAAAGAGCAAAGATTAAAATGAATAAATTACAAGTTTGCACTGCATTTTCATTGTGACAGGGTCTTTAAACATGGCACCCACTAAGAAGCTGAGCGGGCACCATAGCCGCTGGTCACAGACTTTTAACCCCTCAGATGCTGTGGTCAATTGCGACCACGGCATCTGAGAGGGCTCTCCCCTGGAGCACCACCCTCCTGAGGCCTACTGAATGCTCCGAAGCAGAGCAGAGCTCAATAGGAACACAATTAATCTCCTATAGATTGCAATGGTAATTAATTGCATTTTATGGAAAAAGTGATCTGACAATCCCATGTTAAAGCCCCCTATGGGGGCTGTAAAAAAAAGGGGGGGGGGAGTTAAAAAAATTAAAAAAAATTCTAATCACCCTTTCCCCATATTAAAAATAAAAAATAAACATCATTAGCGCTGCCATATTCCAAAATGTCCATTTTAATATAAACATATTTATCCTGTATGGTGAACACCATAAAGACAAAAAAATCTAAATGGCAGATTCGCTGTTTTGTCGTAGCTTCTTCCCCTTTCAAACAAAATTGAATAAAAAGTGATCAGAAGGTCATACACACTCCAAAACAGTATCAATAAAAACTACAGTTCGACCCTGCAAATATTCATCCCTCAAATAGTTCCGTAGATGTAAATATAAAAAGGTTATGGGAGTCAAAATGTTTCCAAAGTTTTTATTAAAACAAAAAAAATATATATAAATGTGGTATCGCAGTAATTGCACTGGCCTGGAGACTGAAGATAACAAGTCAGTTTTACAGCATAAGGAACTCCAATTACACCAGTTTGGTATTTTTTTAAGCTTCCCACTACATTATATCCAATATTAAATAATGCCATTAGAAAGTATGATTTATGCCTCAAAAAACAAGCCCTCATATGGCTATGTGAACAGAAAAATAAAGGCAGGGAAGGCAGGGAGTAAAACAGAAAGTAGCAGGGTCTTGAAGGGGTTAAACTTCCAATACCGGTATTTATGTTTATTTAAAAACAAAAATGAAAAATATGAAAAAAGGCGAGAGAATATCAAAGCATTAGACCATACTAAAATAAATAATGGATTGAAGAATTGTCAAGGGTAGACATTCCACTGTTTTGACCCTGTGGCAATGGAAACATCTGCAAATAATTACTGCATGTTTGTTTCTTTCTTTTTCTACTCCTCTGGTACAGCAAGTCTTGTCATTTGCTTAAGAAATGAGGTTAGCCCCATTTAGAGATGATGAGGGGAAAGAAACAGTGGTGGGTTCGACCATAGCCACAGGATCAATACTTGAAGAAGTGAGAAAAGAAATGAGAGTACTCAATCACTGGGAAAAGGTTTGTACTGTGCCATCAGACAGCGTACGCTGACTTCAATCACACGATCAATAGGAAGGCTCACAACTCGGAGGAGAGATGACAGCTCTTCTCCCAGGAAATCTTCTAAATAAAGGGAGATTATTTAAGTTTTACTTTCAGGGCCTTAACTCCTTTGCTGCCATAGTGGCATCCACTACTTCCAGAATATATTTCAAAGGTTGAGAGATGAGACTTTTCAGTTCCTCCTCATGTGGATTTTTAAATATATCTAATATACAAAAAAGACGCACAAAAGCGCTTTTAAAGTCCCGGATGACAGATTTTAGAGACACAGACTCCTGAGGGGATCGGCACGCATGAAGTGCCTTGATCAGATGGAGTTGGCCCCTGAGGGCGACCTCGAGGTAGGTCCGGTCTCCCATACGCCACATTTCCCAAGCAAGGATTCGGCGCTGGGCTCTTCTCTCTTCACTTGCCGTTACTGAGCAAGTAACACTCGCATGTAAATGGTTGTGGTTTTGGTGTGTCTTTTTTGTATATTAGATAGACTGTTGTTTATGGGTTAGAGAGAGCCGTTACAAGACAGGAGTCCCGGTGGTAAAAGTTCTCCAACCGTTCTGCATATTTATTGCTAGTGGATTTTTAAATATATAACCTCATTGACTACCTGACTTACGTAAATACCACTCGGCTTCCCTGCTCCAGAGGATAGTGGATTGGTGTAGGCATTCGCAGCTCAAGCAATGGGTATCAATTGAACAATTATGCTCGAACTACCCATTAGAGTCTCTGCCCTGGGTGGCTTTTAAACTACCTTCAGCCCTAGCTAATCATCCCACAATTGGACCCACTATCTCACAGTTCCATAGAGTCAGAGATAATCCTCTGATCTCCCCTTCTCCCTCACCTTTATTTCCCATCTTGGGGAATCCCACTTTCCCAGCGGGATGCAAGGGCGGGCCGTTCATGCAGTGGAGAACTAATGGTAGGTCCCGAGCTCCCTTCTTCAGAACCTCAGGTAGATGGCGCACTTATGACGAGATTCTAAGTATAACAGATCCTTGCTCCTTGGGCTTCTGGAGAGCTAGGCAATTGACGCACTTTCTTTCATCTATTCCGACCTCCACGGGATATGACAGGGCTCTCACATCGTTTGAAAAAACCTGTATTGGGGTAGGAGCCTATAGACATTCCCTTTCTGAATGTTATCAGTCCCTGATAGTCCCTCGTCAGGACTACCTTCCTCCGTTTGTGGCTAAATGGTCACAAGACCTAGGAGTTAACATCCCTCCCGACCACTGGTTAAAACTCTTCGTTCTACTGTACAGGTCTTCCATAGCGAGTAGATTCCAAGAGGCGGGCTACAAGATAATGTCCAGGTGGTACTATGTTCCAACTAGATTGCAGAAAATGTTCCCATCTGCGTCTCCTAATTGCTGGCGCTGTGACTCCGATATGGGCTCCATGTTACACATTTTCTGGGATTGCCCAAAAATTCGTCCTTTTTGGCAGCTGGTACATAAGACCTTATCTTCAATTTTCCGATTTACGATTCCACACACCCCTGGTTTCTTTCTATTATTTTTCTCGGATCTGCCAATGAGTGTTCTCCGGAAGTCTTGTCTGTGCTCCCTGGTGATAGCGGCTAGGTCATGTATCCCCGCGAGGTGGAAGCTCTCGGTGCCTCCGACTATCAGTTTCTGGATCCAAAAGGTGGAGGAGATCCGGAGAATGGAGGAACTTACCTCCCAACTGAGAGCTAGGCATAAAGCATTTCTTGATTCATGGGCCCCCTGGTTTTCTTTTCAGGAGTCTCAGGAATATCAGGACCTATTGGTCTAAACTGCGGATTCTACTTTATACCTCTATTTCACCCTATACTCAGTACCCTTTCCATTCCCCCTTAGTGTCTATTGTCTGTGTGTTTCTCATCCTACTTCTGTTGTTATTATCTAAAAACGGCTCTTCCTAGTCGGTGTCCATTTATGCACTTTACTCATTCTGGTAATGTTGTTTTAATGCCAGGATTATGTTCTCATTTGCTTTTTCTTTTCTTCGCCTGATATGGTCTTGGGCCAGTCGAAAAGGATCCTCGTTCCGACGAGGTTCCTTTCATTACACCACGATTGCCTTAAGATATTAATATGGGAATTGATGTATGATGAGACATCGTTGTTATCCTATATATCTGATACAAGGATTGTATTGTAAGATTTTACTAATGTGTATTTTGGACTTTTGTCTTTAATTAAATAAAGAATTTAAAAAAAAAAAAAAAAAACCTCATTGACATGAAAAAGTTCTTTCTAGAGTTATATGTATTAAGTTTCAGCGTTCCCATGTCATATTCAAATGAATGGTCTACTGGGCGTATCTAGACCATCAGAGGGTCTTGGTTCATTTTTGTTAAGGCCAACGCTGATCCTTTAATTGAGAGAATTGAAAACCTGTGCATGTGTATAGTGTTTGCCTTGTGTGGGCAGAGTAATCGTAGTCCAAATGGCGCTCTACACAGGACGAGAATCGGCCAGCTAATCGCTAACAAGCGTTATCTGGTGGTGTTGATGTGCCACCATTTACCTGATGAATGGGTGAAACGCTCGTTCATCGTGTAATTGCATCTTTCATGCGGTCAGCTAAATCATCATTTGCCAGCAGCAGATTGTGCTGTCTAAACACGCTCTACTGCCGACAAACAATGATTCTGTATATGGAGGAGCGATGGCATTAGCTATTGCTCCTCCCCATACTGTGGAGGAGATCGCTGCATGTAATAGCAGTGGAGAGCAGGTGCTTGACAGGAAGGAACACTTCCTTCCTGACAATCTGCTGCTAAATTTTCCCGTGTAAAGGGACCTTTAGGTGTCAAACAAAAAAGACTAGGTACAGGCTAAAAGACCCTTTACACTTGCTAAGGTTTGCAATGCTACAACTGACTAATGGATATAACTTTAGAAAGACTTTTTCAAGTAAAAAGCTGTTTGGGAGCTGTTTATAAGGGTAAATTCTGCTGAAAAGTGCCCTGTCTGTTGGGACTTATTGATATCAATGGACTGTCAGATTACTGCAAATCTTTGAGTCTGCAAGGGGCGAGATGCTCTGTGTAGCCAAACTCATGTCTGGCTGAAGGTCCTAGACATGGGAGATGTGGAAGTATGGCAACAAAATACAAGTAATAGATGGGTTTGCTAAACTAGAAAAATAAATCATCTATAAACTCTGAGGAACCTTTAAGCATGGAAGACCTGTAGTAGCACATTCAATGCTGACCATTTTGCAAATACTGTAGAACCGGATGATGCAGTCTCCAGTTGAGACCAGTATATAGCTATTGTGGACAAGCCGTTACATTCTACTGGATGCATCCTATAGCAAAGTTCTGTTTAACAAAAGAACCAGCATGCATAAACTGTTTTATTAGTCAAAGATACAAAAAAGCAATAAGAAAGAGCAAGTATCTGTATTCCTGTATATAGCATGTCAGCATCACAGCAATGACCAGCACAGGAACCTGCGCCATGAACACATTACAATCTCATTACTGAAAAGGATGGAGAAACCATTCAGCCTAAAGCATTAACAAGAAAACCGTATTCTCCTTCTTATTTGACACAAATGTTATGGAAGATTTATCTGGAGGACGGGAACATAAGCTTTAATAGGCCACAGGCATAAAACCGGGCACATTTTTATGTCGGCAATCATTTCATAAACTGAAAGGTCATATTCTGCAGACGCCCAATGGACTATCTACATACAGTTAAGTACACTGTGAACACATATGGCAAAATCCTAGTGCTCACTATAATTAAAGGGGTTGTGCAGTGGCATAATATTGATGACATATCTTCAGGATGGGTCATCAACATCAGACTGGCGGGGGTTTGACCACCGGTAACCTCGACGATCGGCTGATTGAAGGGGTCTCGGCACTCATGCGAGAGCTATCTCCTTTATAGAGATAGTGGGGTGTAATTACAGCTGCTTCTCCCCTTCACATGAATGGGATGAGACTTGTAATTACAATGCACCAAGGGAGACGGTGTACAGGAAAATATTGAAGAGGCGGCAGCGCCCACATGAGAGCCGCAACCCCTTCAAACAGCTAATTGGCGGGGGTGCCAGGGTCAGACCCCTGCTGATCTGATATTGATGACTTATCCTGAGGATAGGTCATCAGTATTATACCACCCCTGTAAAGTTTATAATAAACTTCTGATTTGGTCATCACATGGCCAAATGACACAAATATGGCTGTCAGCCCCTCAGATTTATTGGGGTATATTACAGGAATTATGGAAGGGGGATGTCTACTTACAAAATCTGATGTGGTGTGCTCCAACTTTATTTTCCAACATGTTAAATAATAGCTTGGTTGATTTCAAGAGAATATTTTACTATGACTAGGCAATCATCCATGAAGGCAAGATCTGAAATTCCTATCTACTCAACCCTCCCCAACGTGTATCTACAGAAATCCTTGTTTTTAATATGCTTACCAGATCTTACAAAGTATATTGCCTTTTCTGATCTGTTTTGTCACATGACTGGTCATGTGTTTTCTTCAGATAATTATAATTTCTATTCTCTGATATAATAGAACCAATCTTGGTAGAAAACATAATGTGCACTGGAAAATAATGGAAATAGTCACTCAATACAAATAATGTAAGACCTATGAGCACAAATCGTAAAAATAAATATCTAAAGCTATTAGGCCGGAGTCAAACACAGCATTTTAATGTTTTGACATTTTATTGCAACAAGAGGGCACTTTTTGGGGAGATTTTAGTTTAAAGTCAATAATGGAATATGATCATGCCTAAATATTGTTAATACTATCTTAAAGGGACACCTCCATAAAAAAAATAGTTTCTGCACATTTTAACAATCTATACATGAATTTTTTTTTCTTTGCTTGGACTTTTAGCACCGCAGAGAGGCTTGTTTAACCACTTCACATCCGGGCATTTACCCCCTTCCTGACAGAGCCTAATTTTGCAAATCTGACATGTGTCACTTTAAGTGGTAATAACTTTGGAACGCTTTTACTTATCCAAGCCATTCTGAGATTGTTTTCTCGTGATATATTGTACCGTACTTCATGACAGTGGTAAATTTGAGTCAATATATTTCACCTTTATTTATAAAATAATCAAAAATTTACCAAAAATTTGGAAAAAAATGCAATTTTCTAAATTTCTATCTCTCTGCTTTTAAGGCTACATGCACACGACCGTTCCGTTTTTTGCGGTCCGCGAACCGCGAATCCGCAAAAAAACGGAAGCCGTCCATGTGCCTTCCGCAATTTGCGGAACGAAACGGGCAGCCCATTGTAGAAATGCCTATTCTTGTCTGCAAAACAGACAAGAATAGGACATGCTATATTTTTTTTGCGGAGCCACGGAACGGAGCAACGGATGCGGACAGCACACGGAGTGTTGTCCGAATCTTTTGCGGCCCCATTGAAGTGAATGGGTCCGCACACGAGCCGCAAAAAATGCGACTCGGATGCGGATCACAACAACGGCCATGTGCATGAGGCCTAAGACAGATAGTGATGCCTCATAAAATATTCATTAATTAACATTCCCCATACGTCTACTTTATGTTGGCATCATTTTGGTAATGTAACTTTATTTTCTTAGGACGCTAGGAGGTTTAGAATTTAAGAAGCAATTATTGAAATTTTTAATAAAATTTCCAAAGTCAACTTTTTTAAGGACCAGTTCAGCTCTAAAGTCACTTTGTGGGGCTTACATAGTGAAAAACCACCATAAATAGCCCCATTGTAGAAACTACACCCCTCAAGTTACTCAAAACTGATTTTACAAACTTTGTTAACCCTTTAGGTGTTCCACAAGAATTAAAGAAAAATGGAGATGAAATTAAAATTTTTTACTTTTTTGGCAGATTTTCCATTTGAATCCATTTTTTTCTTTAACACATCGAGTGTTAGCCAAACAAAACTTAATATTTATTACCCTGATTCTGCGGTTTACAAAAACACCCCACATGTGGTCGTAAACTGATGTAAGGGCACACGGCAGGGCGCAGAAGAAAAGGAGCACCGTATGGTTTTTGGCAGGCAGATTTTGCTGAACTAGTTTTTAGATGCCATGTCCCATTTGAAGCCTCCCCTGATGCACCCTTACAGTAGAAACTCCCAAAAAAGTGACCCCATTTTGAAAACTAGGGGATAAGGTGCCAGTTTTATTGATACTATTTTGGGGTACATATGATTTTTAATTGCTCTATATTACATTTTTTGTGAGGCAAGGTAACCCAAAAATGGCTGTTTTGGCACTGTTTTTACTTTTTACAACATTCATCTGACAGGTTGGATCATGAGCTATTTTTATAGACCAGGTTGTTACGGACGCGATGATATCAAATGTGCCTACTTTCTTTGTTTGTTTATTTCAGTTTTACATAATAAAGCATTTCTGAAAAACAAATTGTTTTTGTGTCTCCATTTTCTGAATGCCATGTTTTTTTTAATTTTTCTGCCGATAGTCTTGTGCAGGGGCTTGTTTTTTACAGGAAGAGTTGACGTTTTTATTGGTACCATTTTTGGGTACATATGATTTTTTGATCATTCATTATTACACTTTATGGGGCCAGGTGACCCAAAAAATTGGTTGTTTTAGCACAGTTTTTATTTATTTATTTTTACAGCGTTCACCTGAGGGGTTAGATCATGTGACATTTTTATAGAGCAGAACGTTACGGACATGGCAATACATAATATGACCCATTGTCTTAGTCAGGGTCTCATTTATTGCAGGATGAGGTGATGGTTTGATTGGTACTATTTTGGGGGGCATATGCCTTTTTGATCGCATGGTGTTGCACTTTATGTGATGTTGGGTGACAAAAAATTGCTTTTTTTGGCACTGTTTTTATTTTTTATTTTTTTTACAGTGTTCACCTGAGGGGTTAGGTCATGTGATATTTTTATAGAACTGGTTGTTACGGATGCGGCGATACCTAATATGTCAACTTTTTTATTTTTATTTCACTTTAACACAATAATAGCAATTTTGAAGAAAAAAGCCATAGTTTTTTTATTTTTTGACCGATTTTCTTAGGTCTCATTTCTTGCGGGATGAGGTGACGGTTTGATTGGTACTATTTTGGGGGGCATAAGCATTTTTGATCGCTTGGTGTTGCAATTTTTGTGATGTAAGGTGACAAAAAATGACTTTTTTTGGCACAGTTTCTATATATATTTTTTATGGTGTTTATTGGACAGGGTGGATCATGTGATATATTTAAAGAAGTGGTCGTTACAGACACGGCAATACTAAATATGTCTATTTTATTTATTCACTTAATTGGGGGATTTTTGTTTTTTTACATATGAAACCTTTTTCTTTTTTTAAACACTTTATTTTTGTATTTTTTATTTTACACTTTGCATCCCCCATAAGATCATACAATGTCACGGGGTTCCGAAGGTGCACTCGGTCCCCCATTGCCCGCAGAACTGTTGCTTAGCTTTTGGAATGAGGTTCTGTGTTTGACCTCATTCCCAGGGCGGCTTTACTAGCTGGGTGGCTCCTTGCTCCTAAGTCTGCCTTGAGCGCCGAGCTGATCACTCGGTGCTCGACTGGTTGGTCTGTCGGTCATGTGACGCTGGCCACGTCACATGACCCTCACTCCCCACTATAAATACAGGCAGCCTGCTGGCTACAGGTTGCCTGTTAATTTCTAGGTTCCTGGCTATTTGTTGGACTGCTGAATACTTACCTGATCCTGTTCCTTGACCATCCTTTTGCCTGATCCTCCTGTACTGCGCATCCGTCCTGGTATTGTGACCTCGGCTCCCACCTGACTACTCTCTTAGGACTCCTCTTGTACTTCTCTGCTCTCCTGGTATTTATGACCCCGGCTTCTCCTGACAATTCTCTGCTTGCTCCATTTGTACTTTGCAGCTTTCCTGGTATTGACTCGGTCCGTTCACGTCCTGTTGTTTGTCTGTCTGTCATCCCTGCACTTACTCCAAGTTAGGGATTGCCGTCCAGTTGTCCCCTGTCTATAGGACTCGCGAGGCAAGTAGGCAGGGCCAGGGGTAAGGGTGGAGCGCAGTGGTCACTTCCCTCCCCCCTGTGTGTGTGTGTACGCGACCGTTACAGATTAACAGGCCCAATAACCACTGTATTATGAATCCTCTGGTAACCCTGACTGACTATGTCTCTAATCTGACGCAGATGGTGCAGGAGTTAGGGGAAAAACTCAGCTCTTTTGAGTTAGGGCAAGGCTCTTCCACTCCTCAGGCCTCCAGTCCGCATTTTGAGCCCCAGATTAAGCTCCCAGAAAACTTTTCTGGAGACCGGAAGAAGTTTCTCTCTTTTAAGGAGAGTTGCAAACTTTACTTCCGTTTGCGCCCCGTGTCCTCTGGCCCCGAGAGTCAACGCGTGGGCATTATCATTTCCCGATTACAGGGTGATCCCCAGGACTGGGCGTTCTCTTTACCTGCTGGCGCCAGTTGTTTATATTCTGTGGAGGGGTTCTTTCAGGCCCTAGGTACCCTCTATGATGAACCAGACAGGGCTCTAGTAGCCGAGACGGCTCTAAAGGCACTGGTTCAGGGCAATTTACCAGCGGAGGATTATTGCACCCAATTCAGAAGGTGGTGTGTCCCCTCAGGATGGAACGAACCAGCCCTGAAGAGTCAGTTCAGGTCAGGTCTGTCTGATAAATTAAAGGATCTTCTGGTCAGTTATCAACTTCCAGAGACCTTAGAGGAGATGATGACCCTTGTTGTCCGACTTGACCGACGGGTTAGAGAGAGACGACAGGAACAACAGTTCTCTTCCCAGATGGTGGTCCAGCCAGAGGCCTATCCCAGAGACAATGCTGAGGTCTCCACCGAGGAACCCATGCAGGTTGGCATGACCCGAGGGAATCTTCGCCGCAGACGTGGAGAATGCTTTTACTGTGGAGATTCTGACCATTGGATCAACCAGTGTCCTAAGAAGGTCCTCTCTGTCAAGTCTCCTAAGGCAAGGCAACCTAAAGACCAGGTACACCCTGAATTTTCTAAATGTAAGCTTTCGGTACCCATTACGATTTCTCTGGGAGTAGATAAATGGCCGGGTAAGGCCTTTATTGATTCTGGCTCAGCGGCTAGCTTTATTGACTCTGAGTATGCTGTTAGATTGGGTATTCCTATGTTTGCCTTACCAACTCCTATCCATGTCATGGCTATTGATGCTACTCCTCTTATTGGTGGTACGGTGAGCTTATGTACCTCGGAGATTTCTCTAACCGTGGGTGTGTGCCACTCAGAGAGATGTTCGCTTCTAGTCCTGGAGAACCTACCTGCTGAGGTGGTACTAGGGTTGCCTTGGCTCCGACTACATAACCCCACTATAGATTGGTCCAATGGGGAGTTGGTGAGATGGGGGCCTAAGTGTGACTCGTGCCTGTCCGTGGTACAGGCTGGGGTCTCAGTAAAGTCTGATACTTTACCCTCTGTTGTTAGAGAATATTCTGATGTATTCTCATCACCAACCCCGGAGGTTCTACCCCCCCATAGACCTTATGATTGTACCATAGAGCTAGTAGAGGGGGCCAAGTTTCCTAAAGGACGAATTTATAATCTTTCTATGCCCGAACGCAAGGCCATGGAAGATTATATTAAGGAGAGCCTTGGTAAAGGGCATATTAGACCTTCTGTCTCTCATATGGGGGCGGGGTTTTTCTTCGTTAAGAAAAAAGATGGTGGTCTTAGGCCATGTATAGATTACCGGAGATTAAATAAAATCACTGTCCAGAATAGATACTCCCTCCCATTGATTCCGGATTTATTTAACCAGGTCCTGGGGGCAACCTGGTTTTCCAAAATTGACCTGAAAGGGGCATACAATCTAATCCGAATCAAGGAGGGAGACGAATGGAAGACGGCGTTCAATACTCCGGTAGGACACTTTGAATATCAGGTGATGCCTTTTGGACTCAGCAATGCCCCAGCTGTGTTCCAAAACTTCATGAATGACATTCTTAGGGAGTTCTTAGGTAAATTTGTTATTGTCTATCTTGACGACATTTTGATATTCTCTCCTGACTTCGAATCCCATGTGTCTCATGTTAGACAAGTATTAGAGGTGTTGAGGGAGAATCAGCTATCCGCTAAACAAGAGAAATGTGTCTTTGGTGTGCAGGAGATTCTGTTTCTAGGGCATGTTCTGACTCCTCACGCCTTCAAGATGGATCCTGGTAAGGTACTAGCAATTAAGGAATGGGTAAGACCTTCATCCTTAAAGGCCTTACAACGGTTCTTAGGTTTCGCCAATTACTATCGTAAATTTATTATGAATTTTTCCGTAATTGCTAAACCGTTGACCGACCTTACTAAGAAAGGGGCGGATTTGGAGAATTGGTCTACTGAGGCCATTTCTTCATTTGAAAAATTAAAAAAGGCATTCAGTAGCGCTCCCATTCTGATCCAGCCTGATCAGGAGAAACCTTTTATTGTGGAGGTGGATGCGTCCGAGGGCGGCGCAGGAGCAGTCCTTTCACAAGGTCCTGCCAGCCTCACTAATCTGAGACCATGTGCCTTCTTCTCCAGGAAATTCTCTCCCACGGAGAGAAACTACGAAATAGGGAATAGGGAGCTGCTGGCCATTAAATGGGCATTTGAGGAGTGGAGGCATTTTCTGGAGGGGGCAAGGCATTGTGTAACTGTTGTCACTGACCATAAAAACCTTATGTTTCTCGAGTCTGCTAAGAGGTTGAATCCCCGTCAAGCCAGATGGGCTCTGTTTTTTACTCGTTTTGATTTTTCCATCACGTTCAGGCCGGGAAGTAAAAATGTGAAGGCGGACGCATTATCTCGGAGCTTCCAGGCTTTTCAACCTACTGAGGTACCACCTGAATCCATCCTACCAGCAAAAATCTTCTTAGCAGCTCTTACCCAGGATATCTCGGCTCGCATTAGGTCGGAACAACATCTGGCACCGGTATCCACCCCAACAGATAAGTTGTTTGTTCCCGTACAATTTCGTCTCCAGCTGTTGGGTGAGTGTCACGATTCTGCCTTTTGTGGACATCCGGGTGTTGAGGGCACTAAGGATCTGGTTTCTAGATCTTATTGGTGGCCCACTCTAACTAGGGATGTCAAGTCCTATGTGTCAGCCTGTGAGGTTTGTGCCAGGTCCAAGACACCTAGGACTCGCCCTGCTGGTAACCTACGACCCCTACCCATTCCCAGTAGACCCTGGTCCCATATCTCGATGGACTTTATAACTGACCTACCGCTGGTGGAGGGTAAGACTGTAGTGTGGGTAGTGGTGGATAGGTTTAGCAAGATGGTCCATTTCATTCCCCTGTCTAAACTCCCGAATGCCAAAACCCTGGCGTCTATTTTTGTGAAAGAAATTGTTCGATTGCATGGTATCCCGGAAAATATTGTTTCGGACAGGGGTGTGCAGTTTGTGTCCAAATTCTGGAGGGCCTTCTGTCAAAGATGTAAAATTTCGTTGTCTTTCTCTTCTGCCTACCATCCTGAGAGTAATGGGCAGACTGAACGCCTTAATCAGTCTGTGGAACAATTCCTGAGGTTGTATGTTGCTGATGACCAGCAATTATGGGTCAAATTCCTTCCGTTGGCTGAATTTGCTCTGAATAACCGTGTCAATTCTTCTGCTGGGGTCTCCCCTTTCTTTTGTAACCATGGTTATCATCCCCGTTTTCATTCTGGGTCGTCCGTCTCCTCCTCTAACCCTGAAGCTGATAAACTCTCCTCCGAACTGTGCACAGTTTGGGCCCGGGTTCAATCGAACCTAGAAAAGGCTCAATGTTCTCAAAAACTCAAGGCCGATAGGAGACGTTCAAGGGGGGTAAACTTTCAGGTTGGGGATAAAGTATGGTTGTCCTCCAAGAATCTAACTCTCAAGGTAACTTCTAAAAAATTTGCACCTCGTTTTAGTGGACCATATAAGATCACGGAAGTGATTAACCCGGTATCTTTTAGGTTGGAGCTGCCTGAGTCATTCCACATTCATAATGTGTTCCATAAATCTCTGCTTAAAAAATATTTTGAACCGGTAGTACCATCAAAAGCCTCGCCTCCGCCGGTTCTTGTTAATGATGCTGTCGAGTATGTGGTGTCTAAAATAGTGGATGTCAGGAAGGTGCGTAATTCCTTGCAGTACCTGATTCACTGGAAGGGGTATGGACCTGAAGAGAGATCTTGGGTACCTGCCAGGGAGGTTCATGCTCCTAGACTTGTTCGTAAATTTCATTTAGAACACCCTGAAAAGCCATCGCCTGAAGTCTTGGGTCCGGTGGCCCCTCGTAAAAGGGGGGGGTACTGTCACGGGGTTCCGAAGGTGCACTCGGTCCCCCATTGCCTGCAGAACTGTTGCTTAGCTTTTGGAATGAGGTTCTGTGTTTGACCTCATTCCCAGGGCGGCTTTACTAGCTGGGTGGCTCCTTGCTCCTAAGTCTGCCTTGAGCGCCGAGCTGATCACTCGGTGCTCGACTGGTTGGTCTGTCGGTCATGTGACGCTGGCCACGTCACATGACCCTCACTCCCCACTATAAATACAGGCAGCCTGCTGGCTACAGGTTGCCTGTTAATTTCTAGGTTCCTGGCTATTTGTTGGACTGCTGAATACTTACCTGATCCTGTTCCTTGACCATCCTTTTGCCTGATCCTCCTGTACTGCGCATCCGTCCTGGTATTGTGACCTCGGCTCCCACCTGACTACTCTCTTAGGACTCCTCTTGTACTTCTCTGCTCTCCTGGTATTTATGACCCCGGCTTCTCCTGACAATTCTCTGCTTGCTCCATTTGTACTTTGCAGCTTTCCTGGTATTGACTCGGTCCGTTCACGTCCTGTTGTTTGTCTGTCTGTCATCCCTGCACTTACTCCAAGTTAGGGATTGCCGTCCAGTTGTCCCCTGTCATTAGGACTCGCGAGGCAAGTAGGCAGGGCCAGGGGTAAGGGTGGAGCGCAGTGGTCACTTCCCTCCCCCCTGTGTGTGTGTGTACGCGACCGTTACATACAAGACCTCTGGGGGACATTTAAATTGACTTTTTTTTTTATTTACAATTGATTTCTCCTGTAACTCGGACTGACATAGTAGCCCCAGTTACAGTGGAAATACACCCCCCACAGAGGCTGTACAGCATAATACTGCGCTGTACAGCCTCAGTGCAGGGCTGATCGAAGTCTGTTGAAGACCTGACACCTACTGCCCTCTCCTGGCCCCGGCAGTCACGTGACCACCTTGTCGGGACAGGAAGGGCATAGCGCATACAGCGATCTAGAAAGCAGGGACACCTGGGAACTGTCCCTGCCTTCTCTCTGGGTTGCCCTGCTGTCACTGACAGTGGGACCCCCTCTCAGCAGTTTTCGATTAGCGTGCAGCTGCCATCTCTGAATGGACGTTCCAGAACGTCCATTCAGAGATAAACATCCACCCATAGGACGTTTACTGTATATCCTATGGGCGGATGTGAAGTGGTTAAAGGGGTTGTCTCATCACAGACAACGGGGGCATATCGCTATCGGACTATATCGAGAACCGTGCCCGAAAGTGTTGGAGGGCGCACTGGGCATGCGCAGCCACCCTCTATTCATTTTCTATGGGGCCACTGAAAATAGCGGAGCGCTGGCTCAGTTATTTCCATCTAGCCCATAGAAGTATATGGGAGCGGTGGCTGGTCCTAACAATATGCCCCCATTGTCTGTGATGAGACAACCCTTTTAAATCTCTCAGTCAGGCTATCACTGAGGCCAGGGGTGTGTATGACTCAATTAGCTCATCACACATTACATTTATCAATGCAATGCTCTTCTGTGGGCATCTTTACCTGGGACTAGAGCTAGAGAGCAATAGAGGTGTCAAACTGTTATCCCAATTATACACCTATTATTAAAGTGATGATTACCTTGCAGATAACATCTTCTCCTCACAGCAACAGTAAACTGACATGGGTTATCTATCTATGCAAGAGGTTTAATCATTCGTGATCACTGCTACAGGACAATATTTTGTATTTCATTTTCAGTGGTATGGAAGTGGCGAAATAACAAAAAAAAAGGAAAACAGCCAAAAATATATTCCATGAAAACTGAGTTTAAAAAATAACTCTTTTTTGCTGGAAGACTCCTTTTAAATTTAGACAACATAAAAGAAGACGAGACAGGGAGAAACTGCAGGCAAGTTACTACAGTGGCATGTTATATGACAAATCTTACTACTCAGAGGAGTTAGTGGTTCCCATTGAAATGACCTAGAAGGCTATTCTGGAGTGCTAAAACAGATTTTTACATACATTATAAAACACAGAAAAGTGTGTGTGTGAATTAAGTCATATGTCTGCCTTTGATATCCCCCTGTGCAACTGGAGCATGCACTTAATTTAAGACAAAGAGCAGGGTTTGTCATAAATTAGACGCATGTCCGTGTAAACTGGCACACATAATGGGTGAATGTGCCAGGGCTGCGTAGAAATGCCACTTACATCTACATTTAGGCGCCATGCGTTCAGGCTACTTTCACACTAGCGTTTTTACTGGATCTGGCAGGGCTCAGCAAAAGCGCTTCCATTACTGATAATACAACCATCTGCATCCGTTATGAACGGATCTGGTTGTATTATCTTTAACATACCCAAGACGGATCCGTCATGAACTCCATTGAAAGTCAATGGAGGACGGATCCGTTCTCTATTGTGGCAGATTGTGGCAGAGAAAAAAACGGATCCGTCCCCATTGACTTGCATTGGGGGTCATGCCAGATCCGTCTTGCTCCGCATCCCATTACGGAAAGCAAACCGCAACATGTTGCAGTTTGCTCTCCGGTATGCATTTTGGAGCATTCCGTTCTGTTCAGTTCAGTTCAGTTTTGTTGCTATTGACAATGAATGGGGACAAAACTGAAGCGTTTTTTTGAGGCTCTATGACGGATCTCAATACCGGAAAACTAAAACGCTAGTGTGAAAGCAGCCTTAAAGGTCACATAGGCGGTCATAGTAAGTGGCCCCAAATGGGTTAATGGAGCCAATACATTTTTAGAAAAACAAATGTGGTTAACTGTAGCAGATGATAACATCATAAAAAGTAAAATTGAAAAAACTAACTTAAACTTAAAAAGTGTGGATTCACTGTCCAATATTACATCATTGTTAATCAAATAAATGACATGAATGTGGAAATATCTTTGACATTATGCATATTACAGTGCATTCTGGGGAGGGATAACAATATATACTGTACATTGCTTGGCCATGATTTCACAAAACTAAATATATACCAACATAAGAATGACACTTAATTCTGCTCAGATGAGATCAAATGCTGTATCTATTCTTATCAGTTAAGGCTTTGTTCACATCAGCGTTTAGCCTTTCTGTTCTCCTGCTCAGTTTAGGAGCAGGAGAACGGAAAGGACGGATTCGGCACATAACTGAGCCGAACGGAACCTAAGGACCCCATAGACTATAATGGGGTCTGTTAGGTTTCCGCTCAAGATGATTTTGGAGTGTAGACAAAAGTTGTGCATGCAAGCTTCAAAAATCTTCCTCTTAGCGGAACCCTAACGGACCCCATTATAGGCTATAGAACGGAAAAGGCTGAACGGTGATGTGAACGAAGCCTTATTTGTATACTACACATATCTAGAAAGGAAATCTGGTAGAAGGCTGATACATACATGGTTGAAGGCTGTTATATTGTGAAATACAAAGAAAGATCTCAAAGTGTAGATGGTCATACATATAACGTATACTAAACATTTCCAGACTTCCTTTTTCATTATTTCCATCTTTAGCTCTTTGATACGCTTGACTTGTTTATAATACAAATTAATATCAATAGTTAAAGGGTCAGGACTATTTGGACAACTCTCTTCCTTGTAGCAATACAAGGCATGTGGCGATAACAGAGGGGTGCCCTGATAGGGAACCCTCCATGTTATGCTTGGTATTGCAGCTCAGGTCAATTCCCCTGAATGGGACTGAGCTGTATCTAGGCCATGTGCCCGATGAACGTGACTTCTCTGACCTAGGAAGAGGTTGCAGCACTCATCAAAGTGCTGTGGTCTCTTCAAAGCAGCTGATATTGATGACCTATCCTGAGGACAGCCCATCAATATCAAAATATCAGACACACCCTTTAAAGTAGTTGTCAGATCTAGACATTTATGGCATATCTACAGAATATGCCATAAATTTCCGATAGGTGCAGGTCTCATCTCTGGGACTCTTTCCTATCTGGAGAATGAAGTTCTCTCTGCTGCTAATGGGAATGGATATTTGTGCATGAGTGACTCTTTCCATTTGCTTCTATGGCGCTTCTGAAAATAGTGTAGTGCATTTAATAAATAAATGAATGGAAAGAGGCAAACCATTCTCAAGTAAGTCCCAAAAGGAGGAAAGGCACCTATCAGATGTTTATGGCATGTTTTGTGGACATGCCATAAATATCCAGATGGGCAACCCCTTTGAGGCAACAATTCATATTGGACATGCTATGCTTTCTGTGGCAAGCATGTTGAAGACCAGGAGTTGCTGACTAGATTGATACATACTTTGGGGGAATGGATTCAGTATAACTATCTCATTAAACAGCTGTTCTCTCTATGTTTGAGTCCAATAGGCGTCCTTCCCAGTGATTGGCAGCTTTCTCTCTATCAATGTGCATACAACAATGGCTATCAGTCATTGAGTAGGACTGCCCACCAGACTCAAAAACATAGGAAGAGCATGGATTTAAATGTAATACATCTCTAATAAACTACTATCTATACTTGCCAATATATCTATTTGTTAATTCTCCAACAAGGACTGTTGAGTTGTCCCCAACCACAATAGATCAGCAGTGATCCTTTCACAATCAAATTTTTCTCTAACATCTTTCTAATGTGTATGCCCAACGTACCTGACAATCTTATTTTAAGGTTCTCACTGGTAGACCAACCCCAGACATACAGCACTGGAGATATTAAATGTCGGTACCCAGATGGCATATTTGTTGTGGCGTTCAGCCAACAGATACCTAATGTTTATGGCCTGCTTCAGATGTGTGTCGGAAAAGTAAGGAAACAGCTGGAGAACTACTGAACAACTCTCATGGGTGCCTAATATGTGTCAACAAACTGAATTTAATTTAGCAAAACTAGTTAACACAAATCTGGCCTGGTTTATCTATAGTAACTACCGTAATCACAGGTCTAAAGGTGGCCATACAACTTCAACAGCTGTTGTCCTAATGTTTGTCCTGCCAATACCCATTCATTCTGACCTTTCCATACACATGATTTTTGTTCTGATTGGGGGACATTCAAAAGAACAAAATGATCGGACATGTAAAATTCAACAAGCCTGATCATTTCCTCACCAACATTATCTGTTGGGAAAGTCAAGATACTGTACCTGCTCCCACATTAGTCAGATGTCAATTACCTAATGTTAATGGACACTTTTAGTGATGTTGGAAGTTGTCGTGAGAAATCTATGAGCCGAAGCTGAGAGCTGTGAACAACGGGCTGTCATGGTTGTGGACATGGGTGCCCATTCAAATGTAATGTATTACTAAATTTCAATATTTCTCTCTGCAGGTAAATGTCTGGCTGGCTGCAACTTCTAAAGCTATCGAATGATCCTCGACCTCGTACTGTTTTCAAAAGTGGTTGTCTTAATGAAATAACCCCTCTAACTATCGCAGTGTGTGAATATGAATTTATGCAGTGGCTGGATTCGGGGTGGCCCCAACGCTACACTGGGTCAAGGTGTCACCACATGTTGCTGCTCTACCAAAGGGATGGTAAGGCGTGGTGCACCCCAATGGGAAATAAGTCCAGAGAGTCAGTGTCTGCAGTTAACCAGGGTGCTTCTTTACTGGAGGAATTCAGTTACAAAACAATACAGGCGAGGCATTGGGCTAGCTTCTCCAGTCTCCTCCCTGGCAAAAGAAGGGTTTGATGCTGAGGAAAGGCCTGAGCAAGCTGTCCTTCTTTCTCTCAGAAGGCTGGCATCCTGGTCAAAAGCCCACGGTCTGTAGCTCAGTAGTCCCGGTGGCTCCTTGGTCACACAGGGCTAGTGACCCATGGTTTGTGGCTCAGCATCCCCATCTCAGCGTCGTCTTCTGGTCACTCATACAGGCTGGCATGAGTCTTCCCCTCCAAGAACTGGTTCCTAACTGCAGCACACTAGAGGCTCTGACTGCTCTCCTTATATACAGTTTAAGCTGACTAGAACCTTCTAGTGGGAGTGGTTGAATGGAGAAGCTCAGTACAAAGAGATACATTGTAACACTTTCCGTCTCTCATAGACATACATTAGAGCTTCAATAATACTCAATGGCAATGACACAGCAGTTTTTCCAGACAATAACAAGTTTTCAGATATAACAACATAGCTAAAAACAGACTTTTAAAAGGTCAGACTGTCTGGGTTTGGTGGTAAACAACGTCTGTTTTTTTCCCCTCCAAAACATGCTCTTCTTTAAACCCTATGGCAGTTGTGGAAAATTACCAGCTTCTCATTCAAAGTCCTAACAGTCTCTCAGTATTCATTAACCCTTTCCAGAGTCATGCAAATACAGTGATAATGAACAGGATATATATTACAACATATATATAAAATGCAGGAAAACAGTAATAAACAGTATAAGTTAACCTTTTCAAGAGAAATAAAGTAAGACGTTTTAACGTAACATAGGGGAAATAGGGGCAAATGTTCACAAATGTCCAGACTTTAAAGTAACCCTGCTCCAGGGCACTACATATTTGTAAATTTACTAAAAATGAGGGTGCTATATTCACGTATCACAGCAAAAATTCTGCTATAAATTTTTTCCTAAATAGATAATACTCTCTAAGGCTACATTCACACGACCATATGTGTTTTGTGGTCCGCAAATTGCGGATCAGCAAAACATGGATACCGGCCGTGTGAATGTAGCCGGCCCTATGATAGAAATGCCTATTCTTGTCCGCGATTGCAGACAAGGATAGGACATGCTCTATCATTTTTTAAATGAATGCGGAGCCAAAAATACGGTCGTGTGAATGTAGCCTAAAGAAGCATGGGACAAAACACTTATGTTAAATCACATAATTAAGGCAACATGATATCTTATTATACACATGTGCTTGAATTCACAGATATCAGACAGAAAACCAGAGAGCCACTTCCCACACAATTAATCCAATCACCTCAGTAGTTTGCTTCCCTCCATGATCAGACAGAATGATATGTGTTGGGAATGGGTGTTCAATGAACTCAGAATGGGAGGTCATCTTCTTCACAGAGTTACCAGAATCATTTGACAAGGATAACGCAGGAAAGCACTGATATGCACAATAGCCATTCTGCCTTCCCACTGTCTGGCGTTTCATGTAACATACTTTTAATAGCTGCAGAGGCCTAGTCTGAACGGCACCGGGGTAATTTAGCCAAGGAGCAAGTGGCTTGTGCTGCTTTCTTTAGAGGTGTGAATGTAACTTAGGAAACTGGAGCGCTGCTAGTAAAATAACAAAGCGATCACAGTGGAATAGTTAGACAGCTCGGAAAAGCCCACAGTAGTCTTGTAACTAGTTTACATCCATTTGTATTTCGCCAAGGACAACAGAACAACTGTTTTACAATTGCTGAGAATATGAAAGTTTATGTAGAAGTAAGCAAATAAAGACAGAGCTGTAATAGAATTGGGTTAATTTCCAGAGCACGAATCAAATGGGAAAAAGACATGGCTGGAGATATAGCTAGAAAAAGTGGAGTTTGCATGCCACAACATCTACTAAATACCCAGCTGCCACCATTGAAATGTACTTTGGAAACCTCCAAGTGGTGCAAATGACAATGGTGTTCAGTAGTATCTATTTTAAATATTATCCCATACTTAGCACCTACTTTCTGGTTAGGGTGCTGTGCTAAAGTACATATATAAAAGGATCAAATACAAAGATGGCTCTGTAAAATCACAAATGTGTGCTTCTCCACAAGTGAAAATAACCAATAAGTAAAGGGGTTTTCGGACCTTTTTATAACGTGACCTCATCAGGATAGGACATCAGTATCTGATCGTCAGGGGTCCGACACCCGACACCCCTGCCAATCAGCTGTTTGAGGAGACCGCGGAGCTCTGGTGAGCGCCGCCTCACAGCTTACTGAGCGGCATCTAGGACACGTGACCACAATGAATGTGACATCACTAGCCTAGGAAAAGGTGTGAGAAGCCAGCGGCGCTCACAGGAGCGCCAGTGTCTTCTCAAACAGCTGATCAGTGTGGGTTCTGGGTGTCGGACCCCCACCCATCAGTAGGAAACGTCAGAAAACCCTTTTAGAGCTGTCACTTCTCAAGTTGTCCTATTTGTCCCATAATTTTTTAATTAAAGAGAACCCGTCACGATCTGAGGGCTACATAAAGTAGTAAAAGACACCCTCATTATAGCGGCATGTCATTTGTCAATATGCAGTAATTTTCATAAATTCACAGTTTATTAAGTGCTGTGCAAGCCTAGCACTGTGTAAGCCAAAAGTTCTTGATGGACAGGTTTGTCCCTGATACCGTGCACAGGGATAGCCCTGTCCATCAACAAGAGGTAGGCGGTAGGGGCCCGCATCTTTTAAACATCGTTAAGAGGATTACTCGCTCACACATAGTTTGTCGAACTCTGCATCTGATGAGATCGGAGATTGAGATTTTATATGAGATACACCTGTCACAGCTTTCTACTGCCTTCACATAGGACAGCAATTTTACACTCTGCCATTTGCCCCACTTTTGCACTTATCCCGATTGAGATAACAGAAGGTCGTGTTCTCCTTTTTTGGTCCCCATCTTTCATTTTCCTCCCTTTTCTCCTCTCATATTTTTCTTAACTAACCTACCGTTTTTGCTTATGATGTTCCACTTTTACCCTTTAAGCATCATTGGTTTTATTTCTTTCTTCTTAGGATGTGTGTGCGATTTTCATGTCCAATTTTACATTACTGTTTACATTATTTATGCTGTTTGCACTGTACGGCACAAATGCATAAATGTGAATAAATATTTCAGTGATAGATTGCTTCTCTAAATATCAATAATCTTTCTTACTAGTCATATATATAATATATAAGGTCATCCTCAATCCGAGCAGCGGCATTCACAGTATAGCGTGCCTGTACACAAGCGTCGGGCCTGTGAACAGTCCCTGTTGCTAGGGAACAGAGGACCGGATGCGTCTTTCGTAAATTTATAACTGGACATCTTTCCTTCTTTGCGGCTCCTGCAATTTCCTTTTCAAGGGAAAGGAAGTAAAAGGTATATATTTTATATCTGTATACTTTGCATTACTATACTGGTACACGCACCAAAACCTTGCAGTTGGATATTCCCTATGGGAACTACAAAGGGCTGTAGGGTGGGCATGATGTTGACCTTTAGTCAGATGCCTATAGTGACATGAAAAGGCAGAGACAGAGAAGCCCATTTCAGACACACACACTTCCTCTTATCTTCTCCTTTAGGAGTTCAAGGCTCCCAGGCTCCCAAAAGCCCTTTCATTAACACACTCCTTTGTAGGCAAGCCTCTCACCTCAGAAGCATTCAAGTAATTACCAACTTCCTATAGATCACATGCTTAAGCAGCGCTATATTACAGCCTGGTAACGACATGAAAGTCACACACATCATGTATCGTTCATTTATACTTCTGTGAAATGAGCTGCAGGCAGAGCACTTCTATATGGGGAGGGCATTGCAATGGACACATAAAACAATGATGTAATGAAATCTATACAATGTGCTCACATCTTATATAAGTCATAATAGTTATAGCACTAAGGTGTATAGTGTAAAGTAGAACTGGCTTAGTTGCCCATAGCAACCAATCAGATTCCATCTTTCATTTTTCACAGCTCCTTTGGAAAATAAAAGGTGGAATCTGATTGGTTGCTATGGGCAACTAAGCTAGTTTTCCTTTACACCAGTTTCGATAACTCTCTCCCTAAGGCTTCATGCACACGATCGTTTGTATTTTGCAATCTGCAAAACGCGGATCCGCAAAATATGGATGAAGTCTGAGTTATGTTAGTGCTGCCTCTTTTTTTGGGGGGGGGGGGGCTAGTGGGTTGGTGGTCCGTTTTTCGCAACCAAGTACTGTGGGACATGTTCTATTCTTTTGCAGTACAGACATACAGATGTGGAAAGTACACCGGTGATCGCTGTGCTTTCCACATCCGTATGTCCGTACCAAGAGTACCACAGAGTCCGTACCACATGTCCTGCAAAATGCGATCCACAGAATTGAACTTAATGGGTCCATAAAAAAAAGAAGCAGCACGAAAGTCACATGGACTTCATCAGTATTTTGCAGGTCCGCAAAATACATGTGGTCATGTGCATGAGGCCTTAATGTGTACTTACATACATGGAGGGGCAAGCTGCAGATTTGTGTGCCTTAGCAAACTGCATATAAATTTAGTACATTAGTAAAACATTAATACTGTATGTAAACCACATCACATCACACGCCTGATTGACCTAGACTAGAGCAAATACCCTTCACCCTTAATATATTTGCATAGCTCTTCCAGTGGATTCAAATACGGGTCTGAGATTTCTTGCAGATATATAAAGGTGCATTTGTGTCATTTCATTGTCTTCACTGGTTGGCTTTTACTACCTTTCTCTCCGCCTGGACTGACATGACGCTGCACATGCTTGCCATTCCCAAAAAGTGAAAAATGATCAACCATGACAAGGACGTGCAAGTACTTATATTATTTTACATAAGTATACCATGTAGTGGACCAGGAAAGGCCTTCTACACTTCCTCTCTTCAAAGCATCTTGCTCTCAGTAATGGCTGTCACCTGGACATCTGCTATTCTCTTTTAACTTTAATGTGGTCAGGTGACAGATGACATTCAACTTCAACCTACCTATGCGTTGACGGACAATGTCCAGATGTTCACTAAATTCCTGGTTCCAAGGAAGACAACCTTTAGAACTATGTGAGGTATTAGACAAATTTAGCTTGCTATTCTGGTCAATCTGTCCAAAGTGATCGACGCATAGGACACTAACATGTCTATGTATCAAGTAACACGTGGGACATGGACACAAGATATTGTCTGTGTTCTCCAAGGTCTATGAAACAGCAACCACAACAAGCAAACAAACCACATTCAGTCCAGAAATGTTTTTTTGTATTCTGTGCTGAAGTAATATAAAAGCAGAGAAAAGAACTTTTGAAATAAATATGTAAAGAGAACGTCTATCCAAAAGGACCATACAGTAGCAAACCAGAAGTTGGAACTGTGGCTTAAGTTTGGTGATTATGTTTCTATTACTTAGAATGAGATATCACCTTCTCTCTTTCATTGTAATGGCCATTTTTCCTAATATGACAAAAGGAAGTGCAGCCATAACTTTTTTCTCCCCCATCTAAATCCTCCTCAGAAACCGGTGATCAATAATCACTTTGTTTCCCTGTTGACTCAATAACAAAGAAACAATTTAACAAGAGTCTAATTCAAAGGTGACAACCAATATATCTGCACTGATTGGCTGTCGCTTTTGCAAAATGGCCGCCACAACAGGACAAAAAAGTCTCTGCAATATCTCTGTAAGTAAAAAAAAACTACTGTTCTAATTTAAAAGTTGTAAACTGCAGGTGTGCAACTTTTTAAATGGCACTTTTGCCTAAATTTGGGTGCAAATAGAATTTCTATGCCACCCTGCCCACTTTCCAAAAATGGGTGTGGTGGAGCGTGACATGGGTGGGGCCATCAGCCCTGGAACACTTATCATGATTTACAGCAGTTTTCTGGTGTAAATGATGACTGAAATCTACAGCCACTACGAGCTGCAGTACAGTTCAGTCTAGTCGCATGGACTGCCAGAGGAGGCGCTCAATTTATGATGAGTCATGAATCTTAAATATATATAAATTAAGTGCATCCTCCTGCAGCGCAGGGGATAGCAAGACCAGTGTAGCACTCAGCGGTCTTTGATAAATGACCCCATAGTCATTTGTACATTTAACTTCTGACATGTCTATAGTTTTCATTGGTGGGAGTCAGAGTGCTGAGGCCCCCACTGAACACTTGAGCTGCCCATAAACATTCAATAGCTGTAAGCAGAACTATCGTCCTCCCGACTCCTTCTCAGCTTCCCCACACATATACACATTAAGCTTGGCCAAAAGTGTACGTGTATTATATGGGGAGAAAGGACACTTCTGGTGGCAACTTATTTCCTGAGAGAATATAGGGAATGGGCAAAATATTCATTTCACCAAATCTTTGTCTTCCCCAACATTATCTGTAGGTGGGGGAGAGTCAGGAGCTCCCTACCCATATTAGTGTGTCGGCCAAACCCACAGAGAACAGCAGGTTTGGCCAACACAAAATCCTAATGTGTATGGCCAGCTTAAGTGATATCTCTCCTTGCTAGTTGAAGATAGCTCAATAGAAAGTCTACGAGCTGGGCTGCAGCTATCAAAGAGAGGCAGCACTTGGCTGAGCGCTTCTGCCTCCTCGTCTTGGCAATAAGTAAGGTTCTCAGACCCCAAAAATCTAATCTTTTGACGTGAAATGTCCAACATTCTTTGAAATGTCAGTTACTCTTGAAAGAGTAATAATGGAGCAGGGGTGGCTTTTCTTCTCATTCTGGTACAAGCTGAGCACTATAGTCCATCATACTAGGATGATATATTCATAAATCCTTTTTAGTGTCATTTTCATAAAAATGTAACAAGATATAGACCAGAGCCAATTTAATGTTGGCCAATAATGGCTATCCTGTTTAGCCCTAATTCATAAATAATTGATGGACCAATTATTGCAACCACATTGCTGCATTTTACAAGTGAGGTGGTAATAAATATTTAATGCAGAAAGACAGACCCCCAAATGGCATACCGTAATATGGTAGATGGCTACTTCTGTTATCACTGTCGCTTCTTCATTTGCTGGTTAATCAATGTGAAAAATCATGGCTTGGTTTGCATCCATGTTTCTGTTGAACATTCCCAAAGTCGATGAATCCGATTTCATGGTGCTTTTTAGCTAAAGTACTGATTTTGTTGCTAAACTGAATTACAATAATATTCAGGTAACATAACAAGACTTATTTATGTCCTAAGATCAAACATACAATAAGTCAGAAGCAGTGATTTTTCTGGAAATTTAATGTCCTTGTGCTATATTGTCATTTTGTTTCATATTGTGTTGTCCCAGCACAACGTTTTTTGCGTGTGTATGTTTAGTGTACCTCGACTTTTTTTCTCACTTTGCTCGTTTTTTGCAGAAGTTTATTTTGGCATCAAGCATAGCAGCAGACAGCCAAAAGTAAGTGTTAACATCAGTATAATTAACAGGTCTGCATCTGGATGTGGGCCAGCATTTTACTCTTCCAACGTCACACAAGCGTTATCCAGAGTGACACTTACAGGATTGGGGAACTGCTAGAACATATAAGAAACATATCACTGGTTTTGTGAGCAGGATATTATACGGTCTGTAGATGCTAGAGGGGCGAGCGTTCAATAAACCAAATGTGGCGGTGATAACAGAATTTAGGGTGTCATCACAAGTCACTAAGCAGCATTTCTCGTCCTCTACAATTGAGATAGTGGTGACATGCTGAATATATCCACTACATATTGTGGTCGGAGAGAATTACTAAGCAAATCGTCCCAGAATTGTAAATCTGAATGTATTAACATGTGGATTTGCGCATGGAGGTGGTGAGTTCTGTGACTGCAAAGAACATGCTGCATGTGGATTTGTTCTGCTGGTCAAGACGGAATTTTCTGGACACTCCATTCCCGTGTATTTTACTGTTACGGATATTGGTGCATAATGATTGGCAAAAATCTGCTCAAATAGAAACATAAAATATCAGCAAACGTGTAAGGTTAACACAGAACAGTGGGGGCGAAAGATGAAAAATGGAATGGAATGAGCAGTGACCAATCAGATGCCAGCGGCCATTGTTACAGAGCATTCTGGAAAGTGAAAGATGACCGAGTTGGGCAAATAAACTGTCCAGGGAAGGGGGAGGTAATGTGACAAAATAATAAAAGAAACGTTACTTCCTTTGTTGTTGCTGCTGCTCCGTTCCTCACTGGATTCTGTGGTCTCATGCTATATACTGTTGAGGCCCATGACTGGCCACAATGGTCACGACCAAATCCCCGTTGAGCCCAGTAAACAGAGACCAGTAGGGAGGACCAGAGTTTCAGCACTGGAATGGTGGGCAGATAAACAGGAGTAGAGTTACTTTTATTACTCTATCACGTCCCCCTGTGCACTTTGTCCAACTAAGACAACCCCTTGAAGCCCTTTTGCTTTAACCTTTTTTTTTTATATATTATATTTTCCTTTCGGAATTTGCACTGGTTATTTTCATATTGATCGGCCTTTTCCTCTGCTTTGGTAGGATCACTCTGTTCAAGCATCATTGTCGAAATCCTGTATGTACACATTAGCCCAGTACAAATGAGAGCCTCTGCATGTCAGTGATTTAATGGTGACGTCTGCGCCTGACTCCCAGAACATATTTGTTTTGTCAGTGTTCCAGATCGAGGGGGTCACGCCGCTTCCTTGATTAGCTGCACGTCTTCTAGAGTTAATCTCCCCCAGAGAGTTCACCTCTACGACAGACGCTGCCAATAGAAAGCCAATTGAGTACTTGGCCTATAGGTATTGGCTCTGACTCAACCCATTTATTTTACTTTATGATTTCCCTCTCTAGCAAAGCACACAGCTAGTGTCAGAATGGGAGGCCGCCGAGAGTTCCCTCAGAAATCAAATTACAGAAGTCCAACAAAATATTGTCTGCAATCAATAAAGCTACAAGATGGAAGATCACCTGTCTTAACCCATTGATCCTAACCTTAAAGACAAGTGTAGAGGGAATTCAGGTGTAGGATCTCCACTGTGCTCGTCATCCTACATGGGCATAAGAACTGCAAATAAAATATGAGCATTAGATCTTGTATTATGCTAGTAATGGAGTGTGAATTCACGTCCTGACCATGTCGTTGTCACACACAAATACATAGCCTACAGTTTACCCACCATCTTCATATGCCCTTAGTACAACAATGTAGCAACACTGATCACTGTGGCAGAGTATCCATACAAAAGGGAAAAGAATAAGTCCAATTTTTATGGTACATTTTTTTGAAGAACAAAAGGCAGGCAGGTGGTCTCACGGTACAAAATAGCAGTACTATATAAGAAAGGCTGAAAAAAAACGTTGATTAAGGGCTCTTTCACACCTGCGTTATTGTCTTCCGGCATAGAGTTCCGTAGTCGGGGCTCTATGCCGGAAGAATCCTGATCAGGATTATCCTAATGCATTCTGAATGGAGAGAAATCCGTTCAGGATGCATCAGGATGTCTTCAGTTCCGGAACGGAACGTTTTTTGGCCGGAGAAAATACCGCAGCATGCTGCGCTTTTTGCTCCGGCCAAAAATCCGGAACACTTGCCGCAAGGCCGGATCCGGAATTAATGCCCATTGGAAGGCATTGATCCGGATCCGGCCTTAAGCTAAACGTCGTTTCGGCGCATTGCCGGAGCCGACATTTAGCTTTTTCTGAATGGTTACCATGGCTGCCGGGACGCTAAAGTCCTGGCAGCCATGGTAAGTGTAGTGGGGAGCGGGGGAGCAGTGTACTTACCGTCCGTGCGGCTCCCCGGGCGCTCCAGAGTGACGTCAGGGCGCCCCAAGCGCATGGATCACGTGATCGCATGGATCACGTCATCCATGCGCATGGGGCGCTCTGACGTCATTCTGGAGCGCCCCGGGAGCCGCACGGACTGTAAGTATACCGCTCCCCCGCTCCCCGCTCCTACTATGGCAACCAGGACTTTAATAGCGTCCTGGGTGCCATAGTAACACTGAAAGCATTTGGAAGACTGTTCCGTCTTCAAATGCTTTCAGTACACTTGCGTTTTTCCGGATCCGGCGGGCACCTCCGGCAACGGAAGTGCATGCCGGATCCCAACAACGCAAGTGTGAAAGAGGCCTAAAAAGGCTGGTTTCATTAAATATAGGCACATATTTGTTGTGCACAAGAATGCAGTCCATCACAAGCTCTCTGCAAATGGAGAGGGGACCGAACCTATTTCCCAAGTCTGCAAGCCAGAGTCCTCCTCAAGGGTGAGGGACAAGTGGCTTTCCCTCAAACTTTACATGGACCAGCTATGATCTGGCATTTGCCAAAGCTGCTGCCTTAGCTTCCTACACAAGCTTACAGCCTAGGTCTGGATACCCCAGAAGGGGTAGATAGATTGAAACGGAATGAGGAACTATACTACCTATATCCCCAGCATGGACACCCAGAAGGGCATTGTAACCTGAGAAATGTAGCCAGTGAAACAACAGTAAACCAAAAAGTTGAATAAATAAAAATGTAATGGGGCCAATTATCATGGGGCACTAACTACTAAGCTTTTAACTGCTTGTCATTTATGAGTTGCACCTGTATGCCCAATTATATGCATCATACATACATGAAATGCTATCAAGTGTAAAAGCATTTAAAGAATGGCCCTTTGATCACTGATAATAGACTACTCCTGATATCTGTATCTTTATAAGTCTCGTTGTTTCATACAGACGCATATAAATGTATTTTCCCAACCATGCATAGGCTAAGGCCTCCTGCACACGGCCGTTTTTTTTTCCCGTTTACTGGCCGTTTTTAGCGTTCCGTATATGGTCCGTATACGGAACCATTCATTTCAATGGCTTTGCAAAAAAATTTTAATGTACTCCGTATGCATTCCGTTTTTCCGTTTTAACATAGAACATGTCCTATTATTGCCCGCAAATCACGTTCCGTGGCTCCATTCAAGTCAATGGGTCCGCAAAAAAATGGAACACATACTGAAATGCATCCGTATGTCTTCCGTTTCCGTTCCGTTTTTTGCAGAACCATCTATTGAAAATGTTATGCCCAGCCCAATTTTATCTATGTAATTACTGTATACTGTATATGCCATACGGAAAAACGGAACAGAAACGGAAACACAACGGAAACAAAAAACGGAACAACGGATCCGTGAAAAACGGACCGCAAAACACTGAAAAAGCCATACGGTCGTGTGCAATAGGCCTAAATGACATCAGATTATACTGACTCAAGATCTAGTCTAGTAAGATTGAAAGTGATTTTGCTGCATGTAGTAGGGGTTCTGAGAAACAACTTCAGATGCTGAGAATAGCTTTCCACATGTCTCATTTATCACTGTCCCACCTTGAATTGGCCATAGAAGCCGCTCATTTCGAGCATCTCTCTGTGGATCAATCTAATAATAAACTTCTTTTATGACTAGTATAGAGCCATATTTCCATATGGAAGTCAAGCACTCACATTTATACATATGTATACTAGCAGTGACAACACACACAGCATTATTTATTGACCCAAACAGAGCTACCACTGAAGTCAGTCCATGTGAAGTGCTAAATAATGTCTTTTCGCTGAAGCCCAGGAGAAGTCAGATAGTGTAGGTCCTATATGTTGAAAGCCACCTTGTTGCTGGTAGATGGGCCTGGAATGTGCCATTCTTTATCTTTGGTAACATTCTGGTGCACCTGGTAGCCTGTGTCACACTACCCTGTTATAGGTGGGGCTCACAGCCTCCTCCCATTGTATTTGTGATCTCACTTTGGAGGTTTGGAGAAGCTTGGCTGTGAGTCGGACCTTAGCACCTATCAGACAGTGTTCACACACTATAGGTAGGTTTAGCGGTAGGTCCCCCGCCAACTGAGATACCTTGACTGGGTGTGCGGGCTCCGATATGTTCTTGAACGGAATATATTGGCTAAAGTCTCATTGTAACCTCTAACGTGAGGGTTTAGCCTTGTATTTTTATTTGCATATATTGCAGTGCACCTTTGCAGTGATTTATTTATTCTTATAGTCTAATCCACACATTATTCCATCTTGTATAGGATTTTTTTGTGGCAAATGTGGTCCGCTGCCGCATCCTCCATTGTATGCATTTCTTGCTCGTTAGCAATGGATCACATGTGGAGGTTTTGCTCCCCCGGTTATAAATACGCTATAGTGTTTGGGGTTCTGAGCATTTCCTCCCATTTAGGCCACTTTATTCAGTGATTTGCTGGTAGATGGGCCCGACACAATTTTGATTAAAAAAATATGCGCAAAGAGCTTCTAATTTCCCCATAGTAAGTATAGAAGTAAGTGGTAGGCAATTAAGAGTGCCGCATTTGTGTGAGGGGAGGCGGGGCGTTCACTATTTAAACCTGGCCCTCCTCCCCCCACTTGTCGGTTCGAACGATTTCGAATCGGCTTGTGGGTTGGTGCCAGAGAAGGGCATGCGTCACTGGAGGATCGGGGGATCGGCTGCGTCGAGCTCGTCGCTACGGTGATTAGGTAGGCAGGGTGGCTTGCACACCCGTCTCGCTATGTATAACATGTGGGGCTGCCGAGCGTGCCGCCGGTCCCCAGCTGCGCTGGAGACTGCCCGCACTCCCGATCGCTTCCGGCACCCCGAGACAGGCACCCCGATCCGCTCCAGGCCCTGCGCTAAGCACCCCCGCTCCCACATGCAGCGTCCCCCAGGCAGGCACCCCTCACCTGTGGCTCAGCAGCGACGGGTCACGACGTCCGCTCGCATACCCTGAGCATCGGTCACGCCGGCCGTCGGCTCCACGACGCAGCGTTATATATCACTCACTCCCGTATCAGAACGTTCCGCCGTAGAGGAAAACGCCGTCCGCTCACACAGGGATCTATTCATTAGCTGCAATCAGTAAGCGGAGGTCCAGCTGCAGGATCAGGGGACGGAAGCCGAAACCTATAGGCGATTAATACGCCGCGGCTTTCCCTGTACAAATAGTCGATAGCGGTGGGCACGGGTTGCAATGTTCCACATGGCGGAGCGCAAATCCCTCACAGCCGATCCTGATGCACGTTCTCCTGGTAATTACAATTAGCGAGGCTGTTAAGGTGGACATGCTTATGTGACTTTCAGTCATGTCTAGGAATCCGCTGCAGAATAAACTCATCTTCTTTACTGCGCCAAACTCAGGCAAGACAAGATAAGCAGATACTCAGACATGTGCACTGTATAACAAGTTAGGATTTCAATGGTTAATTCTAACCTAGAAGGGAATCACTGGCTTGCTGCGCTCCAGCAGGTCCTGGCTTGAGAGAGGGCGGGGGATGGTCGACACCTACAGGCCCATACTGGTACTGCAGTCCAGGTGCAGGGCTCCTCTGCTCAGGCACAGTGGCTAGGTACTAAGGCAGGAGTATAAAAAATAAAAAAAAATAAAAATATTTAAATAAAATTTGGAATATGTTCAAGGATCAAATATAAAGAGGGCTTCAAGGAGGGGGGCTGGCCACGTCACTTTGCGCACGCAGCCGGGCCGCCCGTAAGCCCATACGGTCAGTCAGGGGGTTGGTTCGGGCGCAGTCACAATAATCCGGTGGTTAGCTAGGGAGCGGTGGCATGAGTGAAGTGTCGCCCAGCTGGCGTGCGCTCACTCACACGTCTGTTCTTGGTTGTTCAGGTCCACAGGTGGTGGGCTAACTTACGATACTGTGGGGTTCGTGGCTGTCATGGCCGCCAGGTGAGTCAGGGGTGGTGCATGCGGGGGCCAACCCCCTCTTTTCTCCTGCATAGGCTTGGGGGACGGGGGATGGTGGACTATTATGTCCAGGCCTCTGGCGCATCTCTTACAGGGTGGCGCCTACAGTCGTGGCCTTTGGTGGGGGGGAAAAGAAAAAAAATAATAATAATAATAATAATGGTATAGATAGGAATGTTGCTTTGCCAGGTCTGTCACGACTACAGACTCCTTATAAAGCCCTGCCACGACTGCAGGCATCAGTCTGTCACGACTACAGACCCGCTCTAAAGCCCTGCCACGACTGCAGGCAACAGTCTGTCACGACTACAGACCCGTTATAAAGCCCTGCCACGACTGCAGGCATCAGTCTGTCACGACTACAGACTCGTTATAAAGTCCTGCCACGACTGCAGGCATCAGTCTGTCACGACTACAGACCCGTTATAAAGCCCTGCCACGACTGCAGGCATCAGTCTGTCACGACTACAGACTCGTTATAAAGTCCTGCCACGACTGCAGGCATCAGTCTGTCACGACTACAGACCCGCTCTAAAGCCCTGCCACGACTGCAGGCACAAATCCGTTACGACTACAGACTCATTATTAAGACCGGCCACGACTGCAGGCATTAGTCTCATGTCAACAGACTCATGAGGTAATACTACCACGTCTACAGGCGATGGTCCGTTACCGCTACTCTCGATGTAGGGTCCCCTCACGACTACAGGGGCTAGTCGGTCACATCCACAGACTCGGTCGCACTCCCGTTAACTACAGGCACTGGGTGGGCATCTACGGGTAGTTGCGTCACGACTACGCACGTGGGTCAGCCACGGCCTGGGAGGTCAGCCTTCACGGTCACAGGTAGGTCCAGTTAGGCTTCAGTCTCCCAGTGGGTTCCAGTCACAATAACCAGCCCCTAGGTGAGGGGGGGCACTCCCGCACCGGCGCACAATGCCAGGGAGCTGTGCGGCTCCTCACGCGGCACACGGTTCAAACCAGCGGGGGCCGGGGCCCACGGTAAAGGAAGGGCTCCCTCTGATCCGGTGCACATTGCCAGGGAGTGGCGCTGCTCCCCACGCGGTACGAGTGTCCAGCCGGCGGTGGGTCGGCCCTAGCTGAGGAGGGGGGCTCCCCCGCACTAGTGCATTCTGCCAGGGAGCAGCGTGAGCTCCCCACGCGGCTGGGGGTAAAGGCTCCTCATCTTCAATAAAGTCTGGCACGGGCCGCCGTGCCGTTAGGTAGGCAGGGATCAGGGGAAGGAGTACTTGGCTCGGTCAGAGGGAGCAGATCATAGGCGGTGGCTTCCTGCTGCCGGCCGTACATTAGGTTCCAAGGGGGTTATTTAGGCACAGGATGTTAGTTAGTCCGTGCAGGTGATCTGCGTTATACCATACTATTCATGCTCGTACTCAGAGCTGTGCCCATACGGGAGCTGCTTAAGTGGTTGATAGTGAAAAAAAAAAACATTTTTGAGTCTCTCACGCAGAGCTTCTCCGTTTTAGGTTTACACATATGACTCCGCCATCTGAGTCTCTCACGCATGGCTTCTCCGTGTTAGTTTTACACATACGGATCTGCCATTAGAGTCTCTCACGCATGGCTTCTCCATTTTAGGTTTACACTTATGACTCCGCCATTAGAGTCTCTCACGCATGGCTTCTCCGTTTTAGGTTACACATGTGACTCCGTCATTAGAATCCTCACGCATGGCTGCTCCGTTTTAGGTTTACACATATGACTCCGCCATTAGAATCTCTCACGCATGGCTGCTCCGTTTTAGGTTTACACATATGTCTCCGCCATTAGAGTCTCAAGCATGGCTTCTCCGTTTTAGGTTTACACATATGACTCCGCCATTAGAGTCTCTCACGCATGGCTTCCCCGTTTTAGGTTACACATATGACTCCGCCATTAGAGTCTCTCACGCATGGCTTCTCCGTTTTAGGTTACACATATGACTCCGCCATTAGAGTCTCTCACGCATGGCTTCTCCGTTTTAGGTTACACATATGACTCCGCCATTAGAGTCTCTCACGCATGGCTTCTCCGTTTTAGGTTTACACTTATGACTCCGCCATTAGAGTCTCTCACGCATGGCTTCTCCGTTTTAGGTTACACATGTGACTCCGTCATTAGAATCTCTCACGCATGGCTGCTCCGTTTTAGGTTTACACATATGTCTCCGCCATTAGAGTCTCACGCATGGCTTCCCCGTTTTAGGTTACACATATGACTCCGCCATCTGAGTCTCACGCATGGCTTCTCCGTTTTAGGTTTACACATATGACTCCGCCATTAGAGTCTCTCACGCATGGCTTCCCCGTTTTAGGTTGGCACATATGACTCCGTCATTAGAATCTCTCACGCATGGCTTCTCCGTTTTAGGTTACACATATGACTCCGCCATTAGAGTCTCACGCATGGCTTCCCCGTTTTAGGTTACACATATGACTCCGCCATCTGAGTCTCACGCATGGCTTCTCTGTTTTAGGTTTACACATATGACTCCGTCATTAGAATCTCTCACGCATGGCTTCCCCGTTTTAGGTTACACAAATGACTCCGCCATTAGAGTCTCTCATGCATGGCTTCTCCGTTTTAGGTTACACATATGACTCCGCCATTAGAGTCTCTCACGCATGGCTTCTCCGTTTTAGGTTACACATATGACTCCGCCATTAGTCTCTCACGCATGGCTCCGCCATTAGTCTCTCACGCATGGCTTCTCCGCTTTAGGTTTACACACAGGACTCCGCCATTAGAGTCTCTCACGCATGGAGATTAAAAAAAAAAAAAAAGGGGGGCCTATCACTCACCTATTGGGCTTTGTCGGGGTTTTTGCCACTCTCAATTAAACCTGTCCTATAGCATTGTTAACTATACCTGGCGGGTATTCAGCACCATTGGTACATCCTACATCCGGACCTACCGTCACTCTTCTCCGCCCACCCGATCAAAGCGGCGTTGAAGGGTTTGCGCAAGATGTCTGTTGTGAAACGACATGGGCGTCAGCCATTTACCGGTAGCTTGTTCAGGCCGTGACAGGCAAACTGCAGGGGCAAACCGTTCGGGCCACAGGTTAGCGCTCTGGTAGAAACAGCCTTGTACCTGGCCTTCCATGGATTCCTCAGGTCAGGCGAGCTCATGGGCACCAATACGCTGGCTGGGTGCCTGCGGAAAGGTCACCTCATCCGGCGCGGGTCCATCTATGTCCTCACCTTGGCCTCGTCCAAGACGTCACGGCCGGGGCAACCAGTGGCGGTCAGATACTTTCCCACGGACAGCAGATGGTGTCCGGTGCAGGCCTTGGAGGCTTGGCTGCGTAGTATTTAGTCCAAGCGGCATGTTCTCCCGTACTCGAACTAGGCAATGCCCGGCTAACCTCCGCGGCCTTTCTTACGTACATTCAGGTTAGTTGACAGGTTCAGGGGTCGGTCCTCGCTGGATCACAGGACATTCCTTCCGCATGGGCGCGGCAGCGGCGGCGTCCATGCATTAGGTGCCAGTACATGTCATCAAACGGTTGGGTCGTCGCAGTTCCGCGTGTTCCATGCGTAATGTCCCGGATCCTTATACGAAATATCATTGGCTTTCGAGTTTTGGTCTGTAGTTTCTGTTATCAAGTTTTCTAACTCCTATGCATGGTTCTTTTGGCCCCTTTAGGCTACCCTTCGATAAGCAGTTCCGGCATAACTCTGCTGCTTCTAGGTTGGGGGGGTGGAGTATAGGCTTAGGTAGGGTACCCTCTCAGCATGAGCCGATCCGAGCACAAGTGGTAGGCAATTAAGAGTGCCGCATTTGTGTGAGGGGAGGCGGGGCGTTCACTATTTAAACCTGGCCCTCCTCCCCCCACTTGTCGGTTCGAACGATTTCAACCCACCCAGGAGCCCTCCCTTCTTTCAGGTCTCATCATTGGGGTAGCCCCCTTTAGGCTACCCTTCGATAAGCAGTTCCGGCATAACTCTGCTGCTTCTAGGTTGGGGGGGTGGAGTATAGGCTTAGGTAGGGTACCCTCTCAGCATGAGCCGATCCGAGCACAATTGCAATTTACATTTATTCATGTTTTCAGTGTTTGCATGTGTTTTGCACATGGCAGTGTGCTGCTACTTGTAGCCTATGTTTGCTTTTCACATCAGAAGGCATGGATATGACTTTGCCGTAAATAACACTGAATTACTAACGGACAAACCGTATTATGGCTTTGTGTATGGGCTGTATATTGTAACCAAAGGAGAGGAGCCAATTGCATCTCATTAAAGCTTTTCTGATCTCAAATGACAAGATCCAATTATATCCTTGGCACTAAATATAAGGCTCATTCACATAGCCATAATACAGTTGTGTGCATGAGCCCTAAAATTAGCCATACATATTAGATTAATGTCATCTGATCTCACTGATTTCAGCCATCTAATGTGTATGGGGGCATTCCAACTCCCCCTACATGACAAATACTGGCGGAGAGAATGATCAGGCTGTTGAATTTCAAACTGTCTGATCCTTTTGTTCTCAGGAAAAGTAAGCTGCCACTAGAGGTCACTGTCTGGCAGAGGCTTACTCCTCTATCTGCAACAGGAACCGAGTTTGTGCTGGTATCTGTCAGCTGAATGAGTGTTTGGCTGTGGGTATCTAACATGTATGGTTAGCCCAAAAGCCCATTAACATGGGCAGACTGCATAGGCATGTTAATAACTTAGAGGTGGCGGGTTCCACCTAGCTCCAGCATAATAGTCTACCATACAAGAGAGGTCCAAAGCTCCAGCAGATACATCTCTCAAAAGCACATACATGCATTCGTGACCGTTTGAATTCGTTTTGAGCTATTTGTATGTCACTTCTCCCCGTACTAAGCTCTTACTGATGATAATCATGTCAATATTACATTCCCTCTGTAACCTAGTTATGCTGGTTTCCCAGATGCCATCGCATCCACTCCACTATAGTATCTATAATGAGAGCCAGGAACGTAAAGTGAATCAATATAATACTACCCTTCTGGGCTACGCTCTGCTGCCATCCCCACCCCCAGCTGTAATACAAATCCCAGTTTACAGGCTCACATCTGCAATCTGCTGAGAGGTCTTAGGTATGGAGCCGAATCTGGAAACCACGCTCATATTACACTTCGACAGAAAGAGACCCTCAAACCTGCGCACCCCTCCAGGGTTCTTTTTTAATCAGAAAAATGGCTTGCACAGGAAGCACTTCTATGACCCATATTAACTAACTAGCTTTGTGACTTCATTTACTGCCCTTCCTACAGAAAGTGCCCATAAAGGCTTCCATTATGGCCTGCCCAGACCGCGAGCTGTCCCCTTTCCTGCTGAATGCCTTGTTAATTGCATGTCCCTCTTTATGAGCTCTCCTGACCTACAATAAAAGCTTTCTACGGTAAAGCATAATGCCTGAAATTGGAGACAGAAAATGGCGTTCAACCGCTGTTTATGTTTTCCTTTGGGGCTTTGCATACAATAAGGTAATGACCAAGTATACGCGGGGCCATAAATCGCACCTATACAAGCAGGCATATATATTTAATTAACTCTGTGCTGACTGCTGGAGATGGATTCTGGGACATAAAATAGGGGCAATTAGGAGATAATCAGGACATTTTCTATAAATACATGCATCTATGAATACAATCATTCCACACCTCTTCACGTCACACATAATTGTTTTTACTCGTGGTCCTTTACAGGTCCACCGAGACTGAATATGCAGCAGATGAACGGGAAACCCTGTGTCAGCATTATTACTAAGACGCTAACACACTGTAACAGATGAATGCGCAGATTCTGATGCACTAAGCCTTACCTGGAGTTTAGGATCCACATATGTAACTAGAGAACGTTACAATGCTCATCATATTGCAATTCAATCCTGTAAAACATCACAGGTGGCAAAATATGGGGGGTAGGGCAGACCCCCACATGACATCTTTTATTTAACCATTTATCAACAGCATTTATCTATTAATGCCCTAAGGACCGGGGCAAGTTTTGTTTTTGCGCTTTCATTTTTTTTCCACCTTGTCTTTCAAGAGCCGCAGCCTTTTACATTTTCTATTCACATGGCCATAGAAGGGCAAATTTTTTGTGGGACGAGTTGTTTTTTCTAAAAGCACCATTTAATTTACCATGTCTTGTATCTATATTTTAAGAAACTTTTAAATGAAAACATTTTCTTTGCATCGCCATATTCTGACAGCCATAACATTTTAATATTTCTATCTGCTGTGTGAGGGCTGTATTTTTAAGGGATGAGCTGTAGTTTTTATTTGTACTATTTGGTTGATACTTTTACATTACAAATTTTTTTATTTATTCTGTTATGGAATTCAGTGCACATGATAAATCATTTTATATTTTAATAGGGACATTTCTAGAAGTCGCGATACCTATTATGCAAAATTGTGAAAGATGGGGTGGCTAGATTTTTTACAATTTTTTTTACAGGTTTTAGTCCCCTTGACTTGAACATACGATCTTCTGATCACTTGTACCATACACTACGATAGAATACTATTGCAGTCTAAGGGATTTTTACAGGCTTCCTATTAAGCCCTGCAGGGATTAAGCCTGGGGACCTTCACAAGGCCCAAGGCTGCCATAATAAGGCTCTATTCACACGTCCATATTAATGGGTCTGCATCCGTTCCACAAATTGCGGAACGGGTGCAGACCCATTCATTCTCTATGGGGCAGGAATGGATGCGGAGAGCACACGGTGTGCTGTCTGCATCCGCATTTGCGGAGAGCGCCGCTGATCTTCCGGTACGCGGCTTGAAAAAAAATAGAACATGTCCTATTCTTGTCCGCAATTGCGGACAAGAATAGACATTTCTATGGGGGTGCCGGCCGGGTGTATTGCGGATCCGCAATGCACTACGGACGTGTGAATGGACCCTAACTGATCAGAACTCTGGCATTTTGCCAACTGGAGGACAGAAGGAGCCCCTTCCTTTTATCTAACCCGCTCAGATGCTGTGGTCATTACTGAACGCATACCTCCCAACAGTCCCAGATCCGGCGGGACAGTACCGGATTTCAGTGGCTGTCCCACTGTCCCAGTACGGGGGAGTTATGTCCCTCTTTCTGGCAGCTGTCCCTGCGTCCATAGGAAGCAGAGACAGCTGCCATAATGAAGCTTTGAATAATTGTCATTCCTGCCGGCTCTCCACACCTCTGTTCTGTGAGTCGGGCAGGGCCGGCCGGCAGTTAGACTCTGCTCCACCTCCTTCACAGACTAGAGCAGCCGAAGTCCTGCTGCTGCTAGGAACAAGGTAAGTATGTGGTGTTTTTTTTACATTCTGTGAGGGGCACAATGTAGGCATACTACTGGGGGGCACAATGTGGGCATACTACTGGGGGGCACAATGTGGGCATATTACTTGGGGCACAGCTGGGCATATTACTGTGGGCACAACTGGGCATATTACTGTGGGCACAATGTGGGCACATTACTGTGGGCACAGCTCGGCGTATTACTGGGAGCACATAACTGGGCATATTACTGGGGGCACAGCTGGGCATAATTCTGTGAAGGAGGCACAATGGGGCATAAGTACTGTGCGTGGCATGAGGGGGAATAATTACTATGTGGGGCATTAAGGGGATTGGGTGGGATTAGGCGTATAGTTATGTTTTGGGCCCTCGACATCTGCTGTTAGGTGCCTCCATTTGCACTACATGGTTGGCTGAAATCAGCTGGTTGGCCAACATTCATCGGCCACCTTTAGAGATGTACTAGCTCCTTAAGAAAACTAACTGGGCCATTAGTGCCAGCCTTATGTTCATTATGACTATATTAAATTACACATCAGGGACATGCATTTAGCACCAGATTCCCCTCTCATTTCATACTCCTTGGGGCCACCATAGTAGTAGAATGACTTTCTCCTGTGGTAACTGATTCACATATAGTTACCAAACGATAAGAACTTACAAGTCTCATTGCATTTATAAATTCAATTACTGAACCGGGAACAGGCCTGACGTTAATAAAGTCCTACCTAGACCAAGGAATATTCTCCTTTACAATTTCAAATTAGAGGCATTACCAGGAGTGTGAATTGTGCCAACTGCACAAACAGAAACAGTATACAGCATAAATGGAGGCACAAGGCCAGAAAGAAGACACATAAAAACATAGTATGGCCTTCTTCATAACAGTCACTTATCACCTACACACTGGATTACTGATAAACTGGATTACCGGGGCCCCAGCAGTGGGGAATTCATCTATGTATTTATCAGTCCCATATACAATAAAAGTATATTAATGAGCTATCCTCAGGATAGGTATTTAATATCAGATGGGGGTCTGACTCCCGGTACCCCCACAATCAGCTATTTGAAAATGCTGCAACAATTGCTGTATAACTTGTGGTGGCGGTGCAGTGTCATTACAACTGCTTATCCCATTCGCTTGAATCGGTTGGAACCCCACCGGCAAGCATGAAGTAACAAAAGAAAGCCCCAGTGTGGGCGAACCACTTCATTTTGCTTTTAAGATCTAATAGGGAGACAGGAAAAAGGCTTGTCTATTGCAGACACATTTACTAATCCGGCTACCTTGACTTAGATTTATAACATATACTAGATTTATAATCCAGCCCGAGCCCTTGTGACACTTTTCTCTGACTCCAACTATACCAGCTATTGGTTACTTAGTTTGAGGCAGATTCTTACTCTTTTACAATTGTGGTGCAAAATGGTGCATTTTAAGCCCGAAGGGGTGTAGAAACCCTAGTTGACCCAAACTGTGACCCATACTTTATCAAATATGAGACAATGCTTTTAGAACAGCAAGGTATGATGAACTACAGAAGGCAAAGTTGATACACTATCAATGGTCTTATCTATCTATACAGTCTGTCTAGAAATACTTGAGAAAATGTGAGAGGAGGTTTTCCACGGTGTGTAGATAGTGTGCCTCTACATCTCTAACAGATGGAAATGACCCATAGTGAACCAACTGGGGGTAGATGCTACTGAATCTTTCCCGCATGGAGAAAGACGACAACAAATGAAGATAACAGCACTGCACTGCCAGGTGTTTTTAGGGAAGAGGCCAAGAATTTACCAGGAGGAATGGCGAGAATCTGCTCACTATGTTCAAAGCTTTTATCTTAAAGCAAGACAAAGGCAAACCAAAACAATATCACTTTCCATACTGTCCATCAACACGGAGAGCCCCTTAGTCCTACACCTGGAAAAGCTAGGGCGGCATGTCTGAGTGTCCAGGGCTAAGGGTCCTTGATGTCCTCTCCTATTGTTTTATTACACCCCTGTGAGCCAAGCTATCATATGGTGGGAAGTGGAGTGCAAGGTTAAACTAGCAAACACGCCAACATGCCAAGAATTCACACTGGACGCCGTTCCTGGGCACAATGACTCTACGCTGGGAGACAAATGCTTACATGGACTATTTACCTAAGGAAGCACAAGGGAGGTATCTATGAGAGCCTCAGAATCCTCCTTACACCATCTACAAAGAAATGCCAGAATCAGGAGGTAGAATTATTGTACCATATAGCCTTCAGTGTGACAAAGGATTGCTGACTACAGACTACCATAAAACAGCCAGTGTCTGCCATGACCTGCAAAGACACCACAGGGAATCCAAAATTCTGAATGTTCCCATGGCCTACGGAAGCACCTCTGTTAATTATATTAGGGGCCTGCTATTCATGTATTACCCTGAAATATTATTTACAGTGATAGAGCTTCGCTTGAAATCATCCAAATATAAAATTGGCCAAACACATTAGACTAAAGGGGTTAACGGGGTTGTCTCACTTCAGCAAATGGCCTTCATCATGTAGAGGACGTTAATGCACTTACTACTGGATTGTTATTATCCATACTGCCTCCAAAGTTACAGAAATACCAGAATGACAGGACTGATCTCATGGTTTTCTATGGGATATTTTTTTGCATCCGGCTCATTAGCTTTAACGCGGAAAGCCAGAAAAATTTTGCATTCAGCATTTGTCTGTGTGGACGTTTCCGGCTATAGATACCAGACCGACCAGTGCACACAAATGTTGAGTTTCATCTTCAAGTATAAAATTGGACCAGACACAGGTGTCAGCGAAATTGCAGAAGGCCTCAATGGTAAGGTGTGTCTTTTTGCTGATGACACAAAGATTTGTAACAGGGTTGATGTTCCTGGAGGAATACACCAAATGGAAAAGGATTTAGGAAAACTAGAGGAATGGTCAAAAATCTGGCAACTAAAATTTAATGTTGATAATTGCAAGATAATGCACCTGGGGCATAAAAACCCAAGGGCAGAATATAAAATCAGTGATACAGTCCTAACCTCAGTATCTGAGGAAAGGGATTTAGGGGTCATTATTTCAGAAGACTTAAAGGTAGGCAGACATTGTCATAGAGCAGCAGGAAATGCTAGCAGAATGCTTGGGTGAATAGGGAGAGGAATTACCAGTAGAAAGAGGGAGGTGCTCATGCCGCTCTACAGAGCACTAGTGAGACCTCATTTGGAGTATTGTGTTCAGTATTGATACTTTGGAGAGAGTTCAGAGAAGAGCTACTAAACTAGTACATGGATTGCAGGATAAAACTTACCAGGAAAGATTAAAGGACCTTAACCACTTGCCGCACGCCTAACGCTGAAAGGCGTCATCGCGGCGGCTCCCCCAGGCTACGCTAACGCCAATAGGCGTCATCTCGCGTGAGCCGAGATTTCCTGTGAACGCGCGCACACAGGCGCGCGCGCTCACAGGATCGGAAGGTAAGAGAGTGGATCTCCAGCCTGCCAGCGGCGATCGTTCGCTGGCAGGCTGGAGATGTGTTTTTTTTAACCCCTAACAGGTATATTAGACGCTGTTTTGATAACAGCGTCTAATTTACCTGCTACCTGGTCCTCTGGTGGTCCCCTTTGTTTGGATCGACCACCAGAGGACACAGGTAGCTCAGTAAAGTAGCACCAAGCACCACTACACTACACCCCCCCCGTCACTTATTAACCCCTTATTAGCCCCTGATCACCCCATATAGACTCCCTGATCACCCCCGTGTCATTGATTACCCCCCTGTCATTGATCACACCCCTGTAAAGCTCCATTCAGATGTCCGCATGATTTTTACGGATCCACTGATAGATGGATCGGATCCGCAAACCCATCCGGACGTCTGAATGAAGCCTTACAGGGGCGTGATCAATGACTGTGGTGATCACCCCATATAGACTCCCTGATCACCCCCCTGTCATTGATTACCCCCCTGTCATTGATCACACCCCTGTAAAGCTCCATTCAGATGTCCGCATGATTTTTACGGATCCACTGATAGATGGATCGGATCCGCAAAACGCACACGGACGTCTGAATGGAGCCTTACAGGGGCGTGATCAATGACTGTGGTGATCACCCCATATAGACTCCCTGATCACCCCCCTGTCATTGATCACCCCCCCCCTGTCAGGCTCCATTCAGATGTCCGTATGATTTTTACGGATCCACGGATACATGGATCAGATCCGCAAAACACATACAAACATCTGAATGGAGCCTTACAGGGGCATGATCAATGACTGTGGTGATCACCCCATATAGACTCCCTGATCACCCCCCTGTCATTGATCACCCCCCTGTCATTGATTACCCCCCCTGTCAGGCTGCATTCAGATGTCTGTATGATTTTTACGGATCCACGGATACATGGATCGGATCCGCAAAACACATACGGACATCTGAATGGAGCCTTATAGGGGGGTGATCAATGACTGTGGTGATCACCCCATATAGACTCTCTGATCACCCCCCTGTCATTGATCACCCCCCTGTCATTGATTACCCCCCCTGTCAGGCTGCATTCAGATGTCTGTATGATTTTTACGGATCCACGGATACATGGATCGGATCCGCAAAACACATACGGACATCTGAATGGAGCCTTATAGGGGGGTGATCAATGACTGTGGTGATCACCCCATATAGACTCTCTGATCACCCCCCTGTCATTGATCACCCCCCTGTTATTGATCACCCCCCTGTTATTGATCACCCCCCCTGTCATTGATCACCCTCTGTAAGGCTCCATTCAGACATTTTTTTGGCCCAAGTTAGCGGAATTTTTTTTTTTTTTTTCTTACAAAGTCTCATATTCCACTAACTTGTGTCAAAAAATAAAATCTCACATGAACTCACCATACCCCTCACGGAATCCAAATGCGTAAAATTTTTTAGACATTTATATTCCAGACTTCTTCTCACGCTTTAGGGCCCCTAGAATGCCAGGGCAGTATAAATACCCCACATGTGACCCCATTTCGGAAAGAAGACACCCCCAGGTATTCCGTGAGGGGCATATTGAGTCCATGAAAGATTAAAATTTTTGTCCCAAGTTAGCGGAAAAGGAGACTTTGTGAGAAAAAAATAAAAAATATCAATTTCCGCTAACTTGTGCCAAAAAAAAAAAATTTCTATGAACTCGCCATGCCCCTCATTGAATACCTTGGGGTGTCTTCTTTCCAAAATGGGGTCACATGTGGGGTATTTATACTGCCCTGGCATTCTAGGGGCCCCAAAGCGTGAGAAGAAGTCTGGTATCCAAATGTCTAAAAATGCCCTCCTAAAAGGAATTTGGGCACCTTTGCGCATCTAGGCTGCAAAAAAGTGTCACACATCTGGTATCGCCATACTCAGGAGAAGTTGGGGAATGTGTTTTGGGGTGTCATTTTACATATACCCATGCTGGGTGAGAGAAATATCTTGGCAAAAGACAACTTTGTATAAAAAAATGGGAAAAGTTGTCTTTTGCCAAGATATTTCTCTCACCCAGCATGGGTATATGTAAAATGACACCCCAAAACACATTCCCCAACTTCTCCTGAATACGGAGATACCAGATGTGTGACACTTTTTTGCAGCCTAGGTGGGCAAAGGGGCCCATATTCCAAAGAGCACCTTTCGGATTTCACAGGTCATTTACCTACTTACCACACATTAGGGCCCCTGGAAAATGCCAGGGCAGTATAACTACCCCACAAGTGACCCCATTTTGGAAAGAAGACACCCCAAGGTATTCCGTGAGGGGCATGGCGAGTTCCTAGAATTTTTTATTTTTTGTCACAAGTTAGTGGAAAATGATGATTTTTTTTTTGATTTTTTTTTTCATACAAAGTCTCATATTCCACTAACTTGTGACAAAAAATAAAAACTTCCATGAACTCACTATGCCCATCAGCGAATACCTTGGGGTCTCTTCTTTCCAAAATGGGGTCACTTGTGGGGTAGTTATACTGCCCTGGCATTCTAGGGGCCCAAATGTGTGGTAAGGAGTTTGAAATCAAATTCTGTAAAAAATGACCAGTGAAATCCGAAAGGTGCTCTTTGGAATATGGGCCCCTTTGCCCACCTAGGCTGCAAAAAAGTGTCACACATCTGGTATCTCCGTACTCAGGAGAAGTTGGGGAATGTGTTTTGGGGTGTCATTTTACATATACCCATGCTGGGTGAGAGAAATATCTTGGCAAAAGACAACTTTTCCCATTTTTTTATACAAAGTTGGCATTTGACCAAGATATTTATCTCACCCAGCATGGGTATATGTAAAAAGACACCCCAAAACACATTCCCCAACTTCTACTGAATACGGAGATACCAGATGTGTGACACTTTTTTGCAGCCTAGGTGGGCAAAGGGGCCCATATTCCAAAGAGCACCTTTCGGATTTCACTCGTCATTTTTTACAGAATTTGATTTCAAACTCCTTACCACACATTTGGGCCCCTAGAATGCCAGGGCAGTATAACTACCCCACAAGTGACCCCATTTTGGAAAGAAGAGACCCCAAGGTATTTCGTGATGGGCATAGTGAGTTCATAGAACTTTTTATTTTTTGTCACAAGTTAGTGGAATATGAGACTTTGTAAGAAAAAAAAATCAAAAAAAAAAATCATCATTTTCCGCTAACTTGTGACAAAAAATAAAAAGTTCTATGAACTCACTATGCCCATCAGCGAATACCTTAGGGTGTGTACTTTCCGAAATGGGGTCATTTGTGGGGTGTTTGTACTGTCTGGGCATTGTAGAACCTCAGGAAACATGACAGGTGCTCAGAAAGTCAGAGCTGCTTCAAAAAGCGGAAATTCACATTTTTGTACCATAGTTTGTAAACGCTATAACTTTTACCCAAACCATTTTTTTTTTACCCAAACATTTTTTTTTTATCAAGGTCATGTAGAACAATAAATTTAGAGCAAAATTTATATATGGATCTCGTTTTTTTTGCAAAATTTTACAACTGAAAGTGAAAAATGTCATTTTTTTGCAAAAAAATCGTTAAATTTTGATTAATAACAAAAAAAGTAAAAATGTCAGCAGCAATGAAATACCACCAAATGAAAGCTCTATTAGTGAGAAGAAAAGGAGGTAAAATTCATTTGGGTGGTAAGTTGCATGACCGAGCAATAAACCGCTAAAGTTGTGGAGTGCCGATTTGTAAAAAAGGGCCTGGTCTTTAGGGGGGTATAAACCTGTGGTCCTTAAGTGGTTAACATGTATAGCTTGGAAGAAAGACGAGACAGAGGGGATATGATAGAAACTTTTAAATACATAAAGGGAATCAACAAGGTAAAAGGGGAGAGAATATTTAAAAGAAGAAAAACTGCTACAAGAGGACATAGTTTTAAATTAGAGGGGCAAAGGTTTAAAAGTAATATCAGGAAGTATTACTTTACTGAGAGAGTAGTGGATGCATGGAATAGCCTACCTGCAGAAGTGGTAGCTGCAAATACAGTGAAGGAGTTTAAGCATGCATGGGATAGGCATAAGGCTATCCTTCATATAAGATAGGGCCAGGGGCTATTCATAGTATTCAGTATATTGGGCAGACTAGATGGGCCAAATGGTTCTTATCTGCCGACACATTCTATGTTTCTATGTTTCTATATGTGAACTCAGCCACTTGATGGCTTGATTCATTTTTCCATTACATTATACACGGCTTGTTTCCGAGAATTATGGCCACCGCTGCAGCGCAGACACGAGGTAGCCAGGATGGGAGCTGCTGCACATACGTTCCTATGGTCCTGGCCACCAGAGAGGCCAGCTAAGTTTTCCTATGACCACCGTTACTGGACTGTAGGGTGGTCGTAATCCCTGGAAACTCGCAGTTTATAATATGATGAAAAAATGAATCAAGTCAGCAAAGGGAGCAATATGGACAATCACAATACATTAGTAACTGCCTTGTATTAACTTTCTCCACATGATAAATGACATTTTCTAAAGTGAGGCACCCCCTATAAGGATAGACCAGCAATATTAGATTTGGTGCAGGCCGGACACTGTTGCCTGATTCTTTTGTTCTCAGATAAGTTGTCACTACCACCTTTCCCCCCCATTATGAATATATGCATGCTTGGACAACCTGAATGCCTATGTATAATGGGGGCGAATCCGGAGATATAGTCATCGGCTGAATGAGAGTTCGGCCGACAGATGTCTAAGATATATGGCTGGCTCAGGCTAGGTTCGTACCTGCTGCAGATGACCCCCCTCCCTGGTAAATTCTAACAAGATAACGACAATGACAAACATTTGCAATGCACCTTTCTTACAGGGACTCAGGAGTGCAGGGACAGTTGTGTGTCTGGGGTGACTCCCCGAGAAGGTAACCTTAGAGCTGGTCCATACTGCCAACACAATGACCAGACCGAGCAGCGACAAATGAGCAATACAATCATTTTCTATGTCTCCACTGTACAAAGTAAAATACCAAATGACAATATACAAAGCAATTCCCAATAATAGTGGTAATACAGGGCATCACTCCTGCATAGTAATAACTCATAAATGACAGAGAAATGAATTCCTAGATTACAGCACTCGGCAGACACAGATAGAAAAGATTTACTATTCCCCTTACCAACCAACCAAATTTCAATTACCGCACTGACCGGGGCGATAAATCTTTTGTCTGTTCCTCCACCGAGGTCACAGTACGCAACCAGAGTTTATGAGGTCATATAATTTACCTCCACATGCAAAATGCCTTCATAATAATGTGACCGTATATATACAGTATGTATACAGTCATTCTGTGTCATTTGGCCTATGTTTTGTTCTACTGTCACGTACACCGATTATTCGTCATCTCGTATGCCAATTTTGTCAAGTTTACATGGCGTGGCTTAGATGGCACACATTTATACCATATTTATGAACAAAATCACTGTATTTGACAGGAATATAAAAAATGACTGCATAATTCTTCAGTGTTCATTTTCCCTAAATTTAACAAAGGGTGAAAAAAACACAGAAAATAAGAGAAAGAATGTATTAGACAGAATGAAGAAACTCCATTATTGATGAAGGTGGCAAATTGTGTGTATAGTGTGCGTTCATCTAGCTGTAAACAGTATAGGGGTCATTTTACTAAGCTGAAATACACCTATAATAGGCGTATTTCAGGCGCAGATTGCGCCGCAACGGTTAGTGACTTATCCCTGCTCACGCCAGGTCTACAATGGTGGATGTGGCGTGGGCACAGAAAAAGTTCTAAATGTAAGAAAGCAAGGAAGCGGAGGAGGATCCGCCGAAGTTATGTACAGGCCAGCACCTCTTCATAACTTCGGCAGAACCACCGCCAGTTTAGGGCTTTATTAAGACCAGCGCCTAAAACGCTGGTCTTAATAAATGTGCCCCTATATATGTATGTCAGTGTACATGTGAAGATGGGAAATGTGTGTGTATGTGTTGTTTGTATGACTGTGGAAAGGTGTGAAAGCGGCATGTGCATATGTGTTTGTTACTGTGTATGTGGGTGCATTTGTGTGTATCTGTACATCATCGGCCGCCCTCCATCGATTTCTATGAGGTCCAAAAATAGCCAAGAGCTGGCTTGGCTATCTCCAGCAGTCCCACAGAAGTGAATGGATAGGTGGCCACACTTGCAAGATGTGCTCTCCATTCATTTCTAAGGGGCTCAGCTATTTTCAGAACTCCCATAGAAATTAATAGAGAGCACAGTATGCTCTTCTTCACCTTTGGGGGCGGGTCTGGGAGGTGGGACCTGCACCAATCTGACCTTGATGGCATATCCTAGATGACATATCAGTCTCAGCTGATACAACCACTTTAAAATGGATTTTAAGGCCTCATGCACACGACCGTTCCGTTTTTTTGTGGTCCGCAAACCGCGGATCCGCAAAAAAACGGAAGCCGCACTTGTGCCTTCCGCAATTTGCGGAACGGAATGGACGGCCGTCAATATAAATGTCTATTCTTGTCCGCAAAGCGCGGACAAGAATAGGACATGTTATATTTTTTTAGCTGGGCCACGGAACGGAGCAACGGACACGGAGTGCTGTTCGCTTTTTTTTTTTTGCGGCCCCATTTTTGCGGCTTTACTGAAGTGAACGGCCGTGTGCATGAGGCCTAATTTAGATTTTATATAATGTACCTGACAAAGTAGTCCAAATTGTTACGGTGGAATAAAAAAAAAACTCATAAATTTTTTTTTTTTTTTAATAAATAAAATTTGTAAGTGTGTATGTGTTCATCCCCTTTGCAATTATACATCTAAATAAGATCTGATCCAACCAGTTGTGGGGAATTATAGATCAGTGATGAGTCTAAAAAAATATTAAAAGCTTTGAATATCCCACGGAACACCATTAAATCCATGGTAACAAAATGGAAGGAATATAGCACAGACAGGAGAAGACTGTCCACCACAATTCACAGATTAGGCATAGGGGAAATTAATCAGAGGTCTAACAAGGACACCATCCATTAGGCCTCTTTCACACAAGCAATATGGATTGTGTTAGGATCTGTTCAGGGAAAAAATGGATGGTTTTGTACGCAAGGTCAATCAGTTTTTTCTGCGAGAGCCCTAATACTGAAGGAGATCCAAAGATCCATGGTGGAGATAGAAGCCTGTCCATAGGATCACTATGAGCTGTGCATTTCATACAGTGAGGTTTTGTTGAAAAGTGGCCAGTAAATTGCTTCACCAAATTGCATGTGGCAGATCACCCACATGGAAGAAGGTTTTCTGGTCAGATAAGACTAAAGCCTGTATTACACCGGCCAATTGAGCAAGTGAGGTAAGCGTTCCCTCTCAGCAATCGCTTGCTAGCTAGCGGAGAAGACTCGTCCCCATGCTGTCTAGTGGTTTGCCGGCGGCAGATTGTTATTAGACACCACAATCTGTCCCTGGCAAGCACTGATTTTTAAGCATGCCTAAAAATCTGAATTGCCCGATGAACGAGCGTTTTCTCATGGTGGCAGTTTTACACTGCAAGATGATCACTAAAAAGCGTTTATGCGAACGCTTGTTAGCGATTATCGGCCGAAAAATCGGCTAGTGTAATACAGCCTTAAGACTGTATGCACATGACTGTGTCTGTCTTGAGGATCAAAAAAGACAGGTCTGCAACAGATACCAGCCATGTGCGCGCTGCACAGCGGTGCGGACCCATTGACTTTAATGGATCCACGATCCGCATCTGTCTCTCAGAATAGCACATGTCCTATCGTCCACAAAGATCTCCATAGTGCTGTACCCCCTACATCTCCTTCCTCATCTCTGTCTACCATCCCACCCGAGCGTTATGACTTCTCCCGAGCTGCACCGATTCTCTGGAATGCCCTACCCCAGGAAATTAAATTACATCTATTTAGGTTAGCCTATCCCATCCCCTGATCTAACTTTTCTCCATTTAACCCCTCTCCTATCATCATTCTTCAGAGCCAGAATCATTATCAAACACCATCCGCCACACTCCATGCACTCAGAAGCACTATAGATATCGGCTGGTGACCGGCTCATGCAGCTTTATATCTACTCCCCTATTTTCTTAAGATGGCTGGTCCATTGCACAAAACTAGCACTTTTTACCTTTTGTATCACCCCTATCTCCTCATAGATTTTAAGATCTTGTAAGCCGGGTGGGTCCTCATTCCTCTTGTTTTAATTATTGACTTGTTTGTTGCTATGTTATTCATGACTGTTTGTTCATGAACCCTTTGATTGTAAATCCCTGTGGAATATGTTGCCGCTATATAAATAAAGATTAATATAATTATTATTATTAGTGGCACGGCCAATTAGGACAGAGGTTCACCTTCCAGCAGGACAATGACCTGAAAGATACCCAGATTTCAATCTAATGGAGAATATGTAGCATGACTTGAAGAATGCACCAACACAACCCACCTAACTTGAAGGAATTCAAAAAGTTCTGCCTGGAAGAATGGGAAAAAAAATCCCATTGTCTAGATGTTGACTGATCAAATGGTGACAAACACAACTGTAGAAGCTTCTGGTACTGTATATATCTAGTGCATGGAAATGTCACTCCAGGCCCGGAGCCATGAAAATAATGATGTGTGAATGTGTGAGTGGAGTGTTTTCTGCAAGTACTGCACATTATTATTATTATTATTATTACTACCAGCATTTTATTGTTCATTTAGAAAAAGCCTGCTGTGTGTATATTTGCAAGCAGATGCAACGAGAGCAGTCATTTTAGATTTTTCCCCATTCCAAGTAATAATTGCATTTCTTCATTCTAAACTGCACATACAGAGAGATTCTATGACTGGAGTCATTTGGATTCTGGCACTTGCACAAAATACAATAGACGTCGCCAACGAGTATTTACACACCAGTGTAAACAGTGATGACTATCTAAAATGATCTGAAAACATTTTCTTACCATAGGTTGGTTTGCACCAAGCAATAAATATTCACTTCAAATGGACAATCTTCCTATTACTGGGATGGGTCGTCAACATGAGTTCGGCAGGGGTCCAACTCCCAGCACCCCCGTCAATCAGCTGTTTGAAGAGCTTCTGGTGCATGACGCGGGCTCTTCCTAGGACAGCGATGTTATGTTCATTGGTCACGTGGCCTAGGCGCAGCTCAGTCTCATTAGAGTAAATGGGTCTGAGCTGCAAATACCAAGCCACTGTATGTACTGCAATACTCACCAGAGCACCACAGCCTCCTCCAACAGTTGATCAGCAAGGGTGATGGGTGTTGGACACCACTGAACTCATAATGATGACCTAGGGTAGGTCTTCAATAGAAAACTCTTGGAAAACCTATTTAACACAACCACACACCCCTTCCCTCCACTTGCTAAATACGTTTCTTTTTGAAAATTCTATTAAAGCTGCCCAGGATGGAGCAGCTCACTAAAGGATCACATTACATATGTAAATGGAGGGTGGAGGAAAAAGGAGTCAGCTGGAGCTCAGAGACAGGCACAGCAAAAGACTGCATGGACAGTTTCTGTCTCAGTCCAAGTGCTTTATTCACAACCATACAGGTTAGTACTTCTCTGTAATGTCCTCCATGATCCTGGTGCTGCTTCTGAGTGAGTGTGATATGGGAGCTAGTCTCCACCCACCAGATCTAGGCAAACTGCAGAGAGGAGAAAACTGCTAAAAAATGCAAGGTACAAGAAATAGTGGTATTTCTCATGTACACACTGTACTATTGATTAATGAAGATGTTGTTGAAAGGTTAGGTATGTTCTCAAATGTAGGTTCACCTCTGGTAAAGCTAATAAAATATATTAGAGAACTGCTTAAACTGCAATTCATTAACGGGAATGTATCACCTACAGTATATTTTTGTTACTAATTAAAAACCGATACCTACAAATATTTTTATTTTCTAATTTGCTTTTATTTTCTGATTGCTCACTTTTTATTCTATTTTCTGCACATGATTTCTGGCAGCCTAACAGAAGTTCAGAGATATCCTTTACAGCAGCCACATGGACCACAGTAGGAACGTGTAGACCAGAGATGTATTTGACTTTGAAGAGAAAAAGTGTTGTGGGCATGCTCTATGATTCATTCAAGGGTCTCTGTGCAGGGAAAGGCGAATGCATTAGCTGTGACCATCATCTATTGTGCATGGTAGATCCTGTGTTATCTATACAATGGTAGATCCTGTGTTATCTATACAGAGGTTTTCTCTATAACTGTAATCCTGTAAAGATAATGAAATGACTACTAAAAAGTCAGGGTCACTAAGATGTCATTTTTTTTTTTTTGGTAATATACAGAGTAACATTAAAAAGTAATAATAAAATCACCAATCATTTTCTAAAGATAAGTTTAACATAAAGTCTTATATAGTTTTAACATAAGAAATACTCCTTGACTAGATATACAGGAGATGATTTTAGATCTTCTGCCAATTGCTTGCAAATCCATAGGCTATCAATGAGTCCAGAATAAAATACGGTATGTCAGTTGGTGTTAGTAATAGTAAAATGAATTCCCATGAAAGCAAACCGTTAGTAAATTCTGGTAGGCCCATCATCTTCTACCTCTACCCTCCTACCCCAAAAGAGTATCAAATTGTACAATGACATAGCTAGATTTATTTGCGCACACCCAATACTGTAACCTACATGCCTTCTTTAGTGCAACACATTAGTGAAAGAAGATAACATGGGGTTTCGTAGGGATGGGGTGAACATTTCCAGATAGTTTACCTAATTAAGGCACAAAACTAAAATCAGCAATTTAAAGAATGATCACTATATAAAGAGTTAACCCCACCAACTGCAACCTTCTTGCCTGTACAATATCAGGGTTGAACTTGATCTAATCTAAGGCCTTTGAAGTGGAATGGCAAACATCGCCGCCGTTTGATAAGACTTGTACCTCCACAGGGAAACATTTGCTCTGTGCTCTAACAACCATTCACCAGTCTGTGCACACAGAGTTGTTATGTACCTGCCTCTACCAACAGGCCCAGCTCTGGTCTACAGATTTCTAGGAAACTGTCCAGTCAAATGAAATTCTCCACTTGTAAAAAAAAAAGATATAACACTGAGATAGCGTGCTCAGCTTTCTGGGAACAATGACCCAATAAATATCCCAAAGTGCTATTACTGTCTACTCCTTGAGCCCTATGGTTGCCTTTACAAGAATCACTCAGTATACACAAGTCATACCGCGAGTGTAAATGGTCAACTACCCCAACATGCGAGGAACCTATGTCAATATCAACAAGATGGGTGAGACCCTGCGTGAAGCCACTCTCGGACTAATCTTCACAGTTGCCTATTTCATTGTACATGTGCATATATATAGGAAAGGAAAATGAAAACCACAATCTAGTTCAATGTAATCATAGAACTGTGCGGCACCTTCCTCCCATGCTCTAGTCTGCAGCACTTGATATGTAGATGCCTTATCCTAGGTTTCAGGATATTGCCTGTTGTAAATCCCAGGAGGTAAGATGCAATGTAATTGCCAGTCACTTCCCTCCGTCAGTGCTCCAGCCGCACAGCAGGATAGCTGATATTGCAGAGGCTATTATTGATGTGACTTTCTCATGTGGTATGTGGTGTAGAATACATATACTGTAAGAAGGGGACAAAGGTAGGACAAATATTGTATTACTACTGGACCATACACAAACCCCTTGAGATGAAAAAAAGATACCCTGTAGCTGCAATACCATGTTGATAGTTCTTGACGGGAAGTTGCCCAGTCAATAATACAGCTTTTTATTTGAACAAAGAAAAAATGCTAAATTTTATTGTGTCTTCTTCTTCTTCTCCAAAATAGGAATAGATGCAGATGTTTCAGAATCTCGTGGGAAGAGCCTATATCCGTGGCCGAATCTTGACTTGGCAGTTGAATCGGTGAAAAATAATCTTGAAAAATTATAGTCTACCCCATCAAAACTCATATATGTATACTTCTTGTATTCATAAGCTATAGGAATAAATCACATAAGAGCATAAGCAAATACCCAAATGCCTACAAAGTGACCTGGGTCATGTGACCAGAAGACCCATTACAGATTATGGACCACTTGCAATTCATTTCGCAGGAATAGCTAAAAATTGACCTGATTTAGTAGGAAGAAGAGGGCGCTCCAACAAGAGGGCGCTCCAAAGACGCGGTAGACACATCTTTATCGTCTTTCATCGCCATAGTGCTTCCAGCTTTACAGGCCAGCTCCCCAAAGAGGCATGGAAGGCTGATGAAAAAGGCCAGAGCATCTTCAGCTCTGTATTTCAGCAGATATATTTACTGGGAGGAATGAATAGAAGATGACTGGGTGTTAATTAGGTGAATCTGCTTGTGGTCCACAGTCCATTACTTCATACTGAACTTGATTTTGGAATGTTCATTACACGATACGAATGAGCAGTCATTTATAGATATTGTGATGTTTAACATACTTGGGTGTTTTCTTACCCCTTAATGCTTGTATGTTGCATTCCTCAGAACAAGCGAGCCAGATCATGATCCATGTAAGACTTGCCTGCTACCAAGGCAAGCGTAGAAACACAAGCTACGTTTCAAACCAGAATGTAGTGCCACGTATCATCAAAATCTCAACCCAAGGTTTAGATGCCCATAGATGTAACCAGAACTATTCTAGCTTTCAAAGTACGACAACCAGCATCCCAAATGGACACTGGTCAGACTGGGAATCAAACTTCCTAATTATGACCAGCTGGTCCTTCTGGTTTTATCATGTTAGTGTAGAAAGGCAACATATTTGAACGAAAGGGTCTAAAAAAAATGGAACCCGAGGATCCCCTGGTTGTGTCAAAATAATAGGGACCTGCTTCAATGTGGCCCATAAGGACCAGAAAAGCAAAACCTCTTCTGAAGCTGACATGGGGCAGGCCACTTGGTATTAGGGTCAATTACTTTATTAGGCTGATTCACAAATAATCTATTAGCACGTATTGATTTCATGACTTTCCCATATATACCAAACAATCAAAGAACAAACAACACTAATAATAATAATGTTTGATAAATAGTATTTCACCTATTTCTAAAATTTAGACTAATACATAGAAGTCTGTCTTCAGAACGAGGAGAATGATTAGCTGGAAATACAGTGTATATTTCAGAAGAAAAAAGCTTTTACAAACACAAAAAATACATTTAAGAGAAAATCCAGTTTCATTAAAAAATGTTTATTTGCTGTCATATAGAAGCCAATACAGACTAGAGGGGGTCTTTTACCAGGAAAGTTCCAGGTGCTAGGACCCCTACAACAAGCCCTGCTGTGCCTACACGAGTGCCATAGATCTTAAAGGGGTTGTCTCACTTCAGCAAATGGCATTTATCATGTAGAGAAAGTTAATACAAGGCACTTACTAATGTATTGTCCATATTGCTTCCTTTGCTGGCTTCATTCATTTTTCCATCACATAATACACTGCTCGTTTCCATAGTTATGACCACCCTGTAATCCATCAGTGGTGGTCATGTTTGCACACTATAGGAAAAAGCGCTGGCCTCTCTGGTGGCTGGGACCATGGGAGCGCAGATAAGCTAGTGCTTTTCCCTATAGTACAACCACCACTGATGGATTGCAGGAGGGTGGTCGTAACCATGGAAACAAGAAATGTATAATATGATGGAATAATGAATCCAGCCAGCAAAGGAGACAATATGGACAATCACAATACATTAGTAAGTGCCTTGTATTCATTTCCTCTACATGATAAATAAATGCTATTTGCTGAAGTGAGGCTACCCCTTTAACCCCAAAGAATCAGCATGCTCCCCTTATACATGAAATATGTCATATGTTTTACTTATAACAAAAAATAAGCAACACAAGAAGTTCCAGTATGGAAAGCAACAGGACCTCTAAAATCAGAGTCTGACCAATGGAGTTTGCATTTATACGGAGAAAAATATTCCTTGAGTATTATGCTTTTTATGTAGCTGAATCAAACGGAATATCCCCTAGTGCACAGTGTGTAAAATAACACAAATGACTTCAACATGTCAATCAGGTGTGCCAGCCAGAAAAGGCTATTTCTATCATTAAATGACTAATGTAAAGCTCGGCATATTTATTTTCGGTGCTATCACATGCAGCCATGCTGCAATCCACAGACCATTCCACATCCGTTATCATCCACGGCAGTTTCCCTTTAAATAGATGTCAGCAGAAAGATTGTAACCATGGTAACTCCACACACCACTGATTAACCCATGAACTGCAGAGCTATCCACATGCTGAGCTCTTGTATTCTGCTAGTCATTTGACTTTCACAGCAGAACAATGACACTTGTAGCCAAGGACGCAGAACCGAATGGGCCCGGCCCTACCAAACCCCCCCCCAGATGGGCCGGGAGAAGATGAATATTACAGACATATGGAGATGGATGGAGCTAGGCAATTCACAGCTGACCTGAGATCTCCTTGGCGTTATACATTTCTTTTTTTGTGCTAATTTACAATCTGGTTTACACATTTTTGAGCACTGAATAGAATTATATTGTCTATCTATAAACCGCTGAAATTCGAATTTTTGGGCAACAGAATCGTCATGCTGGTAAAAGCACCGACATAACAGGTCATCTCCAGCCAAAAAACAGAAGACCTAAATCTGCAGACAAGTATCCAGAGCCCTCATCAGTAACAGCCCTTCCCTTCTGAGATCCATACCGGCAGGCTTTTAGGTTATTGGGCTGCCCTATAGGACTACTAGCTTAGGGTACATTCACACTGGCGTTAAAGTTTGCCGGTATTGAGTTCCACCTTAATGCATTCTGAATGGAGAGCAATCTGTTCAGGATGCATCAGGATGTCTTCAGTTCAGTCATTGTACGGTTTTAGCCGGAGAAAATACCGCAGCACGTCGGAATGCCGGCATTATTTTCCATTGAAATGTATTAATGCCGGATCACAAGTGTTCTGGTAAAATGGATCTAGTTTTCCAGTCTGCGCATGCGCAAACCTTTAAAAATGCAAATAAAATAAATACCGGATCCGTTTTTCCGGATGACACCGGAGAGATGGATCCGGTGTTTCAATGCATTTGTTAGACTGATCCGCATCCGGATGCACACGGATTTCCGGATCCGGCAGGCAGTTCCAGCGACGGAATTTGCCTGCCGGAACTTCACAACTCAAGTGTGCAAGTACCCTTACCTGCATTATCCGGTCCATCCTGCATAATTCAAGGTAGACCTAAAAAATCAGATCTCCAGCCAAACAAAGTTGCACATTTGAACTTTAAAGCGACTGTCATATGGCCTAGTAGGGTTAATGCCACTGATTAAAACCATACCTGTCTTATGTCTGTCGGTGGTATCGTTGAGGAGAAAAATGTATCTTCAAAGTTATGCAAATGAACTATTCGAGCACAAGAGGCGGGCTTATGCGGCCCGAGCACTGCTCCAGCGAGGCCCCTGGTGCTCCATAATGACGCCCCCTGCCTTTAGATTGATAGCGCTAGACCGCACTTTCTAGATATCCCTATTGATATAAGTATTGATTCATTTCAGAATACTCATGGCTGTGTCCATTAGACCTGGGCCCTTTCTGACAAAGGAAAGAAAACTTTTTTCTACTCCTGGAGAGCCTCTTCAAATCTGTATGGTTGGCCTTTTAACCCTTTCCCAACCTGGCGATTTGCCTTTTATTCATTTTTTTTTTTTTCATTCCCAACCTTCTTGGAGCAATAACTTTTTTTTTTTTCTGATCACATAGCCATATGAGGGCTTGTTTTTTCTAATGTCACCATTTAATATTGCATACAATGCAGTGAGAAGCTGGAAAAAAATTCCAACTGGCGTGCAATTCCGTCATAGTTTTACAGGCTTTGTTTTTATGGCTTTCCTAAGGAGTCCCATGACAGACAGGGCTCCATAGGAACGTATGGCTATGGTAGCCTGGAGCCTTCCTAAGGTTCGAGGCTACCATAGAGAATGACCAGCTTCTCTGATTTACGCACGGGGGAGCCATTCGGAGTTGGGAGTGCAGCTTTCCTTGGAAAAGCACCCCTCAGATTCCGTGGTCAATTAAATGTCTGTGATCGGCGTTATTGCTGGTCGCAGACATTACCTCTGGTGTCTGCTGAAACCCTTCAGCTATGGCACCTCGGCACTTGCACTCGAATGTCATATTTAAAGACTCAACTTTCAATGTACATGTATGGCGGTGGTTGGGAAGAGATTATCCAACTTTTTTTTCTTTTCAAATTGCACCCCAGCCAGTGGTTTCTATGGTAAAATTCAAACTTACCTGCTGTCTGCCACTCCAATTCAGCTCCCTGGCTCTCTTCACTGGTCTTCCATTTCCCATCTGTCAACTTTCTCATGAACAGAATCACGTGCGCCGCTGCAGCCAATAACTGGTCTCAGCCATGATGTGTCCCAAGCAGCATGTCACTGTTGACCCCATCAATATGGAAGCTGACAGACGGGGACTGGAAGACCAGTGAAGAGAACCATGAAGTTAGAATGAAATGGCGGGGAGCAGGAGAGTGTGGATTTTATAACAGATACAGTTGCCTGGCGTGCAAATGAAAAATAAAATAAAATAAAATAATAATAAAAGCTGGACAACCCCTTTTAGTCTATCAGTCAATGCCAGCAATAGTCACTTGTCTGTTCACTCATTATGGAGGTTTTCAGCACTTTGTAATTGTCCGGCTGTTTTTTTAATGTTTATTATTAAGAATTCTGACTAAAAATTACCCGTATTTGAATATGCTGAATATGAGTTATCAATCCATTATTTAGTTGAGTCAACCTGTAATAAGATCCCAGCTCTTTAAAGCAGTAAATTACGTAATGTATATTTGTGTTTTTCGCTGTGGGGGTGTTGTTTCAAGCATTTGTTCCTATGTGAACCTCAGGGTCATATCATGGTAGTTATGACAGTATTTCAATTTTCTGCCATTAACGTAATCACTGGGTAATGTGAAAACGCCACCTGCTCAATGTGAGGTTTCCCTAACAACCACCGCTACAGTCGTGTAGGAATACAGGGTGATATTCTTGGATTAATGAAGCAGTTCGCTTATTGAATGACATCAGCCTATCTGCTAACATAACAACCTTGGTAAGTATGGATCAGAAAGAGGACGCGGCGCTGCAGATCACCCAACATAACAACCTTATAACAGTACCAACAGACAACCCGTCCCTAAAGTGGCCTTTAATGGTTGTTTTAGTGCATTTTGAGGGCAATTCTGGCTGTGCAATGTTACTTTTCATACCTGGTAGGTATGGCATTTATGGCATATATAGTTGAATGCAGCTCAATGTTACAATGTAACACAACCGCAAAACATCAATCAGGGGTCCCAAACACGCGCCCCTAAGGTAATTATCTGGGCCCATGGAGAGGAGTAGAATGGCGCAGGATATCGCAATTGGCAACCACCTGCTCCATCACACAGCAACTCAGACAAAGGCCGGAGGATTCCTGTGCACATTGCAGAAGGAGTCAGGTGAGTATGTTTTCTTATACATGTCAGCACTGTAGGACGGCATTAAAGGGGTTGTCTCACTTTAGTAAGTTGCATTTATCATGTAGAGAAAGTTAATACAAGCCACTTACTAATGTATTGTGATTGTCCATATTGTCTCCTTTGCTGGCTTCACTCATTTTTCCATCACATTATACACTGCGTGCAGAATTATTAGGCAAATGAGTATTTTGACCACATCATCCTCTTTATGCATGTTGTCTTACTCCAAGCTGTATAGGCTCGAAAGCCTACTACCAATTAAGCATATTAGGTGATGTGCATCTCTGTAATGAGAAGGGGTGTGGTCTAATGACATCAACACCCTATATTAGGTGTGCATAATTATTAGGCAACTTCCTTTCCTTTGGCAAAATGGGTCAAAAGAAGGACTTGACAGTCTCAGAAAAGTCTAAAATAGTGAGATATCTTGCAGAGGGATGCAGCACTCTTAAAATTGCAAAGCTTCTGAAGCGTGATCATCGAACAATCAAGCGTTTCATTCAAAATAGTCAACAGGGTCGCAAGAAGCGTGTGGAAAAACCAAGGCGCAAAATAACTGCCCATGAACTGAGAAAAGTCAAGCGTGCAGCTGCCAAGATGCCACTTGCCACCAGTTTGGCCATATTTCAGAGCTGCAACATCACTGGAGTGCCCAGAAGCACAAGGTGTGCAATACTCAGAGACATGGCCAAGGTAAGAAAGGCTGAAAGACGACCACCACTGAACAAGACACACAAGCTGAAACGTCAAGACTGGGCCAAGAAATATCTCAAGACTGATTTTTCTAAGGTTTTATGGACTGATGAAATGAGAGTGAGTCTTGATGGGCCAGATGGATGGGCCCGTGGCTGGATTGGTAAAGGGCAGAGAGCTCCAGTCCGACTCAGACGCCAGCAAGGTGGAGGTGGAGTACTGGTTTGGGCTGGTATCATCAAAGATGAGCTTGTGGGGCCTTTTCGGGTTAAGGATGGAGTCAAGCTCAACTCCCAGTCCTACTGCCAGTTTCTGGAAGACACCTTCTTCAAGCAGTGGTACAGGAAGAAGTCTGCATCCTTCAAGAAAAACATGATTTTCATGCAGGACAATGCTCCATCACACGCGTCCAAGTACTCCACAGCGTGGCTGGCAAGAAAGGGTATAAAAGAAGAAAATCTAATGACATGGCCTCCTTGTTCACCTGATCTGAACCCCATTGAGAACCTGTGGTCCATCATCAAATGTGAGATTTACAAGGAGGGAAAACAGTACACCTCTCTGAACAGTGCCTGGGAGGCTGTGGTTGCTGCTGCACGCAATGTTGATGGTGAACAGATCAAAACACTGACAGAATCCATGGATGGCAGGCTTTTGAGTGTCCTTGCAAAGAAAGGTGGCTATATTGGTCACTGATTTGTTTTTGTTTTGTTTTTGAATGTCAGAAATGTATATTTGTGAATGTTGAGATGTTATATTGGTTTCACTGGTAAAAATAAATAATTGAAATGGGTATATATTTGTTTTTTGTTAAGTTGCCTAATAATTATGCACAGTAATAGTCACCTGCACACACAGATATCCCCCTAAAATAGCTAAAACTAAAAACAAACTAAAAACTACTTCCAAAAATATTCAGCTTTGATATTAATGAGTTTTTTGGGTTCATTGAGAACATGATTGTTGTTCAATAATAAAATTAATCCTCAAAAATACAACTTGCCTAATAATTCTGCACTCCCTGTACACTGCTCATTTCCATGGTTACGACCACCCTGCAATCCATCAGTGGTGGTCGTGCTTGCACACTATAGGAAAAAGCATCAGCATCTTTGGTGGCCAGGACCATGGGAGCTCACATAGGCCGATGCTTTTTCCTATATTGTGCAAGCGCAACTACCACTGATGGATTGCAGGGTGGTCGTAACCATGGAAACAAGCAGTGTATAATGTAATGGAAAAATGAATCCAGCCAGCAAAGGAGGCAATATGGATAAAAACAATATATTAGTAAGTGGCTTGCATTAACTTTCTCTACCTGATAAATGCAACTTACTGAAGTGAAACAACCCTGGAGGCTGGAGCACAATAGGATGGAGCATTATAATACAGGGGATACTACAGGGGGGCATTAATACAGGCTGGAGTACAATAGGATGGAGCATTATAATACAGGGGACACTACAAGGGGACATTAATACAGGCTGGAGCACTATACAAGGAAGCATTATAATACAGGGGACACTACAAGGGGGGCCCATTAATACAGGCAGGAGCACAATAGGATGGAGCATTATAATACAGGGGATACTACAGGGGGGCATTAATACAGGCAGGAGCACAATAGGATGGAGCATTATAATACAGGGGACACTACAAGGGGACATTAATACAGGCTGGAGCACAATAGGATGGAGCATTATAATACAGGGGATACTACAGGGGGGCATTAATACAGGCTGGAGTACAATAGGATGGAGCATTATAATACAGGGGACACTACAAGGGGACATTAATACAGGCTGGAGCACAATAGGATGGAGCATTATAATACAGGGGATACTACAGGGGGGCATTAATACAGGCTGGAGTACAATAGGATGGAGCATTATAATACAGGGGACACTACAAGGGGACATTAATACAGGCTGGAGCACTATACGAGGGAGCATTATAATACAGGGGACACTACAAGGGGACATTAATACAGGCTGGAGTACAATACGAGGGAGCATTATAATACAGGGGATACTACAGGGGGGCATTAATACAGGCTGGAGCACTATACAAGGAAGCATTATAATACAGGGACACTACAGGGGGGGCCCATTAATACAGGCAGGAGCACAATACGAGGGAACATTATAATACAGGGGATAATACGGGGGGCATTAATACAGGTGGGAGCACTATACGAGGTAGCATTATAATACAGGTTGGTGCACAATACGAGGGAGCATTATAATACAGGGGATACTACAGGGGGGCATTAATACAGGCTGGAGCACTATACAAGGAAGCATTATAATACAGGGGACACTACAGGGGGGGCCCATTAATACAGGCAGGAGCACAATACGAGGGAACATTATAATACAGGGGATAATACGGGGGGCATTAATACAGGCGGGAGCACAATACGAGGGAACATTATAATACAGGGGATAATACGGGGGGCATTAATACAGGCGGGAGCACTATACGAGGAAGCATTATAATACAGGGGATACTACAAAGGGGGGCATTAATACAGGTTGGAGCACAATACGAGGGAGCATTATAATACAGGGGATACTACAGGGGGGCATTAATACAGGTTGGAGCACAATACGAGGGAGCATTATAATACAGGGGATACTACAGGGGGGCATTAATACAGGCTGGAGCACTATACAAGGCAGCATTATAAGACAGTGTTTTGCCCTAATGCATTCTGAATGGATAAGGATCCGTTCAGAATGCATCAGTTTGCCTCCGATCAGTCACCATTCCACTCTGGAGGCGGACACCAAAACGCTACCTGCAGCGTTTTTCTGTCCGTTCTGGGATGCGGAGCGAGATGGATCCATTTTCTCTGACCTAATAGAAAACGGATCCGTTCCCCATTGACTTTCAATGGTGTTCAAGATGGATCTGTCATGGCTATAGAAGACATAATACAACTGGATCCGTTCATGACGGATGCATGCGGTTGTATTATTGTAACAGAAGCGTTTTTGCAGATCCATGACAGATCAGCAAAAAACGCTAGTGTGAAAGTAGCCTAAGATGTCTGTGTGCCAAACTCTGCTGAGACGAGACGTGACTGAAAGAAGTCATCAAGGCGGTCTGGTTCGAATGGAAAAGATGAGAAAAGAGAATGTTTACATCAGAGGGGATAAGCCTGGATGTAAGAGGTAAGTGGTGCTGTTTTCTATTAATAATCATTTTCAACAGCCCAGTCCTTTTGTTCTCAGGACATAAGCAGTTGTCAGAGGAGTCTGTCTTTCTCTTCTTTTCCCATTCACTATGCTGTCAGATGATTTAAATATCCAAATAATCTCATGTGTCAATTTTAACCTTCCACACACGATAGCGTGTCCAGATGGCCAAAAATGGCACGAAAATGTGTGACTTTTCTACGGCAAAAAAACTGTACAAATCAAATGATAAATTCCCCCTGTAGTGTTTACTTGCATCAGTAAAACATGAACTGCTAATACAGCTCAGTAATAACCGAACACCTATATGGATGGATGTGCGCTCTAAATGAATAATTCAAATAATACTTTTTGTATAAGTGGTAGGCAATTAAGAGTGCCGCATTTGTGTGAGGGGAGGCGGGGCGTTCACTATTTAAACCTGGCCCTCCTCCCCCCACTTGTCGGTTCGAACGATTTCGAATCGGCTTGTGGGTTGGTGCCAGAGAAGGGCATGCGTCACTGGAGGATCGGGGGATCGGCTGCGTCGAGCTCGTCGCTACGGTGATTAGGTAGGCAGGGTGGCTTGCACACCCGTCTCGCTATGTATAACATGTGGGGCTTCCGAGCGTGCCGCCGGTCCCCAGCTGCGCTGGAGACTGCCCGCACTCCCGATCGCTTCCGGCACCCCGAGACAGGCACCCCGATCCGCTCCAGGCCCTGCGCTAAGCACCCCCGCTCCCACATGCAGCGTCCCCCAGGCAGGCACCCCTCACCTGTGGCTCAGCAGCGACGGGTCACGACGTCCGCTCGCATACCCTGAGCATCGGTCACGCCGGCCGTCGGCTCCACGACGCAGCGTTATATATCACTCACTCCCGTATCAGAACGTTCCGCCGTAGAGGAAAACGCCGTCCGCTCACACAGGGATCTATTCATTAGCTGCAATCAGTAAGCGGAGGTCCAGCTGCAGGATCAGGGGACGGAAGCCGAAACCTATAGGCGATTAATACGCCGCGGCTTTCCCTGTACAAATAGTCGATAGCGGTGGGCACGGGTTGCAATGTTCCACATGGCGGAGCGCAAATCCCTCACAGCCGATCCTGATGCACGTTCTCCTGGTAATTACAATTAGCGAGGCTGTTAAGGTGGACATGCTTATGTGACTTTCAGTCATGTCTAGGAATCCGCTGCAGAATAAACTCATCTTCTTTACTGCGCCAAACTCAGGCAAGACAAGATAAGCAGATACTCAGACATGTGCACTGTATAACAAGTTAGGATTTCAATGGTTAATTCTAACCTAGAAGGGAATCACTGGCTTGCTGCGCTCCAGCAGGTCCTGGCTTGAGAGAGGGCGGGGGATGGTCGACACCTACAGGCCCATACTGGTACTGCAGTCCAGGTGCAGGGCTCCTCTGCTCAGGCACAGTGGCTAGGTACTAAGGCAGGAGTATAAAAAATAAAAAAATAAAAAAATATTTAAATAAAATTTGGAATATGTTCAAGGATCAAATATAAAGAGGGCTTCAAGGAGGGGGGCTGGCCACGTCACTTTGCGCACGCAGCCGGGCCGCCCGTAAGCCCATACGGTCAGTCAGGGGGTTGGTTCGGGCGCAGTCACAATAATCCGGTGGTTAGCTAGGGAGCGGTGGCATGAGTGAAGTGTCGCCCAGCTGGCGTGCGCTCACTCACACGTCTGTTCTTGGTTGTTCAGGTCCACAGGTGGTGGGCTAACTTACGATACTGTGGGGTTCGTGGTTGTCATGGCCGCCAGGTGAGTCAGGGGTGGTGCATGCGGGGGCCAACCCCCTCTTTTCTCCTGCATAGGCTTGGGGGACGGGGGATGGTGGACTATTATGTCCAGGCCACTGGCGCATCTCTTACAGGGTGGCGCCTACAGTCGTGGCCTTTGGTGGGGGGGAAAAGAAAATAAATAAATAAATAATAATAATAATAATAATGGTATAGATAGGAATGTTGCTTTGCCAGGTCTGTCACGACTACAGACTCCTTATAAAGCCCTGCCACGACTGCAGGCATCAGTCTGTCACGACTACAGACCCGCTCTAAAGCCCTGCCACGACTGCAGGCAACAGTCTGTCACGACTACAGACCCGTTATAAAGCCCTGCCACGACTGCAGGCATCAGTCTGTCACGACTACAGACTCGTTATAAAGTCCTGCCACGACTGCAGGTATCAGTCTGTCACGACTACAGACTCGTTATAAAGTCCTGCCACGACTGCAGGCATCAGTCTGTCACGACTACAGACCCGTTATAAAGCCCTGCCACGACTGCAGGCATCAGTCTGTCACGACTACAGACCCGCTCTAAAGCCCTGCCACGACTGCAGGCACAAATCCGTTACGACTACAGACTCATTATTAAGACCGGCCACGACTGCAGGCATTAGTCTCATGTCAACAGACTCATGAGGTAATACTACCACGTCTACAGGCGATGGTCCGTTACCGCTACTCTCGATGTAGGGTCCCCTCACGACTACAGGGGCTAGTCGGTCACATCCACAGACTCGGTCGCACTCCCGTTAACTACAGGCACTGGGTGGGCATCTACGGGTAGTTGCGTCACGACTACGCACGTGGGTCAGCCACGGCCTGGGAGGTCAGCCTTCACGGTCACAGGTAGGTCCAGTTAGGCTTCAGTCTCCCAGTGGGTTCCAGTCACAATAACCAGCCCCTAGGTGAGGGGGGGCACTCCCGCACCGGCGCACAATGCCAGGGAGCTGTGCGGCTCCTCACGCGGCACACGGTTCAAACCAGCGGGGGCCGGGGCCCACGGTAAAGGAAGGGCTCCCTCTGATCCGGTGCACATTGCCAGGGAGTGGCGCTGCTCCCCACGCGGTACGAGTGTCCAGCCGGCGGTGGGTCGGCCCTAGCTGAGGAGGGGGGCTCCCCCGCACTGGTGCATTCTGCCAGGGAGCAGCGTGAGCTCCCCACGCGGCTGGGGGTAAAGGCTCCTCATCTTCAATAAAGTCTGGCACGGGCCGCCGTGCCGTTAGGTAGGCAGGGATCAGGGGAAGGAGTACTTGGCTCGGTCAGAGGGAGCAGATCATAGGCGGTGGCTTCCTGCTGCCGGCCGTACATTAGGTTCCAAGGGGGTTATTTAGGCACAGGATGTTAGTTAGTCCGTGCAGGTGATCTGCTTTATACCATACTATTCATGCTCGTACTCAGAGCTGTGCCCATACGGGAGCTGCTTAAGTGGTTGATAGTGAAAAAAAAAATAAAAAAAAAAAAAAAATACATTTTTGAGTCTCTCACGCAGAGCTTCTCCGTTTTAGGTTTACACATATGACTCCGCCATCTGAGTCTCTCACGCATGGCTTCTCCGTTTTAGGTTTACACTTATGACTCCGCCATTAGAGTCTCTCACGCATGGCTTCTCCGTTTTAGGTTACACATATGACTCCGCCATTAGAGTCTCTCACGCATGGCTGCTCCGTTTTAGGTTTACACATATGACTCCGCCATTAGAATCTCTCACGCATGGCTGCTCCGTTTTAGGTTTACACATATGTCTCCGCCATTAGAGTCTCACGCATGGCTTCCCCGTTTTAGGTTACACATATGACTCCACCATCTGAGTCTCACGCATGGCTTCTCCGTTTTAGGTTTACACATATGACTCCGCCATTAGAGTCTCTCACGCATGGCTTCCCCGTTTTAGGTTACACATATGACTCCGCCATTAGAGTCTCTCACGCATGGCTTCTCCGTTTTAGGTTTACACTTATGACTCCGCCATTAGAGTCTCTCACGCATGGCTTCTCCGTTTTAGGTTACACATGTGACTCCGTCATTAGAATCTCTCACGCATGGCTGCTCCGTTTTAGGTTACACATATGACTCCGCCATCTGAGTCTCACGCATGGCTTCTCCGTTTTAGGTTTACACATATGACTCCGCCATCTGAGTCTCACGCATGGCTTCTCCGTTTTAGGTTTACACATATGACTCCGTCATTAGAATCTCTCACGCATGGCTTCCCCGTTTTAGGTTACACAAATGACTCCGCCATTAGAGTCTCTCACGCATGGCTGCTCCGTTTTAGGTTTACACATATGTCTCCGCCATTAGAGTCTCACGCATGGCTTCCCCGTTTTAGGTTACACATATGACTCCACCATCTGAGTCTCACGCATGGCTTCTCCGTTTTAGGTTTACACATATGACTCCGCCATTAGAGTCTCTCACGCATGGCTTCCCCGTTTTAGGTTACACATATGACTCCGCCATTAGAGTCTCTCACGCATGGCTTCTCCGTTTTAGGTTTACACTTATGACTCCGCCATTAGAGTCTCTCACGCATGGCTTCTCCGTTTTAGGTTACACATGTGACTCCGTCATTAGAATCTCTCACGCATGGCTGCTCCGTTTTAGGTTACACATATGACTCCGCCATCTGAGTCTCACGCATGGCTTCTCCGTTTTAGGTTTACACATATGACTCCGCCATCTGAGTCTCACGCATGGCTTCTCCGTTTTAGGTTTACACATATGACTCCGTCATTAGAATCTCTCACGCATGGCTTCCCCGTTTTAGGTTACACAAATGACTCCGCCATTAGAGTCTCTCACGCATGGCTTCTCCGTTTTAGGTTACACATATGACTCCGCCATTAGAGTCCCTCACGCAGAGCTTCTCCGTTTTAGTTTTACACATATGACTCCGCCATTAGTCTCTCACGCATAGCTCCGCCATTAGTCTCTCACGCATGGCTTCTCCGCTTTAGGTTTACACACAGGACTCCGCCATTAGAGTCTCTCACGCATGGAGATTAAAAAAAAGAAAAAGGGGGGCCTATCACTCACCTATTGGGCTTTGTCGGGGTTTTTGCCACTCTCAATTAAACCTGTCCTATAGCATTGTTAACTATACCTGGCGGGTATTCAGCACCATTGGTACATCCTACATCCGGACCTACCGTCACTCTTCTCCGCCCACCCGATCAAAGCGGCGTTGAAGGGTTTGCGCAAGATGTCTGTTGTGAAACGACATGGGCGTCAGCCATTTACCGGTAGCTTGTTCAGGCCGTGACAGGCAAACTGCAGGGGCAAACCGTTCGGGCCACAGGTTAGCGCTCTGGTAGAAACAGCCTTGTACCTGGCCTTCCATGGATTCCTCAGGTCAGGCGAGCTCATGGGCACCAATACGCTGGCTGGGTGCCTGCGGAAAGGTCAGCTCATCCGGCGCGGGTCCATCTATGTCCTCACCTTGGCCTCGTCCAAGACGTCACGGCCGGGGCAACCAGTGGCGGTCAGATACTTTCCCACGGACAGCAGATGGTGTCCGGTGCAGGCCTTGGAGGCTTGGCTGCGTAGTATTTAGTCCAAGCGGCATGTTCTCTCGTACTCGAACTAGGCAATGCCCGGCTAACCTCCGCGGCCTTTCTTACGTACATTCAGGTTAGTTGACAGGTTCAGGGGTCGGTCCTCGCTGGATCACAGGACATTCCTTCCGCATGGGCGCGGCAGCGGCGGCGTCCATGCATTAGGTGCCAGTACATGTCATCAAACGGTTGGGTCGTCGCAGTTCCGCGTGTTCCATGCGTAATATCCCGGATCCTTATACGAAATATCATTGGCTTTCGAGTTTTGGTCTGTAGTTTCTGTTATCAAGTTTTCTAACTCCTATGCATGGTTCTTTTGGCCCCTTTAGGCTACCCTTCGATAAGCAGTTCCGGCATAACTCTGCTGCTTCTAGGTTGGGGGGGTGGAGTATAGGCTTAGGTAGGGTACCCTCTCAGCATGAGCCGATCCGAGCACAAGTGGTAGGCAATTAAGAGTGCCGCATTTGTGTGAGGGGAGGCGGGGCGTTCACTATTTAAACCTGGCCCTCCTCCCCCCACTTGTCGGTTCGAACGATTTCAACCCACCCAGGAGCCCTCCCTTCTTTCAGGTCTCATCATTGGGGTAGCCCCCTTTAGGCTACCCTTCGATAAGCAGTTCCGGCATAACTCTGCTGCTTCTAGGTTGGGGGGGTGGAGTATAGGCTTAGGTAGGGTACCCTCTCAGCATGAGCCGATCCGAGCACAAATACATATTCAGCATTAAAAGGAACTTCCTGGAATACTAGTCTGCATCGCCTCCCGAAAGATTTATACTTACCTACTCCTTGCCGCTCCGTGTTGCCCTTGGGTATGTCACTGCTGAAGCCAGTCAATGGCTGCAGCAGCTCAATTGACAATATCCATGCCTCCACCATAAGAAAACAAGCTGGGTACAGGAAGATAGAGGAACGGGGGCCAGCACACAGGACTAGAGCGGTGGGGAGCAGGTAAGTATAAATCTTTCGAGAGGCGTTATAGGTTAGGGGCATATTGGAAGGAATTATTTTCCCCTAAAGTGAGGAAAATTGACTTCTACCTCACAGGTTTTATTTTGTCTCCCTCTGGATAAACTTGCAGGATAACAGGCCGAACTGGATGGACAGATGTCTTTTTTCGGTCTTGGGAACTATGTTACTATGTTATGTTCCCTAAACAGTTAATATTGTCAGAATTATGAACATAATCACAAATTCATTCCTAACAAAGATTACATTCTCTGCTTTCTCTCAATGGTGATCACAAATCTTTCAAGTTTTGTGCAGTGAGGTTTCTATTAGCCCATATTGCAGATTAGACAGATTTATGGGTTTAAAAAAAATCCTTTCAAACATGGGACTCCCTACAATATCTTGGAAGACGTCCAGGCTAGTTCTACCTTTCAGCTTCCATCATGTTAGATTTTCATATACTTGTAGCTTGACTCTAAAGACTGAAGAGATTCTTATACTTTAAATTGCACAATTACTATTATATCACACAAAAGCTTTATAAAACTCATCACTGCACAGTATTGTCTATTCAATAACTACAGTATCAACTCATTGCTATGTTTGGCTCTGCGCCTTTTTTGTGGTTTTTTGGAGCATGCTGCTGAATTGTCTCTGGTATATTTGAAGTACTCTGTGCAGAGGCTCCTAACATGGGAATACGGCCTTAAATGAAGAGAAAAAAAGAGATCATAACGGATTCTGCAAAAATTATAAGGGGCCTTTTACATGGGCTGATGGTCGGGCATGAATGTCCATATTAGGCTGGGTTCACACGGGCGAGATTTCCGCGCAGGTGCAATGCGTGAGGTGAACGCATTGCACCCGCACAGAATCCGGACCCATTCACTTCTATGGGGCTGTGCAGATGAGCGGTGATTTTCACGCATCACTTGAGCGTTGCGTGAAAATCGCAGCATGCTCTATACTGTGCGTTTTTCACTTTCATAGAAGTATATGGGGCTGCGTGAAAATCGCAAGCATCCGCAAGCAAGTGCGGATGCGGTGCGATTTTCACGCATGGTTGCTGTATTATTTTCCCTTATAACATGGTTATAAGGGAAAATAATAGCATTCTTTAATACAGAATGCTTAGTAGAAGGTAAATTGAGGGTTAAAAAAATTAAATAACTAAGGCTACTTTCACACCTGCGTTTGGTGCGGATCCGTCTGGTATCTGCACAGACAGATCCGCACCTATAATGCAAACGCTTGCATCCGTTCAGAACGGATCCGTTTGCATTACCATGAACAAAAAAAAAAAAAAATTTTTTTTTTTTTTGTTCATGATAATGCAAACGGATCCGTTTTGACTTTACATTGAAAGTCAATGGGGGACGGATCTGTTTGAAAATTGAGCCATACTGTGTCAACTTCAAACGGATCCGTCCCCATTGACTTGCATTGTAAGTTTGGACGGATCCGTTTGCCTCCGCACGGCCAGGCGGACACCCGAACGCTGCAAGCTGCGTTCAGGTGTCCGCCTGCTGAGCGGAGCGGAGGACAAACGGAGCCAGACTGATGCATTCTGAGCGGATCCGCAACCACTCAGAATGCATTAGGGCTGGACGGATCCGTTCGGGGCCGCTTGTGAGAGCCTTCAAACGGAACTCACAAGCGGAGCCCCGAACGCTAGTGTGAAAGTAGCCTAACCTCCTCCTCTTGATCGCGCAGTTGCCGATCTCTTCTTACTTCTTTAATTATGAGCTGCCGGCTAAAGGACCTGTGGTGACGTCACATCACATGGTCCAGTCACATGGTCCATCAAGTGGTGATGGACCATGTGATTGGCCCATGTGATGAGCTCAGTGACGTCACCACAGGTCCTTTGACAGGACCTGAAGAAAGAACAGGAGACCGGCAGCTACGCGATCAATTGGAGGAGGTTAGTTAATTTTTTATTTATTTTTTAACCCTCAATTGACCTTCTACTAAGCATTCTGTATTAAGAATGCTATTATTTTACCTTATAACCAAAAAAATACATTACATCTACACAACCTTGAACCCAAACCTGAACTTCAGTGAAGAAGTTCGGGTCTGGGTACCACATTCAGTGTTTTATCACGCACGTGCAAAACGCATTGCACCCGCGCGATAAAAACCGAACAACGGAACACAATCGCAGTCAAAACTGACTGCAATTGCGTACCTACTCGCATGGGTTTGCCGCAATGCACCCGGGACGCATCCGGAGCCAAAACGTGACGCCTGTGTGAACACAGCCTTAATGTTCTTTCACCCAATAATTGCAACATAAAAACATACCGCCAAGACAAGCTTGTCTGTAAAGCGATCGCATCTTTATGCAGACATTAAAATCATCCTTTGTCGGCAGTATTTGCCCCATGTAAACAGGGATTTGCTGCAGAAAATACAACTATACAGTCACGATGATTTCTCCATGTAAATGAGGGTAAAACGAGCACAGATTGACTTGCTATAGGAATGATATTGTCAGGAAATATGCCAGTGTAAATGCAGTCGGGTGTACTTTGGTATCACTTTGAGTCCTCTTAAAATGTATAGCCATAAAATGTAAATATTTAACCTGCATTTTGTAAGATATATGAGCTCTTACCTTACTGGAGTGGGGTCCTGGCAGCAAAAGTTTTAAGGCTTGCCTCTTCAGTTCTACCAAACGGGCATTGCAGTTTTCACACCACACACCCCTGTCTGATCCAGGAGATGATCCTCCTCCACTTCCAGAACCTGGAGATCCTGTGCCAAATCCTGGAGAACCTCCTAAGGAGCCTGGGGAGCTGTTGCCAATCCCAGGAGATGCAGGTCCAGGAGAACCAGAGAAGGAGCCAGGAGAAGATGTGCCAGAACCAGGAGAAGGGGTGCCAGAAGAGCCTGGTATGGATCCTGCACCTTCAGGTGCAGGCCTGCTACCAGCACGGGACTCCTCATAGGCTTTCCTATACCAGCTCTCTGGAGAGAAGGGTGCTGATGTTTTTGTAGGGGAACACACTTCATTGACCTACAAAAAAGCAACAGAGAGTTATATGTATAAAACCATGTAAAGTTTAAAATTCTTGATGCCCCTAATATTTTTAGGCATCCATGCACCCTGATATACTGTACAACAGTTACATAAAAGAAGTGAATCTTATGACATTCCTGGTGGACCTACCGTACTTATGTTTCAAACCGGTAAATTTTATTACATCAGGTATCCATATTTTTTTGACCTTTTGTATGACTAGAAAACAAGTACTTCAACAGTCAACATTTATCATCTGCCACTTTATTCGTTGTACTGTAATTAGAAGATTCAACTTGCCCACATCTACTTCTACCTCCAATCTGACCATATTTAGCTGACATAACATGGCAGCCACACGCCATGAGGAATGCAGGGAAAAGCTTCAGAAAGGGCCATTCCAAATGTAGACCCGAAATGTTGGTGATGTTTTACTGTAGCTAATATGGCTGAATAAAAGATAAGCAAAGGGACGTGGACCTAACAGGAGACTTTTTTGCTGTGAAGTGGCCAGGAATAGTTTCAATGACATTATCTACCAGCATAGTTTTCAATTGACCATACAAATGAGAAGATGCAATAATTGGCTGAAATGTGCTACAACCTTTGTACATGGTCATGTGTGTAATACAGAAGCTGAGGGTATAGGTATGCTTATCTCATGTCCAGTTTCTTCTTCAGCCTATGGCCTGCTTTAAACATCATAAATTCATCAAGCTTTTCAAAAAAGAACATAATTGTGACAATACTAAAGAAAAATCCTCTTTTTATTCAAACTCTGTCTTTACTCACACTACCTTTACTCATTATTACAGTATTTCAGAATAACTATTATGGCAGAGGTCTACATCATTTCACATGACTGAGCAGGAGAATGGTCTTCAATGGGGCCATAGTAGACAAACTTACCTTACGTCCTTACACAGAACAATGGTGGTGACTGCACAAATACATCATTACATCAAAGAAAACCCTTGGAATAGGTGGGCGCTGCCGGATGAAGGACGGAAGCTTGTACCTGGTTTTACTCCAAGGCTACATGTCTTGCCACTGAATTAGTACCATGGAAATCTACAACAACCACTTGATGTTCCATTAGGCTTAAAGAGGACCTTTCATTACAATAAAAAATCTAAACTAAGTATACAGACATGGAGAGCAGCGCCCAGGGATCTCCCTGCACTTACTATTATCCCTGGGCCCCCGCTCCGTTCTCCCGGTATAGGCTCTGGTATCTTCAGATTTTCGGCTCAACCGGGAGGAGCCTGCTCTTGTTCTCCTGGGCGTCTCCTTCTCCCAGGCTGTAGCGCCGCCCAATCGCAGCACTCAGCTCATAGCCTGGGAGAAAGAAACCTCTCAGGCTATGAGCTGAGCGATGCGATTGGCCGGCGCTACAGCCTGGGAGAAGGAGACGCCCAGGAGAACAAGAGCAGGCTCCTCCCGGTTGAGCCGAAAATCTGAAGATACCAGAGCCTATACCGGGAGAACGGAGCGGCGCCCAGGGATAATAGTAAGTGCAGGGAGATCTCCATGTCAGCATACAAAGTTTAGAATTTTTATTGTAATGAAAGGTCCTCTTTAAGCCTGTGGGGATACCTGTCAGAATTTTTAGCATTGCCTGGGACATTGCGTATGATTCTTCATGAGCACCCTGGTCTTACACTGGCTAATTACCAAAGAACGTCTTGTGGCTGCAGTCTCCTGAGGTCTAAAAATACTGTCCAATGTCAATTATCCAGTTGTTGAAATATTGATTATGTGACATGAAAATAACTATACTGCACGGGGAGATACGGTTGTAGTGTATTACAATGTAGTCAATTGTGAAGAGTACCTGGGTGATCGCTCGCATCTGTCAGCAGATTTGTACCTCTGAACCTGGCTGACCTGTTACATGTGCGGCTGAAGGCATCTGTGTTGGTCCCATGTTCATATGAGCTTGAATTGCTGAGAAAAATGATGTTTTAATATATGCAAATGACCCTCTAGGAGCAACGGGGGCGTTGCCATTACACCTAGAGGCTCTGCTCTCTCTACACTGCCACGCCCTCTGCACTTTCACAAAGCCAAGCAGTGAAAATGTCACCACATCTGGCCCTGTCAATTAAAGAGAAGGGGGCGCGGCAGTTGCAGAAAAAGTGGAGCCTCTAGAGGCTCATTTGCATATATATTAAAATATCATTGTTCGGATATGACGGACACGGGACCAACACAGATGCCTTCAGCTACCAAGCGCTCATGTAACAGGTCAGCCAGTGTCATAGGTACAAATCTGCTGACTGATGGCCTTTAAAGGGATTCTGTCATGACATTTTAGCCCTATAACCTAAACATATGGCCAGGTCCGTAGAAATAACATAAATCCGAAACTGTACTTATTAAATCTGCCTGTGGCTCTATTAGCACATAAAACAGGTTTTTATAACCAGTCAATCGCCTACCTAAGGTGCCCAAGGGGACGTCAGTTAATAAAGGGTGCCCGGCCGTCTGGTGCCCAGCGCCTCCTTCCCAGTCATAATCGCTGCCATCCTCACCTCAGCGCCGCCTCTGCCAGATCCGGCCGGCCCTCCGCTAGATCCGGCGCCTGCGCACTATGATCAGCCTGATGCGCCGCGGACTCCTGGCAGCGGCTTCGTTGAGCGAAGTGCGCATGCGCCCGGCGTCAGTAATGGCTGACAAGAAATTAAATGCTAGCCATAGTATCATACCTGCAAGCCTCTTATTTTATTTGGATGGGTAGATAGATAGATAGATAGATAGATAGATAGATAGATAGATGTATTTGCTGAGGAGTAGATGACGTTCTAGAGATCTGAGAAGAACCCTTGCTCTGGCTGCTTTCCATTGTCCCGGCACATCATACAAGCCCCCCACTGACGTCATGCTGTAACAGCACTGGCTCTTCAAACAAACAGCAATCAGTGTACCGCGCTCTTTCATGTCATCTGCTTGCTGTGAACTGCTACATATGGTTTTTAGTGGTCTTCAAAAGACCTCAGCCTCTAATGAGAGCCAAAGGCTGCAATACAGAACTGCATACTGCTGGCGTACTGACTATAAAGAAACCAATTTTCCTGATGAAAGCGTCTGGAAGTCTTACACCAGTCCTAACACTTGCAATGGATCCGGCATAGCCCAATACTACCTACACCACCAAACTATCCTTAAGATGGAGCCACACTGTCCTTCTTTCCGTTTGTGAGATCCGTTCAGGGCTCTCACAAGCGGTCCAAAACTGATCAGTTTTGCGCTAACGCATTCTGAATGGAAAAGTATTCGCTCAGAATGCATCAGTTTGCCTCCGTTCAGTCACCATTCCGCTCTGGAGGGGGACACCAAAACTCTGCCTGCAGCGCTTTGCTGTCCGCTTGACGAAGCGGAGCCAAACGTTTTCTATTGTGTCAGAGAAAACTGATCCGTCCCCATTGACTTAAATTGTGTGCCAGGACGGATCCGTTTTCTCTGACACAATAGAAAACGGATCCGTCCCCCATTGACTTTCAATGTATAGAAGACATAATACAACTGGATCCGTTCATGACGGATGCATGCGGCTGTATTATTGTAACGGAAGCGTTTTTGCAGATCCATGACGGATCCGCAAAAAACGATAGTGTGAAAGTAGCCTTATTCACCCCTCTTTGTCATTAAGCCATACTCATTTCCCCCTAAGCCGCACCCCTCTGTCAAGCAAGGCACAAAAAGTGTCTAAAACATAATAATAAATGTGGTAAGAAGAATGTTTGAAAGAGTAACAGGTCAACTTTTTCAAGTCGGGTCCTTTTTATACGGTATGCTCCCGATAATTGCCTGGTGAGCAGGGAGATGAGAGCTCCACAATCATCTCCTCTGCAGGGGACGGGTTATAGCTGCAGCGATCACTTCTTCCCGTACAGTTTCATTCTTTCTGGGCAGCAGATCCTTGTTTATACAGGCTGATCTGCTGTACAGATGCCTTGATGTTTGGTGCCGGCGGAAAAACGCAATCATCGGTCCCTGTAAAACGGCCGTTTCTGTCTTGCTAAGGGGTCATGCACACGAACATATTTTCTTTCCATGTCCGTTCCGTTTTTTTTGCGGACCATATGCGGAACCATTCACTTCAATGGGTCCACAAAAAAACTGAAGTTACTCCGTGTGCATTCCGTTTTCGTATGTCCGTATTTCCGTTCCGCAAAAAAATAGAACATGTCCTATTATTGTCCGCATTACGGACAAGGATAGTACTGTTCTATTAGGGGCCAGCTGTTCCGTTCCGCAAAATAAGGAATGCACACGGATGTCATCCGTATTTTTTGCGGAGCGCAAAATACATACGGTTGTGTGCATGAGCCCTAGAGGTGGATTTTTTTTAGGGAAATTCGCTAAACCTGATGTATCTTTCAGGGTATGTAAGGTCTGCGGAGTTGCCGCCATGGATTTGCATTCGGCAAAACTGCAGTGTATGTGGATGAGATTTTAGGAATTTCCCCTGCGGCGCATTATGTTAAACCAACAGCCTGTCACTTGACGCTGCAGGTTTCACCCTTGGCATTGCATGGGGTGTAATCTGTGACATATCCGCAGCCAAATAGGAACAAATCCACAGTGGAAATGCAGCAAAATCCATAGCAGAAATTCAGCTGCAGAAAATCCTCCCTTTTCTACCCAACCACCGTATGACCTGATGTGCCTTCATTACACAGTGAAGTGTCGGGGCCTGTGATGGTCGGAGCTATGCCACTGGCTGTACTCTCAGCATACAGGATCATTAGACGGTGGGAAGTAACCACATGCATGCTATATGTACGACAAGTGCCATCACTGCTATAAGACATATATTACACAGCAATAAAACTGTCCAGGGGCGCAGGGCGTATAGGAAGGCCTGCTTATTAGGAGGCTAGTACCAGTTTATCATAGGAGTCACTCCCTTTAAATGTGGGATTGTGTCCAATAATAAACTGCAGTAAAGCCCTATACGGGCCTGTGACTGTAACCAACACTGTCACCACACCTGATACGTCTATCTTAGTACTCTCTATGGAATAACAATTAGAGAGCATCATTTCTCATTACTCAGCACTGTGATGTCCCTCTCTTACTCCTCCTAGAAATTTAGGAATCAAGTGACAACTGTGTGTCACTATTCCCTTTGTCAAACGGATGTGTCCCTAAACAGTGTGAGAACAGCCCCAGCCAGTTATCAATTTATTCAGACATTTCTAGGAGAAATAACAGCGGACCGGTAAAAGGCAGAGTTCTTCTATTCATTATTCAGATAGGGTCACAAAGGTGGACTTTACAATTCTTAGGGAAAATGCTCTTTTTTTAGTTCTTCTGATATTCGCATGATTTTTTGTAGTATACTATTACACAGCTGCTGTTGTCTTTGGGTCGTACAGTTATTTTGGCAGCACTAAATCATGTAGGGGTAACCTGTGGGACAGCAGTGACGTCACTAGAGCTGTTTATGGCAGCCTGCGTTCTGGCAATGCCATGCTTTGAATGGCATCGTGGTTTGCTGTGTTAACATTGCACTGGCAGAGTACAGGCAGACCATGGCAGCTTCACATGCTGTGATTTTGATAATATTAGAAGATTGTAAATGACCCTACTTGTTTTAAGGGTTTGTCCATTTTCAGTTAATATTGTCGTCATTATTTGATTAGTTTGGGACTTCTAGGACCCCTTTCCTTTCTAAAACAGTGTGACTCCAAAGGAGCCATTGTACATTCCATAGCGCCAAACATTAGGGATTCCGCATATGACCCCCACTAATCACATATTGATGGGTTACCAATACTCATTTTGGGTAAAACTATTGAATCTGGAGCTTTACTTTAAAAAAGTTAAATAAAAATCAAGCCTTAGGCCTCCTGCACACAACCGTTTTTTTTTTTCATTTACGGCCCATTTTTTGCGTTCCGTGTACGGTCCGTATACGAAACCATTCATTTCAATGGTTCCACAAAAAAAAATGAATGTACTCTATATGCATTCCGTTTCCGTGTTTCCGTTCCGTTGAGAGATAGAACATGTCCTATTATTGCCCACAAATCACGTTCCGTGGCTGCATTCAAGTCAATGGGTCTGCAAAAAAAAACGGAACACATACGGAATGTACTCTGTGTGGGTCCATTCACGTGTCTGCAATTTCGTTCCGCATTTTGCGGAACGGAATTGCAGACCCATTCATTTCTATGATCCGCACTTCCAGGTCCGCAATTCCGACCCCGAAAAAAATAGAACATGTCCTATTCTTGTCCGCAATTGCGGACAAGAATAGGCATTTTCTATTAAGTGCCGGCGATGTCCGTGTTTTACGGATCCACGGATCCGTGGATCCGCAAAACACACACGGACGCGTGAATGGACCATATGTCTTCCGTATCCGTTCCGTTTTTGTGGAACCATCTATTGAAAATGTTATGCCCAGCCCAATTTTCTCTATGTAATTATTGTATACTGTATATGTCATACGGAAAAACGGAACGGAAAAACGGAACGGAAACGGAAACACAACGGAAACAAAAAAAGGAACAACGGATCTGTGAAAAACGGACCGCAAAATACTGAAAAAGCCATACGGTCGTGTGTAGGAGGCCTTAATCTGCCATTCTTAGGACAGGACGACAGAGAGAAGGGGCTACAAGCACAACATCAAATTGTCTATAAAAGTTTAAAAAAAAGAAGCCAAATTGCCAACAAGCTGCAGAGATGCCGCGGCCCTGCGATACCTGCATCATCGTCTACCCTAGCAAAGTCTCCTGTGACCAAAAATCCAACAGCCTTGGCACCATCGCAACACGACCCCACTGGCAATGCAACCTAGTGATCTTCAGGACGTACGACACATGTCGCCATATAGTCCTGGCCTTAATATTGCGGAATAAAGGGGCAGCATGGCAGAGGCAGGAAGACTGGCAGCCTGTGCTACGCTGTTGTACCACATAGGCGCTATATATGATTGTCATGTTCTATACAGCGAGCCGAGCCCCCTCTACAGCAAGGCTCCTCAGTCGTGATATGCTTAGGTAATGCAGCAGGAAGACAAAGGATATGGAGCAGTAAGCGGGGTGTCTGTAGGATTCAAATTTGGCAAAACACAAGCATAACACTAAAACTTTGTGCCCTGGACAAGACGTGACTGCGGATGGGCACATTTTAACGTTTTTTGCTGGTACGCCACAAAGATCCATGCAGAGCATAAGCATTACAGCAGACACGCGCTGCCAACGTATGCATTTTATGGTCCTTTCTCTCCTAAACGCCACTGCTATGCCCATCTGTGTGCCGTGCTGATGAACAATGATCCCCTTCTCTATACCTCCGGCTGTCTCCATGCATTCTTGCAGTCACATAGCATTGCCTTATGTTTGCACAGGGCTGCACGCTTCAGTCTTAATATGATGACTTCAATAACTCCCCTTAATCCTACTAATTTAGCTTTCAACCTAAGCTCCTATTCATCAAGAGCAGAGATCCTGCAGAAAAAACCCAGAGCTCCTCCTCAATGCAGATCATATTCCTCAGATATCCAAACTGGAGAGGAGATGAATTCCCTGCCGGACCAGGGATGCCTGGAAGGAACTGGTGGTGCAAACACCGAGGACAATCTCTGTCCTGCTGATCCCCCCCAGAAGGTTTACTGCAGTCTAGGCATGGGCGACGATGGCTTTGTCAGGACTCACACCCTAAATAAACTGACCCCTGATTGGCACCAGCACCATCTAGTATGTCTATCTGAAGGCTACAAGGACAAGTGCCGCCTCCTGTGTCATCTCGTCTTGGAAGACAGGTAGAGACACCTCCAACAAGAGCTAATTACGCCTCATAAATTGCTCTCCGAGTCTACTGTCGGTAAGAAACATGTATCTCATCATGTATCTTCTAAGGCAGTAATCAGAGGGAAGTATGCCCGAGAGGAATGAACTAATCCTGGAACCAGCACTCAAGTTCTTCATTTCTTCTAAGTTCAATGACATGAAGATGAACCTCTACGGATACTGTACGTGCCTATATACGTGGGGGCACATCTCTACAGCCAGTGATCTCTGGGACAGGTTTATCTGGTATGGTCCTTGTCAGGGACACATGTCAGAAATGTCTGAAGATATGACAGCTTTTAGACAAGAGATTTCAACCGGAGAAGACCAGAGTGTCCATCAGGAGGGATGCAGAGGATGGACGTTGTGTTCACTACAACTCCAATCATCACTACATGTCTAACATATCAAATACCAGGCACATTCCTTGTATCACCCCCAGTATACCGCATGTCTTCATTGTCTGTGTCCATTCCAGCTATTTCCAGCATGACAATGAGTGATGAGAACAAATTCACATCATCCGACATCAACAGGGTATGATCACACCTCATAGGGCACCTCTAGGAGATGGGATGTGCCCGCTGGTTGGTACATATGATACATACCTATGATCACACACTAGTACACCTCTAGGAGATGGTATGTGCCCACTGGATGGTATATATAATGATACATATACCTATGATTACACACTAGTGCACCTCTAGGAGATGGTATGTGCCCGCTGGTTGGTACATATGATACATACCTATGATCACACACTAGTGCACTTCTAGGAGATGGTATGTGCCCGCTGGTTGGTACATATGTATGTGCCATACATACCTATGATCACACCTCATAGAGCACCTCTAGGAGATGGGATGTGCCCGCTGGTTGGTACATATGATACATACCTATGATCACACACTAGTGCACTTCTAGGAGATGGTATGTGCCCGCTGGTTGGTACATATGTATGTGCCATACATACCTATGATCACACCTCATAGAGCACCTCTAGGAGACGGGATGTGCCCGCCGGTTGGTACATATGATACATACCTATGATCACACACTAGTACACTTCTAGGAGATGGTATGTGCCCGCTGGATGGTATATATAATGATACATACCTATGATTACACACTAGTACACCTCTAGGAGATGGTATGTGCCCGCTGGATGGTATATATAATGATACATACCTATGATTACACACTAGTACACCTCTAGGAGATGGTATGTGCCCGCTGGATGGTATATATAATGATACATACCTATGATTACACACTAGTGCACCTCTAGGAGATGGTATGTGCCCACTGGATGGTATATATAATGATACATACCTATGATCACACACTAGTACACCTCTAGGAGATGGTATGTGCCCGCTGGTTGGTACATATGGTACGTACACCTCTAGATGCTATGTACCCACTGGTTGGTACATATAATGATACATACCTATGATCAGACAGTACACCTCTAGGAGATGCTATGTGCCCACTGGTTGGTACATATAATGATACATACCTATGATTACACACTAGTGCACCTCTAGGAGATGGTATGTGCCCGCTGGTTGGTACATATAATGATACATACCTATGATTACACACTAGTGCACCTCTAGGTGATCACAGGTCGGTATATACAGTAATATATATGCCTATGATAAATGCACCACTATAGAATGTTCTGTAATGTAATGTGCCCATTAGCTGGTATATATGGGGCTGTATACCCATGATCACCCACACATGAATGTGCCTCTGTGAGATGCTCTGCAGTGACATCTGTCCACTGGCTGTATATATGGTGATACATACCCATGATCAGTAACACATCACAGCACCTCTATAAGATGCTATATACCCACTGGATGGTATATATGTGGGTGTGGATATATATATATATATATATATATATATATACACACACACACCAATGATCACTGGATGGTACATATGGTTATTTAAGCCACACTTTAAAGCACCTCCATGAGATGCCCAGCAATTAAATCTGTCCACTGGTTGGCATATATGGTAATATATACCTATGATCTATATGTGCCCACTGGGTGGTATACACGGTTATTTATACCTATGATGGGTCCCCCATACTGCACCTACATGAGATGCTCAGTGATGGCATGTATATGGCACCTATGGTGACGCATACATATGATCAGTGGCAGATGTGCCCCCTGGCTGGTATGTATATAGTGATACACTGGCACACATGACTGCCCCACATGCATTTCTTACCCCATATTTCCTGCTCCTGGAGGTGACTGGGATCCTCTCTTTATTTCCTGTCACCGAACTCATGGCGCGATGTGATCGGGCACAATTACATCCAGATCTCAGGGACAGGTAAGTAGCTCCAGCAGTCAGCAGTATACGGTCTGCGATGAGCCAGTCCTTCAGACGACAGCGGTAGGTGACAGCCGCCCTCACATCAGATCACCCTTATCTGCAGCACATCCACTCCTGACCACAGTCCACCAGCGTGCCCCTGGCAGGAAGGTGGCATCCACACACCTGGCGCTGTGGCTGAGCTACAAGTCCCTGGGGCTCACACCCGCTCCATGCCGTGTGTCCTGGGCACCCCGGCTCCTATGTCTGGGAGGAGCCTGCGGTCCCCAGCGCTATAAAAGGCACCGTGCTCTGCCGGAGGTCGGAGCCGCTCCGTGCTGCAGCCGTGTGGCTGGTGGAATGAGCGCGCCCCCTCCTCCCGCCTGGTACACACGGCTGGGATGTGCCTTAGCTTGCAGGGCTGCAGCACACACCTTGACTGACACTCACTGGCGGCAGCGGGAACGCTCCGTGCTGACGGGCTCTATCCGTCCGGTGCTCGGGGCTGACAACTTGTAGTGACCGCCGCTGACAGGACGCTCGTTATGTGCTCAGGGCAGGGGTCCGCTCGTAAAAGCAGCTGGATATTGGCATGGCCGCCTGTTTGATGTGGGTTTACGAGAGGCTGGGCAGCGCTTGTAACGCACACAGTCACCCTGGGACAGGAGGTCCTAGTACTGCTGCCTCCATGTTACTTCTATGTAATGCACACAGTCACCCTGGGATAGGAGGTCCTAGTACTGCTCCCTCCATGTTACTTCTATGTAATGCACACAGTCACCCTGGGATAGGAGGTCCTAGTACTGCTGCCTCCATGTTACTTCTATGTAATGCACACAGTCACCCTGGGACAGGAGGTCCTAGTACTGCTGCCTCCATGTTACTTCTATGTAATGCACACAGTCACCCTGGGACAGGAGGTCCTAGTACTGCTGCCTCCATGTTACTTCTATGTAACGCACACAGTCACCCTGGGACAGGAGGTCCTAGTACTGCTGCCTCCATGTTACTTCTATGTAACGCACACAGTCACCCTGGGACAGGAGGTCCTAGTACTGCTGCCTCCATGTTACTTCTATGTAATGCACACAGTCACCCTGGGACAGGAGGTCCTAGTACTGCTGCCTCCATGTTACTTCTATGTAACGCACACAGTCACCCTGGGACAGGAGGTCCTAGTACTGCTGCCTCCATGTTACTTCTATGTAACGCACACAGTCACCCTGGGACAGGAGGTCCTAGTACTGCTGCCTCCATGTTACTTCTATGTAACGCACACAGTCACCCTGGGACAGGAGGTCCTAGTACTGCTGCCTCCATGTTACTTTCTCCACAACATTTATATGTAAAGCTCTGAGCAGGCTAGGACTGGCCCACAGGGGAATTCCCCGGTGGGCCCCTGAGCAAAGTGGACCCCTAGTCTCCCACCCCCTGCACAAATGGCACATAACACAGTAGACTTAGTGCACTATATACATATATTCAATGTACAGCACCTCAACCAGCCTATGTTCATATAAAAAACTTGTTAGATTATTATATTTGAATGTATCCGTACGGTGGGCCCCCAAAATGAATTTTACTGGTGGGCCCTAGATACCCCAGTCCGACACTGGCTCTGAGGGTCCAAAGTCAGCACCATTTGTGACCAAAATATGGTGGAGCGAAGCAAAAAAAAAGTGCAGTCATTGGCGTGAACCAAATGTAGTAGATCTAAAAGACATTTTTAGACACATATGTTTGTGATTATGTTAGGCACATACCCCAGCGCATAGGCTGAACATATACATAGGGCCACACCAGGGTTGCCAATCTTGGCATGAGTTGATTCTGGACAATTGAGGCGATTTTCACAGACACATTTTTATTACGGACACGTTCCTCGCCTCCTTATTTAGCACACACCCATAAAACGCCTCAACCCAAATCACAGGTAGTACAAAGGATGCTCCCAGATCCCTGTACCAGAACCAAAAATTCACTGCCATCTATTTACTGCTCCTACATCTGCATACGTATATAGGCCGCTCTTTTAAATATATATATATATATACAGTACAGACCAAAAGTTTGGACACACCTCATTCAAAGAGTTTTCTTTATTTTCATGACTATGAAGGAATCAAAACTATGAATTAACACATGTGGAATTATATACATAACAAACAAGTGTGAAACAACTGAAAATATGTCATATTCTAGGTTCTTCAAAGTAGCCACATTTTGCTTTGATTACTGCTTTGCACACTCTGAGCTTCAAGAGGTAGTCCCCTGAAATGGTCTTCCAACAGTCTTGAAGGAGTTCCCAGAGATGCTTAGCACTTGTTAACCCTTTTGCCTTCACTCTGCGGTCCAGCTTACCCCAAACCATCTTGATTGGGTTCAGGTCCGGTGACTGTGGAGGCCAGGTCATCTGGCGCAGCACCCCATCACTCTCCTTCATGGTCAAATAGCCCTTACTTTCAAAGTTTTCCCAATTTTTCGGCTGACTGGCTGACCTTCATTTCTTAAAGTAATGATGGCCACTCGTTTTTCTTTACTTAGCTGCTTTTTTCTTGCCATAATACAAATTCTAACAGTCTATTCAGTAGGACTATCAGCTGTGTATCCACCTGACTTCTCCTCAACGCAACTGATGGTCCCAACCCCATTTATAAGGCAAGAAATCCCACTTATTAAACCTGACAGGGCATACCTGTGAAGTGAAAACCATTTCAGGGGACTACCTCTTGAAGCTCATCAAGAGAATGCCAAGAGTGTGCAAAGCAGTAATCAAAGCAAAAGGTGGCTACTTTGAAGAACCTAGAATATGACATATTTTCAGTTGTTTCACACTTGTTTGTTATGTATATAATTCCACATGTGTTAATTCATAGTTTTGATGCCTTCAGTGTGAATCTACAATTTTCATAGTCATGAAAATAAAGAAAACTCTTTGAATGAGAAGGTGTGTCCAAACTTTTGGTCTGTACTGTGTATATATATATATATATATATATATATATATAATATATACACATAGGGGATCAATTATCAAATTGGTAAAAAGTAGAACTGGCTTAGTTGTCCATAGCAACCAATCAGATTCCACCTTTCAATTTTGACAGCTCCTTTGGAAAATGAAAGGAGGAATCTAATTGGTTGCTATGGACAACTAAGCCAGTTCTACTTTACACCAGTTTGATAAATGACCCCCATAGAGTGCCGTATATTGAGGCAGGAGCAATATTTAGGTGTATACATAGGAGCAGCATACATACTATAAGTATACAGAGGTATAAGCAGTACAGGCTGCAGTATATAGACAAATAAATATTAGCATATTATCATAAATCAGTCTTTAACTCTGTCCCAAAACATAACTATGCACCTAATCCCAACCAGTCCTATTAATGCCCCCACATAGTAATTCTTCCCCCTTCATGCCACTGAACAGTATTTATGCCCACATTGTGCCCACTCATAGAAGTATTCACAGCTGCGCCCCCAGTAATATGCCCTGTTATGTGCCCCCATTAATATGCCCAGCTGTGCCCCTTGTAGTATGTCCAGTGATGTGCCCCTCACAGAAAGTAAAAAAAAAAATAAACTCCACATACTTAGGCCTCTTTCACACTTGCGTTGTCCAGATCCGGCGTGTACTCCACTTGCCGGAATTACACGCCGGATCCGGAAAAACGCAAGTGTACTGAAAGCATTTGAAGACGGAGCCATCTTCAAAATGCGTTCAGTGTTACTATGGCACCCAGGACGGTATACTTACAGTCCGTGCGGCTCCCGGGGCGCTCCAGAATGACGTCAGAGCGCCCCATGCGCATGGATGACGTGATCCATGTGATCACATGATCCATGTGCTTGGGGCGCCCTGACGTCACTCTGAAGCGCCCTGGGAGCCGCACGGACGGTAAGTATACTGCTCCCCCGCTCCCCGCTACACTTTACCATGGCTGCCAGGACTTTAGCGTCCCGGCAGCCATGGTAACCATTCAGAAAAAGCTAAATGTCAGATCCGGCAATGCGCCGAAACGACGTTTAGCTTAAGGCCGGATCCGGATTAATGCTTTTCAATGGGCATTAATTCCGGATCCGTCGATGCGGCAAGTGTTCTGGATTTTTGGCCGGAGCAAAAAGCGCAGCATGCTGCGGTATTTTCTCCAGCCAAAAAACGTTCCGGTCCTGAACTGAAGACATCCTGATGCATCCTGATTGAACGGATTTCTCTCCATTCAGAATGCATTAGGATAAAACTGATCAGGATTCTTCCGGCATAGAGCCCCGACGACGGAACTCTATGCCGGAAGAAAAGAACGCAAGTGTGAAAGAGCCCTTACCTTGTTCCTAGCAGCAGCAGGACATGGCTACTCTGGTCTGTGGAGGAGGCGGAGCCGAGGCTAACTGCCTACCGTCTCCCCCCCCCCCAAACAGACCAGAGGTGCAGAGAGCCATCAGGGGGAAGGGATGATGAAGCAGGGAACCGATGCTGTCTCTCTGCTACATCATAATACAGACAACTGTCTCTGTTTCCTATGGAAGAAGAGACAGGTGCCAGAAAACGGGACATACCTCCCCCGTACCGGGACAGCCACTGAAATCCGGGACTGTCCCGCCGTATCCAGGACGGTTGGGAGGTATGGTGTCCTGTGGAGGTGCTAATTTTGTTCTGTACAATCTCTTATGTATTTATTGCACATTATTTTGGCTTGTGTCACATTTTTAACACTTGCTTACGGATCCGTAATTTGCAGACCTAAAAAACGACTATGAAAAAAAAAAAAACAAATAAGCCTCAAAAAAACAATATTACACAGCCTGCTCTAATTGAACAACAACCTATACAAAAATCCTATAACAGGGAAAAAAATAAGCAGGACTTCCATTACCACGGACCATAACGCAATTCTATGACGGAATGCATAACGGAATGCCTTTAGAGGCATTCCGTTATTCATTCCGTCATATTAGAAGTCTATGGCCTGCATAACGGATTCCATTATGCAGGAGAGGACTCCAGCATAACGTAAACCGGACAGATCCGTTATGCAGGCCATAGACTTCTATTATGACGGAATGAATAACGGAATGCCTCTAAAGGCATTCCATCATAGAATTGCGTTATGGTCCGTGGTAACGGAATCCACAACGCAATGCAGATTATACCACAATCAAAACCCGAATTTCAAAATATGAAATTCTCTCGTCCCTAAATCTTTTGATTGGTACAGGCTTACCTACCTTTGTATTATGTACATGTATTTCCAGCTATGTGGGTGCTCAGTACGGCGTTTGTGGACATTGCCCCATATCTAGATGTTTTGTCCCCATTTTACATGATTTATGTCTACATATTTATATATAAAGAATATAATACTTTTTATGTACAAGGTTCTGAGTCCTGCTTATTTTTTCCCCTATTATAGGGTTTCTAAAAACCGACTGTGGCTGTGTTCATGAGCCCTAACATGGATAAGAAATGGGTGTGACTTTGAAGGTGTGCCACTCAGGACTGGGGGCATCAGACTGTATTTTTTGGCCTCCGCTCTTGAGTCTTGGGGCAGCATAGCCAGGCTGCTGCTGCTGTCTCTTGTCTCAATTTCAAAGAAGCACTAATGATCCCACCCTTAACCTAGTCCTGATGTTGCTGATATTCCTAGGGCTGGGCACAGTGGCATACCTTGCATGGAGGCAGACAACGCAAGTATGGGGGCTGGGGGTGGGGGGGGGGGGGCTGGCACTGAGCTGCCTTCACTGATTCTGGACATAGTCAAATGAATTTCCTGAAGCCGCCACTAGGGGGAGTTCACTGGATAGAGATTTATACAGCGCCTATTGGATTCTCCACTAGCTATATACATTCATATGTACTGAGATCCCCCTAGAGGTGGCTGAAGGCCAGAGATTTATCATTCAGAATGCGATAGGGAGCTCAATGGGGGAGTTTAGTCAGTGTACTTATGGCAGTTTTATAGCATAAATATTCTGAAAAATATAACATTTGGGATAAACACCATTCATTTTCTGATATGTAATGGTATCATACAGAAGGCCTTAGAACAGTGACAAAACAATACCATGTCTGACAGCAGATAATTAACAGATATTATTTGCGATGGGGGGGGGGGGGTATTGCATTCTAAGTTTTTCTGTAGGGCCCTATGATTTCTATGTGCACCCATGTCTGGGCAGCTTGGCAAAGAAGGAGTATTTAGTCCACATAGAAAATAATCCAACTGGCATGCGCTGTCTGATTATGCAAAAGTACCAGCACTTGTTACAGCTGGTAAAAACTTTTTAATACTGGCAGGATCGGCTCAGGTAAATTGGTCAGGTTTTGGCATACTGTGATAAACAGGATATGAGCTAAAAGTGCCAAAATTGTAGGATAAATTAGGTTAAAAACATTTAATTTAGAGGCATCCAAAGCAGTGCTTATGTGTTTTAGTTTTGTGGTGTGAAAGTGAGCTTTGCTCTTCCATGCCCTCATACACATTATCCAAATATAAACCTGCCAAACACACGCCAAAAGGACACTTTTTACACGCATTGAACACATAGAAATATAGCCATTGGATGTAAGGTGCAAATGTCTATTGGCTATACTGGATTTTATGTTGTGTTAGGTTCCTCTCAAAGTATATCTACAAAATTACATTATTGAACATTAGACAATCTGAACTAATTATGAGGGCGGTGGATGCCATTGAGCCAAAATGACGCAACTTGCATCACCATTTGCAGGTCAAAATTAGAAATGAAACATAAAATGGGAAAAAGCAGCAGTGGTTGGTGCTTGCACACTATAGGAAAAAGCACCGGCCTCTCTGGTGGCCGGGACCGTGGGAGCTCACATAGACTAGTGCTTTTTCCTTTAGTGTGCAACCACGACCACCACTGATGGATTGCAGGGTGGTCGTAGCCATGGAAACGAGCAGTGTCTAATGTGATGGAAAAATGTATCCAGACAGCAAATGATGCAATATGGACAATCACAATAGATTAGAAAGTGCCTTGTATTAACTTTCTCTACGTGATAAATGCTATTTGTTGAAGTAAGACAACCTAATTATTGTCTGATCTGAGGTCTGTTGGGGCTCTGAGCTGAGGCTGATTGGGGTCTGATCTGAGGCCAATGGTGGTCTGAACTGAGGCTAATGGAGGTCTGAACTGAGGCTAATGAGGGTCTGAACAGAGGCTAATCGGCATCTGAGCTGAGGCTGATGGAGCTTTGGGGTCTGACCTAAGGTCTGATGAAGATTGGGGTTCTGATGTGAGGTCTGATGAAAAATATAGATTTTTTTTATTTTCCTCCTCTAAATCCTGGTTGCGTCTTATAGTCCAGTGCGTCTTATAGTCTGAAAAATATGGGTCTGTGATGTAAACTTATGAGGGCAGCATACACTTGTGACAGAGGCCCTAATGAAAATAATGGGTCACTTACTTATATTAACCCAGTGATCATCCTTACCTAAGGTATCCTAACCTAGTTGAGCGCTGGAGTCCACTCAATACACTGCACAAGCTCAGGATTCCTCATATTCATGAGCTCCCGACTTTCCCTGCTCCCTGCTGCTGATTGGCAGCTCTCATCTTATACTGAGTATAGGAAGAAGGCTGACACCATTCCTCAAGCACAGAAGTGTTGAAACACAACAAGGGACATGTACCAGGAAAACCGAGTGCAGAGGAAAAAAAAAATCTGAAAATGTATGTATTTCAACAGTACAAAAGTCTTTGCAGAGATTTTGGAATTATGGAACCACTACTAACCCAACACCTTCTAACAGCTAGGTGAGAACGGCCAACATATCAGTCAATTCATCCAAATGACCAGCCGCCTTCTCTCAGTATAAATAATGCACCCTCTTTTGAAGTCTGTCAACTGGGCAAAATGTGTTTTGTTTTTTTATAAATGAGTATACATGTTAATATAAATTAATAGTTTAGTGCTCTCATTAAGAGAAACAAAATAAGAATATTTGATACATTTTAATGGCTAACAAAAATAGAGGTAATGATGTTACATAGCGAGCTTTCGAGACATCACCAGTCTCTTCATCAGGCGTACTACAAGAATATATGAAGAAACAGCAATATTTATACAATAAGAACAGAGACATGGGGGAATGAATGGACATTTGAAAAAAAAAAAGAACAACATATTAGGCTACTTTCACACCTGCGTTAGGTGCGGATCCGTCTGGTATCTGCACAGACGGATCCGCACCTATAATGCAAACGCTTGTATCCGTTCAGAACGGATCCGTTTGCATTACCATGAACAAAAAAAAAATATATATATATATATATATATTTTTTTTTTGTTCATGATAATGCAAACGGATCCGTCCTGACTTACATTGAAAGTCAATGGGAGGCGGATCTTTTTTCATTTGCACCATATTGTGTCAGTGAAAACGGATCCGTCCCCATTGACTTACATTGTAAGTCAGGACGGATCCGTTTGGCTCCCCATCGTCAGGCGGACATCAAAACGCTGCAAGCAGCGTTTTAGTGTCCGCCTCCAGGGCGGAATGGAGGCTGAACGGAGGCAAACTGATGCATTCTGAACGGATCCTTATCCATTCAGAATGCATTGGGGCTGAACTGATCTGTTATGGGCCGCTTGTGAGAGCCCTGAAACGGATCTCACAAGCGGACCCAGAAACGCCAGTGTGAAAGTAGCCTTAAAGATCTTGAAAATGAGTCCTTAATTATCTTTCAGATAAGGGGTGTGAAAGTTTTATGGTCTCTAAATTGATGTTATCTCAGAGACATGGTGCCCCAACTATGTCCATAGAAGACTCTTTAGATCTTGTAGTGTGTCATAAATCCCGGGGACAAATTCAGTCCAGTATTCAAAGTGTCAAGCAGTGTTATAAATTTGTATTCCCAAATTCTTCTAGCTTTTTGGGATTTGAAGTTACCTTTTAATATGAGAACTTTCTTGTGTTCTTCATTGTGTCCTGGGCTACAGAAATGCTTAGCCACAGGAAAGTGTAGCTTCTTCTCTTTAATCGTGTGGCGGTGGGACCTCATCCTTGCATTGAGTCTCTGTCCTGTTTCTCCAACGTAGAGGCCTCCAACAGGACATTTAGTGCAGAGAATCAGATAAACAACATTAGATGTAGAAAATGTGAATGTCCCAGGGATCCTATAGTCCTGCTGTGTGTTGGGGATCCGGATCTTATCTGTTGTCATTGTACGGGAACAGGTTTTGCATCTTCTTATATTACAGGGATGGGTTCCTTTTTCTGTGGTGCATGGCCTTGAACTTGATCTGATCAGAATGTTTCTTAGATTTGGAGGTTGTCGGTAAGCTAGTAAGGGGGGATCTGGGAAGATTGTTTTTAGTCGTTCATTCTTACGTAGGACATGATGTAATTTTTTGGCAGTTTTCCTCAGTACCTCTAGTTGTGGGTTGTAGGTCACAACCAGAGGTATGCGCTGGTTCTGTTTCTTTTCATTGTATTGGTGAAGTTGACTTCTGGGATCTTGGTGGCTCTTGTGATCTGATCTTCAGGACGATAGCCCTGCATATAAATTAATATATATATATATACAGTACAGACCAAAAGTTTGGACACACCTTCTCATTCAAAGAGTTTTCTTTATTTTCATGACTATGAAGGCATCAAAACTATGAATTAACACATGTGGAATTATATACATAACAAACAAGTGTGAAACAACTGAAAATATGTCATATTCTAGGTTCTTCAAAGTAGCCACCTTTTGCTTTGATTACTGCTTTGCACACTCTTGGCATTCTCTTGATGAGCTTCAAGAGGTAAGTCCCCTGAAATGGTCTTCCAACAGTCTTGAAGGAGTTCCCAGAGATGCTTAGCACTTGTTGGCCCTTTTGCCTTCACTCTGCGGTCCAGCTCACCCCAAACCATCTCAATTGGGTTCAGGTCCGGTGACTGTGGAGGCCAGGTCATCTGGCGCAGCACCCCATCACTCTCCTTCATGGTCAAATAGCCCAAAATTTTTCGGCTGACTGACTGACCTTCATTTCTTAAAGTAATGATGGCCACTCGTTTTTCTTTACTTAGCTGCTTTTTTCTTGCCATAATACAAATTCTAACAGTCTATTCAAACTTTTGGTCTGTACTGTATATATATATATATATATATATACACACTCACCTAAAGAATTATTAGGAACACCATACTAATACGGTGTTGGACCCCCTTTTGCCTTCAGAACTGCTTTAATTCTACGTGGCATTGATTCAACAAGGTGCTGATAGCATTCTTTAGAAATGTTGGCCCATATTGATAGGATAGCATCTTGCAGTTGATGGAGATTTGAGGGATGCACAGCCAGGGCACGAAGCTCCCGTTCCACCACATCCCAAAGATGCTCTATTGGGTTGAGATCTGGTGACTGTGGGGGCCATTTTAGTACAGTGAACTCATTGTCATGTTCAAGAAACCAATTTGAAATGATTCGAGCTTTGTGACATGGTGCATTATCCTGCTGGAAGTAGCCATCAGAGGATGGATACATGTTCTCATTCTGTTTACGCCAAATTCGGACTCTACCATTTGAATGTCTCAACAGAAATCAAGACTCATCAGACCAGGCAACATTTTTCCAGTCTTCAACAGCCCAATTTTGGTGAGCTCGTGCAAATTGTAGCCTCTTTTTCCTATTTGTAGATGAGTGGTACCCGGTGGGGTCTTCTGCTGTTGTAGCCCATCCGCCTCAAGGTTGTGCGTGTTGTGGCTTCACAAATTCTTTGCTGCATACCTCGGTTGTAACGAGTGGTTATTTCAGTGAACGTTGCTCTTCTATCAGCTTGAATCAGTCGGCCCATTCTCCTCTGACCTCTAGCATCCACAAGGCATTTTTGCCCACAGGACTGCCGCATACTGGATGTTTTTCCCTTTTTACACCATTCTTTGTAAACCCTAGAAATGGTTGTGCGTGAAAATCCCAGTAACTGAGCAGATTGTGAAATACTCAGACCGGCCCGTCTGGCACCAACAACCATGCCACGCTCAAAATTGCTTAAATCACCTTTCTTTCCCATTCTGACATTCAGTTTGGAGTTCAGGAGATTGTCTTGACCAGGACCACACCCATAAATGCATTGAAGCAACTGCCATGTGATTGGTTGACTAGATAATTGCATTAATGAGAAAAAGAAGAGGTGTTCCTAATAATTCTTTAGGTGAGTGTATATATATATATATATATATATATATATATATACGCACACACTCCGGTATATATACAGTATATATATATATATATATATATATATATAAATATATATATATAATAATGTTTCTGCCAGAAAAATTAATCTTATTAAAAGGGCAGCTGTAAAAATGTCACTGATGAGCAGCAAACAGGTATGTGCAGCTGCTGGTGTGTTCGGAGTGTCACTAACCCCTTGATGCAGGATCCTCTACTGGCTAGCAGTTTTGCATAAACCTGTACTTCAGCCACCCCTAACCAAAGTATGGAGGCCTCATGGTGAGCGCTTCAATCCTGTCTTTTTTTTGGAGCGACACACTGCCACAACTGCTGCTGTGATTATCGGGAGTCATCTCATATGACAGTCACAGTCGGTCACTGCTAAGTAGTGATACAAAGGACACTAACGGTAACAGCTCAGAGGCGATATGTATAGGGGATCCTGCAGCCTCATGTGTAGCCTCTCATGGCAGGGCTGTCAACTGGCATATTTCAACAAGATAATGCTCGCCAATACACAGCAAGAACGGCAAGTCTCTGCCAGATTGCAACAGTTCCTTGACCTGCCTGGTTTCCAGATTTATCGCCAGTAGAGCATTTATGGGAAAACTTTGGAAAACTATGAGTGTGCAGGATCTTTATGCCCAACTGCAACATCTGTGGGCCAATGTGCCACAGGATACCATATGGAACCCAGGCTAGGACTGGCCCATAGAGTCAAAGGTGAATCCTCCGGTGGGCCCCTGAGCAAAGGTAGGACCCCAGTTTCCCTTTTCCTGCAGAAATGGCATAGGGCACAGTAGACTAAGCGCACTACCTACAGATATATATATACATCTCAACCAGCCTGTGCATCAATATAAAAAAAATGGGTAGATAATCTAACAAACTGCCCATTTTATTATTATAGATGCATTATTGACTAAGAAGTCTTCTAGCTAGTACCCTTTTTGCTCAGGGACCCACCTTCTCAACATCTTTGTATGTTCCTGGCTCACATACCTATATATTAGGTATTGGGAGACATCTCCCCTTGCTGACCATACAAGCTGCCACTCAGGCATGGTAACAGTCATACAGATGCTGATATCTTCCTGTGTTATGTCATTTCAGACTTTTTCAACTTGGACCCCTTGTTCAGCTATGGTTGTTGTTGGCCGCTGTTCATTAGAGATTGATTGCCCTATCCAGTCCCAGAGATTCTCGAGGAGTATGCGATGGTTGTTATCTTGTTGGAACACCACGTCTCCTGAGTCAAAAAAGGCAGAAGGACTTGTTCCACAGTATCCTGGACAAACTTCAATGTTCCCTCCCCGAAAACCAGATGGGAATGGTTATGGTAGCTATTGGCAGTGGCGTAGCTATAGGGGTCGCAGCGGTCGCAATTTCGGGCCCCTAAGTCAGGGGGGTTCACGGGCAGTGTTCCCTCTAAGCTGTGCGGGTGGGCGGCCACGCAGTAATTATTGTGCCCCCGCTCACAAGTTTAATAAGTCCGCTCAGCGCTCACCCTGCTTCCAAAATGCCCACACACTTGCCCACACTAGTGATGAGTTCTTCCAAACTTCCTCCTTCTGTGTGCGTAATAAGCAGGGCGCCACCCACATATTCCCTCGCTACTGCTGCCTCCTCCTTCTTTTTATGACCGAAGAGGGGGAGCAGCAGTGCACAGAGAGAGGTAACGTGGAGGCAGCGGCGCCATCTTAGAAGCTAGACGTATCCTGAGACTGAGAGCTGCCTGCTACATAAGTATGCTGAGGACAGTCCTGGAGGGCATGCTGCTGCAGAACACAGGGGGTGAAACTGTGAAAGTACCACTGGCAGGAACACACCATCCCATCCCAGTGATAGTCTATCACTGGGATGGTGTGTTCCTGCAGTGGTTTCACCCCTTGACCACGTCCTTTGTGTTCTGCAGAAGCATGCCCTCCACCTATATACAGCCTATACCTATGTACAGCCTATACCTATACAGTCTACACCTATGTACAGCCTATATCTACAGTATATACAAATTGTGTGAAAATAGGATCGCGCTGCAGATATTTCTGAGGTCCTCTTTCACACCATGCGGTTTTACACCATCAGATCCTAGCACTGGACAAAATGTGCCCAGTCACCCCTGTTTATGTCTCTCAGGAGTTTATGGCTATGAAGTATATGGACTGCAAAAAACTAGACAGACACATATCTTGATTATCAAGAGAGACTCACTGAAGGTCTCCTATTTGGAAGTTAGGACACCAGACAATGGACCAGACTTACTAAACCTATAGATGGTGTAAACTTAGACAGGCGGTCTAAACTTGCACCAACGTTTTTTGCAGTAGTTCCGGCTGGATGATAACATTTAGCGATGCAGCTGAAAATTGTCAGGAGGGAAACGTTCCTTCCCAGCAATCACCTGCTCGCTAGCGGAGGAAACCGCTGATATTAAATGCAGCGATCTCCTCCACACTATGGGGTGGAGTGATCGTTATGCCATCGCTCGTCGCCATTCTAGCTAGTCGTTTGCTGGCAGCAGATTATGATTACACAGCAGGATCTGCCACAGCAAACAATTTTTAAGCATGCTTAAACATGTTGGCAGTATTACACTGCCAGATCATCGCTAACAAGCGTTACTACGAATGCTCTTTAGCGATGATCTGGCAGACAATCTGCCAGTGTAATACAGTCCTAACTATATGTCAATTATTGATTGGCTTACTTTAAAGGGTAACTGTCACGTTTTCTTAAAAAAATCTATTTTAGCATACTGTATGTTACTGCTGCAGCAGCATTATGCATAAAGCAATCTGTAGTTTTTTCACATACCACTGTTTTCCTTGAGTTTTTCCCTTAATTACGGTTGTTTAAACATTTACAATATGAGGACCTTCTCAAGATGGCTCCTTTGCCAGTTCTGTGAGGCCAAAACTGCTTTCCCTCACTTTCCATACACACTTGCTGTAGCCAGCAGCTCCCTGCCAACCAGATTGGATTACTGAGAGACATGCCCCTGAAGTCTAATGCAGTCATGCAGTGTGAAGGACCACCCCTCCGTCTTCTGTTTATACTAAACGGAAGACAGACAAACTCTAGCAACGGTCTTTTAAGGGACAGAGGACATTAATGAAAGCTGTTATTATAAGGTAATTACAGATCTTTTGGCAATCATTGACAGACTAACTCAGGTATACATGCCTAGCTCTGGTAAACTAGCAAATAAAAAAATATGACAGTTACCCTTTAAGACAGAATGTAACTCCTGAATTATGGCGCATTATTTTCAAAAAACCCTACCCCTTCCCACTAAGACCATTATGAGCAAGTCGAAAAAAGTTGTGGAAACCATAGTTGCACCTAATTGTGCCACTTTTTACAGATTCTAGGGGTATAAATCACTACGATAGGTGCACCACAATGATATGCAACTGACAACACTGGCTAATCCCTCAAGCTGATGTTAAGAACTGAGACTTTAGCCAATGTATTCCAGTCAGGAACACATCGGAGCCCTTTTGCACCACCGTCAAGGTATCTCAGAGTGGCATGGGTTCCTACCACTAGACTACCTACGGCGTGTGAACACGGTCTGAGAGGTGCTAAGATACAACTTACAGCCAAGCTCCCACATACCTCCATAGTGAGATCACTCAGGTAGTGGGAGAGATGATAAGGCTGTGAGCCCCACCTATGTGACACAGGCTACCAGGTGCAACAGAATTCTACCAGCAGTACGCAATGGCACATTCTAAACATATCAAGAAAAATGACTGAAATAAAGTGGCCTAAATGGGAGGAAATACTCAAAAACCCCGAACACTGTGGCGTGTTTATAACTAGGGGAGCAATTCCTCCGCATGTGATCTGTTGCAAACGGCAATCCCCAGCAAAATGCATACAATGGAGGATGTCGGCAGCGGAACCACATGCACCACAATGGCATCCTACACAAGATGGGATAATGTGTTCACACTCCGTAGGTAGCTTATTGGTAGGAACCCATGCCACGCTGAGATACCTTGACGGTGGTGCAAAAGGGCTCCGATGTGTTCCTGACAGCAATACATTGGCCAAAGTCTCAGTTCTTAACATCAGCTTGAGGGATTAGCCAGTGTTGTCAGTTGCATATCATTGTGGTGCACCTTTCGCAGTGATTTATGTATTTTTATATTCGCATCCACACATTATCCCATCTCCTCCTGAGGAGGCAAGACGGCGATACGTACGTCGAGGAGTCACCGACCACCCACCCAGCTATTACCCTGGTAGGATTTGTCTTTTAACTAGATTAGAAGTTTTAGTAATTCTGTCACATAACGGTTACTAAATCTGGGAATGTATTTAGAGTAGTGCATGTTGATATGTATCAGTGAGGATGTATTTCCCTATGTACCACTTTAGTGTGCACTGGTCTTATCCCGCATGCAGTGCTTTCTGTAACCTGTAGATAATTGAGATTAGGCGGCGCTGTTAATTAGAGGTCTCTACATATGTTGGTAACTATTATATACTTAGTATGAATATGTCTTGTCATTTTATTCTTGTCAGTTTAATAAATATTATATTTTAAATTCATGGGAATTTAGTTTACTAATTTTTATGGCGCATAGATGATAGTAATAGAGTATCTCAGTTACTGTTGTTATCGTTAATCCAGACCTATTGGTGTATTAATCCAAAATAAAATGCATAAAATCACGGTATAGAAATATTTTTTATTTCCGTTTTTATGTATTCTTTTAGTTATCTAAAATACTTTTGTCTTTGCCAATAGGGGCTCCATAATTGTGCCTGCACACTGTGCGGGATTACGTGCGTTTTTTCAGCATGAATATTTGTGCAGGAAAACCTCAGGATGAAGGCTCATGCACATGAATGTGTGCCAGCCGGGCAAATTGCGGTCCGCAATGCACGGGCACTGACCATGTGCTCACCGTTTGCGGATGCGGACCCATTCACCACTTTTTTGCGATGCAGAAGCACAGACAGAAAACCCATGGAAGCACTCCGTAGTGCTTCTGTGGGCTTCCGATCCATGCCTTAGTTTCGCACAATATCATCCAGATTGCGGACCCATTCAAATGGGTCCGCAACGGTGATACAGTGCGCACACGGCCAGTACCCGTATATTGCGGAGCTGCTTTTTGCAGGTCACAATACGGGCATGGCTGGGACCAGTGGCGTAGCTAGAAATGACTGGGCCCAACAGCAAATTTTTGAATGGAGCCCCGCTCCCCAGGTAATTTTTTCACAACCCCTTCCTTTCATGCCGCCCCCATTCCTGTGGCTAGTAAAGATCGCTCTCTCAGACCAGGCCCGGCAGCTGTTCCATCCGTTTCCTACACTGTCTATACTGTCACTGTATATAATGTCATTGTGTAATACTGTTGAGCGGGCCCTGACAAAATCTTTTGGTCCTCCTCCTCCTGGATGGGCCCCTTCGGGGTCAGGGCCCCAAAGCAGCCGCTTCCCCTATAGCTACGCCCCTGGCCGGGACACTTTTGTGGGCATATGCCCTAATACAGTTCCAGCAAAGTGTATGACATTAGACAAATCTCATGTACCTTTGCTTTTCTCTTAGGTGCAGAGATTGACCTGATATGTGTATTTTGAAATCTGCAGCATGTCAATTGTTGCTGCATTTTTCTTACGCAGATTTCACCCTTTTCAATGGAACGATGGGATCTGCTGAAAATCTGCACCAAAAAACGCAGAAATAATGTGTCCAAACTCTGATAAATAGTGATTTATGTGCATTTTTTGTGCAGTTTTGGTGAGGCTTTGCTGCACATAAGTCTGTACCGTGTGCAGCTACCCATAAGGCGGTTATCTGGTAATTTATATTGATGACCTATCCTCTGATATCAAATCGGCAGGGGACCTCCGCCATTCAACTGTGAGAAGAGGCCGGAACGCCCTGTGCTCAGGGAAGGAAAACTTCATTGGGGAAGATTTATCAAAACTGGTGAAAAGGAAAACTGGCTTAGTTGCCCCTAGCAACCAATCAGATTCCACCTTTAATTTTTCAGAGCTGCTTTGGAAAATGAAAGGTGGAATCTGTTTGGTTGCTATTGGCGGTTTGTGTATAAGGGTGTATAACACTGATGAGGTAACAGTAATACTCCATAAAACTTGTATTTGAAGTAGGAAGAGATTTATTTTCTGCACTGACTTGGGCTATTTATTAAATCTGCCTCAAATAAACCAGTTAGGCCTCCTGCACACGAACGTGTGCGCCCCGTGGTCCTGCTGCGGCCCGCATTTTGCACGAACACCGTCCGTGGGGCAGCCGCAGCAGATCGCGGACCCATTCACTTTAATGGGTCTGAGATCCAGCCGTTCCGCAAAAAGATAGGACATGTATCTTTTTTGCGGAACAGAAGTACGGTACGAAACCCCACGGAAGCACTCCATAGTGCTCCAGGAGGGTTCCGTTCCGTACCATTCCGCATCTCCGGATTTGCGGACCCATTGAAGTGAATGGGTCCGCATCCGTGATGCGGAATGCACACGGAACGGTGCCCCTGTATTGCGGAACCGCAAATGCGGTCCGCAATACGGCAACGGGAGGCACACGTTCGTGTACAGGAGGCCTTAAATGAATTATTTTGCCAAATCCTATGTTAAACTTTATGGTTTAACCAGCTGAGAGCTTCCTCCATGTGCTCACTTGCCACCTACTCTACAAAGAGGATACAGTGGACCACGATACCAGTAATTCACAGCGGCACGTATCGCATACTATTGTGCCAGTGATGGAATGTACACATGGAGATCTAATGTGACAATTAACCATTACAAAGCCACACGGATATACTCAGAGACGCCTACTGATCTTTATCTACTGTCACAATTCTATGTCAGCTATGTGACAAGTGGATGCAATTCTCAAACAGCAGATGGAGCTTGAAACGAACCCTCTCTATATATACACTGCTCAAAAAAATAAAGGGAACACAAAAATAACACATCCTAGATCTGAGTTAATTAAAAATTCTTCTGAAATACTTTGTTCTTTACATAGTTGAATGTGCTGACAACAAAATCACACAAAAATAAAAAAAATGGAAATCAAATTTTTAACCCATGGAGGTCTGGATTTGGAGTCACACTCAAAATTAAAGTGGAAAAACACACTACAGGCTGATCCAACTTTGATGTAATGTCCTTAAAACAAGTCAAAATGAGGCTCAGTAGTGTGTGTGGCCTCCACGTGCCTGTATGACCTCCCTACAACGCCTGTGCATGCTCCTGATGAGGTGGCGGATGGTCTCCTGAGGGATCTCCTCCCAGACCTGGACTAAAGCATCTGCCAACTCCTGGACAGTCTGTGGTGCAACGTGACGTTGGTGGATAGAGCGAGACATGATGTCCCAGATGTGCTCAATTGGATTCAGGTCTGGGGAACGGGCGGGCCAGTCCATAGCATCAATGCCTTCGTCTTGCAGGAACTGCTGACACACTCCAGCCACATGAGGTCTAGCATTGTCTTGCATTAGGAGGAACCCAGGGCCAACCGCACCAGCATATGGTCTCACAAGGGGTCTGAGGATCTCATCTCGGTACCTAATGGCAGTCAGGCTACCTCTGGCGAGCACATGGAGGGCTGTGCGTCCCTCCAAAGAAATGCCACCCCACACCATTACTGACCCAATGCCAAACCGGTCATGCTGGAGGATGTTGCAGGCAGCAGAACGTTCTCCATGGCATCTCCAGACTCTGTCACATCTGTCACATGTGCTCAGTGTGACCCTGCTTTCATCTGTGAAGAGCACAGGGCGCCAGTGGCAAATTTGCCAATCTTGGTGTTCTCTGGCAAATGCCAAACGTCCTGCACGGTGTTGGGCTGTAAGCACAACCTCCACCTGTGGACGTCGGGCCCTCATATCACCCTCATGGAGTCTGTTTCTGACTGTTTGAGCAGACACATGCACATTTGTGGCCTGCTGGAGGTCATTTTGCAGGGCTCTGGCAGTGCTCCTCCTGTTCCTCCTTGCACAAAGGCGGAGGTAGCGGTCCTGCTGCTGGGTTGTTGCCCTCCTACGGCCTCCTCCACGTCTCCTGATGTACTGGCCTGTCTCCTGGTAGCGCCTACATGCTCTGGACACTACGCTGACAGACACAGCAAACCTTCTTGCCACAGCTCGCATTGATGTGCCATCCTGGATAAGCTGCACTACCTGAGCCACTTGTGTGGGTTGTAGACTCCGTCTCATGCTACCACCAGAGTGAAAGCACCGCCAGCATTCAAAAGTGACCAAAACATCAGCCAGGAAGCATAGGAACTGAGAAGTGGTCTGTGGTTACCACTCCAGAACCACTCCTTTATTGGGGGTGTCTTGCTAATTGCCTAAAATTTCCACCTGTTGTCTATCCCATTTGCACAACAGCATGTGAAATTAATTGTCACTCAGTGTTGCTTCCTAAGTGTACAGTTTGATTTCACAGAAGTGTAATTGACTTGGAGTTACATTGTGTTGTTTAAGTGTTCCCTTTATTTTTTTGAGCAGTGTATATGTATATCTGTCTACCCTGTTACACATGTATCAGCAATATAAGGAACAGTATTTGTTTTTTTGGTGTCCATAAGGGCTCATGCACACATGTCCGTCACCTTTTTTTTTTGCAGTCCATATGTAGAAGCAAATTTTTGGAAATGACTCAGTGTGCATTCTGTTTCTGTATGTCCACATGGCCGTTCCACAAAAAATAGATGTCCACATTATGGACAAGGATATGACCGTTCTATTAGGGGCCGGCTGTTCTTTTCCACAAAGTACAGAATGCACACGGCTGATGTTTTGCGGATCTGCAACTTGCGGACTGCAAAACAACGGTTGTGCGCATGAGGCCTTATAACATGGTTATAACGGAAAATAACGGAATGCCCAGACAGAATGCAAAATGGAAACCTTTTACAGGCATTCCATTTGCTTTCCGTCCTAATAGAAGCCTATGGGAAAGCATAACGGATCCGTCTGGGTCCCATTATGCAAGACGGAAAACAAAGTCCTGTCGACAGGACTTTGTTTTCCGTTTTGCAGAACGGGATCCAGACAGATCTGTTTTGATTCCCATAGACTTCTATTAGTACGGAAAGCAAAAAGAATGCCTTTTAAAGGTTTCCATTTTGCATTCCGTCATAATACAAGTCTATAGTCAGAAGAACGGATCCGTCCTTCCGTCTTATGGATTCCGTTATTTTCCGTTATAATCATGTTATAACGGAAAGCCATAATGGAATCCCTAACGCTAGTGTATACCCACCCTCAGTAAGCATCAGTTCACACTAAAAATAACTGATCTGTCTTTTTTTGAGCATCGATTCCAATCAGTTTGCATCAATTTATGTCAGTTCCGTCAGGGATCCGTTATTTTAGAAGAGAGAAAAAGGCCTCCTCGTCTAAAATAACAGATCTCTAACGGAACTGAAAAAATGGATTTTAATTAATCATAAATGGGGCTCAAAACAACAGATCCATTTTTGTTTAAAATTTTTCTTATATTCTGACAGATCGGAAGAACAGAAAATAAAATGGTTATGTGAATGCAGCCTTAAAAGGGGATATTCCATAAGTAATGAAAAAAAATAATGAAAGATATCATATCAGACATCATACAGTATTTGACAACGTCTTTGTAACAAAGCTAGAACCAGCCCTACCACACACAGATCCAGAGATCTCCCTATTTATTGCTACAATTTTTCTGCTAGATTTATATCAAGATGCCAGCTTAAGGGGAGTGTCATTTCTGCTGCAGTTCAGGGGCGTGTCCTTTCAGCTGCAGCTCAGGGGGGCGTGTCCTTTCTGATGCAGCTCAGGGGGAGTGTCCTTTCTGCTACAGCTCAATCCCTATCACAGCTCAGGAGGCTGTTGAAGGATGAAACTGAGCGTGTGAGGCCATCTCTGTGAGCCAGACAAAGAAGAAAAAGAACAAAGAGCAGATGGCACTACAAAGATACATTTTATTGGCTGAGTTCCATGCAATTACAAAAGTATTCAGATCCAGATGCTGGTTTGAAAAATGTAGAATATTTTCAGTGGGACAACCCCTTTAATCATACATTTCTAGGAGGAATAACAAAGGAGCAATGCAAAGCCCTAACAAAAGATTTCAGAGTTGTTATTTCATGAAGAATACAAGTACCGTATTTTTCGCTTTATAAGACGCACTTTTCCCCCCCAAAAGTGGGAGGGAGATGGCCGTGCGTCTTATAAAGCGGATACATAGCGGCCAGCGAAGTATCAGTGTGGAGGGAGGAGGCGGGGACACTCATGGCGGGTCCCGGTGCAGTGACTCTACTCTAATACACCGGGCCCCGCAGCTGTTAAGTACATTCAATCCGAATGGGTCTGCAATTACTGTACTGTACTTACTGTAGTACCTTATGTATAGCATTAATACGGCGCAGACCGGCAGCTCCCTTGGTCATGCGCCGCCTGCCCGAGCTTCCTCCTCATGCGCCGCCTGCCCCGCCTGCCTGTTCATTAATAAAGTGAGATAAGCAGGCAGGCGGGCAGGCGGCGCATGAGGAGGGAGTTGCGGCAGGCGCTGTAGGTGGCGCATGACCGAGGGAGCTGCCGGTCTGCGCCGTCTTAATGCTATACATAAGGTACTACAGTAAGTACAGTACAGTAATTTCGGACCCATTCGGATTGAATGTATTTAACAGTTGCGGGGCCCGGTGTAATAGAGTAGAATCACTGCACCGGGCCCCGCCATGGGTGTCTCTGCCTCCTCCCTCCACACTGATGCATCTGATGGGGGATCTGTAGATGACACTTATGGGGATCTGTGGATGACATAAGTGTCATCCACAGAGCCCCATAAGTGTCATCCACAGATCCCCCACCAGTGTAATCCACAGATCCCCCATCAGTGTAATCCACAGATCCCCCATCAGTGTAATCCACAGATCCCCCATCAGTGTAATCCACAGATCCCCCCATAACAGTGCATCATCCACAGATCCCCCCATAACAGTGCGTCATCCACAGATCCTCCCATAACAGTGCATCATCCACAGATCCCCTCATAACAGTGCGTCATCCACAGATCCTCCCATAACAGTGCATCATCCACAGATCCCCCCATAACAGTGCATCATCCACAGATCCCCCCATAACAGTGCATCATCCACAGATCCCCCCATAACAGTGCGTCATCCACAGATCCCCCCATAACAGTGCGTCATTCACAGATCCTCCCATAACAGTGCGTCATCCACAGATCCCCTCATAACAGTGCGTCATCCACAGATCCTCCCATAACAGTGCATCATCCACAGATCCCCCATAACAGTGCGTCATCCACAGATCCCCCCATAACAGTGCGTCATTCACAGATCCTCCCATAACAGTGCGTCATCCACAGATCCCCTCATAACAGTGCGTCATCCACAGATCCTCCCATAACAGTGCATCATCCACAGATCCCCCATAACAGTGCATCATCCACAGACCCCCCCATAACAGTGCATCATCCACAGATCCCCCATAACAGTGCGTCATCCACAGACCCTCCCATAACAGTGCGTCATCCACAGATCCTCCCATAACAGTGCATCATCCACAGATCCACCCATAAGAGTGTGTCATCCACAGATCCCCCATAACAGTGCGTCATCCACAGATCCCCCCCTAACAGTGCATCATCCACAGATCCCCCATAACAGTGCGTCATCCACAGAACCCCCATAACAGTGCGTCATCCACAGATCCCTTATAACAGTGCGTCATCCACAGATCCCCCATAACAGTGCGTCATCCACAGATCCCTTATAACAGTGCGGCATCCACAGACCACCATTAGTTCAAAACCTACCTAAAGCACACCTTTTGGTTCAAAATATTTTTTTCTTATTTTCCCCCTAAAAACCTAGGTGCGTCTTATCATCAGGTGCGTCTTATAAAGCAAAAAATACGGTATTTTCTAAAAATAGACATGACCGGTAAGATGACAGGTTTTGTGGAACGTTGCAGTAGTTTAATTTTTCATTTATTTTTTGCTAATGTTTAGGGACAATGACGGAACATTTTTGTAATAATGAGCGTTGGTAAGGGACGTCCATCTTCTATCAGCATAGGAGAGCCAGGCTGTGCGGGAGCTGGGGGCGTCTGCCTGCCCTGCTCCCTCACAGCCTGGTGGGGACAGGAGCCTTATGTGTTTATAAAGTATATACTGTATACATTACCACTTTTTTTATATAAAATATGAACTTCTACACTATTGTATATGCTCACTGACCAGTGCTGTCAGTGAGCTTTCCCCCTGCACTCCTAGTGTGCTGACTAATGAACCAGCCGCCGGGAGCGATGCCTGTGTGAGCAGTAAGCGTTCACTATAGGCAGACAGAGGGAAGCTGATATACAGTATATAGGTACCAGGCTCGGACTGGCCCACAGGAGCAAGCTGGTCCACTAGTTCCCCACCCCCTACACATGGAACAGTAGAGTGACTTCTCTACGTGTAGAAAGGCAGCATACAGCATCTCAACCAGCCTATGTTCATATAAAAACTGGGGAAATTATTTAACAGCTTATTATTATAGATGCATCTGGTGGCTGAGATGACTTGTAGGCACAGTGGCAGGCCAGTCAGCATCCTCCTCTTCCAGGCACCCACCTTCTTGAGGGCGTTGCAGAGACCCCTATAATCAATCACCTTGTAATGTTTGCTGCTGTCCGCTGCTGTGTCAACGGGTAATATATTTCCATGTATCTGTGTCGTGAACCGCCAGAATAAATTTTACTGGTGGGCCCTAGGCACCCCAGTCCGACACTGGTAGGTAAAGTTCACATTTCAGTGTTTTGGTCAGTGATTTTCATCAGTTATTGTGAGCCAAAACCAGGTGCAGGTAAAAACACAGAACAGGTACAAATCCTTATACCTTATTTCTGTGCAGGTTCCACTTCTGGCTTACAATCACTGATTGAAATCACTGACTAAATCGCCTGCTCGTCAGTGAAGCAGACCGCTGCATTTACATGCAGTGATCTCCTCCACAGTATGGTGAGGACAATTGCTAATGCCATACAGAATCATTGTTTGCCGGCAGCAGAGCCTGTTTAGACAGCAGGATCTGCTGCCGGCAAATGGTGATTTAGGTGTCTTCACAAATGATCCTATTACCTGATGAACAAGCGTTTTTCGCTTGTTCATTGTGGAATGTGCAGCACCTTTACACAAGCAGATAATCGCTAACGAGCGTTCCTACAAACACTTGTAAGCGATTATCTGGCCGATCTGGCCATTTGCACTCGGACAGTGTAAAATGGCCTTTAGAGTGACAAACAATAAAGGAACCATAAGGAGGGCCATTTGGCTCCGGGAAGGAAAAGAGGTAGGCATAGGGGCCAATATGTATAAAATGGACATGGCTACATAGCTGGCTACAGGTAGTCTAAGGGGAGGTAAGAGGTCAATAGAGTGTGGTTCTTTGGATGGAAAACAGGTAGATAACTGGGTGAGGGAATCAGGAGTGGAATACTGTTGGGGGACGCAGTTGAGGAATAGCAGAGACTATTTTTTTGTGCATCACAGGTTAAAGCAAGACCCACTCACCCAGCCCTCATTATGTTTTTTGTGATGTTCTATCTTTTCAAGCGGAATTGTGGTACTTCACACACTTAGTCGGGCATTTATCATTCTCTCCACTTTGTTTTAGTTGCAACTGACATTTTAATGCCAACCTTGCCAGGTTTCCAAAAAGGGAGCATGGCATGGTCAGGGTCATCTGCCTTGATACACTTCTCATTATTTACGGCAGCTCTGGCATGCCATAGATTTCAGTCTGGCGCACAAACTGCTGTAGGAGGCATCTAATTTATGACTAGGCCTGTGCCTCATCATAAATTAGATGCCTGCCGGAAGCACAGGCCCTATCAAGGCCATTGTGTTGGTTGCTATATGCCCCAGCAAGATAAACACGTGATTCGGGGCATTGTTTCTCATCTGTAGAGGGACACAGAGTGTGCAGCAAATCCCCAGTTTTGGATATGTCACAGCAAGATAAACACAGGCTTCATGGCAATACTTCTTGACTTTGAAGAGACCCAGACTATGCTGCAGTTTCGGACAGACCCGGAGACTATGAATGTTGGTCAGCGAGGACCAGCGGTTGCTCAGAGGGAGCCAGTGGAGGTATTCTGGCACTGCTGGCTGCTAGTTGGTGGGTGGGCTTGGAATCAGGTGTACCCTGGTCCATGATTGGAGGTGCCGCAGTCAGTCGAGTTCACTCAACTGTGCTGTATGGTGTTATAAATAAAAGGGTGACTAGTGGCACAAATTATTTGCCATGACATTGTTTTGGTGTGGTTATTTATATCTGATGAGTGGGGGTTTATCATGTCTACTCCTTAGGCTACATTCATACATTCAAATTGCCGATGCGTAAAACACAGATACCTGCCCATGTGCATTCTGCAATTTGCGGACCGCACATGCTGCCGCTATCATAGAATATGCCTATTCACAAGAATAAGATATGTTCTATTTTTTGTCCGCACCCATTCTGCAAAATGGCGGAATGGATGCGGACTCATTCATACTGTCATATGAATGTAGCCTTATACAGAGCTGTGTCTAGTAAACAATGAAGGGGTAAGTCATTAATATCGAAGTCCTGGAAAGTCACTTTAAGCTATAAATTAAAACATGCAGAAAGCTTCCTAGCTTTCCTTTAACCTCGTCAGTTAAAGGAGTTTATGATATCTGCAGACAATACACTTGAGAAGTGTAGGTCCCACACCTGCTTGCTCGGCTTTTCTGTAACTTCCACACCCATTAATGGTGAGCATCATGCACAAGCAACCACCTCTCTACAGAACGTTATAGCAGACAGCATGCTGCCGATGACCTTTATGCCTATGGAGGTTAAAAGGCCCTGTGTGATTGAGGATTTCAGAGATGTGGTATATCCCATGGATTTACCATGAATGTTCAAGATGGGAATAACCCAGAAGATTTGCAAACCTGATCCCTGTATATAAGATACACTATATGAACAAAAGTATTAGGATACACATTACACCTACAGGAGCTTTTATGACACTCCATTCTAAAGCCAGAGGCATTAATATGGTGTTGGTCTCTGCATTCCAGCTAAGGCCTCTTTCACACTTGCGTTGTTGGGATCCGGCGTGTACTCTACTTGCCGGAGGTGCCTGCCGGATCCGGAAAAACGCAAGTGTACTGAAAGCATTTGAAGACGAAACCGTCTTCCAAATGCTTTCAGTGTTACTATGGCAGCCAGGACGCTATTAAAGTCCTGGTTGCCATAGTAGGAGCGGGGAGCGGGGGAGCGGTATACTTACAGTCCGTGCGGCTCCCGGGGCGCTCCAGAATGACGTCAGAGCGCCCCATGCGCATGGATGACGTGATCACATGGATCACGTGATCCATGCGCTTGGGGCGCCCTGACGTCACTCTGGAGCGCCCGGGGAGCCGCACGGACGGTAAGTACACTGCTCCCCCGCTCCCCACTACACTTTACCATGGCTGCCAGGACTTTAGCGTCCCGGCAGCCATGGTAACCACTCTGAAAAAGCTAAATGTCGGCTCCGGCAATGCGCCGAAACGACGTTTAGCTTAAGGCCGGATCCGGATCAATGCCTTTCAATGGGCATTAATTCCAGATCCGGCCTTGCGGCAAGTGTTCCGGATTTTTGGCCGGAGCAAAAAGCGCAGCATGCTGCAGTATTTTCTCCGGCCAACAAACGTTCCGTACCGGAACTGAAGACATCCTGATGCATCCTGAACGGATTTCTCTCCATTCAGAATGCATTAGGATAATCCTGATCAGGATTCTTCCGGCATAGAGCCCCGACGACGGAACTCTATGCCGGAAGACAATAATGCAGGTGTGAAAGAGCCCTAAATCAGTTTCCACTCTTCTGAGAATGCTTGCTACAAAATTTTGGAGTGTGTCAGAAATGTTTCCCATTATCCAGAAAAGCATTTGTGAGGTTAAACACTGATGTTGGATATGAGGGACTGGCTTGCAATCTCCGTTTGAGTTTATCCCAAAGTTGGGGTTTAGATGAGGGTTCTGTGCGGGCCAGCCAAGTTCTTCCACACCAAACACACAAAACCACGCCTTTGCAGATCTTGCATTCAGGAGTGGATTAAGTGTCCCAAAGGCCTGGGGCTGTTCCTCAATCTTGGGCCCCACAAGAAAGTACTGTACTGCAAATTATACCACTCCCCCAGCCATAGTTCTAATGAAGTATAGTAGATGAACATTACACACTGCGCTATCACACATACAGGATAATACAGCACCACATACAGTACCTATTAAATTCAGTGATGTCTCCTCTGATGTAGATGTTCTCTTTCCTCATCGTCTCCACTGGATGTAGACCAGCTGTTATTTCAGATACATTTTGTCTCTGCAGAATTTACCACAAAGACATTTTACTTTCCTCAATTTTCCATTATCCAACCCCTAAAGTACTCTCAGTAGTTACACTGCCCCATGTAGTGCCTCAGGTATTTATATGTTCCCCAATATGGCTTATTGCACCCTGTAGAGCCTATTACCCCCCCCAGCAGAGCCGTTACATGTATTCACAATAGCCGTTTTTTAATTTAGCCAGATACAATTAATTAAATCCTTAGGTAATGTCTGCTATTCAGAACATTAAAGGGTTTATTTAGATGCTAGACTGGCTCAATTCTGTAACTGCGTTGTGAATGCATGTTCGTTGATGCAGTAACTGCGCGCAGTTATTAACTACATCACACCTGCACTGTATGCCAGGACCCTAATCTCAGCCATTAATGCTAGATGGCCGTCAGTCTGTGCCTTGCACATTAATCCCCATCATGTACTCCTACTGCGAAATATATCATTATGTAGGAATGAACTGGGAGATTACTCGCAAATAGGCATTAAGAGTGTGTTCACGTCATAACATTGATAATCACTGACGAAGAGGTCAGCAAGATCTCGAAACGTGTCTGGTGCTGTATACCGATGCTCTGAAAGATTCTACAATTAATCGAAGCATGGCCATGCGATTTTAAACTCTACGACCGAATCTAGTGAGATGATCCTTCAGCAATACGAAAAATTAAGGCAAGAAGTGATCTGAACCCGTGACCTCGCATTCAAACTCCCACGAGAACTGTGCACGGAGAGGGACACAGAGGCAGTCCAGGCAACTGCATGAAAGCCTGACCTCGATACAGGTATTAATCTGCTCTGAATGCATACACCTGAGCGCACACCAGCCAATGTGAAGATCGCATACCATCAGGTGGGGTGAGTGCTCAGCGAGCAACACTGCTATTATACTGCGGCTACAAAAATCTGTTACTTGTGGTTTGGATGTAACGCTAGACCAAAGCGTGCACAAGAAATAGGCTGCCAGCAATTCAGCGGTAATACCAGATGCATCAATAAGGACTTTTATTGGTATATTTATTTCGACAGGAATTTACCTTGCACCTTATTCCTTAGCGATTCTATACTGCATTTTATTGTTTTACTATTGTATATTTTATTGTTGCATTTTATTGTGATTTTTTGTAATTTACCCTATATTAGTATAAAATAGTGTGCCTGCTCCATGGTGGTCTGAGTGCTTGCCTGTTTAATCTATTGTTCACGTCATGTTTTTGCCATCCGTTTGACAAAAGTGTTGGGAAAAAAATGGAATACAAAAAAACGTAGCACACCACACTATCCTGCAGAGACCGGTAAAAAAATATGTAAGTTAACATATTCGGTAATTTTTCTTACAATACAACTATGTGGTGACGGATGAGTCTGAGGAATCCATTAAAATATACATATTTTGTGTACACGAAACAGATAGCAAAATGTACAATGCAGGAAGGGTGCATGATCATTGTGCAAGCACTAACAGCTGGGATCACACAGAAAACTAGAACCCCGGCCATTTAACTCATTCTGCACCATGACTAAAGCAAATCTTGGTGCTGAAAGCGATGGTCTCCTCTCTGATATCACACTTTTTTTTTTTTAAAGAGGTTCTCTGCGATTTCCGTATTAACAGCCTATCCTTAGGATAATTTGTCAATCTGATATCGGTAGGAGTCTGACTCCCGGCACCCCCATCAGTACTTATAGTCCGGCCGCCTCTCGGGGTGTGCTGCCGTGCTGCCTCCGGAACTCCGCCCCGCCCCCATTATAGTCAATGGGGGCGGCAGTCTGGGGGCACAAGTGAACTAGTGGCAGGACGGATCCAATAGGCTGTTTACCCGCCGGACTCCCCTGCCGCTAGTGTGAAACTAGCCTAAGTCATTATTGTAATGACAGTGTGGTCTCTCTGCCTAAAATGGCAGCTGCCGCTGCCCTCACTCGCTCTGCTATGCTGCTCTGCCTCTCTCTTCACACACTCCCAGCCCAGTGCGTCACAAGGTTAAGATTTAGCTCGGATGAATGTTCTGTTCAGGATGTCAGAGGGATGGGCATAGTGGGTACTGAGGAGACATGTGATTGGAGGAGGTATGCAATGACGTGAGTCCCTCCCTCCTCACTCTTCTTTCCCTTGCTCCTTCCACTTGGGGCCCGGCTGTTATAATTGCAGCAATAGCGCTGCATGGGACATTATTATTAAGTATGGCGCACAGGCGTTTGGGACAGGGATGAGCCCTTCACTGACGTTGGCCCCGGGCTGACGACCCAAACGCCCCTATTATAATCCGCCATTGCTTGCATTGTGCACTGGGGTACAGTAATGATGGAAGAGAAAAGAGCCTTTCCCTAACGGTTCCCACAAAGTTGGAAGCACAGAATCATACAAAATGTCTTGGTATGCTGAAGAATGAAGAGTTCCCTTCACTAGAACTTAAGTGGCCTAGGCCAACCCCATTATCACTTATCCACCAAACTTTACAGTTGGTGCAATGCTGTCAGGCAGGTAACATTCTCGTGATTTCTGATAAACCCAGACTTGGCTATCAGACTGCCAGATAAAGAAGCATGAGTGGCGGTGTGCTTTATACCAGAGCCCAGTGGTGGTGTGCTTTATACTACTTCATCTGATGCTTGGCATTGTGCCTGGTGATGTAAGGCTTGCATAAAACTGCTGAAGCTCCAGCTGTACTTTGTGTGCTGATGATAATGTCAGAGGATGTTGGAATTCTGCAGTTATCGAGTCAGCAGAGCATTGGCAACTTTTATGCACTATGGGACTCAGCACTCAGCGACCCCACTCTGTAACTTTATGTGTAGTTGCTGTATGTATTTAACTACCCATTCACAATCCAGCAGTGTCTGTCTCTCCACACAGCCTGGATGGATGGTGACCTACAAAGTTTACATAACCAGAGGCAAAATACAATATGGAACAGATAAAGGGCTTGTTCAAGATCTTGTAGAGAGGCCTCAAAATCAGGAGGCTGCACAAAATATAACTGAATAAACTGCTCCTATGTTGCAGTGAAACGCAAGTTAGATCTTCCAGGTTTTCTAGAGATCAGAAATTATTTCCACGAAAGTTGTTATATTTCTGTTTGAGACCTCATTTGTTGGGTACTGAGCAGCAACAGATGGGGCTAATTATGTCTCTTCTGAAGTGAGATCTGCATGCCTGGGCCTTCTCCTTGCATCCTAGTGTCTCTGAACTGTTATCTGAAGATACATTTTTTGAAGACTTTGACCTTTAATACAAAGAACTAGATTGCATGGCTGTGGCTGAAGCGAATTTCCTCTCTCTCCATCAGGGTAATCGTCCTGTTGAAGAATGCTGATTTAAGTTTAGAAGATGGTCAATAGCTTGCCAATGGAATGCTCCAGCCCTTTTTGTCATTTTTGCCAACGTTTGTCGGAAACACATTTAAGGGAACTGAAGAAGGAGTACACCTTCTTGCCACTAATTCTGTCTAAACCCAAGGCCATTCCTCTGTTATCTAAGGAACCTATGCAGTTGGGATCAACAAAATCTTCCAAGGATTAAAGAATTTCTACTGTGGAGATACTGGACATACAGTTGCAAGAAAAAGTATGTGAACCCTTTGGTATGATATGGATTTCTGCACAATTGGTCATAAAATGTGATCTGATCTTCATCTAAGTCACAACAATAGACAATCACAGTCTGCTTAAACTAATAACACACAAATAATTAAATGTTACCATGTTTTTATTGAACACACCATGTAAACATTCACAGTTCAGGTGGAAAAAGTATGTGAACCCCTAGACTAATGAGATCTCCAAGAGCTAATTGGAGTGAGGTTTCAGCCAACTGGAGTCCAATCAATGAGATGACATTGGAGGTGTTGGTTACAGCTGCTCTGCCCTATAAAAAACACAAACCAGTTCTGGGTTTGCTTTTCACAAGAAGCATTGCCTGATGTGAATGATGCCTCGCACAAAACAGTTCTCAGAAGACCTACGATTAAGAATTGTTGACTTGCATAAAGCTGGAAAGGGTTATAATAGTATCTCCAAAAGCCTTGCTGTTCATCAGTCCACGGTAAGACAAATTGTCTATAAATGGAGAAAGTTCAGCACTGCTGCTACTCTCCCTAGAAGTGGCTGTCCTGTAAAGATGACTGCAAGAGCACAGGGCAGACTGCTCAATGAGGTGAAGAATAATACTAGAGTGTCAGCTAAAGACTTACAAAAGTCTCTGGCATATGCTAACATCCCTGTTAGCGAATCTACGATACGTAAAACACTAAACAAGAATGGATTTCATGGGAGGATACCACAGAGCCACTGCTGTCCAAAAAAAACATTGCTGCACGTTTACAGTTTGCACAAGAGCACCTGGATGTTCCACAGCAGTACTGTCAAAATATTCTGTGGACAGATGAAACCAAAAGTTGAGTTGTTTGGAAGAAACACACAACACTATGTGTGGAGAAAAAGAGGCACAGCACACCAACATGAAAACCTCATCCCAACTGTGAAGTATGGTGGTAGGGGCATTATGGTTTGGGGCTGCTTTGCTGCGTCAGGGCCTGGACGGAATGCTATCATCGAAGGAGAAATGAATTCCCAAGTTTATCAAGACATTTTGCAGGAGAACTTAAGGCCATCTGTCCACCAGCTGAAGCTCAACAGAACATGGGTGTTGCAACAGGACAACGACCCAAAGCATAGAAGTAAATCAACAACAGAATGGCTTAAACAGAAGAAAATACGCCTTCTGGAGTGGCCCAGTCAGAGTCCTGACCTCAACCCGATTGAGATGCTGTGGCATGACCTCAAGAAAGCGATTCACACCAGACATCCTAAGAATATTGCTGAACTGAAACAGTTCTGTAAAGAGGAATGGTCAAGAATTACTCCTGACCGTTGTGCACGTCTGATCTGCAACTACAGGAAACATTTGGTTGAAGGTATTGCTGCCAAAGGAGGTTCAACCAGTTATTAAATCCAAGGGTTCACATACTTTTTCCACCTGCACTGTGAATGTTTACATGGTGTGTTCAATAAAAACATGGTAACATTTAATTATTTGTGTGTTATTAGTTTAAGCAGACTGTGATTGTCTATTGTGACTTAGATGAAGATCAGATCACATTTTATGACCAATTTGTAAAGAAATCCATATCATTCCAAAGGGTTCACATACTTTTTCTTGCAACTGTATGCTTAAAAGTTGCCCCAAACATTCCCAGCTGGAAAATTCCAACATCTAGGCGGTTACCAGGAAGACTAACAAAAGTTCTTTTGCCTGTTTCTATTTCCTATTCTGAAAATGTAATTTTGGTAATGTCCTTTTTTGATGGAGGGTCTGAGGCTAATTTTTCAGGGACAGTCAGTGTGATAGTGGTGGACAGTACTCCCTTGCCCTAGGGTCCTGTTCCATTTTCTATCCCGACAGTTGCCTTAGTTGTGGGTTTTATGCATTTTCAGTTTATTTTTTATTTTTTTTGTTCTTGATAATTTGCCTACGAAGCTGAATTTGTTAGTATTTTGGTTACGTTCCTCCAATCCTGTCATTGACTGGTCAAATGGAGCTCCAAGTGCATGGAATCTTGTATATCTTTGGCTATTTCCTGTTTCTCATGTGACACAATTCCCATACTTCCACTTATTCAGTACTTTGCAGATGTATCTTCCGAGTAAGTCAAGTGAATGGGGCTGACCTGCGCCTAGGCCACATGACAGATGGTCGTGATATCACTGGCCTACGGTAAGCAGCGAGAAGGTCATGGCACTCACAGGAGTGCCTTGGCCTTCTCAAACAGCTGATCAGCGGGGGGTTCTGGATGTTGGACCCCCACAATCAGATGCTGATGACCTATCTAGAGGATAGGACATCAGTCACAAAGCGTCAGATAAGCCCTTTAACGTATACCGTACATCATGTGTATAAATAAACGAAGGACAAAAACATTATGAACACAGCCTTACGTGCTTGAGTAATAACGACACTAGAGAGGAAGATCTGGTAGATTTCTAAAAGATGAGAAAGATTTCCATCAGAACAGGCATTTTCTCTCACTACAAACCACAAGTTATATTGGTATATATTTGAGTGGAGAAGGGGATTTTTCTTAGTAGAGTTAGTATTCTGCAAACCATTTCAGTTCTATGATTGTAACCCTGCTTTCCTCACTCCCTATTTAGGAATAGGGAGTGGGATTTATCTTGGTAAATTGTTACCACAGTATGCAGGAACACACAGACAGTGATCCCTAACTGGAACCTCGTCCGCTTTCCCTGCCTAATTGCAATGCAAGCCCTAGGCGGCAAGTCCGCAACTAGTCGACATTTCCTACTCTGCTACAGTGCAAGACAGACACACATACAGAGAGAGAAGAACACAGACATGGCTTTGTACGGAAATGGGGCAGAACCGGAAGGACAAAACAGTACAACATCGCAAGACAGAGGGTAGTCACAAAGCCAAGCCAATGTCAAAACCAGACGGGTAGTACAGTACCAAAACACGAGACAGAGAGTGGTCAAAAGCAAGCAGAGGTCAATAACAATAATAGCAATCCAGAACCAGGAGCACAGCTAGGGAGTCTGTAGCTATAACTGGCAAACGTGTATGGCCAGGAAGGGGTTTAAATAGAGCACTGAGTGCCAGGATCAGAACTTGAAAGGTCAATGACTCGGTGCTCCATTAGTCAGGAACACAGCACACAGGAACAGAACAGCTGAATAATCAAGCACTGCTAGTTTTCCTCCAGCACACGCCCGCTGTGGAGAGAAACTGAGCATTGCATCCTCTTGCTAGGGATGCTGTCGCGTCACCAGGGGGTGTGGGTTCACAATGCGTCTCTTCCGGAGCAGGCTTGCTGAAGCTGGACATCTAGCCGCTAGAGCCCAGACAGGTAAGCTTGTGACATAGATTTAGTATTGTGCAGACTATTACAGCTCCACATTGCGGTAACCAAATCCATTTGTACTAATACTAACTAGGAGATTCCTTGTAACAAAATACCCACACTGGTTGCGTAGACAAAAGTTATCCACACTAAACCCAGCCTCCTCCTCCAACACCTCCTGGCTTATGTGCACTAGCATGAGAAGAGAGAGGAGGAGGGTAGTAGACATTGCTGCAGCCTGAGAGAACAATGCACTGCTTTTCTAGTTTATTTTTCATGGTCTGCAATTGTGATTTCTGGCAAAACAAGAGCAAATAATAAAGACACATAAAGAGATTACGTTACTTTTTGTTGGATGTTTTTTGTGTGTGTATTTTCATTCTGCCTTTAGTTCCCCTTTAAGAATAATTCAGCACTGTGTCTTCATTTTTTACCTGCCTAGCGGCACACTCAGATACCTGGCTGTGCAGGGAACTGTAGCCAGCCCCCTTTACTGCAGCCCCTTCATGTTTATAATCGGTGGGGGTCCCAGACGTTATATTTATTAAATGGGAATGCCACTTTAAAGGATAAAGGGGGGGATTTATCAAACTGGTATAAAGTAGAACTTTACATCAGTTTAATAAAACTCCCCAAACATGTTTTATTTCTCTAATATTATGTAATTTTTCAATTTTTGGCTGTATTTTATTTCGTCAATACTATGCCATTGAAAATAAAATACTAAATATATGGTAGTCCTTCTGTAGCAGTAAATGCAGAGAGAGAAAAAATACTCAGTGGGAGAGAAAAGTATCCTCAGTTTATGACTCTACTGCACAGAGAAAGGTTCATCTGCAAGGTACTCTTAATAGAAAAGTAGGTGGAGGACAGGAATGACTGACAGTATGATATCTACATTGTTCTCTTCAAAGGCTTAGGCTAGGTACTTTACTTTACCAACCACCATGTTAGAAGTGACTGTTGGCCCTATTTTTTGATGGTCAGTATTCACAGTATAAAAAAATTTACATGAATAAACCCATAGACTGCCATTGGAAACAGCCATTAAAAAACTGTCACAGCCGCTGAAAAAGACCCCAACAGCATGATGCTGCCACCACCATGCTTCACAGTAGGGATGGTATTGCGCAATGCCTGGTTTACGCCAAACATGACACTTGATTTAATCAGACCAGATACTCTTGTTTTTCACAGCCGGAGAGCCCTTTAGGTGCTTTTTGCTATAAAGGCATGCTTTTTGCTATAAAGCTGACATTGGTAGAGTGCTGCAGTGATGGTTGAACTTCTGGAGGTTTCTCCCATCTGCACAGAGGATCTTTGGAGCTCAGCCAGAGTGACCATTGGGTTTTGTTCTCCTCTCTTACCAAGGCTCTCCTACCCTGATTACATAGTTTGGTGGGATGGCCAGTTCTAAGAAGATTTATGTTAGTTCCACACTTCTTCCATTTAAGAATTAAGGGGGGGGGGGGGGGGGTCACTGTGCTCTTGGTAACTTTCACTGCAGCAGTTTTTTTTTTTTACCCTTCTCCAGATCTTTGCCAACACACAATCCTGTCTCTGATCCCTACTACAGGCAGTTCTTTCCACCTTATGGCTTGGTTTTTACTCTGATATGCATTATTAGCTGTGAGATCCTATATAGACAGTGTGTGTCCCCAAATCATGTCCAGTCGACTGAATTTAAAACAAGTGAACTCCAATCAAGGCTGTAGAAAGATCTCAAAGATGATCAAGAGAAATGCGAGGCCCATAGAGCTAAATTGTGTGTCGTGTCATACTAAAGGGTCTGAATACTTATGTCTATGAGAAATTTTTAATAAATTAGGAAACATTTCTAAAATTCTGTTTTCACTTATTTTTTATGGTTTTCAAGATTTAGTGTTCCTTTAACTTGAACATTCCCATTTTGTTTTTCTTATGTATGGTCAAGTTTTATCTGTGAAAAATCTGTAGTGTCATAGTAAATGCGGGTGGGCTTGTTATATGGCCTGGGGGAATAACAAAAGTGTTGCGTCAAATCTACGGACCACTTATAGAGGGAGGTAGAGGTAGTAGAGCATAGGAGTATGACTCCTTTGTTTGTTAATACTTCAGTACTTACAACTGTACCAGTTAGGGTTGCTGATAGGTACATGAATAGAAAATAGCAATAATATCCCTTTAAAACGGCAGTTCCTGATTCAGGTTTCAATTTGGCTTCCATTTTATTCCGTACTTGTATAAGGAAATATAGAGTAGGGTCCCTACTTTATAAAATCACTGTATTCCACCGTAAAACACCATATTAAGACCTTTCCTTTCTGCACAGACTATCATTTTCTGCCTTTGCTTTGTTCTGTAATTTAGTGTCTCAGCCAAGCACCAAATTACCTGGGATTCAACAATTTCTTTATTTGCACACAAGAAAACTGGAGGCAGTGTCAGAATAGTAGCACATTCAGCATCAGTTTAGGCAGGGAAATACACATTATCAGAGCATCAGTCTCCAGGGAGTGAACATGTGTCCTTCCTACAACTGGTTGCATTCCTAAACAGCGCTTCCTTACGCATCATATTCATGGTAGCTCAGCTCCCTCTAGTGTTAGTTTAGGAACATAACATTATTTCTTAAAATCCTCACCTAAAACACCAGTGCATAATGCGAGACAATGGGATTTATACGATTTTTTTATAGGTGTATAAAAATGCAAAAAGTGTTTGTTCAGTGGGCCCCCATTTATCATGACAACAAGGGCCCTGTGTCCCCCCAGTTAAATAGAGTTGCAGTCACGCATGTGCACTGCTTCTTCATTTAACTCTATTGGGGTGATGTTTTCAAAACAGCTGCAAAGAAAATCTGGCTTAGTTTCCCATAGCTGCCAATCAGATTCCACCTTTCACAGCTCCTTTGGAAAATGAAAGGATCAATTTGATTGGTTGCTCTGGGCACCTAAGACAGATTTTCTTTGCACCGGTTTTGATAAATGTCCCCCTATGTGACTGCCAGAGACAGCTGAGCGCTTGTTCTCAGCTATCTCCAGCAGTCCCTTAGGGCGGTGGACTGCTTGAGGTAGATAGGAGGTGAGTATAATGGGACAACCCGTCTAAAGGGGATGGACAATGGACTACTCATGTATTACTGTAGATAATAGTCTAAAATCGGTGTGACAATTTAAGAACCAAGCCTATTTGTGTGCACTGCAAGAATACCTCCCCACTATACATTTGAGGCTTTCTTTTTTGCATTAGTTGCAGGTTTTTTAAGCATCATGTCAGGTTGTAAATAGGGAAAGGTTTGAAAATAGGGACAAAACTGTTTAGGAGGAAAATTGTCTTTGTTGTTCATGGAAACTTATCACAGCACAGATTTCATTTTCTAGGAGCAGAATGCATAATGAAACCTGCATTGTGATTGGTTGCTATGGGCAGCAAAGGCACTTTTTGTTTTAGACAGTTTCAGAAATTTCCCCCAGTGTGTTTAATATCCATGATTTTTTTTTTAAATGGTGGGATCCAGATAAAAAGCTGTTACACCATGTGTGGGGATGACAAATATGTTATATTATAATATACACTGACGACCAAAAGGGTAACAATGGTTAGAACTTTTGACTTTCAGGCTCCATATCTCACCATCCACTACAGTTTCAAACGTGAGACTACCATCATTTTATAGACAATCATCTTGGCTATCTAATATATAAATTGGACTTGCAACTATTTAGCTTATTATTGGTTATGCAGATTCTTGTCATGTTACTACATTGTTACTGTTTTGCTCCTGGTGGTGGAACAATCTTTTACTTCTTGTATATTACAAATTACAACCTGTTCTCACATTCCCTAATAGCTCCATGTGTTTTGAGGTTGATTCCTAGGAGAAAGGTCACTGGTTCAAATCCAGGAGCAGCCATGAAGAAGATTTCCCAAGAGAAGAGAAACAGCATAATCGAGCTAATCAATAGCGGTATCTCAGCCAAGAAAATTGTCAAACTGCATCATGTGAGTGCCAGGACAGTTGGAAGAATATGAAATGAAGTCCGTCCATCCATTCCAAAGCCAAGAGGTGGACGTCCAGGCAAAATATCGGAGTCAACAAGTCGGCTCATCACAAGGTCTATCAGTTCTGGCACGTCAAACACAGCAATGTCGGTGGCTCGTAAGCTTCGTAATTGTGAGATCACAGACATCAGTGCAAGCACCGTGCGAAATGCATTACACAAGTCTGGAATGGTGGCCCAAAAAGAGGTGAAGAAGCCTCGACTTCATTATCGTCATAAGAAGCGTTGGCTCGAGTTTGAAAAAAGTACAAACAGTGGACAGTAAAAGATTAGAAACGGGTGATTTAGAGCGATGAGACGAAAGTCAATAGACTGGGCTCTGATGGGTGCAAATTGGTCTGGGAGGAAAAACGGAAAAAGGGGCTAACGGATTGAGAAATTGAAAAAACTGTCAAATTCAGTGGAGGAAGCCTGATGATATGGGGTTGTTTCACAGACAAAGGCGTTGGATACTTGACCAGGATCGATGGTGGTCTCAATGTTGAGCTTCATGTGAGTATCCTACAAGACAAGTTACTTCATACACTTGAGTACTATGGGTACGAAAAAGGATGACATAGTATTCCAGCAGAACAATGACCTGAAGCATATGTCGAGATTGGCGAAGAAATGGTTCAATGACAATTAAGTAGAGGTGCTGGATTGACCCCCACAGTCCCCAGACCTCAATCTTTCCATCAATACATGCTTAAATCTGATCGAGAGCATGCCCAGAAGGATTCAGGCAGTGTTGAAAGCGAAAGGTGGATTTACAAAATACTAAAAACAGTAACAATGCAGTTACATGACAAGAATCTGCATAACTAATCATATGCTAAATAGTTGCAAGTTTAATTTATGTATGAGATAGCCAAGATGATTGTCTATAAAATGATGGTAGTATCACGAAGTGGTGGTGGATGGTGAGATATGGAGCCTGAAAGTCAAAAGTTCAAAACATGGTTACCCTTTTGCTCGTCAGTGTATTATAGTATAGTATTATTTTTCGACCATTATTAACCCCCACAATACCACATATGTTTTATGAATCAAGGCCACCATACACATTAGTCTATTGTTGTCTGAACCTGCGGAGGTTGGGTGACAGTCTAATGTGTATGTGGAGATCCCAACTCTCCCTGAAATTAAGTGTCTGGTAGCAACTTTCTCCTTTTTTCCCAAACATACATGTTCAGTCAAACCGAACATGTATGTGAGAGTCAGGAGTGAGTCGGGAGAGATAGTTGTCGGTCGAACTATTGTTCAGCCAAAAGCTATTGAATGTAGCTGTAGGCCTGTTTCACACAAGTGTATAGGCAAATGCCCTTAGTATGGATCCACAATAAGGACAAAATAAAGGTATTGTGTCATCAGAAAATTGACCTATTATTTAAATCACGTTTTGGGGTCAAATAGTTTTTATTAAGCTAGTCTGCATGAACAATATTGCACTAAGTACAAATACATAGAACAGTAAAAGCAACAGTAAAACAAAGGAATCCAGTCAGGGCAGACAATTTTTAATATAAAATGCAAAAGGCAACAAAACAAATAGACAACACAGGAACATACACAATAGAAAAAGTACATGGGGAAGAATCAGGGTAGGGGGGAAGGGGACATAAACAGCAGTCACTATAAGCAGCTAACAAAAATAAGTAAAAGATATCCAGAAGCCTACAACCCTCTCAACAGTATTACATTCATAAATTCTGCAAACTATGGTGTGCCACCTGTCACCCAGCTGGTCTAACCAGGAGAGGACCGGAAATCAGACCACGTCCTCCATCTCTTAATAAAAGTCGCCTGAGATTGGGAGTCTTCAGCTCTAAGTTCCTCCATTCTCATGATCTGATTAAGGGCCTCAGTCAATCACGTTTTTATGTTTAACATCATTTTAAAAGAATATTTGATGTTATTTTTAATTTTCCATGTCACTATCTATATTTAAAGAAAAACCATAAAATCATGCAGTTTTCGCACTGGCAACTAAGCCTAATAGATGATGTTTCTTGGTCTGTACAGATCACCTAACTGCAGTTACCTGCGTATTTGTCATTTTAATCCTGCCTGTAATGATATCACCTCTGTGCATGGGAGGGCTGGCAGCCTTAGTCCTGGGAGGCAAATCCAGTCAAGTGGCCCATTTTAGCCCTCCCATTATTAAAAGCCCCTCCTACATATAATAGGCCACTCCCAACAAACACTGTACAGCTGACATTCTATTGTTGAGGCCTGTCTACACATCATACGGAGAGGGGAGGTCTGTCCTGGCTGCACTGCCTGCTTCACATTATACAATAAACAGCAGCAGGCGACAGCCAGGAAGCTCCTCCCTCCCCAGATCCTGCTTAAGGCCTGTGGTTCCCCCCCACCATCTGCCACCCGCCCGTGGCCTGCTGCCCCCTTTCGCCAATCCTATTACCCAATGAACGAGTGTTTAGTTCATTTATTGGGTAATCGGCAACACCTTTACACCGGCAGATTACTGCTAACGAGTGTTGGGTGCCTGAAACGCGCCAAGAAGGTTATGTTTTTTATTGCTTGAGTGTTTTTTCTTCTAATAAAGTGACCAGTTTGGAATACGGCAGTGCTGGTCTTTTTCTCACTTAGAAAAGAGAGACAGTTGTAATAAACATTACTCGCTATATATAATCCATTTGCATATCATATCGGAGGTATATTATGAGCCATGAACTCATACACTATGGATGAGGGACAGACATGAATAAGCATTAAAGGGACTACCCAAGATGCCGCACGTGATCCCAGCCTGGGATTACAACCTGCAGCGCATGCAGAGAGATTCAGACTCACGCACGTGCTGCCGGTTCTAATCCTGTGCCAAATGTACAACACGTGATCCTGGATATGCTAGCATAACCCCTTTAAATCCAGTGAGCAGAGAGTAGATGAAGCTATGAAAATTAAGATTCTCATGGAGAACATCGTATAGAGCAGTGTTTCCCAACCAGTGTGCCTCCAGCTGTTGCAAAACTACAACTCCCAGCATGCCCACACAGCCAAAGGCTGTCCAGGCATGCTGGGAGTTGTAGTTTTGCAACAGCTGGATGCACACTGGTTGGGAAACACTGGTATAGAGTCTATAGATTGTAAATAGTGAGTACCTCCAGGATTATATAAAAAAATATTAAATTTATTGATCAGGAACAAATATCAAATAAAACATACAGTATATATCCACGTGGATATATACTGTATGTTTTATTTGTATTTCATATTTGTTCCTGATCAATAAATTGAATATTTTTTTATATATCCTGGAGGTACTCACTATTTACAGTTTATAGTATTTCCTTTTATTCTATTGACACCAGATTAGTGAGTTCTCGGGACTATATTTTATATATTGAACAACATCCAGCATTCAACAAGTGACCCATCTTTATTTTTTCTATAGAGTCCAGATTTCTCTGATGAACTTAGTGGACGTGCCTGCAACCGGTGTATCTTCTTTGTTGGAGATATCATTAATGTGTTCTCTAATTCTACATGGTAATTCACATTTTGTTTTTCCCATGTAATCAAGTGGGCATGTACATTGTAACATATAGGTTATCCCCATATATTTACAGTTAATAAAATCTCTTATTTTGTATTGTTCCCCTGTTTTTGAACTAAAGAAACTTCAGTTTGTGTGATCTGGTTTCAGGCAATACAGTTCCCACATTACATTTTTTAGGGTCGGAGTATAAGGAGATCCCTGGCCTTTTGCGACAGGTCTTTTTTTTTTTTATCTTTGGCTTTTCATCTATCAATGCTGCTAGGTCTGGGTTTACTCTCAATATGGCCCAATGTTTTGCTAGGACTTTCCTAACTTTCTGGTGTGCCACATCAAAGAGGCCAATCATTCTTATCATCCTTTTTGTATCCTCTTGTTTCTTGGCGGTCAGTAGGTCAGTCTGATTTGTTATTTGGGTACCCACAGACTAAAAATCGTTTCCTTAGGTCGTTCTCTTGATGTTTAAATGCTTTTAGGCTCGAACAGTTCCCGCAAGTGTGAAAAAAGCCTTAACTACTGGCACAGATGTCTTTGCTATTCATGAATTTCATTCAAGAATATGACAGAAGCCTGTCACCAGGCACATGGACTTCCCATGACCATGCCCCTGAGCTGGTGGTAGAAATGCCCATCAAATGTGAAAAAGTTCTGCGTTAGATTGAATTCCAGGAGTTTTAGGACAAATTCATTGTGTTCCTTTTTGATAAGGAAGTGGACACTGCCTTGAAGCCCATTTCAAGATGAATTGATGTATATACGGCCTCAATGTCAATAAAAGTTAGCAACATACCATCCTCCATACGTATATACTGTAATCTGGATATCAGATCAGCTGTGCTCCTGATGTAGGAGGGTAACATTGCTACAAAAGGGCGCAAGTTGATGCTGCCCACTCGTTATACAATTGGTCATCCTTTCAAAAGGTTGTTGCTTTTGCGTATTTCAGACAGAGTGTAAAATGTAGCAATTGTCAGATATTTCGGTATTAGGAATTCCATCTCCCCTTTAATAACCAGGTTATCATTTAGCACTTACAAGGAGACAATATCCTTTAGTTCCTGTAAATATTTGTCAGTAGGATTCTCCAATACCTGGACTAATTCTTTGTCAGTAGGATTCTCCAATACCTGGACTAATTCTGGATTCCAGCATCGATGATCCGGTGAATAACACACACCTAATGGACAATCATTGACTGCAGGAAAGCAAAACTTCTGCACCAAGTACGGGAGCACGAGTAAGAGTATCAGCGCACAAACAGGAGCCTACATTTCAGGTATACTGGTTAAGCCAGTTAAATACTTGTATATTGATGTATACCCATGTGCATAGATATAGCTCATCTGTGATACCTGTATATTAACCTCAACACGTCCCAAAGCGCAGTATCATAAGTATTTAAAACATTGCCTTTCCCTTTGCGGCAGTCTTTGTGGTTCTGCCGTGATACCGCTGCTGCTACACATAGCATTCACGGAGCGCCCCTGAAGCAACCCTTTGTTAGATATAGAACATGTTGTACTGTTGATAAACATACCTTCACAAGATTGTTTGCTGCTGTTATTGGACAGATTTTTATTTTTCCCATCAAAGTATATCTGGAAGACACGTCTTCTTCCTGAACAGTATGATGGCTCCGTGGTTTCAAGGTGCTTAACCCCATGAGGACACAGCCATTTCTCAGCTTAAAGGGGTTTTACCATCACATACAATGGGAGCACACCGCTAGGATATGCCCCCATTGTCTGATAAGTGTGGGACCCGCACTTACAACGAGAACGGAGAAATTAATGTAGGGCGCACTGCGCATGCGCAGCAGCCCTCCATTAATTTCAACGGGGCCACCGAAAATAGCCGAGCACTAGCTCGGCTATTTTTGTCTGCCCTATAGAAATGAGTGGGAGCAGGGGCCACGTGTGCGCAGTGCGCGACCATTCACTTGTATGGGAGCAGCGCTTGGTGGTGGACGGGCCCCGGGAAACCCTGGGGTCCTCCAGCCACAGCTCTCCCCGCTCCGTTCTCCTTGTAGGGGCAGGTCCCGGCGGTGGGACCCGCACCTATCAGACAATGGGGGCATATCTTAGCAATATGCCCCATTGTATGTGATGGGAATACCCCTTTAGGGACCAGGCCATTTTTGCAAATCTGACATGTCACTTTATGTGGTAACAATTTGGAAACACTTTTACTTATCCAAGCGATTCTGAGATTGTTTTCTCGTGGCACATTGTATGGTAAATGGTAAATCAGAGTCGATATATATCTCACCTTTATGTATAAAACAATCCTGCATTTAACAAAAATTAGGAAAAATTAGCAATTTTCAAAATTTTAATTTCTCTACTTTTAAGGCAGATAGTGATACTTGATAAAATAGTTATTACTTTACATTCCCATATGTCTACTTTATGTTGGTATCATTTTGTAAATCTCTTCTTTTTTTTTTTTTGGGACGTTAGAAGCCTTAGAATTTTAGAAGCAATTCTTAAAATTTTTAAGAAAATTTCCAAAACCCACTTTTTAAGGACCAGTTCAGTTGTGAAGTCACTTTGTGGAGCTTACATAGTGGAAACCACCTATAAATTACCCCATTTTAGAAACTACACCCCCTCAAGGTATTCAAAACTGATTTTAAAATCAGGTGTCGGGGGGAGAATGGAAGGCCCCGTCCCAGCCTGCCATTGGCTGTTCCCCCCGACACCGGATGTTTTCATCCATGTACAGGGAGAAGCAGCAGCGGCGGTGCGGGGAGCGGGGTAAGTATATTACCTGTGAGGGGCCCGGCACATGGGGGGGCTGTTGGAGACGTTAGATAACCCCTTTAATGAAAGCTATAATTTTTTGTGGGATGAAGTAATGGTTTGATTGGTACTATTTTGGGGTACCTACAGCTTTTTGATCGCTTGGTATTCCACTTTTTGTGATGTAAGGTGACAAAAAAAATTTTTTTTTACAGCGTTCATCTGAGAGGGTGGATTATCTGATATTTTTGGGAGCCGGTCATTACGGATGAGTAATGATACCTAATATGTTTTTCAATTTTTACAACTTTATATGTGTTTTTTTGTGTGGCTATCATGGCCCATAAACAGGTAGGAACTAGTGTTAGGGACGACTCATAGAGGCGACCTTGACGTGGTGAGTGGCTTATTACGCTTTGGCCAAAATGTACACCAATGCCTCATTCAACATCCAGCATAGAGGCAGGACAGAGTGCTGGTTGCAGAGTGCTATTGCATTTGTGTTTTTGCGTTTGTATGTGTATTTCACCATAGCGATGTGCACCTGCATACAGGGTTGCGCTGACTGAATCCCCCACATTTTTTCTTTGTAGTATATATTGGAGGCGTGGCGATCTCCATGCAGTCATGCACACCTGACCAGTTAGTCTGCCCTGGAGGCTGGTTTTAAAGTCAGTATAAAACTGAGTCTACTTTTACAGCGCCTACCAGTAGCCATTTGGCTCCAGGAGAAGTATATAGTGGGCTCAGCATGCATGTTGGTACTTGCATCCCTGGATCCGATGAAAGCTGTCACGGCACCGGACGGGGTTAAAAGCAGAGTGTGCCTGGCGTGCATGCTGTACCTGCACTCCCTGGACTTTGTGTGGCTATCATGCCCATAAACAGGTAGAAACTAGTGTTAGGGACCACTCATAGAGGCGACCTTGACGTGGTGAGTGGCTTATTACGCTTTGGCCAAAATGTACACCAATGCCTCATTCAACATCCAGCATAGAGGCAGGGCAGAGTGCTGGTTGCAGAGTGCTATTGCATTTGTGTTTTTGCATTTGTATGTGTATTTCACCATAGCGATGTGCACCTGCATACAGGGTTGTGCTGACTGAATCCCCCACATTTTTTCTTTGTAGTATATATTGGAGGCGTGGCGATCTCCATGCAGTCATGCACACCTGACCAGTTAGTCTGCCCTGGAGGCTGGTTTTAAAGTCAGTATAAAACTGAGTCTACTTTTACAGCGCCTACCAGTAGCCATTTGGCTCCAGGAGAAGTATATAGTGGGCTCAGCATGCATGTTGGTACTTGCATCCCTGGATCCGATGAAAGCTGTCACGGCACCGGACGGGGTTAAAAGCAGAGTGTGCCTGGCGTGCATGCTGTACCTGCACTCCCTGGACTTTGTGTGGCTATCATGGCCCATAAACAGGTAGGAACTAGTGTTAGGGACCACTCATAGAGGCGACCTTAACGTGGTGAGTGGCTTATTACGCTTTGGCCAAAATGTACACCAATGCCTCATTCAACATCCAGCATAGAGGCAGGGCAGAGTGCTGGTTGCAGAGTGCTATTGCATTTGTGTTTTTGCATTTGTATGTGTATTTCACCATAGCGATGTGCACCTGCATACAGGGTTGTGCTGACTGAATCCCCCACATTTTTTCTTTGTAGTATATATTGGAGGCGTGGCGATCTCCATGCAGTCATGCACACCTGACCAGTTAGTCTGCCCTGGAGGCTGGTTTTAAAGTCAGTATAAAACTGAGTCTACTTTTACAGCGCCTACCAGTAGCCATTTGGCTCCAGGAGAAGTATATAGTGGGCTCAGCATGCATGTTGGTACTTGCATCCCTGGATCCGATGAAAGCTGTCACGGCACCGGACGGGGTTAAAAGCAGAGTGTGCCTGGCGTGCATGCTGTATCTGCACTCCCTGGACTTTGTGTGGCTATCATGGCCCATAAACAGGTAGGAACTAGTGTTAGGGACCACTCATAGAGGCGACCTTAACGTGGTGAGTGGCTTATTACGCTTTGGCCAAAATGTACACCAATGCCTCATTCAACATCCAGCATAGAGGCAGGGCAGAGTGCTGGTTGCAGAGTGCTATTGCATTTGTGTTTTTGCGTTTGTATGTGTATTTCGCCATAGCGATGTGCACCTGCATACAGGGTTGTGCTGACTGAATCCCCCACTTTTTTCTTTGTAGTATATATTGGAGGCGTGGCGATCTCCATGCACTCATGCACACCTGACCAGTTAGTCTGCCCTGGAGGCTGGTTTTAAAGTCAGTATAAAACTGAGTCTACTTTTACAGCGCCTACCAGTAGCCATTTGGCTCCAGGAGAAGTATATAGTGGGCTCAGCATGCATGTTGGTACTTGCATCCCTGGATCCGATGAACGCTGTCACGGCACCGGACGGGGTTAAAAGCAGAGTGTGCCTGGCGTGCATGCTGTACCTGCACTCCCTGGACTTTGTGTGGCTATCATGGCCCATAAACAGGTAGGAACTAGTGTTAGGGACCACTCATAGAGGCGACCTTGACGTGGTGAGTGGCTTATTACGCTTTGGCCAAAATGTACACCAATGCCTCATTCAACATCCAGCATAGAGGCAGGGCAGAGTGCTGGTTGCAGAGTGCTATTGCATTTGTGTTTTTGCGTTTGTATGTGTATTTCGCCATAGCGATGTGCACCTGCATACAGGGTTGTGCTGACTGAATCCCCCACTTTTTTCTTTGTAGTATATATTGGAGGCGTGGCGATCTCCATGCACTCATGCACACCTGACCAGTTAGTCTGCCCTGGAGGCTGGTTTTAAAGTCAGTATAAAACTGAGTCTACTTTTACAGCGCCTACCAGTAGCCATTTGGCTCCAGGAGAAGTATATAGTGGGCTCAGCATGCATGTTGGTACTTGCATCCCTGGATCCGATGAACGCTGTCACGGCACCGGACGGGGTTAAAAGCAGAGTGTGCCTGGCGTGCATGCTGTACCTGCACTCCCTGGACTTTGTGTGGCTATCATGGCCCATAAACAGGTAGGAACTAGTGTTAGGGACCACTCATAGAGGCGACCTTGACGTGGTGAGTGGCTTATTACGCTTTGACCAAAATGTACACCAATGCCTCATTCAACATCCAGCATAGAGGCAGGGCAGAGTGCTGGTTGCAGAGTGCTATTGCATTTGTGTTTTTGCGTTTGTATGTGTATTTCACCATAGCGATGTGCACCTGCATACAGGGTTGTGCTGACTGAATCCCCCACATTTTTTCTTTGTAGTATATATAGGAGGCGTGGCGATCTCCATGCAGTCATGCACACCTGACCAGTTAGTCTGCCCTGGAGGCTGGTTTTAAAGTCAGTATAAAACTGAGTCTACTTTTACAGTGCCTACCAGTAGCCATTTGGCTCCAGGAGAAGTATATAGTGGGCTCAGCATGCATGTTGGTACTTGCATCCCTGGATCCGATGAAAGCTGTCACGGCACCGGACGGGGTTAAAAGCAGAGTGTGCCTGGCGTGCATGCTGTACCTGCGCTCCCTGGACTTTGTGTGGCTATCATGGCCCATAAACAGGTAGGAACTAGTGTTAGGGACCACTCATAGAGGCGACCTTGACGTGGTGAGTGGCTTATTATGCTTTGGCCAAAATGTACACCAATGCCTCATTCAACATCCAGCATAGAGGCAGGGCAGAGTGCTGGTTGCAGAGTGCTATTGCATTTGTGTTTTTGCTTTTTTTTTTTTTTTACCTGAATCTTTATTATGAAAAACACTTTTTTTTTTACTTTTCTTTTTTTTTGTCCCACTGTGGGACTTCAACTTTTGGGGGTCTGATCCCCTCTACAATGCATTACAATACAGATGTATTGTAATGCATTGCCTTTCAGTGTATTACCAGTGATTTATTTAGATTTTTCCATGATTTCAAGCAAAAAGGAAAGTAGGCCTTGAAATGTAGGCTTTAAAATACCACCAAAGGCACACCTCCAATTAAATAAAAGCTGAAATAAATCATTGTCTCGAGCATTAATCTTTGACATTCTTGAAATATAGTAAAGATCCTAACTGACCTAAGAGAGGGAATGTGTACTAGGATTAAATGTCAGGAATTATGAAAAACTGAGTATTAATGAGTATGGCTAAGGTCTCATGCACACAACTGTAAGTCTTTTGCAGTCTGCAAAACATGGATCCTTGACATGTGCTCCCCCCCCACTTTCCCGTACCGCATGTCCTGCACTATTGTAAAAATACCTGTTCTTGTCCACATACCTTTTTTTGCAGTGCTGAGGAACGGCATACATCTTTTGCGGCCCCATAGAAATGCATGGGTCCACATCCAACTTGCAAAAAATACAACTGGCATGCGGACAAAAAATACGGTCATGTGCATGAGGTCTATGTGAACTTATGACTTCAACTGTAAATCTTCACAATAGAGTATACTACCATATCTTATACACTAACAAAAGTCTTGAAGAAGTGTTGTTACAACCATTTTACCAAGAAAGGGTTCACATTCATTTAAATGCATGTTTAATAATTAAAACATTTAGTGAAAAATATGAAAGTATTTAAAAAAGGGCCAAACTCAGATTAGGGCTCCATGACGTTGCCCATGAGTTATAGTAACAACATGGAATCATAGCTATGTACACCACCATTTCAATGTGGCAAAAAAGGTGTAAGCAATCACTGTCAAGAATCCAACATAATCAGGTTTTCTGCAATGACTATAAGATGGTTTCCAACCACTTTTCGCCAAAGGGAAACATTAAAGTCATGGTGTGAGTCGCAATAATTCCATGATTTGACTCGTAGGCTGTACTAATAGAAGAATAATGCTATTGAGCTAGTCAGTAGTCTTCTACTACCATCATTGAAGCATATTCCTTGTAAGGGACAATATTCTTGTCTGGGTCCACGGAAGCTGAGATCATCTCCTCCATTTCTTCTTGTGTGAATGGTTCTCCTATGAGAGTCAGCATGGATGTTATTTAGTAGTTGTAATTTCACATAAAGACAGATCTCAACAATGGAGGAATGTGCGTTACCTTCTTCGGTCATATATTTGATAAGTTCATCCTTAGTCAGGAATCCCGTTTTCTTTTCATCTAAAACCTAGAGAATAGATCACAAAATAAAACTTCCAGAGCCGCCTCATTGTATAGATAAATATGATGGGTATAGACCAGTGTCCAGCTGTTGAGAAACTACAACTCCCAGCATGCCACAAAAGTCGGCAGCTTACACGGCATGCTGGAAGTTGTACTTTTGCAACAGCTGTCAAACTACAGGTTGGAGACCACCAGGATAGACACACCTCAAAAGCTCGCAGGAGAACATCTTCAGGTACTGGTCTGTATCTACAATAAATTAAAGAAGAGAAGGATAAAACAGATTTTCAAAGCAAATTGAATGTGTCACGTGTGCCTTGTGCAATGGTTACATGTCACATTTCTCTGGTAGATTTTGCAGATGAGGGGTTGTCTCACTTCAGCAAATAACATCATGTAGACAAAGTTAAAGGGGTTGTGTCACTTCAGCAAATGGCATTTATTAGAGATGAGTGTATCGAAGTTGACAAAGTGGAATTCAATCCGAATTTCAGGAAAAATTTGATTTGCAGCGAAAATGAATTTACTCACTCTTCGTGGTAACGAATCGCATTTTTTCCTAAATGTCTGCTACACGTGTAAGGACATGGAGCAAGGAACTCTGGGAACGAGGGATCACCCACAATGCCATGCATGCAGCCAATCAGCAGCTAGCCCTGTGATGTCACAGCCCTATAACTAGCCTCAGCCATCTTGGATTCAGCCATTTTTCAGTGTACTTAGTGCAGGGAGAGACGTCAGCAGGACAGTGGTAGAAAAGACTTTAAAACTTTTATCTTGCTGTATAGAAGTTCAGGGAAAGGATAGGGAGGATTCATTCCACAGTATTGAAGCAGAACAGAGTTCAGTAGGGGAGTTTACAGCCTGGGTGATAGGAACAATCCTATTACACCTTGCTGCACTGACTGGGGATCCAAATTGCCATTATACAGCTCTGTAATTCCAGCAAACCGTTCTTGTTATTGGGGTGCAAGTGCTGTTTGATACAGCCATTAACAGGGTTTATTACAACAACATATTTCTACGTCTTATTTGCCCTTGTGCGGTGCAGTTATATGTTCTAAAGCATTTTTTGGATTGTATTAGTGGGAAAAAAGGGCTTATTAGCCGTTGTATGGTGAAGTGAGAAAATTACAGCCCTTTTTGGTGTGTATTAGTGGCAAAAAAATATATATTTTCAGTTCAACGGTGCAGTTATTTGTTCTAAAGCCCTTTGTGGAGTGTATAAGTGGAAAAAGTAAGGGCCTATTTGCCGTTCAGCAGTACAGTTATATGTTCTAAAGCCCTTTTGGCATGTATTAGTGGCAAAAAATATATATATTTGCCCTTCAGCGGTGCAGTTATATGTTCTAAAGCCCTTTTTGGCGTGTATTAGTGGCAAAAAAATATATATAATTTGCTGTTCAGCGGTGCAGTTATATGTTCTAAAGCCCTTTTTGGCATTTATTAGTGGCAAAAAAATATATATCATTTGCTGTTCAGCGGTGTAGTTATATGTTCTAATGCCTTTTTGGCGTGTATTAGTTGCAAAAAAATATATATTATTTGCCGTTCAGCTGTGCAGTTATATGTTCTAAAGCCCTTATCGGCGTGTATTAGTGGCAAAAAAATATACCAGTATTTTTAGCTTTCTAAGACGCACCTGATGATAAGACACACCTAGGTTTTTGAGGTGGGAAATAAGAAAAAAATATTTTGAACCAAAAGGTGTGCTTTGAACTAATGGTGGTCTGTGGATGACACTATTATGGGGGCATCTGTGGATGACGCACTGTTATGGGGGCATCTGTGGATGACGCACTGCTATGGGGGCATCTGTGGATGATGCACTGCTATGGGGGCATCTGTGGATGATGCACTGTTATAGGGGCATCTGTGGATGACGCACTGTTATGGGGGCATCTGTGGATGACGCATTGTTATGGGGGCATCTGTGGATGAAGCACTGATATAGGGGGAGCTGTGGATGACACTGTTATGGGGGATCTGTGGATAATACTGTTATGGGGGATCTGTGGATGATACACTGCTATGGGGATATCTGTGGATGACACTGTTAATGGGGGATCTGTGGATGACACTGTTATGGGGGGATCTGTGGATGACACATATATAGCATCTTATGATGGTCCCCTCTAGGTCTTCTCATGTCCTTGTGTAAATAATGACCCCCAATACAGCGGGCCGGGCCCTGCTCACAGCAGTCTTCATATGTAAAGTCTAGTCATGTAATCCTCAATCAGCTGCTCTGCTTTGTTAAACTACGGTAATCGTCTGTAGTAGTACTCACTATCAAACTAGCAGGCAGGCCGGCCGGCAATGTAACATCACTCACTCAGTCACGCTCCTGCTCCGACCAGCTTCATTAATAAAGTGGGAGGAGCATGACGGAGTGAGTGACGTTACGCTGCCGGCCTCCCTGCTAGTTTGATAGTGAGTACTACTACAGAGATTACCGTAGTTTAGCAAAGCAGAGCCACTGGTTGAGGATTACATGACTAGACTTCACATATGAAGACTGCTGTGAGCAGGGCCCGATGTAATGGAGTACAGTGACTGCATCAGGCCTCGCCGCGAGTGCAACAGCAGTTGCCAGCCTCCAGTCCCTCCTCCTACCCGGCGTGATAGAGCTCTGATACATCGCAGGCCACGCTGTGCAGCATAGCGGCTGGCGATGTATCAGTGTCAGCAAAAATTGCACCATCCGCTTTATAAGACACCCTGCCATTTTCCCCCCACTTTTGGGGGGAAAAAGTGCCTCTTATAAAGAGAAAAATACGGTATATTATTTGCCATTCAGCGGTGCAGTTATATGTTCTAAAGTCGTTTTTGGCGTGTATTAGTGGCAAAAAAATATATTATTTGCCGTTCAGCGGTGTAGTTATATATTCTAAAGCCTTTTGTGGCGTGTATACGTGAAAAAAAATAAGGGCCTATTTGCCGTTCAGAAGTGCAGTTATACAGTTGAAACTCGAAAAATTTGAATATTGTGGAAAAGTCCATTTTTTTCAGTAATGCAAATTAAAAGGAATTGCATTAATGCAGCTTAAAATTTGAATTTTGTGAAAAGGTTCAATATTCTAGGCTCAAAGTGTGACACTCTAGTAATCTAATTAATCCATACCCCCTGAGCAAAGGTACCTCAAAATTGTGACTTTGGGGCTTCATAAGCTGTATGCCATAATCATCCAAAATATAACAAATAAAAGCTTGAAATATCTCGCTTTGCATGTAATGAGTCTATCTCATATGTTAGTTTCACCTTTTAAGTTTTATTACTGAAATAAATGAAGTTTGCACAATATTCTAATTTTTCGAGTTTCACCTGTATATTCTAAAGCCCTTTTTGGCGTGTATTAGTGGGAAAAAAGTCACAAAAGAGTCCAATTGCCCCCCGAAACAATGCCAGAACAGGTCAGAAGCACAGAGGTTAAGAAATGATAAGCTCAGAGTCCTGTCTACAAATGCTCGCAGTTTAGGTAAAAAAATCAATGAACTTGGGTCAATAATGGCATCTGAGAATGTAGATTTAGTGGCTGTTACGGAGACATGGTTTAATGAAAGAAATGACTGGAACATAACCATACCAGGGTACTCTTTATACAGAAAATACAGAGAAGGCAAGAAAGGAGGAGGAGTGGCCCTGTATGTGAAAGATAGCATTAAATCTAACCTAATACAAGTTGGTGAGGCCAACATAGAGTCAGTTTGGGTTACGTTGCAGTTTGCTAACCATGCAGTAACTCGTGTAGGTGTGATATATAGACCACCTGGTCAAGTTAAAGAACTAGATGATCTACTAGTTGAAGAAATAGCTAAAATGACAATGAAAGGAGAAGTTATCATTATGGGAGATTTCAATCTTCCAGATATAAACTGGAAAACCAAAATAGCAAGTTCTACCAGGAGTACAGATATTCTAAATTCCCTACTGGGGTTATCTCTACAACAAGTGGTTGAGGAGCCAACCCGGAGGGAGGCCATTTTGGATTTGGTATTCACAAACGGGGATTCGGTATATGATGTCATTGTAGGCGAAACCTTGGGATCTAGTGATCACCAGTCAGTGTGGTTTAATATAAGAACTGTGAAAGAGTCCCACCACACAAAAACAAAAGTTTTAGATTTTAGAAAAACAGACTTTTCAAAAATGAAATTAGTCATAAATGAGTCCTTATCAGACTGGAACGGATTACATGGAGTCCAGGAGAAATGGGACTACTTAAAAGGTGCATTATTGAAGGCAACAGAAAATTGCATTAGACTTGTCAGTAAAAGCAAAAAAAGGAGGAGACCAATGTGGTACTCAGCAGAAGTGGCCCAAATCATTAAAAATAAAAAGCTAGCATTTTGTAATTATAAAAAAACCCAGAGCAATGAAGATAAGGAAATCTACAAGATTAGGCAGAGAGAGGCCAAGCAAGTTATAAGAACTTCTAAAGCGCAGGCAGAAGAAAAACTAGCTCAGTCTATGAAAAAAGGGGATAAGACATTCTTCAGATATATAAATGAAAAAAGGAAATTAAAACAAGGAATAACTAAATTAAAAACAAAGGACGGAAGGTATGTAGAAGAGAATAAAGGGCTAGCCGACTGCCTTAATGAATACTTCTGTTCAGTTTTTACAAAAGAAAAAGGAGAAGGACCTCCACTAGAAAGAATGACTATTAAATTGTTTGATGCATGTATCTTTACAGAGGAAGATGTTCTAAGTTTGCTGTCTAAGGTGAAGACAGATAAGTCACAGGGGCCTGATGAGATACACCCAAAATTATTAAAAGAGCTTAGTGGTGAGCTGGCAAAACCGTTAACAGATTTATTTAACCAATCATTAGTAACAGGAGTCGTCCCGGAAGATTGGAAATTGGCAAATGTCGTGCCCATTCACAAGAAAGGTAGTAGGGAGGAATCGAGCAACTATAGACCAGTGAGTCTGACATCAATAGTAGGCAAATTAATGGAAACCCTATTAAAGGATAGGATTGTGGAACATCTAAAATCCCATGGATTGCAAGATGAAAAACAACATGGGTTTACTTCAGGGAGATCATGTCAAACAAATCTTATAGATTTTTTTGACTGGGTGAATAAAATAATAGACGGTGGAGGTGCAGTAGACATCGCATATCTAGATTTTAGTAAGGCTTTTGACACTGTCCCACATAGAAGACTTATCAATAAACTGCAGTCATTGAGCATGGACTCCCATATTGTTGAGTGGATTAGGCAGTGGCTGAGTGACAGACAACAGAGGGTTGTAGTCAATGGAGAACATTCAAAACAAGGTCATGTTACCAGTGGGGTTCCACAGGGATCTGTACTGGGACCGATTTTGTTTAATATCTTCATAAGTGATATTGCAAAAGGCCTCGCTGGTAAGGTTTGTCTTTTTGCTGATGACACAAAGATATGTAACAGGGTTGATGTTCCTGGAGGGAAACGCCAAATGGAAAAGGATTTAGGAAAACTAGAAGAATGGTCAGAACTCTGGAAACTGAAATTTAATGTGGATAAGTGCAAGATAATGCACCTGGGGCGTAAAAACCCAAGGGCAGAATATAGAATATTTGACACAGTCCTGACCTCAGTATCTGAGGAAAGGGATTTAGGAGTAATTATTTCAGAAGACTTAAAGGTGGGAAGACAATGTAATAGAGCAGCACGAAATGCCAGCAGAATGCTTGGATGTATAGGGAGAGGTATAAGCAGTAGAAAGAGTGAAGTGCTTATGCCGCTGTACAGAACACTGGTGAGACCTCACTTGGAGTATTGTGCGCAGTACTGGAGGCCATATCTCCAGAAGGATATAGATACTCTAGAGAGAGTTCAGAGAAGAGCTACTAAACTAGTACATGGATTGCAGGATAAAACTTACCAGGAAAGGTTAAAGGACCTTAATATGTATAGCTTGGAAGAAAGAAGAGACAGAGGGGATATGATAGAAACTTTTAAATACATAAAGGGAATCAACTCGGTAAAGGAAGAGAGCATATTTAAAAGAAGAAAAACTACCACAAGAGGACATAGTTTTAAATTAGAGGGGCAAAGGTTTAAAAGTAATATAAGGAAGTATTACTTTACTGAGAGAGTAGTGGATGCATGGAATAGCCTTCCTGCAGAAGTGGTAGCTGCAAATACAGTGAAGGGGTTTAAGCATGCATGGGATAGGCATAAGGCCATCTTTCATATAAGATAGGGTCGGGGGCTATCCATAGTATTCAGTATATTGGGCAGACTAGATGGGCCAAATGGTTCTTATCTGCCGACACATTCTATGTTTCTATGTTTCTATATTATTTGCCATTCAGCGGTGCAGTTATATGATCTAAAGGCTTTTTTGGAGTGTATAAGTGGAAAAAAGTAAGGGCCTATTTGCCATTCAGCGGTGCAGTTATATGTTCTAAAGCCCTTTTTGGCGGGTATTAGTGGCAAAAAAATATATATTATTTGCTGTTCAGCGGTGCAGTTATATGTTCTAAAGCCCTTTTTGGCGTGTATTAGTGGCAAAAAAATATATATTTGCAGTTCAGCGGTGAAGTTATATGTTCTAAAGCCTTTTGCGGAGTGTATAAGAAGAAAAAAGAAAAATATTTCCTATTTATTTATGTCAGTATGTAAATCAGAGAAGTGCCAGGCCCTGCACAGGGTAGTGGCAGAGGCCTAAATGTTTCTGGCGCGGGCACAGGTCGCAGCAGAGTAAGAGGGCGTGGCAGCAGGAGCCACAGCGAGGGGATCTAGCGGTCGTGTCTTGACCAGCAACCCAGCGGTTCTTAAATGGTTGTCCCAAATGACATCACACACCCCCAGCCAAGAGTCGGTGGGTTCGTAAAACACAACCCTTAGTTGGCATGGCCCGGGACCAGGCCCTGTGCCCTCCCCTGTCCTGAACCTGCCTCTGTCCTTTTCTGTTCCCTCAGCCAGAGAAGTATTATATGCTGTGGGCTCAGCTCCACTATACAGCGAGGACGAGCTACTAGAGGACAGTCAGCAGCTACTAAGATGTGGAGGAGACATCTGCCGCTTCCTCCGGTAGGCGGGCAAGTAGTGATGAGGAGAGTGGCGTGGGAGCTGGTGTTGCGAGTGGTCAGGCTCCTGACACAGAGACTGTTAAGGAGGACATCAGTGACGTGCAGACAGTACTCGATGATGATGATGTAGCTGATCACACTTGGGACCCGGGTGAATTAGGGGCTTCATCATCATTGGGAGAAGAGGGTGGCAGCTTGCCCGTGAGGCAGCAGCGTAGCCAGCAAGTTGCTAGCGTGGCCGGGAGTCAGCAGAGTTGCAGCACTGGGAGGTCGTGAGCCAAACGTGCCCGGGGTAGACCATCCGCTTCGCAGGAGCCTACCTGCCCGGAAAGTAGTGGTGCAGGGGTTCACAGAAGCAGCGGTGGTAGCAGTCAGTCAGTGCGGAATGTTGGGGGTAAAACCACCTACTCGGCGGTGTGGACGTTTTTTTGTTAAGACGGCGGAGGAGGTGAACATGTCCATTTGTAGAATCTGTGGGCAGAAGGTGAAGCGTGGCCAGGGTGCCAATGTTGGCACTACGGCCCTGCGTTAACTTATGCAGCGTCACCATAAAGTGGCCTGGGAGAACTGTGGCTCCGATGTGGTGGTCCAGCCTGCCGCAGCAACCGCTGCTGCATTACCCAGTGGCACACACCCGATTTCAGGCAGTCAAGGCTCCACCACCCCAGCCGAAGGGAGCTGTCTGTCCTTCCCATCATCTGTTGGTCCTGATGCTCCTGCTCCTCCTTCTACTCCTCGTCAGTCATTTCGTCAGCAATCGATCACCGAACTGATTGCCAAGAGACAACAGTATGCGTGCACTCATCCAACGGCGCAGAAGCTGAATGTGCTCCTGGCCAAGTTGCTGGTGCTGCATTCCCTCCCTTTCCAAGTGGTGGTTTCTGCACCTTTCAGAGAACTGATAGCTTGTGCCGAGCCAAGGTGGAGAGCCAAAGGCGTCATTACTTTGCCAAAAAGGCAGTACCAGCCCTGCACACGTATATAGAACAGAAGGTGGGCCAGTCCTTGAGCCTGTCGGTGTCTGCCAAAGCTATATGTGGAGCTATAACTACGGTCAGGGACAATACATGTTCTTTACGTCCCACTGGGTGAATGTGGTTTCTGCACAGCCACACCAGCAACTTGGCCAGGTGACGCCGCTTTCGTCTCCACGTTCTTACGCCGTTGGTCCTGCGACAATGTCCGCCTCTGCCTCCTCATCCTCCCCTGTGTCCTCAGCCTCCACTGCAGAGACAATTCACACTGCCCCTCCAGCATACCACATGTGCAGGGCACGGCTGTGTCACGCTGTTCTGCACCTGGTTTGCTTGGGCGAACGGAGTCACACAGGGGAGGAACTGCTCCGTGTCCTTCATCAAGAAATCGAATCCTCAAAATCGGAACCATGGAGATCAACAACGGGAAGAACATGGTGTCGGAGCTGCGTCAAGGAGGGCTCAGCTATGCGCCCTGCATGGCACACGTGTTCAATCTGGTTGTCAAGCGGTACCTGAAGTCTTCCACCCATCTGAAAGACATCCTAAAAATGGCCAGGAAACTTTGCATGCACTTCAGCCACTCGTATACCGCAAAGCACACCCTCCTTGATCTGCAGCGTCAGAACGGCATCCCCCAACATAGGCTGATATGCAACGTTTCCACCCGTTGAAATTCCACTCTCCATATGTTGGACCGACTATACGAACAGAGAAAGGCCATAAACGATTTCTTGATGATCCAAGCAGACAGGAGTACTCCACTGTGTAACTTCGATGTCAGCCAGTGGCAGCTCATGCGTGACACCTGCCGTTTGCTCAGGCCCTTTGAGGAGGCCACGTTATTTGTCAGTCGCCAGGACCACGGGATGAACAACGTCATTCCACTGCTTCATGTCCTGGAACAGATGCTGGTAAATCTGGCTGGTCAGTGGAATGGAGACGTGGCGCCTAGATCTCAACAGCCACAAGAGCCCTGTGGGTAACTGAACTGGAGGAAGACATTGGAGCACAAGCAATGTGTAGCAAAATGGGTGGTTTTTCTACACAGGTGACAGGAGAGGAGGCGCAGGAGCAGCCAGAGGAGCTACAGAGCAATGAAGAAGACGAGGCAAAGGACCCAGACACACCGTGGCAGTATGCAGTGGAGATGGAGGCAGGGAGTCCCTCCGAGTCACTTGCACAAATGGCCCAATGCATGCTCACTTGCTTGCTTAGTGAAAGCCGAATTGTTACCATTCGGCAGAGGGATGACTTCTGGCTCTCCACCCTGTTGGACCCTCGCTAACAGTCCAAAATGGGGGCCTTTTTTTACACCTGCTGAGAGGGAGGACAAACTGAACTACTATAGAGACATCCTATGTAGTCAGTTGGCCGCTGCCTATCTGCGCCATAGTCCATCCTCTCGCAGGTCTGACCGGGGGGCCCTCTGCGCTCATGTTCCTCTGCTGTGGCAGGATGGGGGGGGGGGGGGGTAGGAGCAGTTCCAGCTCCATCAGCAGCAACTTGAGTCTAAAGTTGCTGATGAGCAGCTTACTTCACCCGCCTAGTGAAGAAACTACTCACCATCAGCAGCTAGACCTGGAGCAGGACCTAAACCAGCAGGTGGTGGCATACTTGGAGTGCACCCTGCCACCCCACATTGAAGATCCGCTGGACTACTGGGCAGCCAAACTTGATTTGTGGCCGCAAATGGCAGAGTTTGTCCTGGAAAAGCTGTCCTGCGTAGTGTGGCATCAGAGTGGGTGTTTAGTGCAGTGGGGGCCATAGTTACCCCAAGAAGAACTCGCCTGTCCATTCAAAATGTGAAGAGACTGACCTTTGTCAAGATGAATCAGGCATGGATCAGCCAGGATTTCCACCCACTAATGCCTGATGCATCAGACTAGATCATCCATGGTGCCACACCAACACTTTGACAAAAGAGACCGGTTTCTTCTGGCTACCTGCTTCAGCTACTATTCTGATGCTGCCACTCGCCTGATGCCACACATCTGATGCCAAGTGCTCCTTCTTTCACCCACCATCTTTAGCTGGTACTGATATTGCTACCCACCTCCCCACTCTGTCACTGGGTCACTCTGTGGTCTACTGATGCTGCTGCCACCTCCACACTATGTCACCTTGCTACTCTGTGGTCTTCTGATGCTACTGCCACCTCCACACTATGTCACCTTGCCATTCTCTGGTCTCCTGATGCTGCTGCCACCTCCACACTATGTCACCTTGCCACTCTGTGGGCTTATGATGCTGCTCCTTCACACTATGTCACCTTGCCACTCTGTAGTCTGTGGCCTCCAGATGATGCTGCTGCCACCTCCACACTGTCATTGTGCCACCCTGTGGCCTCCTCCTGATGCTGCTGCCACCTCCACACTGTGTGATTGTGCCACTCTGTGGTCTCCTCATGCTGCTGCTGCTACTGCCACCTCCACACTGATTATGCCACCCTGTGGCCTCCTCCTGATGCTGCTGCTGCCGCCACCTCCACACTCTGTCATTGTGCCACTCTGTGGCCTCCTGATGATACTGCTGCCACCTCCACACTGTTATTGTGCCACCCTGTGGCCTTCTACTGATGCTGCTGCTGCCACCTCCAGACTCTGTCATTGTGCCACCCTGAGGTCTCCGCATACTGCTGCTGCCACCTTCACACTGTCATTATGCCACCCTGTGGCCTCCTCCTTATGTTGCTGCTGCCACCTCCACACTCTGTCATTGTGCCACTCTGTGGCCTCCTCATACTGCTGCTGCCACCTCCACACTGTCATTGTGCCACTCTGTGGCCTCCTCCTGATGTTGCTGCTGCCACCACCTCCACACTCTGTCATTGTGCCACTCTGTGGCCTCCTGATTCTGCTGCCACCTCCACACTGTCATTGTGCCACTCTGTGGCCTCCTCCTGATGCTGCTGCCACCTCCACACTCTGTCATTGGGCCACTCTGGTCTCCTCATGCTGCTTCCACCTCACCACTATGTCATATGGCCACTCTGTGGACTTCTCATGCTGTTCCCACCCTCCCCACTTCATGACTGGGCCACTATTTTGCCTTTTGGCCTGGCTGACATCATAATTTATTTGACCCTTCTTCTGATCCGTCAGAAGGAAGAAAAAATGAGACTCACAACGGATCCTGTCTATGTAACAGCTGTAAGGCCTGCATGACATGGTCCCTCCACTCCTGTTCTTTTTGGTTTTAGCAATACTGATGGATTACTGAACAAATGCTGACCAAGTGAAGGTGGATGCTCCACAGACAGGATCCGTTTTTTGGGGGGTTATTGTTCTGACGGATCAGATAAAGGGCAAAATAATCAGTGATGTCAACACAAACTTACTGCTGACACCCTCTCCACTCTGTCGGGGGGGGGGCTCTACTTGTATAAGCGTTTAATAGAACAGGTTCTGTAGACATCTATGTGGAATCAGCTGCCGACGGTGTAGAAGGAGTGCACTTCTTCTTGATGCTAACATTGACCTGTAAAGCTGAGTTCATACTTGAGTTATTTGGTCAGTTTTGGCCCTGTGACTGCCCAAATAAGTGAAGTGTGCAGTGATTCTAAGAGTGACGCCTGTCATCTCCATGTCATACTAACTCACAGTATTATTTCACTACCACAGCAGACTCCCTATGCGTGTTACTGCAAGGCACAGTGTTCTACACCACTATAAAGACTCTCTGCAGCCAGGAAATAGCAGTTTTTTAACACGATTCGCCACAAATAAATTTGAATCGAACCAAATTTTTTCTAAAAATTAGGCAAACCGGACAAATTGGATTTTTGAGAAATTCTCTCATCCCTAGCATTTATCATGAAGTTAATACAAAGCACTTACTTATGTATTGTCGTTGTCCATATTGCCTCCTTTGCTGGCTGGATTCATTTTTCCATCACATTATACACTGCTCATATCCAGGGTTATGACCACCACTACAGCACAGATACGAGGTGGCCAGGAGCTGCTGCGCATCTATGAGCACTCCCGTGGTCCTGGCCACCAGAGAGGCCAATGCTTTTTCTTATAGTGTGCAAGCATGACAGCTGCTGGATTGCAGGGTGGTCGTAACCCTTCGATATGAACAGTGTATAATGTGATATAACCTTGGCAATTATACTACATTTGAACACTGCCTAATAGATAAGTGCATTACCTATCCTTTGACTTACAGATGATCTCTCGGCTTTCACTAATATTTGTGGACATACCCTGATAAATGAAAGCGCTGGAATAAATTGGAATAAATGCTCAATACTTCATTCCTATCTGCTCGGTTTTCCTGTGTGAGGAGCCATTTTCCACGCTGTATATGGGCTGTTTGGTAGGTTAGTAAACAAGACGCATAAGAAAGCCTCGATTCAGACAGAAGACACAGAACATTGTCATGCTGAACCCGGGCCTATCCATATGGACACACACCATATACAAACCTCAGATAAAAACTGCTTTGCATATCAATATCCTCAGCATGAGAGAAATCCTGCTCAAAGGGGTTGTCTCACTTCAGCAAAGGGCATTTATCATGGAAAGAAAGTTAATACAAGGCACTTACTAATGTATTGTGATTGTCTATATTGCCTCCTTTGCTGGCTGGATTCACTTTTTCATCACATTATACACTGCTTGTTTCCAGGGATTACGACCACCCTACAATCCAGCAGTGGTGGTCATGCTTGCACACTATAGGAAAAAGAGCGCACAGGAATGCGCATAGGCCAGTGATTTTTCCTATAGTGTGCAAGCATGACCACCACTGCTGGATTCCAGGGTGGTCATAACCATGGAAACGAGCAGTGTATAATGTGATGGAAAAATGAATCCAGCCAGCAATGGAGGCAATATGGACAATGCATTAGTAAGTGCTTTTTATTAACTTTTTCTACATGATAAAGGCCATTTGCTGATGTGAGACAACACCTTTAGGCTACATGCACACGACCGTTGTGTGTTTTGTGGTCCGCAAATCGCGAATCCGTAAAACACGGATGGCGTCCGTGTGCATTCCGCAATTTGTGGAACGGCACAGACAGCCTTTAATATAACTGCCTATTCTTGTCTGCAAATAGCGGACAAGAATAGGACAGGTTATATTTTTTTTGCGGAGCAACGGATGTGGATAGCACACAAGTGCTGTACGCATCTTTTGCGGCCTCATTGAAGTGAAAGGGTCCGCGTCCGAGCCGCCAAAACTGCGGCTCGGATGCGGACCAAAACAACGGCTGTGTGCATAAGGCCTTAAACTCACATATTATCCTTTGAATAGATGAATGTGCTACCTTCAGGTGTTTTGAAACTGACCCCACAGGTATCACATATTTTAGTTTTCTTTGCACTTTCTCCCTTGCTTTATATGTTTATTCTATGGCTTGTTCAGACAGAGGAATTTTCATGCCAAATTTGTCTATATTTTGTACTATAATGCTTGTGATGCACCCCCCCCCCCAAAAAAAAAAAAAAATGTCCCATTAATTTTAATGAGAAATCCATGCAGTGGTTGGACTTTTACTTTAAGACAATCCAAACTGCACAAGATTTTTTAAGAGGTGTGCTATTTTTTATAAATTTGGCACAATACACTCCAAACATTCAGCAGGCAACTGCCAGGAAGGAAGCGTTTCTTTCCAGCAAGTGCCTGCTTGCCAGTGGAGGAGACCACTCCGTTTACATGCAGCGATCTCCTCCACAGTATGGGGAGAGAGATCGTTAATGCCATCACTCATCCCCATACAGACTTGTGGTTTGCCAGCAGCAGAGCGTCAATTTTTCTATCGGCACAAATTATCTATTACCCGATGAACGAGCCTTTCACTTGTTCATCTTTAGGCCGAATGCACACGGCCGTAGATCATACGAGTGTATTACTGTAGTGCAGCGGCGGCATGAAGCGCACGGCGTCATAGCAGCAACCAATGTCAGCAGGATGCCAGGCCGAGATACCACGGACCGCTCACGTCTGTGTGCATTCGGCCTTACACCAACAGCTAATCACTAACATGCGTTACTTTGAACGATTATCTGGCGGATACTCAACCCGTGTAAAGGGCCCTTAACAGCTGAAAAGGATGAAGCATCCAGTTATGCAAAAGAGGGAATCTGATGATTAAATGTGCAGCAGCGGGTTATTCTTACCGTTATCTGATTACAGATATATGGTCTTGCATGTTCAGTTTGGCTTTAACCTATTTTTTTCAAATGTGAATAAGTTTAAAATTCTGTTCTGATTAATTTCTCATACTCAAACTATGGGGGACATTTATAAAGACTGTGGATTTATGAAGACGCCGGTCTTTGTCCCTCCTGCACTGGCGGTTCATCCCCATAAGTAAAGGAGAGGCGCCGGCCCCTACAAAACTTAGGCGGACTTTACACTCGTCTAAATCTACGCTAGCTCCCTTGCTGACATACATTTAGACCATTTTCTACACCTAAAACAGGTGTAGAAAATGATAAATGAGATGGGTCTGCCGGTCCTTCCCCGTCCCTTTTTTAGACATGGCGTGAGCGTCAGAAAGGGGGAAACAGTTGCAACAAGTGGCATATATCTGTTCATAAGTGACCCCCTATATCTTCATAAAGGTTGAAATTCAGTTTTTAGGTAATCAGCTCCAATAATTGCACAGGTGCAGCATTAGATCACAAAATGTTGGCTAGCTGCAGGAGCAGTTTACTGCAACCTGATTTATCAATCACTAGTGACCGCCCCATCCAACTATTTGCACAGACACATAGCCCTCATTGCATCAAAGGCCTCATTTGCATATTAAGAAAAAGTTTGATAACTCAAGTACAGAGCCTCAGATCAACAAAAGAGATACAGCGCTTTAATCAGGCGAACCATAGCGATAGGGAGGTCGGGTTTTCCCACTAAAGTAAATAATGGCACATCTCTATGACTATGTCATCACATATGGCACAAGCTCCTTCTAGTGGTCGCTGCAGGTAGTCAAAATGGAAAGGGTTATTTCCCTCTAGGACATTTATGGCATATCCACAGAGGTGGGATCCGCGCCTTTCTCGACAATGGGGCCCCGTCTGGTAGCCGCGAAAAATGGGGAGGTGGCCATGTATGCAAGACTCTCTTGATTTACTTCTATGGGAATTCTGAACATAAGTAACCACGCTTACTTGGTATTTTTAGAACTCCCATAGAAGTGACTGGAGCCACCTCACCATTCATAGCAGCCGTTAGACCCCGTTCTCGAGATAGGACATTTATGGAATGGATGAGTACATATGCCATAAATGTTCAGATGGGAATGACCCTTTAACTCCGACTTTGCAGAAGATTTGGTGCTCTGAGATCAGAAAAACAGGTATCCGCCATAAGGGCATTAAGATTTAAATATGAAGATTTATTATTAAATCTATTACATTGGGTCTGTGCTATATTTTTCTGCAATTTCCAGACAAGATTTTCCATACCTTCTCTCTAGTAACACTTTTGTCATCATCGGTAAAAACCTCTCAAAACGAATGTATCCTGTAGGCTCTTCTTCCTCCACCTTATTGGAAAAGAAAAGTATTTTCTGAGATTTAAACATGATATCCTTATAGTCTGTGCAGTTCTTTTACAGACCAGCAGGGGGTGCTAAAAGACTGACTATTTTATAGTTCTACTAAAATGTTTCTAGGTTTTTATTGAAAATCCCACTGCATATAAAAATGACATGTTTTCGCCTGTAGTTTTCTAATGTCTAATGTTTTTCAATAGAAACACCACCTTTACGGCTACGGTAATGTACTACATCACAAAACCGCAGTGAAGATGTAACGTGCTAAAACAAGGGTGAATATAGCCTTGGAATGAAAAATACCTTACCTCTGCAAGCATGTCATGGAGTTCCCCCTCAGTTGGACAACACCCTAAGGACCTGATGATTGTCCCAATCTCCCTGTAAAACAGAATAGCTAAAAGATTGTGATTCTGTGAACAAAATTTTTTAAAAATCACATTGTTTAACCCCTTCAGGACCCTGCCAGTTTTCACCTTAAGGACCAAGCCATTTTTTGGAAATTCCTTTGAAACGATGTCCAGGCCATTCTGAGATTGTTTTTTCGTCACACATGATACTTCATGATAGTGGTAAATTTCAATCAATATTTTTCATTTTTATTTTGAAAAAAATACCAAATTTACAAAAAAAATTGAAAAATTCGCAACTTTCCAGATTTCAATGTCTCTGCTTTTAAAACAGATAATGATACCTCCTAAAATAGTTATTACTTTACATTTCCCATATGTGTGCTTTATGTTTGGATCATTTTGTGAATGCCATTTTATTTTTTAGGGACGTTAGAAGGCTAAGGCTACTTTCACACTAGCCGGCAGGGCTCAGCAAAAACGCTTCCGTTACTGATAATACAACCATCTGCATCCGTTATCAACATAGAGTGGGGTCCTGAGTAGAAGACCCCTCTCTATGATGTCAATATTCCCTATAAGGGCATATGTACATTTTTTTTTTTTCTTTAAATTTCATTATTTGTTTTATTTCAATGCACAAGTTATCAAAGGTTGTCTGTCACCTATATGTAGCATATATAACTTATGCTAAAGTACTGTTGGCCACTAAAGCATGGTAAAAACCATACTTTACTTTTATCGCTATTTTCAATCCACAGAAAATTAAAGGGGTTCTCTAAAAAATGAAAATACTTAAATGTTACTTTTTTATAAATATATTCCCAAATACCCATCATTAGTTATAACAGTTTGTTTTGCCTAGGGAGCAATCATTAGGAGAAATAAAATGTCAGCCATCTTATTAGTACACACAGAACTTGTACTAATCTCACGGGAGGACAAGTTACTTTACAACACTGAGGTAAAGAGCTGCCTCATCCTCCTCTCCTACTTGTCAGGGATTATGATCCTGAATACAGATGAGAAGATCTTCCGCTGAATCTCTGTAGGAATGGGGTCCATGAGGAGACATGAAGTACAGAGAGGATGCACAGGACAGACTGTGGTAATGGAGACTGCATACAAGTGCTGCTGCTCATTAGTCACATGCCCACCTCCTCTCTGTACTTCATGTCTCCTCATGAACTCCATTCCCCGGTTAAAACTTAAATAAAAAGAGAACTGCCAGGCAGCAATTATTGAAAAGTGTCCTAATTGGGGAGATTTAGAGTACACAATGAAATGTTGGGGCTGCTGTGGCAGGATTATTTCTATAACACAGAAAAGGCAATACATGATCAGAAAACAGCTAAAATGTTTGAAACCTTTATTTTATACAGCGTATATACACTCATTGACAAAAAATAAACCCCCCAATAGGGAATTGTTGGAAGCAGGTGCCGGGTGCATTATTTTTTTGTCAATGAGTGTCGTAAAAATGTACTGGATTATAATTCCAATATGTTAATGTATTCATAGAGATCTCCAAGTAACACTGCCTGTTCCATCTTGCATGACACATGGATGACATGTCCTCGTCTGTCCATGCCTCCATTTCTGTAGAATGGACCTGTACACTGGTCTAAAAACCAACCAAGGGCTCATGCACATGACCGTAGCCTGTTTTGCAGTCCGCAAATTGCGGATCCAAAAAATACAGATACCGGCCATGTGCGCACTGCATTTTGCACGTTCTGGCCTCTACAGAACAGTCCTATTTTTTTGCGGGTGCCACGGAATGGACATAGGATGCGGGCAGCATACTGTGTACTGTCCACATCTTTTGCAGCCCAATTGAAGTAAATGGTTTCCCATCCGACTGGCATGAATGTGGATTGAATGCAGGAAAAAAACAAAACATAGCATAAACGCCACATAAAAACATGAAATCCTGAGAAAAACTGGCAAGCATTGGAATTTCACATGGTGTACACATCATGTTATTACCTCCCTACCTGACATCTACAGTTTTGTTGCTTTCATGGTCAAAAACTTCAAACGCTTCTGTAATTCTTTTTTGGAGATCTGACATAAGAGCCTCTATAAATGACATAAAACAAAATAAATTATAATTGACATCAGAATATCCAAGACTGTGAGCTTGCCGCAGGAGGTCATAGATATCAGCAGGAGACAAAATGTATAAATGCAATGAAATAATAAATATTGAAATCACTGTGCAGCAGTTTGATTTGACCATAATTTAGCTTAGAGGGCGGAGTCTTCAGAGAAGAGCTCGCCTAAGAGATTTGACTGGGAATGGTATTCTGCAGTTTGCGATGTACTGTAAAAAGAGAAGCTGCAGTACCAAAATAGTGCAAAATAATAAATAAAAGCTATTTAAAAAAATTATTTTTAGACAAAAATACATGCATTTCAGTAAAAAAAAAAAATTCCCCAAAGGTGTCCATTGGTGTACAATGTACGTGGTTGGTACAGGTTGGAGGGTCCCCCTGTGTCTCTAAAGGAGTTCTACACATTTTCTTACTGATGATCTGTCTTTTGGATAGGTCGTCATCATTTGATAGGCGAGGGTTCGACACCCGGGATCCCCGCCAATCAGCTCTGTTTGAGAAGGCAGCGGAGCTCGCAGTAACGCCTTGGCCTTCTCACAGCTTCCCGCAGGCCAGTGACTTCACAGCTATGTCATGTGGCCTGGGCACAGCTTATACCCATTGACATGAATGGGACTGAGCTTTGCCCAGGCCAGTGAAATAGTTGTGACCTCACTGGCCTGCGGGAAGCTGTGAGTAGGCCGCGGTGATACTGCCAGCACTGCTGCCTTCTCAAACAGCTGATCGGCGGGGGACCTTTGCATCTTAGTGGTGAAAGTGAAAAGTCAGGAGCACTGGACTCTTCCTCTCGCTGAGATCAGGGAAGTTATTGACTGGTAATCATAGCCTGGAGCCTGCTGCAGCCTCCAACGACTATCACAGGTATATACCAATACAGGCCTGCAGGTGGCAGCACTACATTGCAATGTACTAAATTCTATATTGAGTAATGGATCAAATTCCATTTCTGAATAGATATGGCAACCTAATGATTGCTTGTTATAGTTACCTTGGATTACTTAAAAAAATGGAAAAAATATATAAACAATCAAATCATCCCCCTTTCCCTAGAATAAAAATGAAAAAAATAAAATAAAAAAAAGTAAAGGCATCGCCGAAAACACCTGTACTATTCAAATATAAAAATAATTATCCTACAGTGAACGGTGTAACAGGAAAAGAATCAAAATGGCTAATTCTCCTTTTTTTTGTTGCTTCACTTCCCCAAAAAAATGAATAGAAGGTGATCAAAAAGTCATACACACCCCAAAATATTGGTAAAATTTACAGGTCATCCCACAAAAAATGACACACAACCCCGCAGACATAAATCTAAAAAAAATTATGAGGCTCAGGATATGCCAAAAAAAAGAAAAAACTTTTTTTTTCAAAGTTTTTCTTTTTTTCAGTATCAAAACACAAGAAAAACTACACATAAGGCCTCATGCACACGACCGTTTTATTCCGTGTCAGTTGCGCCATTTTTCGTGATTTTCTGCGGACCCATTGATTTTCAATGGGTCCGTTGAAAACTCGGCTAATGCACCATTTGCCATCCGCGTCTGTGATCCGTGATTCCAGTCCGTCAAAAAAATATAACCTGTCCTATTATTTTCGCGGAAAACGGTTCGCGGACCCATTTAAGTCAATGGGACCGCTAAAAAACGCGGAGGCACACAAGATTGTTATCCGCTTCCGCGTCCGTTTTTTTCCTATCATTTGCATGGCAAACCTGTCTTAGACTTTTTTTTACATTCCTTTATATCTGGTGGTCCTCCAAAAATAAAGGAAGACACACGGAAACAAAAACGGAAACGGATCACGGAACAACGGAACCCCATTTTTCGGAATGGAACACAACAACGGTCGTGTGCATGAGGCCTTAGTGGTATAATTGTAATCATACTGACCCAGAGAATGAAGGGCAGAAGTCAGTTTATCACATAGGGAACGTCGTAAATATAAAACCCATAAAACTGTGGCAAAATTGTGTTGTTTCTTTTCAATTTCACCCAATTTTTTTCAAGCTCCCAATACATCATATGCAACAGTAAACGGTGCCATCAGAAAGCACCACTTGTCTCGCAAAAATAAAGCCCTCATATGGCTATGTGAATGGAAAAAATAAAAAAGTTATAGCACCAGGATGACATAGAGTAAATGAAAATGCCAAAGCGAAAAATCTTCCGGGGCCGAAAGGGTTAAAATGTGCAGCAGCATTATTATTATTATTTTTGTACATTATGCCATAAATAATAACTAGTGTTGGTCGAGCACCAAAGTGCTCGAGTAGAGGTGCTCTACAGAGCACCCGAGCACAATGGAAGTCAATGGAAGAACCCGAGCATTAAACCAGGCACCCCCTGGTTTGAAGAGGGGAGGGTATCGGGACTCTAGTTCGGCTTAGGAGTCCTTGCTCTGACTGTGGAGTCAGAGCTTGGGGACACCCAGTGTCTAATTTAGCCTCTATTTCTGAAAAGTTTCTGGCAGGATTCGAACTCACAACCTTCTACATTACAGTCAAGAATGTTAACCACTAACTACAATATAGAGCTGCATGGCCAGATACAAAAAAATATAAAAAATTAGACTTCTGCTGTATGGGAATACTTTCTTTTTTTTTTTTAGTAACTCACCATTCAGCTCTATAGTGTAGTGGTTAACATTCTTTGCTGTAATGTAGATGGTTGTGAATTCGAATCCCGTCAGAAAATTTTCAGAAATAGAGGCTAAATTAAATTTATATATTTTTTTTAGTAATTGTAAAAAATGTGTAATTACTAATATATATATATATATATATATATATATATATATACACTCACTTAAAGAATTATTAGGAACACCATACTAATACGGTGTTGGACCCCCTTTTGCCTTCAGAACTGCCTTAATTCTACGTGGCATTGATTCAACAAGGTGCTGATAGCATTCTTTAGAAATGTTGGCCCATATTGATAGGATAGTATCTTGCAGTTGATGGAGATTTGAGGGATACACATCCAGGGCACGAAGCTCCCGTTCCACCACATCCCAAAGATGCTCTATTGGGTTGAGATCTGGTGACTGTGGGGGCCATTTTAGTACAGTGAACTCATTGTCATGTTCAAGAAACCAATTTGAAATGATTGGAGCTTTGTGACATGGTGCATTATCCTGCTGGAAGTAGCCATCAAGGGTGGATACATGTTCTCATTCTGTTTACGCCAAATTCGGACTCTACCATTTGAATGTCTCAACAGAAATCGAGACTCATCAGACCAGGCAACATTTTTCCAGTCTTCAACTGTCCAATTTTGGTGAGCTCGTGCAAATTGTAGCCTCTTTTTCCTATTTGTAGTGGAGATGAGTGGTACCCGGTGGGGTCTTCTGCTGTTGTAGCCCATCCGCCTCAAGGTTGTGCGTATTGTGGCTTCACAAATGCTTTGCTGCATACCTCGGTTGTAACGAGTGGTTATTTCAGTCAACGTTGCTCTTCTATCAGCTTGAATCAGTCGGCCCATTCTCCTCTGACCTCTAGCATCCACAAGGCATTTTTGCCCACAGGACTGCCGCATACTGGATGTTTTTCCCTTTTCACACCATTCTTTGTAAACCCTAGAAATGGTTGTGCGTGAAAATCCCAGTAACTGAGCAGATTGTGAAATACTCAGACCGGCCCGTCTGGCACCAACAACCATGCCACGCTCAAAATTGCTTAAATCACCTTTATTTCCCATTCTGACATTCAGTTGGGAGTTCAGGAGATTGTCTTGACCAGGAGCACACCCCTAAATGCATTGAAGCAACTGCCATGTGATTGGTTGACTAGATAATTGCATTAATGAGAAATAGAAGAGGTGTTCCTAATAATTCTTTAGGTGAGTGTATTTATATATATATATATATATATATATATATATATATATATAATCATACTTCTGATATATATGAATGCATAATATGTGGGAAACTACTACTGATGTTTTTGCCATAATATATTTACATATATTATAATATACTATATATTCTAAATATATAATAATATATGTAAATATATTATGGCTAAAAACTTATATATATGTTTAAATTCAATTTAGCCTCTATTTCTGACGGGATTCGAACTCACAACCTTCTACATTACAGACCAGAATGTTAACTACTACACTATAGAGCTGTATGGCCAGTTACAAAAAAAAATAAAAAAAAGAGAGACAGAAACTTTTCAGAAATAGAGGCTTAATTAGATTACACTGACTCAAGCATCGAGCTCGAACACAGCTTGCCCCTGTATGGTGACATCACTGGGTGCTTTATCCCTGTACTGTGACATCACTGGGTGCATTATCCCTGTACAGTGACATCACTGTGTGTATTACCCCTGTACTGTCACATCACTAGGTGTATTATCCCTGTACTGTGACATCACTGGGTGCATTATACCTGTACTGTGACATCACTATGTGTATTATCCCTGTACTGTGACATCACTGGGTTCATTATCCCTTAACTGTGACATCACTGTGTGTATTATCCCTGTACTGTGACATCACTAGGTGTATTATCCCTGTACTGTGACATCACTGGGTGCATTATCCCTGTACTGTGACACCACTGGGTGCATTATCCCTGTACTGTGACATCACTGGGTGCAATATCCCTGTACGGTGACATCACTGGGTGCATTATCCCTGTACGGTGACATCACTGGGTGCATTATCCCTGTACGGTGACATCACTGAGTGCATTATCCCTGTACTGTGACATCACTGTGTGTATTATCCCTTTACTGTGACATCACTAGGTGAATTATCCCTGTACTGTGACATCACTAGGTGCATTATCCCAGTACTGTGACATCACTGTGTGTATTATCCCTTTACTGTGACATCACTAGGTGTATTATCCCTGTACTGTGACATCACGGGGTGCATTATCCTTGTACTGTGACATCACTGGGTACATTATCCCTGTACTGTGACACCACTGGGTGCATTATCCCTGTACTGTGTCATTACTGGGTGCTTTATCCCTGTACTGTGAAATCACTGGGTACATTATGCCTGCACTGTGACATCACTGGGTGCATTATCCCTGTACTGTGACATCACTGGGTACATTATCCCTGTACTGTGACATCACTGGGTACATTATCCCTGTACTGTGATATCCCTGGGTGCATTATCACTGTACTGTGACATCACTAGGTGAATTATCCCTGTACTGTGACATCACTGGGTGCATTATCCCCGTACGGTGATATCACTGGGTGCATTATCCCCGTACTGTGACATCACTGGGTGCATTATCCATGTGCTGTGACATCACTGGGTGCATTATCCCTGTACTGTGACATCACTGGGTGCATTATCCCTGTACTGTGACATCTCTGGGTACATTATGCCTGTGCTGTGACATCACTGGGTACATTATGCCTGTGCTGTGACATCACTGGGTGCATTATCCCTGTACTGTGAGTCTGTGACATCACTGGGTGCATTATCCCTGTACTGTGACATCACTATGTGTATTATCCCTGTACTGTGACATCACTGGGTACATTATCCCTGTACTGTGACATCACTATGTGTATTATCCCTGTACTGTGACATCACTGGGTACATTATGCCTGTGCTATGACATCACTGGGTACATTATGCCTGTGCTGTGACATCACTGGGTACATTATCCCTGTGCTGTGACATCACTGGGTACATTATGCCTGTACTGTGACATCACTGGGTACATTATCCCTGTACTGTGACATCACTGGGTGCATTAGCCCTGTACTGTGACATCACTGGGTAAATTATGCCTGTGCTGTGACATCACTGGGTACATTATGCCTGTGCTGTGACATCACTGGGTGCATTTTCCCTGTACGGTGACATCACTGGGTACATTATGCCTGTGCTGTGACATCACTGGGTGCATTATCCCTGTACTGTGAGTCTGTGACATCACTGGGTGCATTATCCCTGTACTGTGACATCACTATGTGTATTATCCCTGTACTGTGACATCACTGGATACATTATGCCTGTGCTGTGACATCACTGGGTACATTATGCCTGTGCTGTGACATCACTGGGTACATTATCCCTGTACTGTGACATCACTGGGTACATTATGCCTGTACTGTGACATCACTGGGTACATTATGCCTGTGCTGTGACATCACTTGGTACATTATTCCTGTACTGTGACATCACTTGGTACATTATGCCTGAGCTGTGACATCACTTGGTACATTATCCCTGTACTGTGACATCACTGGGTACATTATGCCTGTGCTGTGACATCACTTGGTACATTATCCCTGTACTGTGACATCACAAGGTACATTATGCCTGTGCTGTGACATCACTTGGTACATTATCCCTGTACTGTGACATCACTGGGTATATTATGCCTGTGCTGTGACATCACTGAGTACATTATGCCTGTGCTGTGACATCACTGGGTACATTATCCCTGTGCTGTGACATCACTGGGTACATTATGCCTGTGCTGTGACATCACTGGGTGCATTATCCCTGTACTGTGACATCACTGGGTGCATTATGCCTGTGCTGTGACATCACTGGGTACATTATGCCTGTGCTGTGACATCACTGGGTGCATTTTCCCTGTATGGTGACATCACTGGGTACATTATGCCTGTGCTGTGACATCACTGGGTACATTATCCCTGTGCTGTGACATCACTGGGTACATTATGCCTGTGCTGTGACATCACTGGGTGCATTATCCCTGTACTGTGACATCACTGGGTGCATTATGCCTGTGCTGTGACATCACTGGGTACATTATGCCTGTGCTGTGACATCACTGGGTGCATTTTCCCTGTATGGTGACATCACTGGGTACATTATGCCTGTGCAGTGACATCACTGGGTGCATTATCCCTGTACTGTGAGTCTGTGACATCACTGGGTGCATTATCCCTGTACTGTGACATCACTGGGTACATTATCCCTGTACTGTGACATCACTGTGTGTATTATCCCTGTACTGTGACATCACTGGGTACATTATCCCTGTGTTGTGACATCACTGGGTACATTATGCCTGTACTGTGACATCACTATGTGTATTATCCCTGTACTGTGACATCACTGGGTACATTATGCCTGTGTTGTGACATCACTGGGTACATTATCCCTGTGCTGTGATATCACTGGGTACATTATGCCTGTACTGTGACATCACTGGGTACATTATGCCTGTGTTGTGACATCACTGAGTGCATTATCCCTGTACTGTGACATCACTGGGTACATTATGCCTTTGCTGTGACATCACTGGGTACATTTTCCCTGTACAGTGACCTCACTGGGTACATTATGCCTGTGCTGTGACATCACTGGGTGCATTATCCCTGTACTGTGAGTCTGTGACATCACTGGGTGCATTATCCCTGTACTGTGACATCACTATGTGTATTATCCCTGTACTGTGACATCACTGGGTACATTATGCATGTACTGTGACATCACTGGGTACATTATGCCTGTGCTGTGACATCACTGGGTACATTTTGCCTGTGCTGTGACATCACTGGGTACATTATGCCTGTGCTGTGACATCACTGGGTACATTATGCCTGTGCTGTGACATCACTGGGTACATTATGCCTGTGCAGTGACATCACTGGGTGCATTATCCCTGTACTGCGTGTCATCACTGGGTGCATTATCCCTGTACGGTGACATCACTAGGTGTATTATCCCTGTACTGTGACATCACTGGGTGCATTATCCCTGTACTGTGACATCACTGGGTGCATTATCCCTGTACTGCGTGTCATCACTGGGTGCATTATCCCTGTACGGTGACATCACTAGGTGTATTATCCCTGTACTGTGACATCACTGGGTGTATTACATCACTGGGTGCATTATCCCTGTGCTGTGACATCACTGGGTGCATTATCCCTGTGCTGTGACATCACTGGGTGCATTATCCCTGTGCTGTGACATCACTGGGTGCATTATCCCTGTGCTGTGACATCACTGGGTACATTATGCCTGTGCTGTGACATCACTGGGTGCATTATCCCTGTGCTGTGACATCACTGGGTGCATTATCCCTGTACTGTGACATCACTGGGTGCATTATCCCTGTACTGTGACATCACTGGGTACATTATCCCTGTACTGTGACATCACTGGGTGCATTATCCCTGTACTGTGACATCACTGGGTGCATTATCCCTGTACTGTGACATCACTGGGTACATTATCCCTGTGCTGTGACATCACTGGGTACATTATCCCTGTGCTGTGACATCACTGGGTACATTATCCCTGTGCTGTGACATCTCTGGGTACATTATCCCTGTGCTGTGACATCTCTGGGTGCATTATCCCTGTGCTGTGACATCACTGGGTACATTATCCCTGTGCTGTGACATCACTGGGTACATTATGCCTGTGCTGTGACATCACTGGGTACATTATCCCTGTGCTGTGACATCACTGGGTACATTATCCCTGTGCTGTGACATCACTGGGTGCATTATCCCTGTACTGTGACATCACTGGGTACATTATCCCTGTACTGTGACATCACTGGGTACATTATCCCTGTGCTGTGACATCTCTGGGTGCATTATCCCTGTGCTGTGACATCACTGGGTGCATTATCCCTGTGCTGTGACATCACTGGGTGCATTATCCCTGTGCTGTGACATCACTGGGTGCATTATGCCTGTACTGTGACATCACTGGGTGCATTATCCCTGTGCTGTGACATCACTGGGTGCATTATCCCTGTGCTGTGACATCACTGGGTACATTATGCCTGTACTGTGACATCACTGGGTGCATTATCCCTGTACTGTGACATCACTGGGTGCATTATCCCTGTACTGTGACATCACTGGGTGCATTATCCCTGTACTGTGACATCACTGGGTGCATTATCCCTGTACTGTGACTCTGTGACATCACTGGATGCATTATCCCTGTACTGTGACATCACTATGTGTATTATCCCTGTACTGTGACATCACTGGATACATTATGCCTGTGCTGTGACATCACTGGGTACATTATGCCTGTGCTGTGACATCACTTGGTACATTATGCCTGTACTGTGACATCACTGGGTACATTATGCCTGTGCTGTGACATCACTTGGTACATTATCCCTGTACTGTGACATCACTGGGTACATTATGCCTGTGCTGTGACATCACTTGGTACATTATCCCTGTACTGTGACATCACAGGGTACATTATGCCTGTGCTGTGACATCACTTGGTACATTATCCCTGTACTGTGACATCACTGGGTATATTATGCCTGTGCTGTGACATCACTGAGTACATTATGCCTGTGCTGTGACATCACTGGGTACATTATCCCTGTGCTGTGACATCACTGGGTACATTATGCCTGTGCTGTGACATCACTGGGTACATTATCCCTGTGCTGTGACATGACTGGGTACATTATGCCTGTGCTGTGACATCACTTGGTACATTATCCCTGTACTGTGACATCACTGGGTATATTATGCCTGTGCTGTGACATCACTGAGTACATTATGCCTGTGCTGTGACATCACTGGGTACATTATGCCTGTGCTGTGACATCACTTGGTGCATTTTCCCTGTATGGTGACATCACTGGGTACATTATGCCTGTGCTTTGACATCACTGGGTACATTATGCCTGTGCTGTGACATCACTGGGTACATTATCCCTGTGCTGTGATATCACTGGGTACATTATGCCTGTACTGTGACATCACTGGGTACATTATGCCTGTGTTGTGACATCACTGGGTGCATTATCCCTGTACTGTGACATCACTGGGTACATTATGCCTTTGCTGTGACATCGCTGGGTACATTTTCCCTGTACGGTGACATCACTGGGTACATTATGCCTGTGCTGTGACATCACTGGGTGCATTATCCATGTACTGTGAGTCTGTGACATCACTGGGTGCATTATCCCTGTACTGTGACATCACTATGTGTATTATCCCTGTACTGTGACATCACTGGGTACATTATCCCTGTACTGTGACATCACTGGGTACATTATGCCTGTGCTGTGACATCACTGGGTACATTATGCCTGTGCTGTGACATCACTGGGTGCATTTTCCCTGTACGGTGACATTACTGGGTACATTATGCCTGTGCAGTGACATCACTGGGTGCATTATCCCTGTACTGCGTGTCATCACTGGGTGCATTATCCCTGTACGGTGACATCACTAGGTGTATTATCCCTGTACTGTGACATCACTGGGTGCATTATCCCTGTACTGTGACATCACTGGGTACATTATCCCTGTACTGTGACATCACTGGGTACATTATCCCTGTACTGTGACATCACTGGGTGCATTATCCCTGTACTGGTACATCACTGGGTACATTATCCCTGTGCTGTGACATCACTGGGTACATTATCCCTCTGCTGTGACATCACTGGGTACATTATCCCTGTGCTGTGACATCACTGGGTACATTATCCCTGTGCTGTGACATCACTGGGTACATTATCCCTGTGCTGTGACATCACTGGGTGCATTATCCCTGTACTGTGACGTCACTGGGTGCATTATCCCTGTACTGTGACATCACTGGGTGCATTATCACTGTACTGTGACATCACTGGGTACATTATCCCTGTGCTGTGACATCACTGGGTGCATTATCCCTGTGCTGTGACATCACTGGGTGCATTATCCCTGTACTGTGACATCACTGGGTGCATTATCCCTGTGCTGTGACATCACTGGGTGCATTATCCCTGTACTGTGACATCACTGGGTGCATTATCCCTGTGCTGTGACATCACTGGGTGCATTATCCCTGTGCTGTGACATCACTGGGTGCATTATCCCCGTACTGTGACATCAATGGGTGCATTATCCCTGTACGGTGACATCACTGGGTGCATTATCCCTGTGCTGTGACGTCACTGGGTACATTTTCCCTGTGCTGCCTGTGACATCACTGGATGCATTATCCCTGTACTGTGACATCACTGGGTGCATTATCCCTGTGCTGTGACATCACTGGATGCATTATCCCTGTGCTGTGACATCACTGGATGCATTATCCCTTGCAAAGGGCAGACGTTCTACAGAAAGGTATTGTTTTCATCGGGGAACACATGCTAAGCTTCATTCTGTCAGCTCTCACAGCCCCTTCCTCCAGGAATTGCAGCGCATAATTTTTTAATTTATATTGCCCATTAAACTCCATCAGTACATGTAAAATGGCTGTATCCTCAGTAATGATACTTCACTACGTATAGGCCAATGACTACCGCAGTCCGTGACAATCTATGGATCATGTCATAATACCTATACAATTCAGGTCTAATGTACAGGATCCTGCTATTAGCATGAGTGATAGTACATCGCTGCTCACAGTAATACCATTCCACCGGCGCCTCACTTACCTGCTGCCTCCTTCTCTTCAGCCATGACTGTTGTGTGTGGTTTCCATGGCGACGCGTCTTGACGCCGCCATTTTGGAAAGGGCAGTCCCGCGTTAGAACGGCCATGGCGCGGCTGCAGAGATCTGCTGAGGCAGTGCAGGGGACATGGGAGCTGATAGCAGTGTAGAAGATGGCGGCTCTGCAAGCGTGAAGTTATAATGCAGGATGGGCTTTATTCAGCCGAAACGGAGTTTCTGCTATTTTATTCGTGATGACGTCACTGAGATTTCTGTCCTGTTGTGATGTCAGATGTACATCCTCTCCTTCCCTTGGCAGGACAGCCATGTTTTACATTTCTCAGCAGTCAGGTGCTCTTTAGCAGCCATTTTAACACCCTGCCTCCATTCTCACAGGAGTTTTGATTTGCTGTTGGAATGAACCAGATTTCGCCATAGAAGAGCGCCTAGTCCGCCTGATCCTGGCCGACCCATTCATATAGGTGTACTAAGGCTCAACACAAGAGTCGGAGAGGGATTGGATCCTCAGAAAAAAATTGGGAAAATCTTTTCCCAAAGGATATATTTTTGGGTGATGGGACATGTCAGCGCAGTCGCCTATTTTTGTAAATGCTATTGAAGGGCGCAGTGCATGCGCAGTCCGTTCTCACCCCATTCATGAGATGGGGCCTAAAAATATTGGGTGGTTATGGCATGAATGTCCCAGGTAAGAATAGCCCTTTAAGGACCTACAGGTGAATGATGGGGAACAGCCGTTTGTAGGAGTGTTCATCTAGGCAATCATTGGCGCATCTAAACACCCCACCGACAAAAATAATAATCTTTATATAACGCCAACGTATTTCACAAGCTTTCCTATGGGTAGCTGACTTTCTGTTGGTTGCCGAGATAAGTCCCTTGATGGTCACCACACTTAAAGGGCATCTGTCAGCAGATTGGTACCTATGACACTGGCAGCTGAAGGCATCTGTGTTGGTCCCATGTTCATATGTGCTGCATTGCTGAGAAAAATTTTGTTTTAATACATGGAAATGAGTCTCTAGGAGCAACGGGGGCGTTGTTATTACACCTAGAGGCTCTGCCATGTCCTCAGCACTTTGACAGGTTCTCCATAGATGTGGTATCGCTGTAATAGCAAAAAACAAACAATCCCTTATATGGCTATGTGTACGAAAAAAATCAAAAAGTTATGGCTCTAGGAATGAGGGAGTCCAAAAAATTGCAAAAAAAAATGAAAATCTTTTGGGTTAGGGCTCGTGCACACAACCATATGTACTTTGCTGTCCACAATAAACGGATCCGCAAAAAATACAGATGACGTCCATGTGCATTGCATATTTTGCGGAACGGAACAGCAGGACCCTAATAGAACAGTACTATCCTTTTCCGTAATGCAGACAATGATCGGACATGTTCTATTTTTTTGCGGAATGTAAATACGGAAACGGAATGCACACGGAGTAACCTCTGTTTTTTGGGCGGAACCATTGAAATTAATGGTTCCGCATACGGACTGCAATAAAAACGGACATGGAAAGAAAATACCTTTGTGTACATGAGCCCCTAGAAAAGAGCAGGTTTTGAGCCTCACAGAGCCGGAGAACAGGTGTAGCACTATAGTTTTGGTACTGTGATGTAGCAGGAATAAGAGAGAGGCAGCTCTCAGGGTTAGATCTAGGACAGGTGAGTAACAGTACCATCCCTAAAGAGTCAGACCGGACGTTTGGCATGGAACCTTTAAAGAGGACCTATCACCTCTCCTGACATGTCTGTTTTATTAACTACTTCCATTCCCTATATCAGTGGCGGTGAACCTATGGTACAGGTGCCAGAGGCAGCACTCAGAGCCCTCTCTGTGGGCACCCGCACCCTGGAAAATGTCTGTGGTGTACCAATATGCCTTAGACTTTGCCTGCCATTTATCAGCGCTCTATGAACAGCACAGGCAGGGCACTGAATGTAGGCAGGCTATTATAGCTAAATGATAAAGCACATGGAAGATATACCATATATTTCACCCTATAAGACGCATCTGCACATAAGATGCACATAGGTTTTAGAGTAAGACAATAAGAAAAAATATATTTTTCATAACACCTCAGGTCAGACCACCAATCAGACCCCCAATGTTAATCAGGCCTCAGCTGACAGCCCCAATTAGACCCCCAATCTAAATAAGACCTCAGATCAGACCCCAGATGCCAAATATCATTCCTCCATGCCTCATATCAGCCCCCAGCCATATATGTAATCAGCCCCCAGTCATATATATAATCAGCCCCCAGCCATTGTTCTGCAGTCCCCCAGGCATTGTTCTGCAGCCCCCAGCCATTGTTCAGCAGTCCCCCAGGCATTGTTCTACAGCCCCCAGCCATTGTTCAGCAGTCCCCCAGGCATTGTTCTGCAGCCCCCAGCCATTGTTCAGCAGTCCCCCAGCCATTGTTCAGCAGCCCCCAGCCATTGTTCAGCAGCCCCCAGCCATTGTTCAGCAGTCCCCCAGCCATTGTTCAGCAGTCCCCCAGCCATTGTTCAGCAGCCCCCAGCCTCAGATCACAAAATAAATAAACCACTTACCTCGACGACGACGCTCCTCTCCTCCAGCGCGATCCTCTTCCTCCTGTCGGATGTGCTGTGAACTGGCGCGCACAGCGTGAGGTCACAGAGCGCCCTCACGCTGTGCGCAGCCACTGCACAGCCAAGGAACAGGAAGCGGTAAATACAGAGCCTTCACCGCTTCATGGTCCTCCGGTACTAATGAGCGCTTTCATAATGGGAGCGCTCATTAGTATTCGCCCCTAAAGACGCAGGGGCATTTTCCCCCCAGTTTGGGGGAAAAATTGCGTCTTATGGGGTGGAAAATACGGTACTATATTGGGCTGTAGTATTCAGGGTAAATTGTGATAAACAAGTGGGTTTTGGGTTGGTGTCTGGGCACTCGGTCTCTAAAAGGTTCGCCATCACTGCCTTATATAATAGCAACTCTGTAGCATCTATTCTTATGACTCTGTGCTGGGCCATTCCTGTATTATTCCTGCTAGAAGTTTACAAGTAAATTGCCAGCAGTCTGCAGTAAAGGTACTGCTGGGTGTTACCAGTTGGGGGTGTCTGACTCTGTCCAATCAGTGCTGCTGGTGTCAGACTGTGCAGGGACACACCCCAACTGGAAACACCCATCTGTACCTATACTACAAGCTGCTGACAATCCATCTATAGACATCTAGTAGAAATAACAGGCATGGCACTGCCTAGATTCATAAGAATAGATCCAGAATTGTTATTACATGAGGAATGCAAGGAGTTAATAATTACTGCCTGAAGAACGTATTTAAAAGAAAATAATAAATTATTTATTAGTCTCAGGTTAAAACGGGAATAATCTGTATATCACTTTCCGTGACTACGACTCAGGTGATGTGGTATAGGAATTGATTATATCCACCACCCAACCTAAAGTCTGGACTAGGTCCCTATGCCAGCTAGCACTTTGGTGCCAATAATTACTGGGAAGGGAGTCAGGATACGGTTCTTATATTTGAACCAGGCACAGGTGTGTAGTTTGGGCAGTCCTACCTAGCATGAATTATAGAGCGGCTATGAGTGAGTAATGAGCTGGGTGCCAAGGCAGACCAGCATACTGCATCCACCCAGTATAATATGAATTGTGGACGCTCACTCAATCAATCTACACCCTGCCTGAAGAACCGTGTCCTAATTCAAGATCAACGGCTCAATGCGTTTCAATGTGGAACCATAAGCCACATATCATCAGGAGCGAGAGTCTCTAAATAGAGGTAGCCTGTAAAGCAGAAGTAAGTAGCCTCACACTTTTGCGTGTCAAGGCTCCGGCGCTATGATGGCCGTGCGCGGCCGCTCAGACGCCGGAATGATATCAGGTAAGCTCCGCCTAAGAAGGGGGTGTGTGCTGGTCCTGCGCAAATCATCAAGAGGCGCGTCATCTAGCATACGCCCCCTGCACCGCCCAGAACCCACGTCACAGCGCACGCCTCCCTAACAGCGCAAGCAAGCGCTCATGTATAGGGGGAATTGAAAGTTGCGGCTCAATTTATGTCACATAAACGCCTCGCTCCGGTGTCAGTATAATCGGGGATCGTAACAGGTGACAGAATAGTATATATGCATGTGTGTCAATCATAGAACCATATCCAGGAAAACACAAGCCAAAATATAAGCCATCCAGTTTATAAAGGTCACGGGTTACCACACTTAAAAAGGTATCAATTGGGGTATTATCATTAAGGGGTGGGAATATTTTTGATGGATTCTTCAGATCCGTGTATGGGCCATCACCTATATTCCTATCCCCCTCCTGCGAGAGACCCACCAGAAGGTTCAGGTCCTGGAGATCCTCAACATCTATCCCCAACTCATGACACTGTCGTTTATTATGCATGGAAAAGAATTTCTTCCACTTCAATTTGCGCACATACAATTGTAGATCTTTAATCCAGTAAAACAGATTGAACTTTTGAAGGGGTACAAAGGATATGCCCTTTTTGAGGACCTCTATTTGTGAGGAAGAGAGGTCACACTGGGACAGATTAACAACCTGGAGTTCGTCTATTTGGGATCCAGTGGGACTTTTTTGTGGCGTAGTAGGTAGTCGGATACTGGTGGGGTCTGATCTAAAAAACCACCCCGTGAGCCTCTCCCTGATCTACCTCCTTGTCTTGATCCCCGGGATCTCTGAGGTCTTCTATTAGAATTACCACGGCCTCGAGGTGGCACAAACCCCCGCTCTCCGTCAGTGTCACATTCTGAAGAAGATCTGTGTCTAATTCAGAAGCGACCTGGCGTCTAGGGCCAAATTCAAGAATTCTCCCTTCCTTAAAGTCGTTGGTGTCTCTGTTATACAGGAAGTGTTTTCCTTTCTTTGATTTGGGACGTAAAGCGTTCAATATTTTGTTGTAAAAGCGCCTCTTTTTTACTAAATTCACTGTGATCACTGAATTTTTTAGCTTGTGTAATACATTCCTTTAATTCAGTCTCGCTCACTACAAGTAACCGTTTCTCTTCCTCCAACAATAACCGCATTAAGCGGAGGGAACCTTCAATGGATTCTTGTTCCCACTTTTTGAGAAACTCATTAGAGCGTACACGTGCTGTGGGGAGGATCGGACTTCTCAGACCTCTTGGGACTATGTTGTTTTTTATATATATATCCAGAGTCTGAACCTCCCACCAGCACCGGACGTGATCTTTGTATATACGGTTCAGTATATGCAAGGAGTTACCACAACAGACATGTCAGGAGCAGGGACAGGTGCTCTCTAAAAAGAACAGGAGCTTTAGGCCCCTTTCACATGGGCGAGTTTTCCGTGAGGTGAACGCATTGCACCTGCACTAAATCCGGGCCCATTCACTTCAATGGGGCTGTGCACATGAGCGGTGATTTTCACGCATCATTTGTGCGTTGCGTGAAAACCGCAGCAGGTTCTATATTCTGCGTTTTTCACGCAACGTAGGCCTCATAGAAATGAATGGGTATGTGTGAAAATCGCAAGCGGATGCGGTGCGATTTTCACACATGGTTGCTAGGAGATGATAGGGATGAAAGCAACCCCGGACCCCATTAAAGTCTAATCACTGTATTATTTTCCCTTATAACATTGTTAGAGGGGAAAATAATAGCATTCTTAATACAGAATGCTTAGTAAACTGTAGATTGAGTGGTTAAAAATAAAAAAAATGTACTGACCTCATCCAATTGATAGCGCAGCCGGCATCCTCTTCTTGCTTCTTTCAGGACCTGCAAAAGGACCTTTGGTGACGTAATCGAGCTCACCACGTGGTGAGCGATGTGATGTCAGCGCAGGTCCTGCTGAATGAAGATATAAGATTATTTTCCATTATAACCATGTTATAATGGAAAATAATAAAATATACAGAACACCTAACCCGAACTTCAGTGAAGATGTTCGGGTCTGGGTACCACAGTCAGTTTTTTATCAAAACGCATTGCACCCGCGCGATAAAAACTGAACATCGGAATGCAATCGCAGTCAAAACTGACTGCAATTGCGTACCTACTCGCACGATTTTCCCTGATCGCAGACGCAACGCATTCGGACTTAATCCAGACACGCCTCGTCTGCAAGGGGCCTTAGTGTTCTTTGCAGGGATCCATCGTCTGTCTAGTACAGATCATTATTAGACACCATGCTTAAAAATCTGAATTGCTCAATGAACGAGCAAACTGATTCATCGGACAACTGGTGGCAGTATTAGGCCCCTTGCAGACAATTGTGTGTGGATTAGGTCCGGATGCGTTGTGAATGCGTCCAGTGAAAAATGCGCGATTTCGCAAAGTCAGTCAGTTTTGTCTGCGATCGCGTTCAGTTGCTCAGTTTTTAACGCTCGTGTGCAATGCGATTTAATGCGTTTTGCACGCGCTTCATAACTGAATGTTTACAAACAACATCTCTTAGCAACCATCAGTGAAAAACGCATCGCATTCGCACTTGCTTGCAGATACGATGCGATTTTCATGCAGCCCCATTCAATTCTATGGGGCCAGCGTTGCGTGAAATTCGCAGAATATAGAACATGCTGCGATTTTTACGCAACGCACAAGTGATGCGTGAAAACCAACGCTCATGTACACAGACCCATTTAAATGAATGGATCCGGATTCCGTGCGGGTGCAATGCGTTTGCATCACGCATTGCACCCGCGCGGAATACTTGCTCGTGTGAAAGGTGATCACTAACGAGTGTTCATGTGAACGCTCGTTAGCGATTATCGGCTGAAAAATCGTCCGGTGTAATAGAGCCTTTAGTCAGGATGCACAGGAGTACAAAAAATGAAGACAAAAAGGGCAGATATGTTTTTATTAACCCCTTCCCGACATGTGACGTACTATTATGTCATGGAAGTCACTCCCGCATTTTGACGTAATAGTACGTCATGTTGATCGGGCAGGCACCTGAGCAGTGCGCCCGATCACTGCAGGGGTCCAGCAGTCCCTGGTAGCCAGGCCCCTGCTGTATCCGCCGGCATCGCTGTTTACAAATATGCTATTATTAGTGTTAAAGTGAAATAAATTTAAAAAAGTATACATATTAGGTATTGCCGCGTCCGTAACAACCAGCTCTATAAACATATCACATGACCTAACCTCTCAGGGGAACACCATAAAAATAAAAAAATAAAAACTGTGTCACAAAAGCCATTTTTGTCACCTTACATCACACCAAGCGATCAAAAAGGCATATGTCGAACAAAATGGTACCAATAAAACCGTCACCTGTCAAAATGAGACCCTACCTGAGACAATTAGTAAAAAAAAAAAAAAAAGTATGACTTTTAGACAATGGAGACACTAAAATATGATTTTTTTTTGCTTCAAAACTGCTATTATTGTGCTAAAGTGAAAAAAATGAAAAATTTGACATATTAGGTATTGCCGCGTCCGTAACAATCTGCTCTATAAAAATATCACATGACCTAACCCCTCAGGTGAACACCGTAAAAAAAAAATCCACGCGTATGTCCCCCAAAATAGTACCAATCAAACCGTCCCCTCATCCCACAAAAAATGAGACCCTACCTAAGACAATCGTTCAAAAAATAAAAAAGCTATGGCTCTCAGACTATGGAGACACTAAAACATAATTTTTTGGTTTAAAAAATGCTATTATTGTGTAAAACTTAAATAAATAAGAAAAAGTATACATATTAGGTATTGCCAGGTCCGTAATGATCTGCTCTATTAAAAAAATTTTGGTCACCTTGCCCCATAACGTGTAAGGCCCCTTTCAATCGAGCGAGTTTTCCGCGCGGATGCGTTGCGGGAGGTGAACGCACAGCATCCGCACGGAATCCTGACCCATTCATTTCTATGGGGCTGTTCACATGAGCGGTGATTTTCACGCATCACTTGTGCGTTGCGTGAAAATCGCAGCATGCTCCTCTTTGTGCGTTTTTCACGTAACGCAAGCCCCATAGAAATGAATAGGGTTGCGTGAAAATCTCAAGCATCCGCAATTTTCACGCATGGTTGCTAGGAGACGATCGGGATGGAGACCCAATCATTATTATTTTCCCTTATAACATGGTTATAAGGGAAAATAATAGCATTCTGAATACAGCGCTCGAGCGGTTAAAAAAAAAAAAAATCATTTAACTCACCTTAGTCCACTTGTTCGCGATGCCGGCATCTCCTTCTGTCCCCTTTACTGAATAGGACCTGTGGTGAGCATTAATTATAGGTCAAGGACCTTTGATGACGTGACTTCGGTCATCACATGGTACGTCACATGATCTTTTACTGTCACGAGGGTATCAAGAGCCACGTCTGACTCCGTTATACCCGGGGTCAGGAAGTCGCAGCGGGTGGCTGCGCGCTCTATATCTAAAGATCACGTTGTTTCTTAGTTATTGTTTTCTGTGTTTGCCTTGCTATCCTTTTTGTCTCACTCAGGGATCCGTAGCTTCTCCTCCTCAGCTGTTTCTTGTCTGCCACTCCCAACCTCCTTATATTCTCCCCTCACACTTCTCTAGTTGCCAGTTATAGAGCTTCCTGCCTGGACATCTATACTGACCCACTGGAGTTGTGAATCTTGGTTGTCGTTCCAGAGTGCTACCCTCCGGATCCCTGTTGGGCTTATTGTTGTCTCCTGTTGTCGCCCTCCTGGGATTGTTTGTTGAGTCTGTGTTGTCTGTCCTCCCCTTGGTGTTTTCCCTTAGAGCTAGTGGTGCGGACTAGTGTTCCCACCGCCCTGTTCACTATCTAGGGCTCAGCTCAGGGAAAGCCAGGGCTTTAGGCACGTGATCGGCGTACGGGTGAGGAACCCGTCTAGGGACGTCAGGGCAGCCAGGTGCCAGCCGCCAGGTGAGTCAGGGGTCACCACCTTCCCTCTCACTTGGGCAGGGCCTTCCTCGTTCCCTCCCTCTGTGTCACGTATGTGATAGCCACGCCGACCGTGATATTTACTATGGTGAATCACCATGGTAAAAGATCATGTGACGTACCATGTGATGACCGGAATGACGTCACCACAGGTCCTGTTGCTGCACAGAGATCAGATGAAGCCAGAAGGAGATGCCGGGCCGCGAACAAGTGGACTAAGGTGAGTTAAAACATTTATTTATTTTTTTTAACCCCTACAGCGATGTTTTACTATGCATTCTGTATTCAGAATGATATTATTTTCCCTTATAACCATGTTATAAGGGAAAATAATACTATTTACAGAACACCGATCCCAAGCCCGAACTTCTGTGAAGAAGTTCGGGTTTGGGTACCAAACACGCGCGATTTTTCTCACGCGAGTGCAAAACGCATTACAATGTTTTGCACTCGCGCGGAAAAATCGCGGGTGTTCCCGCAACGCACCTGCACATTTTCCCACAACGCCCGTGTGAAAGAGGCCTTATAATGAATGATCAAAAAAATCATATGTACCCAAAAATGGTACCAATAAAACTGGCACCTTATCCCCTAGTTTCCAAAATGGGGTCACTTTTTGCAAGTTTCTACTGTAAGGGTGCATCAGGGGGGCTTAAAATGGGACATTGCATCTAAAAACCAGTCCAGCAAAATCTGCCTTCCAAAAACCATATGGCGTTCCTTTTCTTCTGCACCCTGCCGTGTGCCCTTACATCAGTTTACAATCACATGTGGGGTGTTTCTGTAAATCGCAGAATCAGGGTAATAAATATTGAGTTTTGTTTGGCTGTTAACTCTTGTTGTGTTAAAGAAAAAAAATTATTTAAATGGCAAATCTGCTAAAAAAGTGAAATCCATTTTCCTTTAATTCTTGTGGAACACCTAAAGGGTTAACAAAGTTTGTAAAATCAGTTTTGAGTAACTTGAGGGGTGTAGTTTCTACAATGGGGTAATTTATGGCGGGTTTCCACTATGTAATCCCCACAAAGTGACTTCAGACCTGAAATGGTCTTTAAAAAGTGGGTTTTGGAAATTTTCTTAAACATTTCAAGATTTGCTTCTAAACTTCTAAGCCTTCTAACATCCTGAAAAAATAAAATGACATATACAAAATGATGCCAACATAAAGTAGACATATGGGGAATGTTAAGTAATAAATATTTTATGAGGTATCACTGTTTTAAAGGCAGAGAAATTGATATTTTGAAAATTGCTAATTTTGGGTAAATTTGGGATTTTTTCATAAATAAAGGTAAAATATATTGACTCAAATTTATGACTATCATGAAGTACAATGTGGCACGAGAAAACAATCTCAGAATGGCTTGGATAAATAAAGGCGTTCCAAAGTTATTACCACATAAAGTGAGATATGTCAGATTTGCAAAAAATGACCTGGGCAGAAGGGGTTAATGTATGCCTTTATATGTATGTTGTGTATTACTTATTTTTACAAGCTACATGAGGAAACCACTAATGTTCATTAGATATTATTCCTTATATTATTGTTCTGCCTACCCTATGATGAGGCCTAATAACATGCAGTCCACAGGCGCACGCTCTATGAAAGCAGGGATAATGATAATAAATGAAATGATATAGCAGCACATGATAATACCCCCATATCACAATAAGCTATTGGCAGCAAATACACATTTTGTGCTGTGTCTTGCGTTGTCGCTGTTTGGCTGCTTTTCTATGCTAGGGACAGTATGTGAAACTGCCGACACATATTCCATTGTTCCCATCTGTCTCCTCCACTTCTTTCCCCACCTCATTGCTGGGCCATCTGTCATTGTACACTGGCCTTCTGGCCTTTAGCAGCCCCACACAATACGCTCTCATTTCACTGCAGAGCTTTCTACAACAATGCTTAACAATCTCTACACTGTATATATGTTAGGCCCCTTCCCTTTCACACGAGCGAGTATTCAGCGCGGATGCGATGCGTGATGCGAACGCATTGTGCCCGCACTGAATCCGGACCCATTCATTTCAATGGGTCTGTGCACATGAGCTTTGTTTTTTCACGCATCACTTGTGCATTACCAAAAAAAATTGCAGCATGTTCTATATTCTGCGTTTTTCACGTAACGCTGAACCCATAGAAGTGAATAGGGCTGCGTGAAAATCACATCCGCAAGCAAGTGTTTTTCACGGATGGTTGCTAAGAGATGTTGTTTGTAAACCTTCCGTTTTTTATCACGCGCGTGAAAAAAACTGAACAACGTAGCGCAATCGCAGTCAAAACTGAATGAACTTGCTTGCGAAATCAGACATTTTTAACTGAACGCATCTGGACCTAATCCGTAGCGCTCATCTGAAAGGGGCCTTATTATAGTTTTTAGCCATATTTTTCCTGCGAGTTGCTGCAAAAGCATAGGTTTTCAAACTATCCAGAGGATAGGTCGTCAGTTAAAAAAATCTCGGAAAATCCTTAAGGCTGGGTTCACACCTGAGCGTTTTACAGCGCGTTCCTACTCGCTGTAAAACGCTCAACAGGCAAAAACCAATGTTTCCCTATGGGCATGGTTCTCACCTGAGCGTTTTACAGCGCGTACGAACGCGCTGTAAAACGCCCTACGCCCCAAAAAGTACAGGAGCTTCTTTGGGGCGTATTGTTGCGCGTAAGTCATTGTAGTCAATAGCAAGAACGCGCGTACGACGCGCGTTTCCAAAATACAAAAACGCCCCAAAATACGCCCGATAAAAACGCCTGTAAACAGCACATATTGAATACGCTCAGGTCTGAACCCAGCCTAAAAGGACTCTGTGAGAAACTAGATTCTCTGGTTGGATGAAACCAAGAATGAACTTTTTGGCCTCCGTTCTAAGTGTCATGTTTGGAGGAAACCAGGCACTGCCCAATACAGCGAGGCATGGTGGTGGCAGCATCATGCTGTGGCTGTGTTTTTCAGCAGCTGGGACAGGGAGACTGGTCAGACTTGAGGAAAAACTGAATGGAGCAAAGTACATAGGTATTCTCTGGACCTCAGACTGGGTCAAATTTTTACCTTACACGGGCCAAGACTCTGAAAGATAATCTCTAACGAGTGTTCATAGTGGCACTCGTTAGCGTTTATCTGGCAGTGTAAATGTACCGACGATTACCCAATGAATGAGCAAAGCGCTCGTTCATCGGGTAATCCAATTGTTTGTGCATACACAAAAATCATAGTTTGCTGGTGTAAGCACGATCTGCTGTCGGCAAACAACGAGTCAGTATGGGAAGAGTGATGGCATTAGTGATCGCTCCTCCCATACTCTGGAGGGAGGGAACACAGCCAGCAGCAGATTGTCGGGAAGGAACACATCCTTCCCACTAATCTGCTGCTATGTCGTCTCATGTAAAGGGACCTTAAGGGGACAACTATGTGAATGTCCTTGAGTGACCCAAACAGAGTCCTAACTTGAACCCAATTGAACTTCTCTGATGAGACCTGAAAATGACTGTCCACCGACGGTCCCCATCCAACCTGACAGAGCTTGAGAGGATCTGCAGAGAAGAGTGGCAGAAAATCCCTAAATCCAGGGGTGTAAACCTTGTGACATCACACCCAAGAAGACTGGAGGCTGTGATCGCTGCCAAAGGGCTGAGTAAAGGCTCTGAGTACTTATGTCAATGCAAGATTTTTATTTTATTTTTTTCCAATAAATTAGCAAAGATTCCAAACATTCAGTTTTTACTTTGTTATCATGGGGTATTGAGTGCAGAATAAAAATGGAACATAACAAAAGTAAAAGGGTGTAAAGACTTTCCAAATACACTGTAAGCAAACAGTGAAAGATTCCCTATAAATAAAGGTCATTTTCTGAAGACACGTTTCCTTTAAAAAGTGCAAATTAGATTCTATCACAGGAACTTGGATGTAATTGCATAAATACACAGCCCAGTTCCTGTCATGCTATGATCTACTTTGCACTTGTAAAATATGTGGGATTCACACCCAACTATCAGAAGCACAGCAGGACAGGACCTCAGGGCGCACGTTCGGACATGGTCAGTGTAGACAACGGACAGGATCTGGGCTGAAGACTCTTCCAGATGAGCGTTAGGGCTCATGCACACGACCGTATGTATTTTGGATCTGCAAAAAATACGGATGACATCTGTGTGCATTTTGTATTTTGCGGAACGGAACAGCCGGCCCCTAATAGAACTGCACTATCCTTGTCCGTAATGCGGACAATAATAGGACATGTTCTATTTTTCTTGCGATACGGAAACGGAATGCACACTTTTTTTTTTGCGTACCCATTGAAGGGAATGGTTCCGCATGCGGTCTGAAAAAATACTCAGAACGGACAACGAAAGAAAATTCCGTTTGTGTGCATGAGCCCTTACTGAACTCAGGGTAATGTTTTCCCTCAGTTTTTCTTTAGTGCTTTCTATGAATCTGTTAAGTTTTTGTGTGTTTTTCCATTAGAATATCTTAAGTTTTCATATGTAAGAATAAAAACGGAAGAATAAGGCCCCTTTCACACGAGCGAGTATTCAGTTTGGGTGCAATGCGTGGATCGAACGCATTGCACCTGCATGGAATCCGGACCCATTCATTTCAATGGGTCTGTGTACATGTGGTTGGGTTTTCCCGCATTCCTTGTGCGTTCTATATTCTGCGATTTTCACGCAACGCTGGCAAGAAAAAAGATTCCGCTTCTAGATTTCCCATTGAAAATGGCCAAAAATGAAAATCCTCACCAAAGACTCCAAAAGACACGTCAGGAAAAAACGCATCCAAATAAAACAGATGCAGATTCTTGCATTAGTTTTATCACAGAAAAAAACTCCATGTGAACATACCCTTAGGCTACGTCAGGCTCAGACTGGCCAATAGGGGAATCCACTGGTGGACCACTGAGTAAAGCCTTAGGCCTCATCCACACGACTGTTGTTTGGGTCAGCATCCGAGCCGCCGTTTTGGCTGCTCGGATGCAGACCCATTCACTTCATTCGGGCCACAAAAGATGCGGACAGCACTCCATGGCTCCGTTCCGCGGCCCCGCTAAAAAAATATAACATGTCCTATTCTTGTCCGCGCTTTGCGGACAAGAATAGGCATTTATATTGCCGGCGCCCATTCCATTTTGCAATTTGCGGAAGGCAACACGGGTGGCTTCCGTTTTTTGCGGACCGCAAAAAATGGTACGGCCGAGTGCATGAGGCTCACATGTCAGTGTTTCACAGACGTCTGCTGTACGTGTTCTCCACGGACAGCACACGTTCTCATTCATTTTAATGTGTGTATTCACACATCAGTGTTTTAGCACGGTCCGTGGGTCTGGTTTTTTTAGCATGGAGGCTTGCTCTATTTTGTCCGTGTTCACTGATCTATCACGCCCATTATAGTCTATGGGTCCATGAAAACCACGGATGCAAAACAGATGTCATCATCATTAGGAAGAGATGCTTTGAAAAAAAAATTTCAGTTGTTCAATGTCAGTGAAACACGGATGGCACACGAACATCAAAAAACGGACAGCTTCACGAATGCCATATTAACCACCTTCGCACGGACACTGACGTGGGAATGAGGCTTAAGGTGGGCCCATAACACAGTAGACTGACTGCACTACATATAGATAAGCAGCCTAGTTCATATAAACACTGGGTACATTATTTGACAAAAGACCTACTTTATTATTATATATGCGTTGGATGGCTCATATCCAAACTACAAAACATGCCCCCAAATGCCCAGGTCCCTCATATAGATTATACTTACCCCACACCTGTGTTGCTCCTGATCTCCGCACGACTGCCGCTGTATCTCCCCACGAGCCTCCCGCTCGTCCCCGTCGCAGCCTGCTATTAGCTGCTCCCCCCATCGCCGGATGTTATGAGCCAGTCCCCGCTGGGCCCGTGCATGCGCACTGCTCTGCCCGCTATGGGCAGAGGCACTGATGTTTAGGGTTCGTTCACACGACCGTTTGAAGCCTGTGCCCATGCTGTGGACCGCATCCCTCCTTTCCGCAAAAAGATAGAACATGTTCTATCTTTCTGCGGTGCGGAGGCATGGAACGGAACCCCATTGAAGTGAATGGGTCCATATCCGTGATGCGGAATGCACACGGAACGATGCCCGTGTATTGCGGATCCGCAACGGGCAGCACACGTTTGTGTGAACGAGCTCTTACAGTGCGCATGCGCGGGCCCGGCTCTCGTGTGAGATCTAAACCAGAGGAGGAGGATGGATAAGCCAAAGGAATCCAATGGGAGCGGTTATCTGGGCACATCAGAGAGGGGCTTGGGCGCTTTTGGCCATAACGCCGCCCCGGGGCACATACAGGCTGTAATTTGCATATCGTTATAAAGTGTTTTTTCCCCGTTTGTGGACATGTAAGGCTACTTTCACACTAGCGTTCAGGTGTCCGCTCGTGAGCTCCGTTTGAAGGGGCTCACGAGCGGTCCTGAACGCAGCCGCCCGGCCGCAATGCATTCTCAATGGAGGCGGATCCATTGAGAATGCATCCGCCTGCCAGCGCTCAGCCTCCGCTCCGCTCAGTGAGCGGACACCTGAACGCTGCTTGCAGCGTTCGGGTGTCCGCCTGGCCGTGCGGAGGCGAGCGGATCCGTCCAGACTTACAATGTAATCAATGGGGATGGATCCGCTTGAAGAAGACACCAAATGGCTCAATCTTCAAGCGGATCCGTTCCCCATTGACTTACAATGCAAAGTCTAAACGGATCCGCTCAGGCTACTTTCATACTTAGAAAATTTTCTAAGTTTTAATGCAGACGCATCCGTTCTGAACGGATGCGAACGTCTGCATTATCGGAGCGGATCCGTCTGATGAAACATCAGACGGATCCGCTCCGAACGCTAGTGTGAAAGTAGCCTAAAAGACACAATACAGGTACTATTTTTATGTTTGGCAACTGTTCTAAATCTCTCAAAGCAGGTGACAGACTCCCTTTACGTTTTTTAGAGTTCCTCCTGCTCTATAACATGGTGTCCGCAGATTGTGCTGCATTTAGCGGTGACAGGTTATCTTTAATGTGTACAGTTGAGGACAGATTCCCTAGAACATTTTTGCATCTCAATCGTGTTATAGTTCTGCACAGAATTAATTGATTTTCCTAAAATAATTGTGAGTGTATTGTCCTGAGAGGCCTGAGCTCATTATCTCCCAGATAAGTAGGATAAATCTAACCGACAACAAGGCGTCTCTGCGAGAAGATCCTTTTAGACTGTGTTAACGCTCCTTTACACCAGTAGATAATTGATTTGATCAAGCAACGAACGTGTTGTTATTCGAGTTGCTATCATTCGAATGTCAACTCCTTAGATGCGCAGAGTATCGTGTAAAGGTACTAGACCAGGGCTGGCCAACCTGCGGCTCTCCAGCTGTTGCAAAACTACAACTCCCAGGATGCCTAGACTGCTTACAGCTATCAGCCTACAGCAGGGCATGGTGGGAATTGTAGTTTTACAACAGCTGGAGAGCCGCAGGTTGGCCAGCCCTGTACTAGACCATCTACACAAGCGATGAACGATTAGTGAACATCTCAACAATGACCCTTTAGACGCGCCGATTATCCGTCACAAAATCGTAACTTCGATCGCATATTCCATAGTTTGTAAATCAGACAGTTGCATTTAAAAAAGCGATAACCTGAGTGGCGTGCTTAAACACACCCACAGTAAAATCGTGCGTGCAGTGAACGATTCCTGTTTACAAACGATCGAACCAACGAGAAATCTACCGATTGTCGCTCTATCATTCATTGCTTTTACACTGGCCGATAATCGTGCAGTTTTGCTCAATTGAATGATAATTTACACGATAATCCTTAAGTGGGATTGTGTAATAGGTCGTTTGACTGTGGAATCGTCTGTGCTGTAAGGCCTCATTCACACATATGTGGACCACGGTCCGTGAAAACCCATCCTGCTGAGTGCACGAGCGCACGCCGTCATTGGTTGCTATGAAGTTTATTTAAACTGATCTATCCTCTGGATAAATCATCAGCATCTTATCGGCGGGGGTCCGACACCCGGGACCCCTGCCGATCAACTGCTTAAGAAGGCAGCGGTGCTGGCAGTAGTGCCGCGGCCTTCTCGCTGTTTACCACAGGCCCAGTGACTTCACGACTAGTATCAAGGGCCTGGGCGGGGCTAAGCTCCATTCAAGTGAACAGAGTTTAGCTCCGCCCAAGCCATTGATACTAGTCGTGATATCACTGGGCCTGCGGTAAACAGTGAGAAGGCCGCGGCACTACTGCCAGCACCGCTGCCTTCTTAAGAAGTTGATCGGCAGGGGTCCCGGGTGTCGGACCCCCGCCGATCAGATGCTGATGATCTATCCAGAGAATAGATCATCAGTTTAAAAAAACCGCAGAACCCCTTTAAGAATACATCTAGGCTACTTTCACACTTGCGTTAGGAGCGGATCCGTCTGGTGTCTGCACAGACGGATCCGCTCCTATAATGCAAAAGCTTGCATCCGTTCAGAACGGACCCGTTTGCATAACTGTTTATTTCAGATCTGATTTTTCACTTCGGAAAACTCAGATCCGACAGTATATTCTAAACACAGAAGCGTTCCCATGGTGATGGGGATGCTTCAAGTTAGAATATACTGAGAACTGTGTACATGACTGCCCCCTGCTGCCTGGCAGATGCCCCCCCCTCCTGTATTTAACTTATTGGTGGCCAGTGCGCCCCCCCCCCAGTATTAATTGTAACCAGTGCGGCCCCCCTCCCTCTATATTCATCGGTGGCCAGTGCGGATTCCCAGTAATATGACCAGTGCGGCCTCCCCCTCCCTCCCCAGTATTAAATATGACCAGTGCGGCCTCCCCCTCCCCAGTATTAAATATGACCAGTGCGGCCTCCCCCTCCCTCTATATTCATTGGTGGCCCGGCCAGTGCGGATTCCAAGTATTGTGACCAGTGCGGCCTCCCCTCTTCCCCCCCCCTAATTAAAATCACCCACCCCCCCATCATTGGTGGCAGCGGAGAGTACCGATCGGAGTCCCAGTTTAAATCGATGGGGCTCCGATCGGTTACCATGGCAGCCAAGACGCTATTGCAGTCTTGGCTGCCATGGTTACTTAGCAACAAATAGAAGCATTATACTTACCTGAAGAGCTGCGATGTCTGTGTCCGGCCGGGAGCTCCTCCTACTGGTAAGTGAAAGGTCTGTGCGGCGCATTGCCTATAGCACAGACCTTTCACTTACCAGTAGGAGGAGCTCCCGGCCGGACACAGACATTGCAGCTCTTCAGGTAAGTATAATGCTTCTATTTGTTGCTAAGTAACCATGGCAGTCAAGACTGCAATAGCGTCTTGGCTGCCATGGTAACCGATCGGAGCCCCAGCGATTTAAACTGGGACTCCGATCGGTACTCTCCGCTGCCACCAATGATGGGGGGGGGGATTTTAATTAGGGGGGGGGAAGAGGGGAGGCCGCACTGGTCACAATACTTGGAATCCGCACTGGCCGGGCCACCAATGAATATAGAGGGAGGGGGAGGCCGCACAAGTAGCCTAAGCCTTCAACTGTTCCTGTTGTGACCACGTCCTGAGGTAGACTCAAAACATCCGTGTTACATCTTGGAAACGGGAGTAAAAGGTTTGGATTATGGAAGATGATTGTCATAACTCATAGCGGGGTTAGGGTGATAGACAGAGATGAGATGTAGGACGGTGCAGCACTGTGGAGAGCCTATTATTATAGTTCTTGAAATTCCTTTTATTCTTATATATTTAGTTCTTTTTCTCCAGTTTTCTGCAATCAATACAACCCCGACTGCTTAACGTACTGACTCCATTTTAACTTTGTTTCGAAGCTCTCGTTGCTGAGAGGTGTGCTATGTCCTTCTGGAGTTGATCGGATTTGTCATTTTTAATACATTTTCGATTAAAAATAACAAATTCTCCATAGAAATGAATGGCAGAATTCTTGAATGAATACAGCCCGAACCGCTTAACGTATAGACTCCATGCAAACTGCGTTTGAAAGTTTTCAGCGCTGAGATATATGCTATGTATTTTTGGCATCAAGCTGATTTATTGTTTTTAATCATTTAAAAAATAAATAATCCCCCATAGAAATGAATAGCAGAATTTTGCAATTAATACAACCCCAATGTCTAATAGGTGCAGGTCTCACCTCTGGACCCGCACCTATACTTAGAACGGAGCCCGCAAAGTGCCAGAGGATGCACCACGCATACACTGCCACCTTCCATTCATTTCTATGGGACTGTGTGTAGGCTCGACTATTTTCGGAAGCCCTCTTGAAATGAATGGGAAGTGCTCCACGCAAGTGAGGCCACCGCTCCATTCACTTCTATGGGGCTTATGGAAATAGCCAAGCCAGCGCTCAGCTATTTTCGGCACTCCCATATAAATGAATGGAGGGCAGCTGTGCATGCACAGTGCTATCTCCGGTACTGTGCAGGTTCCCTTTTAAGTACAGGGAGTGCAGAATTATTAGGCAAGTTGTATTTTTGAGGATTAATTTTATTATTGAACAACAACCATGTTCTCAATGAACCCAAAAAACTCATTAATATCAAAGTTGAATATTTTTGGAAGTAGTTTTTAGTTTGTTTTTAGTTTTAGCTATTTTAGGGGGATATCTGTGTGTGCAGGTGACTATTACTGTGCATAATTATTAGGCAACTTAACAAAAAACAAATATATACCCATTTCAATTATTTATTTTTACCAGTGAAACCAATATAACATCTCAACATTCACAAATATACATTTCTGACATTCAAAAACAAATCAGTGACCAATATAGCCACCTTTCTTTGCAAGGACACTCAAAAGCCTGCCATCCATGGATTTTGTCAGTGTTTTGATCTGTTCACCATCAACATTGCGTGCAGCAGCAACCACAGCCTCCCAGACACTGTTCAGAGAGGTGTACTGTTTTCCCTCCTTGTAAATCTCACATTTGATGATGGACCACAGGTTCTCAATGGGGTTCAGATGAGGTGAACAAGGAGGCCATGTCATTAGATTTTCTTCTTTTATACCCTTTCTTGCCAGCCACGCTGTGGAGTACTTGGACGCGTGTGATGGAGCATTGTCCTGCATGAAAATCATGTTTTTCTTGAAGGATGCAGACTTCTTCCTGTACCACTGCTTGAAGAAGGTGTCTTCCAGAAACTGGCAGTAGGACTGGGAGTTGAGCTTGACTCCATCCTCAACCCGAAAAGGTCCCACAAGCTCATCTTTGATGATACCAGCCCAAACCAGTACTCCACCTCCACCTTGCTGGCGTCTGAGTCGGACTGGAGCTCTCTGCCCTTTACCAATCCAGCCACGGGCCCATCCATCTGGCCCATCAAGACTCACTCTCATTTCATCAGTCCATAAAACCTTAGAAAAATCAGTCTTGAGATATTTCTTGGCCCAGTCTTGACGTTTCAGCTTGTGTGTCTTGTTCAGTGGTGGTCGTCTTTCAGCCTTTCTTACCTTGGCCATGTCTCTGAGTATTGCACACCTTGTGCTTTTGGGCACTCCAGTGATGTTGCAGCTCTGAAATATGGCCAAACTAGTGGCATCTTGGCAGCTGCACGCTTGACTTTTCTCAGTTCATGGGCAGTTATTTTGCGCCTTGGTTTTTCCACACGCTTCTTGCGACCCTGTTGACTATTTTGAATGAAACGCTTGATTGTTCGATGATCACGCTTCAGAAGCTTTGCAATTTTAAGAGTGCTGCATCCCTCTGCAAGATATCTCACTATTTTTGACTTTTCTGAGCCTGTCAAGTCCTTCTTTTGACCCATTTTGCCAAAGGAAAGGAAGTTGCCTAATAATTATGCACACCTAATATAGGGTGTTGATGTCATTAGACCACACCCCTTCTCATTACAGAGATGCACATCACCTAATATGCTTAATTGGTAGTAGGCTTTCGAGCCTATACAGCTTGGAGTAAGACAACATGCATAAAGAGGATGATGTGGTCAAAATACTCATTTGCCTAATAATTCTGCACTCCCTGTATAGGTGCTGGTTCCAGAGGTGGGACCTGCACCTATCAGACATATCTCTAGGATGTCCAACCCTCTAACGTGTTCCAGTATTCATTACAATATAATATTCCTTATATCATGATTCAGATACACTTACTACATATTTTATACTGGCCTATTCCATGTTACAATTATGCATACTACACTGCTCAAAAAAATAAAGGGAACACTTAAACAACACAATGTAACTCCAAGTCAATCACACTTCTGTGAAATCAAACTGTCCACTTAGGAAGCAACACTGAGTGACAATCAATTTCACATGCTGTTGTGCAAATGGGATAGACAACAGGTGGAAATTATAGGCAATTAGCAAGACACCCCCAATAAAGGAGTGGTTCTGCAGGTGGTGACCTGACCACTTCTCAGTTCCTATGCTTCCTGGCTGATGTTTTGGTCACTTTTGAATGCTGGCGGTGCTTTCACTCTAGTGGTAGCATGAGACGGAGTCTACAACCCACACAAGTGGCTCAGGTAGTGCAGCTTATCCAGGATGGCACATCAATGCGAGCTGTGGCAAGAAGGTTTGCTGTGTCTGTCAGCGTAGTGTCCAGAGCATGGAGGCGCTACCAGGAGACAGGCCAGTACATCAGGAGATGTGGAGGAGGCCGTAGGAGGGCAACAACCCAGCAGCAGGACCGCTACCTCCGCCTTTGTGCAAGGAGGAACAGGAGGAGCACTGCCAGAGCCCTGCAAAATGACCTCCAGCAGGCCACAAATGTGCATGTGTCTGCTCAAACGGTCAGAAACAGACTCCATGAGGGTGATATGAGGGCCCGACGTCCACAGGTGAGGGTTGTGCTTACAGCCCAACACCGTGCAGGACGTTTGGCATTTGCCAGAAAACACCAAGATTGGCAAATTAGCCACTGGCGCCCTGTGCTCTTCACAGATGAAAGCAGGTTCACACTGAGCACATGTGACAGACGTGACAGAGTCTTGAGACGCTGTGGAGAACGTTCTGCTGCCTGCAACATCCTCCAGCATGACCGGTTTGGCATTGGGTCAGTAATGGTGTGGGGTGGCATTTCTTTGGAGGGCCGCACAGACCTCCATGTGCTCACCAGAGGTAGCCTGACTGCCATTAGGTACCGAGATGAGATCCTCAGACCCCTTGTGAGACCATATGCTGGTGCGATTGGCCCTGGGTTCCTCCTAATGCAAGACAATGCTAGACCTCATGTGGCTGGAGTGTGTCAGCAGTTCCTGCAAGACAAAGGCATTGATGCTATGGACTGGCCCGCCCGTTCCCCAGACCTGAATCCAATTGAGCACATCTGGGACATCACGTCTCGCTCTATCCACCAACGTCACGTTGCACCACAGACTGTCCAGGAGTTGGCAGATGCTTTAGTCCAGGTCTGGGAGGAGATCCCTCAGGAGACCGTCCGCCACCTCATCAGGAGCATGCACAGGCGTTGCAGGGAGGTCATACAGGCACGTGGAGGCCACACACACTACTGAGCCTCATTTTGACTTGTTTTAAGGACATTACATCAAAGTTGGATCAGCCTGTAGTGTGTTTTTCCACTTTAATTTTGAGGGTGACTCCAAATCCAGACCTCCATGGGTTAAAAAATTTGATTTCCATATTATTTTTTTGTGTGATTTTGTTGTCAGCACATTCAACTATGTTAGGCCTCCTGCACACGACAGTATTTTTTCACGGTCCGCAAAATGGGGTTCCGTTGGTCCGTGATCCGTGACCGTTTTTTCGTCCGTGGGTCTTCCTTGATTTTTGGAGGATCCACAGACATGAAAAATGAAAAAAAAATCTAAGTCAAGTTTGCCATTGAAATGATAGGAAAAAACGGACACGGATCACGGACACGGATCACGGACACGGATGACAATCTTGTGTGCATCCGTGATTTTTCACGGACCCATTGACTTGAATGGGTCCGTGAACCGTTGGCCGTGAAAAAAATAGGACAGGTCATATTTTTTTCACGGCCAGGAAACACGGATCACGGATGCGGCTGCAAAACGGTGCATTTTCCGATTTTTCCACGGACCCATTGAAAGTCAATGGGTCCGCGAAAAAAAACGGAAAACGGCACAACGGCCACGGGTGCACACAACGGTCGTGTGCAGGAGGCCTAAAGAACAAAGTATTTCAGAAGAATATTTAATTAATTCAGATCTAGGATGTGTTATTTTTGTGTTCCCTTTATTTTTTTGAGCAGTATAATTCAGACACATTTAGTGTCAGTATAGACCGTGCTTTTTTTGCATGCCATTTAAAATAATACAAATTGATTGTTTTTTTCAACTGTGCAATGATACTGTATACTTTGAACTGTGCCAATATTCACTACAATTCAATAGTTCGTATACTATGATTTAAATACACTGTGTCAGTATGCACTGAAGCACTAGTATTATATTAATTATATAAAAAAAAACACACAGCAACAACAGTATTAGGGCTTGTTCACATGAACGGATTTTGTGTTCAGTATACGGGCCGTTTTCTGCATTCCGCATACGGTACGTATACGGAACCATTCATTTCAATGGGTCCGCAAAAGATGCGGACAGCACTCTATTTGCTGTCCGCATCTGTTGCTCCGATCCGTGGGCCCGCAAAAATATGAATCCTGTCCTATTTTTGTCCGTTTTGCGGACAAGAACAGGCATTTCTATAATGGGCCTCCTGTTCCGTAAATTGCAGACCGCAAAAAACGGCACGGTCGTGTGAACGAACCCTTATGCAAAGATTACTATTAGGGATGAGCGAAGCGAGCTTCAGATGCTAGATCCGAAGTCACTTAGCTCAAAAGTTTGGTTTGGATCTGTACGGCCTCCAATGAGGCGAAGTCTTGAGACTTCGGTGAATAACTTCGGTATTTGATTTTTAAATAAAAATAAAAAAAACATTTTAAAACTTGGATCCAAACTCAGAGTGTTAGTTCCTCTTTATTACATTGCCCGTCCTCTCAGAAGGTACAGTGGTGCGGTGTAATGACAGGTACTTGCTTCATTCACTTGAATGGAGTGAATACTTGTAATTATTAGGCAAATGAGTATTTTGACCACATCATCCTCTTTATGCATGTTGTCTTACTCCAAGCTGTATAGGCTCGAAAGCCTACTACCAATTAAGCATATTAGGTGATGTGCATCTCTGTAATGAGAAGGGGTGTGGTCTAATGACATCAACACCCTATATTAGGTGTGCATAATTATTAGGCAACTTCCTTTCCTTTGGCAAAATGGGTCAAAAGAAGGACTTGACAGGCTCAGAAAAGTCAAAAATAGTGAGATATCTTGCAGAGGGATGCAGCACTCTTAAAATTGCAAAGCTTCTGAAGCGTGATCATCGAACAATCAAGCGTTTCATTAAAAATAGTCAACAGGGTCGCAAGAAGCGTGTGGAAAAACCAAGGCGCAAAATAACTGCCCATGAACTGAGAAAAGTCAAGCGTGCAGCTGCCAAGATGCCACTTGCCACCAGTTTGGCCATATTTCAGAGCTGCAACATCACTGGAGTGCCCAAAAGCACAAGGTGTGCAATACTCAGAGACATGGCCAAGGTAAGAAAGGCTGAAAGACGACCACCACTGAACAAGACACACAAGCTGAAACGTCAAGACTGGGCCAAGAAATATCTCAAGACTGATTTTTCTAAGGTTTTATGGACTGATGAAATGAGAGTGAGTCTTGATGGGCCAGATGGATGGGCCCGTGGCTGGATTGGTAAAGGGCAGAGAGCTCCAGTCCAACTCAGACGCCAGCAAGGTGGAGGTGGAGTACTGGTTTGGGCTGGTATCATCAAAGATGAGCTTGTGGGGCCTTTTCGGGTTGAGGATGGAGTCAAGCTCAACTCCCAGTCCTACTGCCAGTTTCTGGAAGACACCTTCTTCAAGCAGTGGTACAGGAAGAAGTCTGCATCCTTCAAGAAAAACATGATTTTCATGCAGGACAATGCTCCATCACACGCGTCCAAGTACTCCACAGCGTGGCTGGCAAGAAAGGGTATAAAAGAAGAAAATCTAATGACATGGCCTCCTTGTTCACCTCATCTGAACCCCATTGAGAACCTGTGGTCCATCATCAAATGTGAGATTTACAAGGAGGGAAAACAGTACACCTCTCTGAACAGTGTCTGGGAGGCTGTGGTTGCTGCTGCACGCAATGTTGATGGTGAACAGATCAAAACACTGACAGAATCCATGGATGGCAGGCTTTTGAGTGTCCTTGCAAAGAAAGGCGGCTATATTGGTCACTGATTTGTTTTTGTTTTGTTTTTGAATGTCAGAAATGTATATTTGTGAATGTTGAGATGTTATATTGGTTTCACTGGTAAAAATAAATAATTGAAATGGGTATATATTTGTTTTTTGTTAAGTTGCCTAATAATTATGCACAGTAATAGTCACCTGCACACACAGATATCCCCCTAAAATAGCTAAAACTAAAAACTACTTCCAAAAATATTCAGCTTTGATATTAATGAGTTTTTTGGGTTCATTGAGAACATGGTTGTTGTTCAATAATAAAATTAATCCTCAAAAATACAACTTGCCTAATAATTCTGCACTCCCTGTATATACCTGTACACACTGCATCTATTATACCTCGCATATCAGTACACTGCTGTATATACTATATACCTGTACACACTGCATCTATTATACCTCGCATATCAGTACACTGCTGTATATACTATATACCTGTACACACTGCATCTATTATACCTCACATACCAGTACACTGCTGTATATACTATATACCTGTACACACTGCATCTATTATACCTCACATACCAGTACACTGCTGTATATACTATATACCTGTACACACTGCATCTATTATACCTCACATACCAGTACACTGCTGTATACACTATATACCTGTACACACTGCATCTATTATACCTCACATACCAGTACACTGCTGTATACACTATATACCTGTACATACACACTGCATCTATTATACCTCACATACCAGTACACTGCTGTATACACTATATACCTGTACATACACACTGCATCTATTATACCTCACATACCAGTACACTGCTGTATACACTATATACCTGTACATACACACTGCATCTATTATACCTCACATACCAGTACACTGCTGTATACACTATATACCTGTACACACTGCACCTATTATACCTCACATACCAGTACACTGCTGTATACACTATATACCTGAACACACTGCATCTATTATACCTCACATACCAGTACACTGCTGTATACACTATATACCTGTACACACTGCATCTATTATACCTCACATACCAGTACACTGCTGTATACACTATATACCTGTACACACTGCATCTATTATACTTCGCATACCAGTACACTGCTGTATACACTACACTGTGTGCAGAATTATTAGGCAAATTAGTATTTTGACCACATCATCCTCTTTATGCATGTTGTCTTACTCCAAGCTGTATAGGCTCGAAAGCCTACTACCAATTAAGCATATTAGGTGATGTGCATCTCTGTAATGAGAAGGGGTGTGGTCTAATGACATCAACACCCTATATTAGGTGTGCATAATTATTAGGCAACTTCCTTTCCTTTGGCAAAATGGGTCAAAAGAAGGACTTGACAGGCTCAGAAAAGTCAAAAATAGTGAGATATCTTGCAGAGGGATGCAGCACTCTTAAAATTGCAAAGCTTCTGAAGCGTGATCATTGAACAATCAAGCGTTTCATTCAAAATAGTCAACAGGGTCGCAAGAAGCGTGTGGAAAAACCAAGGCGCAAAATAACTGCCCATGAACTGAGAAAAGTCAAGCATGCAGCTGCCAAGATGCCACTTGCCACCAGTTTGGCCATATTTCAGAGCTGCAACATCACTGGAGTGCCCAAAAGCACAAGGTGTGCAATAATCAGAGACATGGCCAAGGTAAGAAAGGCTGAAAGACGACCACCACTGAACAAGACACACAAGCTGAAACGTCAAGACTGGGCCAAGAAATATCTCAAGACTGATTTTTCTAAGGTTTTATGGACTGATGAAATGAGAGTGAGTCTTGATGGGCCAGATGGATGGGCCCGTGGCTGGATTGGTAAAGGGCAGAGAGCTCCAGTCCGACTCAGACGCCAGCAAGGTGGAGGTGGAGTACTGGTTTGGGCTGGTATCATCAAAGATGAGCTTGTGGGGCCTTTTCGGGTTGAGGATGGAGTCAAGCTCAACTCCCAGTCCTACTGCCAGTTTCTGGAAGACACCTTCTTCAAGCAGTGGTACAGGAAGAAGTCTGCATCCTTCAAGAAAAACATGATTTTCATGCAGGACAATGCTCCATCACACGCATCCAAGTACTCCACAGCGTGGCTGGCAAGAAAGGGTATAAAAGAAGAAAATCTAATGACATGGCCTCCTTGTTCACCTGATCTGAACCCCATTGAGAACCTGTGGTCCATCATCAAATGTGAGATTTACAAGGAGGGAAAACAGTACACCTCTCTGAACAGTGTCTGGGAGGCTGTGGTTGCTGCTGCACGCAATGTTGATGGTGAACAGATCAAAACACTGACAGAATCCATGGATGGCAGGCTTTTGAGTGTCCTTGCAAAGAAAGGTGGCTATATTGGTCACTGATTTGTTTTTGTTTTGTTTTTGAATGTCAGAAATGTATATTTGTGAATGTTGAGATGTTATATTGGTTTCACTGGTAAAAATAAATAATTGAAATGGGTATATATTTGTTTTTTGTTAAGTTGCCTAATAATTATGCACAGTAATAGTCACCTGCACACACAGATATCCCCCTAAAATAGCTAAAACTAAAAACAAACTAAAAACTACTTCCAAAAATATTCAGCTTTGATATTAATGAGTTTTTTGGGTTCATTGAGAACATGGTTGTTGTTCAATAATAAAATTAATCCTCAAAAATACAACTTGCCTAATAATTCTGCACTCCCTGTAGAAATGAATGGCAGAATCCTGTGATTAATACAGCCCGAACCACACAACATAGAGACTCCTTTCAAACTGCATTTCAAAGCTCTCGGTGATGAGAAGAGTGCTATGTATTTTTTAAGTTGGTCAGATTTCTCATTTTTAATAAATTTACGTTTAAAAATTTTAAAAAAATCCCCCACAGAAATGAATGACAGAACCAAAGAATCAAATTTGAACTGCCCTGGATGATGTCCCAAGCACAGTCCCAGCTACCACCCAGTCTCACAGACACAACACACTTCTCTCTCGCTCACATACACACACACAAAGTCAGCACTTTTCAAGCACTATGGGGGTCATTTATCAAACTGGTATAAAGTAGAACTGGCTTAGTTGCCCATAGCAACCAATCAGATTCCCGCCTTTCATTTTCCAAAGGAGCTGTCCAAATTGAAAGGTGGAATCTGATTGGTTGCTATGGGCAACTAAGCCAGTTCTACTTTATACTAGTTTGATAAATCTCCCCCTGTGTATTTCCTTCAGGAAATGCCAATCTAGTTTAAAGTAAAAGAGAGAGAAATATATGCATTTCATTTTGGATCCTGTGTTTTTGGTAATAATTAGGCCTCATGCACACGACCGTTGTGTGCACCCGTGGCCGTTGTTCCGTTTTCCGTGATTTTCTGCGGACCCATTGACTTTCAATGGGTCCGTTGAAAACTCTGAAAATGCACCGTTTGTCATCCGCCTCCGTGATCCGTGTATCCTGTCCGTCAAAAAAATATGACCTGTCCTATTTTTTTGACGGACAACGGTTCACGGACCCATTCAAGTCAATGGGTCCGTGAAAAAACACGGATGCACACAAGATTGGCATCCGTGTCCGTAGGCTACTTTCATACAGACGGATCCGAAGCTGCATAAAAGCTTTTTCGTGAAAACTCAAATCCGACAGTATTTTCTAACACAGAGGCGTTCCCATAGTGATGGGGACGCTTCTAGTTAGAATATACTAAGAACTGTGTACATGACTGCCCCTGCTGCCTGGCAGCACCCGATCTCTTACAGGGGACTTTAATCCGCACAATTAACCCCTCAGGTGCTGCACCTGAAGGGGTTAATTGTGCGTATCATAGCCCCCTGTAAGAGATCAGGGGCTGCCAGGCAGCAGGGGGCAGACCCCCCTCCCTCCCCAGTTTTAATTTCATTGGTGGCCAGTGCGGCACCCCCTCCCTCCCTCTATTGTAATATCATTGGTGGCCAGTGTGCGGCCTCCCCCGGCCCCCCCTCCCTCCCTTTATTGTATTATCATTGGTGGCCAGTGTGCGGCCTCCCCCGGCCCCCCTCCCTCTATTGTATTATCATTGGTGGCCAGTGTGCGGCCCCCCCTCTATTGTATTAATATCATTGGTTGCCAGTGTGCGGCCTCCCCTCTCCTCCCCCCGTCCCCCCGATCATTGGTGGCAGCGGAGAGTTCCGATCGGAGTCCCAGTTTAATCGCTCTGGGGCTCCGATCGGTAACCATGGCAACCAGGACACTACTGCAGGCCTGGTTGCCATGGTTACTTAGCAATATTACACTATTAGAAGCATCATACTTACCTGCTGCGATGTCTGTGACCGGCCGGGAGCTCCTCCTACTGGTAAGTGACAGATCATTAAGCAATGCTTAATGACCTGTCACTTACCAGTAGGAGGAGCTCCCGGCCGGTCACAGACAGCGCAGCAGGTAAGTATGATGCTTCTAATATTGTAATATTGCTAAGTAACCATGGCAACCAGGCCTGCAGTAGCGTCTTGGTTGCCATGTTTACCGATCGGAGCCCCAGTGATTAAACTGGGACTCCGATCGGAACTCTCCGCTGCCACCAATGATTCGGGGGGGGGGGAGGGGGAGGGGAGGCCGCACACTGGCCACCAATGATATAACAATAGAGGGAGGGAGGGGGGGCCGCACACTGGCCACCAATGATAATACAATAAAGGGAGGGAGGGGGGGCCGAGGGAGGCCGCACACTGGCCACCAATGATAATACAATAGAGGGAGGGAGGGGGGCCGGGGGTCGCACACTGGCCACCAATGATATTCAAACTGGGGAGGGAGGGGGGTCTGCCCCCTGCTGCCTGGCAGCCCCTGATCTCTTACAGGGGGCTATGATACGCACAATTAACCCCTTCAGGTGCGGCACCTGAGGGGTTAATTGTGCGGATCACTGCCCCCTGTAAAAGATCGGGTGCTGCCAGGCAGCAGGGGGCAGTCATGTACACAGTTCGTAGTATATTCTAACTTGAAGCGTCCCCATCACTATGGGAACGCCTCTGTGTTAGAATATACTGTCGGATCTGAGTTTCACGATGTAACTCAAATCCAATGGTATATTCTAACATAGAGGCGTTCCCATGGTGATGGGGACGCTTTAAGTTAAAATATACCATCGGATTGGAGAAAACTCTGATCCTATGGTATATTAACTCCTGACTTTACATTGAAAGTCAATGGGGACGGATCCGTTTGCAATTGCACCATATTGTGTCAACGTCAAACGGATCCGTCCACATTGACTTGCATTGTAAGTCAGGACGGATCCGTTTGGCTCCGCACGGCCAGGCGGACACCAAAACGAAATTTTTTCCATGTCCGTGGATCCTCCAAAAATCAAGGAAGACCCACGGACGAAAAAAAGGTCACGGATCACGGACCAACGGAACCCCGTTTTGCGGACTGTGAAAAAATACTGTCGTGTGCATGAGGCCTTAGGGTCCATTCACACGTCCGTTGTTTCTTTCCTGATCTGTTCCGTTTTTTGCGGACCAGATCTGGACCCATTTATTTTAAATGGGTCCTGAAAAAAAACGGACAGCTCAATGTCTGATTTTTTTTCAGGACCCATTGAAAATGAATGGGTCCAGATCTGGTCCAGATCTGTTCCGCAAAAAACGGAACAGATCAGGAAAGAAACAACGGACGTGTGAATGGACCCTTACTGTGAGAATGTATATAATTTTTTCACTATTAGAGGAAAACACAGCAGTAGCCTATAGAAGTACTATAATATCTTAAAACATAACCTTTTATTGTTTCATTAAGATACTAAGGATAACAAAAAATAAGACAAACTGAATTAAGTGCAAAAGGATATACCGGTGCACATAACAAAAGAACGGTTTTACCACAAATAACTCATTTTGTTTGAGGCAACGGCAAGGAACGGTTGAAAGAGTGGGTTATTCGTGGTAAGACCCTTCTTTTGTTATGTGCACCGGTATATCCTTTTGCACTTAATTCAGTTTGTCTTATTATTTTTTGTTATCCTTCATATTTTTTGAGCATTTTAATGAAACTATTAAAAGTTATGTTTTAAGATATAGGCAACTTCTGTGTTTTCCTTATCAGATTACTAAGTACCTGTATGTACATCTTAGGGCTCATGCACATGAACGTATTTTCTTTCCGTGTCCATTCCGGGGTTTTTTTGCGGGCTGTATACGGAACCATTTATTTCAATGGGTCCGCAAAAAAAACGGAAGTTACTCTGTGCGCAATCCGTTTCCGTATGTCCGTATTTCTGTTCCGCAAAAAAATAGAACAGGTCCTATAAGGCTTCATTCAGACGTCCGTAGAATGGGTCCGCATCCGTTCCGCAATTATGTGGAACGGGTGCGGACCTATTCATTCTCTATGGGGCCGGAAGAGATGCGGACCACATTTCCGGAGGCAGCCCCGATCTTCCAGTCCGCAGCTCCGGAGAAAAATAGAGCATGCCCTATTCTTGTCTCCAATTGCGGTCAAGAATAGGCATTTCTATGGGGGTGCCGGCCGGGTGTATTGTGCATCCGCAATTTGCGTATCCGCAAAGTACTACGGACGTCTGAATGGAGCCTTATTGTCTGCATTAGAGACAAGGATAGGACTGTTCTATTAGGGGCCAGCTGTTCTGTTCTGAAAAATACGGACCGCAAAATACATACAGTCGTGTGCATGAGGCCGTAGGCTTGGTTCACATCAGCGTTCAGCCTCTCCATTCTCCTGCTCCGTTATAGGAACAGGAGAACGGAAAGGACGGATTCGGCACATAACTGAGCCGAACGGAACCTACGTACCACATAGACTATAATGGGGTCCGTTAGGTTCCCGCTCAGAGGAAGATTTTTGAAGTGGAGGCAAAAGTTGTGCGTGCAGGAGAGCAGAAACCTAACGGACCCCATTATAGTCTATGGGGTCCTTAGGTTCCGTTCGGCTCAGTTATGTGTCGAATCCGTCCTTTCTGTTATCCTGCTCCTAAACGGAGCAGGAGAATGGGGAGGCCGAACGCTGATGTGAACTCAGCCTTAATTAACCAACTATTTCTCTGGCTGTGTATTTTGGTAAAAAATAGAGGAAGAAGGATCTATACAGAACACGCTTATATGTTGTATTTCCCTATACGATACATTATCTGCCTCCAGTAAACCACCAGCAGCGTCCATAAATGCATGTAAGGCTACTTTCACACTAGCCTTTTTGTTTTTCCGTTATTGAAATCTGTCATAGGGGCTCAATACCGGAAAAAAACGCTTCAGTTTTGTCCCCATTCATTGTCAACGGGGACAAAACTGAACTGAACGGAACGCTCCAAAATGCATTCCGTTCCGTTTAGTTGCGTTCTCATACCGGAAAGCAAACCGCAACATTTTGCAGTTTGCTTTCCGTTTCCGTTCCGTTTTTTGCGTTCCATATACGGACCTATTGATTTCAATGGAGCCGGGAAAAAAACAGAAGGTACTCCGTATGCCTTCCGGTTCCGTATTTTTCATTTTTCTGTTCCGTTCAAAGATAGAACATGTCCTATTATTGTCCGCAATAATGGACAAGGATAGGACTGTTCTATTAGGAGCCAGCTGTTCTGTTCCGCAAAAAATGGAATGCACACAGACGTCATTGGTATTTTTTGCGGATCCGTTTTTTGCTGACAACAAAATAATGAAAAAGCCATACAGTCTTGTGCAAGAGGCCTAAGGCCTCTTTCACACTAGCGTGACGGATTAGGTCCGGATGCGTTCAGGGTGAGTTCAGTGAAATTTGCACCATTTTGCAAGCAAGTTCAGTCAGTTTTGTCTGTGATTGCGTTCAGTGGTTCAGTTTTTTCCGAGCGGGTGCAATGCGTTTTTAAGCGTTTTTCACGCGCGTGATAAAAAACGGAAGGTTTACAAACAACATCTCCTAACAACCATCTGTGAAAAACGCATTGCATCCGCACTTGCTTCCGGATGCAATGCGTTTTACACTGAAGCCCTATTCACTTCTATGGGGCCAGAGCTGCGTGAAAAACGCGGAATATAGAACATGCAGCGATTCTCACGCAACGCAGAACTGATGCATGAAAAAAAACACTCATGTACACAGACCCATTGAAATGAATGGGTCAGGATTTAGTGCGGGTGCTGTGCGTTCACGTCACACATTGCAACCGCGCGGAAAACTCGCTCCTGTGAAAGAGGCCTAAGAGCATGGTTATCTAGTGTGGTTACCACGGGATTAGTTGCCCATAGCAACCAATCAGACTGCATCATTCATTTTTCAGAGAACCTTTGGAAAATGGAAGGTGGGATCTGATTGGTTGCAGTGGGCAAGGCCTGTTGTGAGAGGGGAACTAGCCAGGTTCTGAATGGGCTGCTTGGACGGCTGTCTAACCAGTGTTCCTTCACACCAGTTTTGATAAATCTCCCATAGTGTACTGTGGACATGTACATTTGGTCTTGCTAGCAATCCTATAGCAAAACTCGAAGGGCGGCCATAATTGGTTTGTATGAAGCAATTTTCATAAGCAATAAACAAGCCTTTTATCATCTTGTGCATTTATACTGCTGTCATTTTAATCCAAAGCATTTATAGAAAGTGAAATTACAAGTATTACGTACAAACTGACTAATTTGTAAAAGAGCTGTCAATGGAAATTGAAGGGAACCTGTCACTTCTCCTGACATGTCTGTTTTAGTAACTACTTGCGTCCCCCATGTAATGACGATTCTGGCAGCATCTATTCTTATGACTATGTTGTGCTATTCCTTTACTATTCCTGCTAGAAGACTGTGAATGAATTTGTAGCAGTTTGCTATGAAAGTTCAGATGGATGTTACCAATTGGGGGGGTGTCCCTGCACAGTGTGACACTATCCAGCCAGTGTTTCCAGTGTCAGACCAACTAGTATCACCCATCTGGACCTTCATTGTAAACTGCTGGTAATTCATTCATAACTTCTAGAAGGAATAATAAAGGGATGGCACATTGTAGAGACATAATAGATGCTCCAGAATTGTTAGTACACAAGGAATTCAAGGAGTTAGCCTTCATGCACATGGCCGTTGCCGTACTGCGGCCCGCAAACAGCAGGTCTGCAATATGAGGGCACCGGCCGTGTGCTCCCTGCATCACGGATGTGGACCCATTCACTTGAACATGTTCTATTTTTTTGCCGTGTGGACGGATCACGGACCCATTCAAGTTGAATGGGTCTCGATCCGACGCCACACGGATTTGCTCGTGCATTGGGGACCGCAAATTGTGGTCCCCAATGCACGGAACGGCCTCACAACAGCCATGTGCATGAGGCCTTACTAAAACAGACATGTCAGGAGAGGTAACAGGCCCTATTTAAGTGTTTCACAATAGCCATACATTTACAAGTTTTTTACTTGAGCAGATTTAGGCTACTTTCACACTTGCGTTCGGGGTTCCGCTTGTGAGTTCCGTTTGAAGGCTCTCACAAGCGGCCCCAAACGGATCCGTACAGCCCCAATGCATTCTGAGTGGATGCGGATCCGCTCAGAATGCCTCAGTTTGGCACCGTTTGGCCTCCGTTCCGCTCAGCAGGCGGACACCCGAACGCAGCTTGCAGCGTTCGGGTGTCCGCCTGGCCGTGCAGAGCCAAACGGATCCGTCCAGACTTACAATGCAATTCAATGGGGACGGATCCGTTTGACGTTGACACAATATGGTGCAATTGCAAACGGATCCGTCCCCCATTGACTTTCAATGTAAAGTCAGGAGTCCCTATTAATATACCATCGGATCTGAGTTTTCTCCAATCCGATGGTATATTTTAACTTGAAGCGTCCCCATCACCATGGGAACGCCTCTATGTTAGAATATAGCATCGGATTTGAGTTAGATCGTGAAACTCAGATCCGACAGTATATTCTAACTCAGAGGCGTTCCCATAGTGATGTGGACGCTTCAAGTTAGAATATACTGAGAACTGTGTAATAATTGCCCCCTGCTTCCTGGCAGCACCTGATCTCTTACAGGGGGCTGTGATCCGCACAATTAACCCCTCAGGTGCCGCACCTGAGGGGTTAATTGTGCGTATCATAGATTCCTGTAAGAGATCAGGTGCTGCCAGGCAGCAGGGGCCAGACCCCCTCCCTCCCCAGTTTTAAATTCATTGGTGGCCAGTGCGGCCCCCCTCCCTCCCCAGAATTATATTCATTGGTGGCCAGTACGGCCCCCCTCCCTCCCTAGTATTATATTTATTGGTGGCCAGTGCGGCCCCCCTCCCTCCCTCCCCAGTATTATATTCATTGGTGGCCAGTGCGGCCCCCGTCCCTCCCTCCCTCCCCAGTATTATATTCATTGGTGGCCAGTGCGGCCCCCCTCCCTCCCCAGTATTATATTCATTGGTGGCCAGTGCGGCCTCCCCTCTCCCCCCCCTAATTAAAATCACCTCCCCCCCATCATTGGTGGCAGCGGAGAGTTCCGATCGGCGTCCCAGTTTAATCGCTGGGGCTCCGATCGGTTACCATGGCAGCCAAGACGCTACTGCAGTCCTGGCTGCCATGGTTACTTAGCAATTTTAGAAGCATTATACTTACCTGCGCTGTCTGTGTCCGGCCGGGCGCTCCTCCTACTGGTAAGTGAAAGGTCTGTGCGGCGCATTGCTTATAGCACAGACCTTTCACTTACCAGTAGGAGGAGCGCCCGGCCGATCACAGACATCGCAGGTAAGTATAATGCTTCTAAAATTGCTAAGTAACCATGGCAGCCAGGACTGCAGTAGCGTCTTGGCTGCCATGGTAACCGATCGGAGCCCCAGCGATTAAACTGGGCCGCCGATCGGAACTCTCCGCTGCCACCAATGATGGGGGGGAGGTGATTTTAATTAGGGGGGGGAGAGGGGAGGCCGCACTGGCCACCAATGAATATAATACTGGGGAGGGAGGGAGGGGGGCCGCACTGGCCACCAATGAATATAATACTGGGGAGGGAGGGAGGGGGGCAGCACTGGCCACCAATGAATATAATACTGGGTAGGGAGGGGGGGCCGCACTGGCCACCAATGAATTTAAAACTGACTGGGGGGGGAGGGGGGCCTGGTCCCTGCTGCCTGGCAGCACCTGATCTCTTACAGGGGGCTATGATACGCACAATTAACCCCTCAGGTGCGGCACCTGAGGGGTTAATTGAGTGGATCACAGCCCCCTGTAAGAGATCGGGTGCTGCCAGGCAGCAGGGGGCAGTCATGTACACAGTTCTTTTAGTATATTCTAACTTGAAGCGTCCCCATCACCATGGGAACGCCTCTGTGTTAGAATATACAAAGTGAAAAATCAGATCTGAAAAAAACAGTTATGCAGACGGATCCGTTCTGAACGGATGCAAGCGTTTGCATTATAGGTGCATTATACCAGACGGATCCGCACTGAACGCAAGTGTGAAACCAGTTGCATTCATATGTAACAATAATCATGTGGTTTTTTTGGACATAGTTTTCTCTCCTCTCATATGTTACCATGGTTTGCTTTTCTCTCCCTCATATGTGGTCCTGGAAAAAAACTAAAAGTGGCCACATTTTGTAGTCAGGTCGAAATTGACAGAAGGCAGGGCCAACACAATAGGCCCAACAATACCATATTGCAGCACATTATACCACCCCAACAGAGCCAAATACCACTGTGCATCCCAAAATACCGCCCCAGCAGCACAAAATACTGCCCCAGCATCCACTGGCCGACCTTGAGGAGGGTTCAGGCGGACCCTGGGCATTGGCCTACCGGGAAATTTCCCTGTAAGGTCTATGGCCAGTCCGCCCCTGTGACTCACATTCAATTAGTGGGTACAAAGTCCTGTAGCTTGTGTTGCTACTCTTTGTAGTTTGAACTCCCCAGGCCACTGTAGTCACTGCAACCATGGAAACATATACAAAGGGGCACATTTATTAAGACCAACGTTTTAGACACTAGTCTTAGTAAAGACCCTGTGCTGGTGGTGGATACGCCAAAGTTATGAAGATGTGCAGACTTCTCCATAACTTCGTCGCATCTAGCGCCAGTTCTAAATGTAAGACAGCTTCCGGCCTGTTTTACATTTAGACCTTTTTCTAAGCCTAAAACAGGAGTAGAAAATGGTGAATGAGACGGGCCTGTCGGCCCAACCCCTTTCCCAGCCACAATTTTAGACCTGACGTGAGCAGGGCGAAGTCCCAGATAGCGGAGCAACTAACCATTGCGCTGCCATCTGCGCCTGAACTACACCTAATTTAGGTGTATTTCAGTATAGTAAATGACCCCCAAAGTCTGTATATACAAATAAATGAGGTCTGTTGCTCTGAAATAGTATCAGTGAACCGACAATTGGAATATCTATATAAGCCATCTATGTTTTAAACTCAGGTCAGGTACCCTGTATTGTATATAACCGTTTGTCATTACACCTGACCAGACCTGATGAAGGAGTCTTCATGAAACATGTCCTAAATAAAAGAATTTTAAAAAAGTGTTTGCTCATTCATTGGGTGAACTCTGGCACCTTTTGCACAGACCTATCAGGAACGGCCGTTTCTACAAATGCTCATGCCCGATAATTAGCATGATTATCTAACCATGTAAAAGGGCCTTAAAGGGGTTGTCTCACTTTAGCAAATGGCACTTATCATGTAGAGAGAGTTAATACAAGGCACTTACTAATGTATTGTGATTGTCCATATTGCCTCCTTTGCTGGCTGGATTCATTTTTCCATCACATTATACTTTGCCCATTTTCACACATACCGGACAATAACGTAAGTGTGGAAGTAGCCTTACCTATCCTTTCACCTACTGATTATCTGCCGGTTTACTATGGTACACTTGTGTGATTTTTCTATGTAGTTCAATCTCTTGCACATGAAGTGAGATTGTATGAGTGGCGCAGCAGCGTTCTGGTGTACACCTTTTAATATTTGTGGTTAGCAAGAGGGATGGTATCGATTTTAGGTATTAGCCCCCAAAAGGTCACACATTTTTGCGCAAGTGTGATGCACACCAAAATTTGTGACTATTTGACAGCAGTTACATAGCGGAATGATAAATGTCCCCTGTAGTGATGCTTTTTCACATGCAATAATGGTACCGCTAATATTTGTGGACATACCCTGATAAATGAAAGCGCTGGAATAAATTGGAATAAATGCTCAATACTTCATTCCTATCTGCTCGGTTTTCCTGTGTGAGGAGCCATTTTCCACGCTGTATATGGGCTGTTTGGTAGGTTAGTAAACAAGACGCATAAGAAAGCCTCGATTCAGACAGAAGACACAGAACATTGTCATGCTGAACCCGGGCCTATCCATATGGACACACACCATATACAAACCTCAGATAAAAACTGCTTTGCATATCAATATCCTCAGCATGAGAGAAATCCTGCTCAAAGGGGCTGTCTCACTTCAGCATGGCATGTATCATGGAAAGAAAGTTAGTACAAGGCACTTACTAATGTATTGTCCAGTGTACTGTTTAAACAATAATATTAATATGGCTAGTAATGTTGCAATATTACTAGCCACATAAAGAAAGCTTTAGCAGTTAAATTATTACATAGCTACCTGTGCCACAGTACACTGTTACGAAAGTGTGTGCCCCGTGGTCGTGCTGTGGCCTGCAAAATGCGGGCCGCAATGCACGAACACCGTCCATGGGGCAGCCGCAGCAGATCGCGGACCCATTTATTTTAATGGGTCCGCAATCCGGCCGTTCGGCAAAAGGACATGTTCTATCTTTTTGCGGAACGGAAGTATGGGACGAAACCCCACGGAAGCATTCCGTAGGGTTCCGTTCCGTGCTTCCGTTCCGCACCATTCCGCATCTCCGAAATTTGTGGACCCATTCAAGTGAATGGGTCCGCATCCGTGATGCGGAATGCTCACGGAACGGCACCCGTGTATTGCGGATCCGCAAATGCGGTCCACAATAAGGATCCGGTGGCTCCCGGCATTATCTGGCTCTACCAGATGTGGTGAACTCCGGCAGGCTGTTCCTGCAAGATTTCAAAATTCTGATGTGAACGTACAGTAAACTAAATACATGGGGATCAAAAAAAGGTGTACCGTGTACTACGTGTTGTACTTATCCTAAATTTTATTATTATTATTATTATATATTTTCTTTACATTATTCCGATTCAGCACTTCAAACGTGCACAGAAGATGTACAGTCGTGGCCAAAAGTTTTGAGAATTACATAAATATTGGAAATTGGAAAAGTTGCTGCTTAAGTTTTTATAATAGCAATTTGCATATACTCCAGAATGTTATGAAGAGTGATCAGATGAATTGCATAGTCCTTCTTTGCCATAAAAATTAACTTAATCCCCAAAAAACCTTTCCACTGCATTTCATTGCTGTCATTAAAGGACCTGCTGAGATCATTTCAGTAATCGTCTTGTTAACTCAGGTGAGAATGTTGACCAGCACAAGGCTGGAGATCATTATGTCAGGCTGATTGGGTTAAAATGGCAGACTTGACATGTTAAAAGGAGGGTGATGCTTGAAATCATTGTTCTTCCATTGTTAACCATGGTGACCTGCAAAGAAACGTGTGCAGCCATCATTGCGTTGCATAGAAATGGCTTCTCAGGCAAGGATATTGTGGCTACTAAGATTGCACCTCAATCAACAATTTATAGGATCATCAAGAACTTCAAGGAAAGAGGTTCAATTCTTGTTAAGAAGGCTTCAGGGCGTCCAAGAAAGTCCAGCAAGCGCCAGGATCGTCTCCTAAAGAGGATTCAGCTGCGGGATCGGAGTGCCACCAGTGCAGAGCTTGCTCAGGAATGGCAGCAGGCAGGTGTGAGCGCATCTGCACGCACAGTGAGGCAAAGACTTTTAGAAGATGGCCTGGTGTCAAGAAGGGCAGCATAGAAGCCACTTCGCTCCAAAAAAAACATCAGGGACAGATTGATCTTCTGCAGAAAGTATGGTGAATGGACTGCTGAGGACTGGGGCAAAGTCATATTCTCTGATGAAGTCTCTTTCCGATTGTTTGGGGCATCTGGAAAAAGGCTTGTCCGGAGAAGAAAAGGTGAGCGCTACCATCAGTCCTGTGTCATGCCAACAGTAAAGCATCCTGAGACCATTCATGTGTGGGGTTGCTTCTCATCCAAGGGAGTGGGCTCACTCACAATTTTGCCCAGGACACAGTGTGATCAGAGCCGAGCATTTTTTTACATTTTTTTTAGACAATACAAAACACCTCAGTCAGTAATTTTATTTTACACAAACCGACTTAAATAATTCCAACAGAAAATGTCACTACTTCGATATCTGGAAGCATGTTGACCAGAAGTGTCAGTCCTCCCGGCAGTTAGAACTTACTGTTTCTTTCGCTGTAGTTCCAAGTATAAACTAAGGGCTCTTTCACACTCGCGCTTTTCTTCCGGCATAGAGTTCCGTCGTCGGGGCTCTATGCCAGAAAAATCCTGATCAGGATTATCCCCATGCATTCTGAATGGAGAGAAATCCGTTCAGGATGCATCAGGATGTCTTCAGTTCAGGACCGGAACGTTTTTTGGCCGAAGAAAATACAGCAGCATGCTGCGCTTTTTGCTCCGGTCAAAAATCCTGAACACTTTCCGCATCGACGGATCCGGAATAATAGCCCATTGAAATGTATTAGTCCGGATCCGTCCTAACATCTTCAGTTGTTACGACGCAACGACGGATCCGGAAGTTGCGTCTGCGCCAGGAAGTAGGAAGGGCTTGGCTGGCGCGAAAACTTCCACTAGACAGCCCGCGCGTGAGAAGACAGGGCGTGAAAGAAGCTCCTGGAGGTGAGTATTGTGTGTGTTTGTCCCTTGCATATTTTATTAGTTGTAAAACAAACTAGAAATTTTCTGATAAGAAATAATTTACATACCAGATCCGCTCATCAGTACACGACGGATCCGCTGTTTCGATGGATCCGTCGTACGGATGTTGGCTTCAGGATTTCCGGATCAGTATCTTACCAAAAAAGCCGGAAAGATGCATCCGGAAAGAAAAAATTATGCGTTCTTACGCGTTTTTCCGGATCCGGCGTGTAATTCCGGCAAATGGAGTACACGACGGATCCGGACAACGCAAGTGTGAAAGAGCCCTAATAGCAGGACATTAGGCACTTCCATTCTGCGTGCCGCTTTCAAATCTTTCTATTTGAAGATTAATGTGCATTATTTTTGTACTAGAAAATCCAAGGCTCTGTTGCTTAGCAACTGTCATAGTAGTGACAAGGAATATTTGCATATACTTTTTAACTAGAAGCCGATAATCACACGACAACATGAGAGAAATCTAAATCCCGTCTTATTGTATATACAAATACTCCTATTATACTGTGAAGAAAATACAATTTTTTGGATCACTTTATCAATGTTTTGCGCCTAATTATGCACCTACCAATGACATTAGCACCATATGATTCCACCTACATTCGGTCTGTAACATTTTATTCATTAAACCACCGTGAAATGGTAATATTAGTGGGCACCTACTAACTAGTCTCCCACCAGTGCCGATTCCGATTAGGAACAAGCCCTACGTGCCAATGCACACCCAGCTCCCCAACCATCTCATTCAGACAGTCAGGGATGCTCATGGTCAGTGTGGCCGCCCGGTTTCACAAGACTATAATATCGCCACGTGTATTGTATGGAGTATGCTGCCCATTGTATTCAATGGTGCTCTGCTGAAGCTGTGTGCCTCTCATTTTCACACAAAGGTTTATTCTCTCAGACTGTTGTAGAGTTCATACATATTAGGCTACTTTCCATCATGGATCTGCAAAAACGCTTCAGTTACAATAATACAACCGCATGCATCCGTCATGAACGGATCCGGTTGTATTATGTCTTTTATAGCCATGACGGATCCATCTTAAACACCATTGAAAGTCAATGGGGGACGGATCAGTTTTCTATTGTGCCAGATTGTGTCAGAGAAAACTGATCTGTCCCCATTGACTTACTGTCACGGTCCCTCAGGTGACTGATGTCAGGAAATCAAAGAGAATGGCTGAGCTTGGAGGAATATAACAGCCTCCTTGATTTCTCTTCATTCAGTGTTGATAGGGTCAATGACCGCTGTTGCTCAGTGGTCATCACTTCTACCCTTTATAGTCTCATCCCACCCTTCTGACTATGCGGTTGATAGCTTCATTTGGGTTTGGCTGAGCTGGTGTAAGATCCTCTTTGGTCTTCCTGTTCTTCCATCTCTACAGAAGTTAAGTGTTGCGTTTGTTTGTATTTGTTATATTCCCTGTTGTTGTATCTGGGCCTGAGACAGAGACTTCCATTCGTCCATCTGGGGAGGAATGTGTTGTCTCTGGTCCAATACTTATTCCAGGGCCTTATAGGGAAATCAGGGCCTAGGTATCCTGCTTATGAATATTCCTGCCTTCAAGGTCTATTCATATTGATAGGTAGTCAGGGCCCGGATTAGGATTGTCTAGGAGGTGACCTGCTTCTTCCCTAGTTTCCATGCCCAGTTACTTTTCCCCTTCCCTCCTGTGTTCAGTATGGAGTTTCCCCCCACACTGATCATGACACTTACATTGTGTGCCAGGACGGATCCGTTTAGCTCCGCTTCGTCAGGCAGACAGCAAAACGCTGCAGGCAGAGTCACCTCCACAGCGGAATGGTGACTGAACGGAGGCAAACTGATGCATTCTGAGCGGATCCTTTTCCATTCAGAATGCATTAGGGCAAAACTGATCAGTTTTGGACCGCTTGTGAGAGCCCTGAACGGATCTCACAAACGGAAAGCCAAAACGCCAGTGTGAAAGTAGCCTTATAATTATACTAGGCTACATAAATAGGTAATGAATCAGAATGAAAACCTACATATGTTGTAGTTTTAACCTTTTGCAATAATCGATTACAGCACGCCTACAATCTCATCGATATTTTTTGACTGCTTATAAATGGAAGCTTTGTAAAATTCACTATAATTAGCCTTGATTTTCAGATTTTCTGGTTGTGGCCCAAAAAGAAAAAACATTTTTCCAAGGGGTTGCCCAAGATAATTAAAAATCTTACACAACCCCTACAATGTCTTAAAATAAAATAAAACATATACTCATCCGTTTCTCCTGCACCATTTTCTGTGGCTCTCCTCCGGTACCACCTAGTGTAATGCGTACAGTGATGTGCCTGGATTCGGTACCTCACCGATGCAGCCAATCAGTTCTTAGCAAAGACAACCCTTTTAAGAATTGGACAATGAAATATCCATTCTTGACGAGCCCTTTTTCTGCAATGACAGAAATCATGGACCAGTAGGACTGCCGCTATGTGTAATAGATTATCAGTGGATCCTGTTGAAGAAAGCTTGATGCACCTGCAAATATCTAAGGGTAGGTTCATATCACATTTCTATCATCCACTTACCAGATCCCTTTAACATACACATTAAAAACATATACAAACCAAAGCCAATGGAAGGGCATCCATTTTACATAGACTTCACAGACATACAGGATGGGCACCAATGAATATACCTGGGGTAAGGGTATCAGTAACCATTTACAAAATACACTTCCAGAAATGCACCAAAAAACTGTGCACAACCAGAAAACAACAATAATAATAAAAATAAAAAAATATACAGTACAGACCAAAAGTTTGGACACACCTTCTCATTCAAAGAGTTTTCTTTATTTTAATGACTATGAAGGCATCAAAACTATGAATTAACACATGTGGAATTATATACATAACAAACAAGTGTGAAACAACTGAAAATATGTCATATTCTAGGTTCTTCAAAGTAGCCACCTTTTGCTTTGATTACTGCTTTGCACACTCTTGGCATTCTCTTGATGAGCTTCAAGAGGAAGTCCCCTGAAATGGTCGTCCAACAGTCTTGAAGGAGTTCCCAGAGATGCTTAGCACTTGTTGGCCCTTTTACCTTCACTCTGCGGTCCAGCTCACCCCAAACCATCTCGATTGGGTTCAGGTCCGGTGACTGTGGAGGCCAGGTCATCTGGCGCAGCACCCCATCACTCTCCTTCATGGTCAAATAGCCCTTACTTTCAAAATTTCCCCAATTTTTCGGCTGACTGACTGACTTTAATTTCTTAAAGTAATGATGGCCACTCGTTTTTCTTTACTTAGCTGCTTTTTTCTTGCCATAATACAAATTCAGTAGGACTATCAGCTGTGTATCCACCTGACTTCTCCTCAACGCAACTGATGGTCCCAACCTCATTTATAAGGCAAGAAATCCCACTTATTAAACCTGACAGGGCACACCTGTGAAGTGAAAACCATTTCAGGGGACTACCTCTTGAAGCTCATCAAGAGAATGCCAAGAGTGTGCAAAGCAGTAATCAAAGCAAAAGGTGGCTACTTTGAAGAACCTAGAATATGACATATTTTCAGTTGTTTCACACTTGTTTGTTATGTATATAATTCCACGTGTTAATTCATAGTTTTGATGCCTTCAATGTGAATCTACAATTTTCATAGTCATGAAAATAAAGAAAACTCTTTGAATGAGAAGGTGTGTCCAAACTTTTGGTCTATACTGTATATATACAACTTTATTATTCAAGCATACAAAAGAACTGAATGGAAAAAAACAAAAAATAAACTATAGTGCCAACCACAACTGCAGGGAATACCCATAAGAAGGCTAAAGAGTGGTCAAACAGTCACATACAAATAAAATGATGACAATGTAATAAGTGGGTCTCCAAAACATCTCTTCACAGTACATTCATATAAAAGGTAAAGCGTAAATCCTGAAATCGTATTCAAATGCGCCAGTGCTATAAATCCTTTAAACAAAGGCAACAAAATCTCAAATACATGAGAGATAAAGACATCTCATCAAATGGGCCAAAGAGAACCCAGTCCCATAACTGAACCTGCAGGATTCACTTCAAAGGGAATAGCTCAGGAGGTTGCTGAAACTGAAATCCAACAGCCCGATACTTACAGTAGATATTGGGGAGAGTAGGGAGGCCCCCATGCACATTAGATGGCTGGCTGGTCACATAGTTTCCCTGACACATTCACACAACCATATTGAACTTCAATGTGACATCAATTAGATTATTTTTTGGGCAAAAGTTTTTATTATTAAAATTGGAGTGGATATATACACTGCTCAAAAAAAATAAAGGGAACACAAAAATAACACATCCTAGATCTGAATTAATTAAATATTCTTCTGAAATACTTTGTTCTTTACATAGTTGAATGTGCTGACAACAAAATCACACAAAAATTTAAAAATGGAAATCAAATTTTTCAACCCATGGAGGTCTGCATTTGGAGTCACACTCAAAAATGAAGTGGAAAAACACACTACAGGCTGATCCAACTTTGACGTAATGTCCTTAAAACAAGTCAAAATGAGGCTCAGTAGTGTGTGTGGCCTCCACGTGCCTGTATGACCTCCCTACAACGCCTGTGCATGCTCCTGATGAGGTGGCGGACAGTCTTCTGAGGGATCTCCTCCCAGACCTGGACTAAAGCATCTGCCAACTCCTGGACAGTCTGTGGTGCAACGTGACGTTGGTGGATAGAGCGAGACATGATGTCCCAGATGTGCTCAATTGGATTCAGGTCTGGGGAACGGGCGGGGCAGTCCATAGCATCAATGCCTTCGTCTTGCAGGAACTGCTGACACACTCCAGCCACATGAGGTCTAGCATTGTCTTGCATTAGGAGGAACCCAGGGCCAACCGCACCAGCATATGGTCTCACAAGAGGTCTGAGGATCTCATCTCGGTACCTAATGGCAGTCAGGCTACCTCTGGCGAGCACATGGAGGGCTGTGCGGCCCTCCAAAGAAATGCCACCCCACACCATTACTGACCCAATGCTAAACCAGTCATGCTGGAGGATGTTGCAGGCAGCAGAACGTTCTCCATGGCGTCTCCAGACTGTCATGTCTGTCACATGTGCTCAGTGTGAACCTGCTTTCATCTGTGAAGAGCACAAATGCCAAACATCCTGCACGGTGTTGGGCTGTAAGCACAACCCCCACCTGTGGACGTCGGGCCTTCATATCACCCTCATGGAGTCTGTTTCTGACCGTTTGAGCAGACACATGCACATTTGTGGCCTGCTGGAGGTCATTTTGCAGGGCTCTGGCAGTGCTCCTCCTGTTCCTCCTTGCACAAAGGCGGAGGTAGCGGTCCTGCTGCTGGGTTGTTTCCCTCCTACGGCCTCCTCCACGTCTCCTGATGTACTGGCCTGTCTCCTGGTAGTGCCTCCATGCTCTGGACACTACGCTGACAGACACAGCAAACCTTCTTGCCACAGCTCGCATTGATATGCCATCCTGGATAAGCTGCACTACCTGAGCCACTTGTGTGGGTTGTAGACTCCGTCTCATGCTACCACTAGAGTGAAAGCACCGCCAGCATTCAAAGTGACTAAAACATCAGCCAGGAAGCATAGGAACTGAGAAGTGGCCTGTGGTCACCACCTGCAGAACCACTCCTTTATTGGGGGTGTCTTGCTAATTGCCTATAATTTCCACCTGTTGTCTATCCCATTTTCACAACAGCATGTGAAATTGATTGTCACTCAGTGTTGCTTCCTAAGTGGACAGTTTGATTTCACAGAAGTGTGATTGACTTGGAGTTACATTGTGTTGTTTAAGCGTTCCCTTTATTTTTTTGAGCAGTGTATATATTTAGTGATTTTGTAGGTCTTTTTTAGGGAAAATTGTCAGAATCTGGACAAAAATAGCTTTGTTCCATGAAAAGGTAGGAAACAAAGGGATGTACATAATAAGGCTCCATTCACACGTCCGTAACGTGTTTTGCGGATCCACGGATCTGCAAAACACGTACAGCGGCAATGTGCGCTCCGCATTTTGCGGACCTCACATTGACGGCACTAATAGAATATGGCTATTCTTGTCCGCAATTGGAACGAAATTGCGGACGTGTGAATGGACCCTTAACATACAACACTGTACTACCAAGAACCCTTTACTGGGCCTGGAACCATATTTTGTAGTTTTGATTAGTGGATGAAATACTAATTTGTTAAAGGAGTTGTCCCAAGATAAAAAGTTTTTTTTCTGAGGCTACTTTCACACTTGCGTTTGGTGCGGACCCGTCATGGATGTTTTTAGTGATGACCTATTCCACTACAAAAAGAAGTGCTGTGGCTTACCATCAATGGCTGGGACACTGTATGGAATCCCTGCTCTTGTCCCATTTCTGAGGCTGCTCTAAGGAGTCCCTAATATTTACTATGGAGTCCTGGCACTCTGACTTGAATAGGCCTTTAGGATACCCCTATATATTTAAAGGGATTCTCCCAAGCAATATGGCGGGGCTAACAGAAACTGCCAGTCTTGTGCTCTGCTGTGTCTGTAAGGGCTCATGCCCACGGCCATATGCAAATTGCGGTACGCAATGCATGGGCACGACCGTGGGGGCAGCCGCATGCGGATTGCAGACCCATTCACTTGAATGGGGTCCGTGATCCACATTCGATGGTCCATACCACAAAAAAGTAGTGCATGCACTACTTTTTTGCGGTGCAGAGGCAGGGCCAGAAACACCACGGAAGCACTCCGTAGTGCTTCCGTGGGGTTATGATCCGAGGTTCTGCATCTCCGTGATTGCGAACCCATTGAAGTGAATGAGTCCGCGATCCGTGGTGCGGGGTGCACACAGCTGATGCCCGTGTATTGCGGACCCCCTGTATGTGTGCATGAGCCCTAACTCTCATTGCAGTGACTGGGAGCTACAAGCTACATTTTTTTTTCCGTTTATGGGCCGTTTTTTACGGTCCGTATACGGAACCATTCATTTTTAATGGTTCCGCCCAAAAAACGGAATGTACTCTGTATGCATTCCGTTTCCGTATTTCCGTTCCGTTGACAGATAGAACATGTCCTATTATTGCCCGCAAATCACGTTCCGTGGCTCCATTCAAGTCAATGGGTCCGCAAAAAAAACGAACACATACGGAAATGCATCCGTATGTCTTCCGTTTCCGTTCCGTTTTTTGCTGAACCATCTATTGAAAATGTTATGCCCAGCCCAATTTTTTCGATGTAATTACTGTATACTGTATATGCCATACGGAAAAACGGAACCGAAACAGAAACAAAGAACGGAACAACGGATCTGGAAAAAACGGCCTGCAAAACACTGAAAAAGCCAGACGGTCGTGTGAAAGAGGCCTAACTCGGGAGTTATGAAAGCAATGTATCTTGTTCTGCTACGCCAGAGGTCAGCAATCTCCATTGTTGTGAAACTACAACTCCCTGCATGCGCACTTGCATAGCTGTTCTTGGAACTCTCACGGAAGTGGGTGAACATGCTGGGAGTTGTAGTTTCACAACATCTGGAGCGCTGGAGGTTGCTGGCCCCTGTGTTATGCTGTTTACGTACCTCCCAGCTTCCATAAGCCCAACCACCTGGGATTAGTCCCATCTCGCTGTGGAAACACCAAGATAGAACAACCCCATTTAAGTTTTATTACTGTTTTTTTTTCAGATTGTTTCCAGCTCTTGAAGGAAGGACCTCCTGTATCAGTTAAAGGGGTTGTGCAACTCCGACACCCAGGACCCCTGCCAATCAGCTGTTTGAGAAGGCCCGGCGCTCCTGTGAGCACCACGGCCTTCTTGCTGCTTCCCTTAGGCCAGTGACATCACGACCATCGGTCACATTGCCTAGACGCAGCTCAGTCCTATTCACTTGAATGTGGAAAGTGCAAATCCCTCCGCTCCACAGTCCGTGTTTTGTGTGAAGGTGTTTTCTTTTACCGCTAGTGTACATCTCCAATCTCCATGATGACAGTTGCCAGTATGGAAATCATAATCATCAATGGCAACAGCCATTTTATGTGTCAAACCATTGGGGATTGTACGCAGCAAATTGTTTATGGTAAAGTCTAGAAATCCCGAAGACCTGCAATCTGTACCATTCACATGCGAGTCTCTGGCAGAAGTATCTTTGTGGGGGCTATAACCACAGAGCATTACTGGCAGGGGCGTAGCTTTAGGGGGTGCAGAGGTAGCAGTTGCTACCAGGCCCAGGAGCATGAAGGGCCCAAAGACCCTTGTGCCGCATAAGACACCAGTGTTATAGAAAGTGCTTGATGGTCAAGTTACGCCTCTGGCTGGAGGGAAGGGGTTAGGTCAAGAATTTGGCATGGGAGGGTGCCGTTACAATTTTTGCCTCAGGCAACATGAAGGCTATGTGCTCTCCTGCCCCTGGCCAAAAAGTACTGAGGGACGGGGGCCCAAGCTGAACTCTTGCACCAGGGCCCATGAGCCTTTAGCTTCGCCCCTGATTACTGGGCACGTTTACTAATGAACTTGCAATTATTTTAAGTGTAAAATAGTCGCAAGTCCCTTTTTTTTAACCAGATGGGCCAGTTTTATGCCATGTTCTCCAGTTGGGAAACAGCCCTGGCAAATTTACTAACATTTATGCCTGGAAATAGGCATGTTAGCAAAAAACGACGCCAGCCAGGGGCTATCGTAGTTTTTACACCAGGCACAAGGACTGCCACAGATGCGCCTAATTTATAAGGCACACGCCTCGCCATAAATTCAGGGATGCTCAACCTGTGGCCCTCCAGCTGCTTCAAAACTACATCTCCCAGCATGCCCTAATAGCTGTAGGCGGTACGGGCATGCTGGGAGTTGTCGTTTGGCAACAGCTGGAGGGCGGTAGGTTGGGCATCCCCGAATTAGATGGATCGAATGGCAGCGCAGAGGGGGAAACTAAGGGCGACGTAAAAAGCCAGTCTTAGTAAATGTGCCCCTAGAAGTGCTTTGTAGGAATGAGTGTGCAGTGAAGTAAACCGGGAGACTTTCTCATACACTTTCCCAGACCTCTCAAGTGTCCCTGTTTTGGACCCAAGTCCCTTTTTGTTCCTTAAATGTCCCCCTTTTTGATCTGAGGTATAGATTTGCATTGTCTGGTTCCTCTCTGTATATTTGACCCCACCTTGTATATTATTCCATTATTTGATGCAATTTGGATTTTTACAAATTTCGATATTCAGATAATTTTTGCCCTAAGAAAACTATTAAAGGGGTATTCCCATCACAAACAACCTGGGACCTGCACCTACACTGAGAATGGAGCGGGGAAAGGTGGTGGAGGGCGCATTGCGCAGCCGCCCTCCATTCATTTCTAAGAGGGCCGCCGAAAATAGCCAAGCGCTGGCTCAATGAATGGGAGCGGTGGAGGGCCAGATCGCTTAGCAGTGGCCGGACCACGGGGTCCTCCAGTCCCCACAGGTGCAGGTTCCTATCAATGGGGGCATATCCTAGTGGTATGCCCCTATTATCTGTGATGTGAATGTATAAATATGCTGGGAAAATGGACTTTTACACAATGAACGCAATGCATTCCATATCAAATGATGAAAACTTTATTTATTTTTTGTTTTGTTCCAGACAAAAATTCCTGTAAACTAAACAGCAGACGGTGTACTTTCATCATTTTGGTGTGAGACAGTCCAGGCTTGGTCTTCGCGCCTCTCCACGGCTGTGGTAAGGCATGGCCAGGCACGAGTCTGTCCGGTCTATCGGTAATGGCGGCGCCGTGTATTTCGCTGCAGCCCGCATTATGCAATCATCGCGTGGTACCGTGTAGGGTTCCCCCGCGCCATAAAGGTTTCTGTCAGAAAGTGTCGCTAGATGGCGCTAGAGCGACGAGGGCGGGGCTGCTGCAGCAGGCCACACTAAACCCCTCCCGGCTAAGGGGCGGGGCCAGTATAGCCTTGGCGCTCCCCACACTGGAAGGTTCATTCTTTTCTCATCCTCCCTCAGAGGGCAGCGCGCTCCGTCCTTGTTTTCTCCGCCATTTTGAAGGAGTCGCGACGCAGGGAGAAGGAGCAGTCTACTCCAGCACCGTTAATTGGCCTGCGCAGTCACAGCACAACAATCTATCGCCGCCGCCGCGAATATGAGCTCCCCGGTGAACGTGAAAAAGCTGAAGGTGTCGGAACTGAAGGAGGAGCTGAAGAAGAGACGGCTGAGCGATAAGGGTCTGAAGGCCGACCTCATGGAGAGGCTGCAGGCCGCACTGGACGAGGAGAGCACCTCTGGCGGCGGTGTGGTCGGGGCAGTGTCGGGAGAAGGGATGGACGCTGGGGAGGAAGCGGAGCAGGGCGCAGGGGAGGACGAGGAAGAAGAGGAGGAGGACGAGGAAGGCATGGAGGTCGGCGGAGAGAATGGAGGCGAGGCGGCCCACGGCGAGGAAGCGGAAGCCGCGGGCGCCAGCCAGGAAGACGAGAATGGAGACGACCAGGGCTTCCAGGAGGGGGAGGAGGACGAAGACGAGGAGGATGAGGGCATCCCCGTAGGCCTAGAAGAGGAGGAGGAGGATGATGATGATGAGCAGGGCGAGGAGGCGGCGAAGGAAGAGGAAGGAGCGGCGCCTAGCGGCCCGCAGCCTCTCATGGCCATCAAGTGCGAGGAGGCGGGAGCGTCGGCCCGGGGCGGTGAGTACATGCCGGGCACGTCCTGTAACGGCCGCTATTGTGTGACGTCACTTCCGGGGCCCCCATGCTGAGAAGCGACTGTCCTCGCACCTGCTCCCCCTCCCTTATTAGGAAGCAGCCATTATATTCCCCATCTGCGTATTGTCCTGTGTGGTGGGGGAGGGGGGCCTATTGTTCCTATGGAAGAGAGACCCTCTAGTTGTTGCTGCTGGATCAGCCCCATCTGATTTAGGAGGTGGCGGCAGGAACCGCGGCCTCTGGCGTTGTGTGTGTGTAGCAGTTATTTCCTGGCACAGATCCCACCGTTAGGCTGTAATGCATGTCTGCTGTAATCTGTCACTGGGGTCTGTAGAGCCCCCTGGTATAAGGTGGCGCTGGCTCAGCATTATAATGGGGGGGGTTACAGGAGCCGCGGTCAGTCCAGGAAATACCTGTGTCAATGGGTTTGCCCTAAGAACCTGTTTGACCACTTATGGCAGCCAAACGAGACCGCCCATGATGTCTGACCTCTGAGTTATTTTTCTCTTCCGAACGTTTTGTAGGCCCCCTGGTCCTCGGCTTCTGGGATTTGTTTGACTTACATCCTTGATGTACAAGCCTATCTGTTGTGGGGAGGGGGGCGTTCCTTCCCATCAGTCGCCTGCTCGCTGCTATTACATGCGATCATGATGCCATCGCTCGTCCCCACACTGAACTATCGCTTGCCAGCAGCAGGTTGGGATTAGACGGCGCTATCTGCCTCCAGCAATGGTTTTATAAACCTACTTAAAAATCCTGATTGCCAGATGAACGACTTTGTGCGTTCCTCTGGTAAACGCGGCAGTATTACACTGCCAGATCATCACAATTGGGCTACTTTTACACTAGCGGTAATATTTTCTGGTATTGAGATCCATCATAGGGTCTCAATACCGGGGAAAAAAAGCTTCAGTTTTGTTCCAATTCATTGTCAATGGGGACGAAACGGAACAGAACGTAACGCTCCAAAATGCGTTCTGTTCTCACACCAGCATGCTGTGGTTTTCTTTCCTTCATGGGATGCGGAGTAAGACGGATCAGTCATGACCCCCAATGCTAGTCAATGGGGACGGATCCGTTTTCTCTGCCCCAATACAAAACGGATCCGTCCCCATTGACTTTCAGTAGAGTTCATGACGGACGCAGATGGTTGTATTATCAGTAACGGAAGCGTTTTTTACTGAGCCCTGCCGGATCCAGCAAGAACGCTAGTGTGAAAGTAGCCTTATCTGGCCGACCATTGGCCGGTGTTATCGGCTTATGTAAGGGCAGCGTCTAATGGCTACCAAAAGCCAGTGACCCCAGTGTGCCTCTTTAGACGGTCTGGCTATGTTGGGGATTTTGCCTAGCTGTGCTGTTTCCGGTGGCCATATCGTGTGTGACCTCTGTACCTATAGGGTAACTCCTAGGACACATCTGCGGTGTATAACAGAAGCAGCCAGGACTCGTCGTGCTCTGCAGAGCGTTTCTGCATGGACATTTGTGAATCTGCCCCCTCCCCCCCACCTCCAGGTTTACCACTGCTAACTTTCTGAATGAAACACTGGGCACCTTTTACAGAGATTGCATAGTGTTGATTGACCATTTCTTTTATAGGGGTTTTCCAAAAATCCCGTATTTTTGCCTTATGAGACACATCAAAGTTTGAGTAGTAAAATAAGGGGGGGGGGAATTAATCGGACCCCCCACAATGTTAATTAGTACTCTGCTCAGGCCTCAGGTCATACATAAAAATAAACTGCTCCCCTGTATGCTAATTGCTAGCAAAGGGGAGTAAACTGCCCTGTCTCTCAATGGAGAGAAAACAAAACTCACCTTCTCCCTGGTGTTCCGATAGTAGTAGCATACAGAGCGGGAGAATATACTGTGGGCACAGTGGGCGAAGGGAGCAATATTACATCCCTGCACTATGCCCTACACAACCTGCTAGTTATTTCATAATGTCTGCACCCATGGAAGGTCCTCTTTGAGGGTTTTAAGCACTTTTTGTTGTACCTGACAACATTTTCCAGCCTCTCTCATCCCTCTTTCATTCAATGTGCGCCCATCTTTAACTCCAAAATAGTCCCATGACCGTCTGCTCTTCTGCTGCAGCTTCTTGTCACGTCCGTTTAGTTTCCAGCCTGGTTTTCCCCTCTCTGCTGTGGCGTAGGTGGAGAGAAGCTGGGCTCCTGAAATCCTCAGCATTCTCAGTAATGAAGCGGCTTATGTGCTTCACTAGAAGACATTGTATGGAAGCAGCTAGCACCTACGCTGTTAACCTGTTGGTACCAACAGTGCATGTGCTGGAAGCTTCACTGCTGACTGAGGGCGCAGAGGATTGAAGGGCCCTACCCTATCCCCTTCCAGCCATCGTACTACAGGACACAGCCCAGTGGGAGACCAGAGTGGAAACAAATGCTGTAGCATTTAGGGTTGTTTCAATACCAAAATTTTGATTCGGTTGAGATACTCGATACGACACCAAAAAAGTAAAACGCCCCAAAAAGCTGCATGTATTCTGCATTTTATGAAACATGCAGCCAATAGAACAGTCCGATCCTATTTTTTGGGGGGAACATGGTGACTAAAAAAATGGCAAATCGCACAGTTTTTTTTTTTTTTTCTGTTACGGCGTTCACCGCATAGGACTTTTTTAAAATATTTTAATAGTTTGGACTTTTCAGGCGTGGCGATATGTAATGTTTATTGTTTACCGGTATATATTTTTATATGTAAAATTGGGAAAGGGGGTGATTTATACTTAAAGGGGTTCTGCACTTTCATTTACCTGATCTATCCTCTGGATAGATCATCAGCTTTTGATCGGTGGCGGTCTGACACCTGGGACCCCTGCCAATCAGCTGTTTGAGAAGGCAGCGGCGCTCCAGCAGCGCCGCGGCCTTCTCACTGTTTACCTCCGGCCCACTGACGTCACGACTTGTATCAACTAGCGTGGGTAGGGCTAAGCTCTGTTCACTCGAATGGAGCTTAGCCCCGCCCACGCTAATTAAATGAAAGTGCAGAACCCCTTTAATATTTTTGGTGATTGTGTTTTTAAAAAAAAAAATATATACTTTCCATTTACTATTAGCCCCTTTAGGGGCCAGAACCTGGTATCTTTTAATCCCTTGTCTTATTCACCCTGATGGAGCTCTAGGAGGGTGAATAGGACTTCACACTTTCCCTGCTGCCCTGTGCATAGTACACACAGCAGCAGGGAGCCAACTATGGCAGCCAGGGCTTCAGTAGCGTCCTGGCTGCCATGGTAACTGATCGAAGCCCCAGGCTTACACTGCTGGGACTCCGATCAGAAGCTGCCACCAATGAGGAGGAGGGGAGGGGACCCTGTGGCCACTGCCACCAATTATTTTAATGGTGGGGGGAGGGGGCGCACTGCCACCAATGATTTTAGCACCGTGCCACCAATGGTAATTGACATTTAATACAGGAGGTGGGTGCGGCACCTGAGGGGATAGTGGCCGCTGATCGCAACTCTCCGCCTCCTGGATTTGTATTAAATGTTTACTTTCATTGGTGGCGCAGTGTGCCCGCTCCTCTCTCTCCTCATTGGTGGAGAGAGCGATTCCTTCTCCCCTGTGCTGCTGAGGAGAACAAGGAGCACGCTCCATGTTCTCTGATACTAGACTGCGCAATAGTGAAGCCTAGTATCGAAAAAAGGCAAATCCAGGTTGATACCAGGCAAAAGTATCAAATTCGAAAGCCGAAACAACCCTAGTAGCATTACAGCAAGTTGTAGAAGAACGGACAGGTCATGTGACTGCATCCTGGATCGGACAATAGCGTGCATTCGGGTAACTGCAAGTGAAAGGCACGTTTTCAAGTACATGAGAAAGGGTGATAGAAACTGGACAGCTACTCTAAAGGGATTGTCTCATCTCTGGCATTGGTGGCATATTACTAGGATATGCCAACAATATCAGGTGCTGGTCCCACTTGGAACCTGCTCCTATCTCTTGAATAGGTGCCCCAAAGTGAAGGTGAGCAGAGCACAAGCATGGCCACCCTCCATTTTCAGCTATATTTGGCAGTCACATAGAAGTGAATGTGCTGTTCTCTCATTCACTTTGGCGGAGCCATTCTGGAGAGAAGTGTGGGTCTCCCCTCTGGGACCCACTTCTATCTGACAAATCCTAATATGCCACCAATGTCTGAGATGGGTATAATCCTTTAAGATGTGACACTACAAAATTTGGGTGCAAAGCAAGTCAACTAATGGTTTAAAGGTAGACTAGGTGTAAAGCTGTGATTTAATCTGGTGCACCTTCCTAGACCATATTAGTATCGTCACTACGAAGTGACTAAGTACCCAGCTTTAAATCTGATTGCCTAGATTCTGGAGATCATTTTAGATTTGAAATATGCATATATTTGTGTAATATGATTTTACATTTTTTTTGTAGACGGGAAAGATCAAAAGGATAAGAAACGTGGTGTGAAAAGACCACGAGAGGATCATGGTCGGGGCTACTTTGAGTATATTGAAGAAAATAAGTACAGCAGGTTTGTATAGTATATCTGTTCATATGACATCTGTCTCCTTAAGATCGGTGGTTTTATAACTGGTACAATATTCTGTAGGTCCAAGTCCCCACAACCACCAGTTGAAGAGGAAGATGAACAACTGGATGAAACCAACGTTCTTCTTGACACTTGTAAGTAGCACGGCCTGTCTCAAAGTGAATATGGAATTCTAGAGGGGAAGGTCACCCTGTATACTTACACGGGAAAACTGCCAATAGCTCAGCATTTCAACAGCTTTCTATGTAAAAATCATTGGGCAGGAGACCTGGCCTATTTGTTTTAAAGAGGACCTGTCACCACAAGATGGAGTGCGATCTGCAGGCAGCCTGTTATAGAGCGGGAGGAGCTGAGCAGATTGATATACTGTATTGTAATTTTATACATTTCGATGTCTGCTCTTTCTGAACTTACAGCTATTAGTGTCTGACTGCTATCTCTGCACAGGGAGTGCTACCAGTTACTGATAACACCCCATGTACAACTGAAACTGGGAAAAGCAGAGATTTAAATATATAAATTGCAAGTGTTACTGAATCTTTACCCACAAAACTCAGTGGGCTCAGAGCTCCTCCTGCTCTAACGTACTGCTTGCATTTTGTGGTGACTGGTTCTCTTTAACTTGGAGATTCCTTTGGACTAAATTATTTTATGGTTTATTATCTTTGTAAATGATGCAACCTCACTCGATAGTTGTCTTTATAAATATCTTCCTATTTTGTAAAGGACTCCTTAACATTGTGACTGTCCTTCTGCTCACAGCGGTAGCTCAGGTCTGCTGTACCATCTCCCTTTCTCACAGCCCTGAGGGGTAGAGATCACACGAGAGTGGAGTCCTCATGCAGCATAGCCTGCAGGGCAGAGTTGGTGGGTCAGGCCCTCCTCCGCAGCAGTCTCTACACAGTTGGGAGTTGCTGTATCAGGATCTATAGAAGGGGGAAACTGGCACAGGACTGAAGCTTTGCTGATACTTAAAGGGGTTCTCCGGGCTTTTGATAGGTCATCAATATCAAATCAGCTGTATGCGGAGACAGCATGTGCATTGTGTACATGCTGTGTCCTTTCTCTCTTCCTGCTGCTTTGCCATAGACATAGCAGCAGGAAGGGAGACTGCGTGTGCGTCTTCCCTTCATACAGCTGATTGTCCGGGGTGTTGGACCCCCGCCAATCTGATATTGAGTCATCAATATTAAAAACCCAGAGAACCCCTTTAAGAGCTAGGAGGCAGCAGCACCCTGGAGACAGACCTCATGTCCACCATATATTACTGGTAGGGACATACCCACATGTGAAAAGTCTGAAACTAGGACCCAGTTCAGGGCTCCAGATGGCGACAAGACTTTGCGACTTGGAATTGCAAAATGGCGACAAGACTTTGTAGTCTTGTCGCCATTTGCGCCTAAACCCTCCGCTGCTCTGCCTCTAAGAAAAAAAGGCTTTCATCCAGCAGAGACACGCTGCAGCCGTCTGCCGGATGAAGATCCGCTCGCTCACACTACTCGGCATAGAGGGTGGGCGTGGCTTGGGTTCCCGCATCTTGTGCTTCCGCTTCCAGCAGTCTGCTTCTGAATTCACATGACGTCTGTGAGATCCCGGCCCGGAGTCCTGCTGAGTGCAGGAGCGCACGGCGTCATTGGTTGCTATGACGCCGTGCGCTTCCTGCTGCCGCCGTAGTACAGTAATACACTGGTAACCAGTGTATCACCGTACTGCGGCGGCAGCAGGAAGCGCACGGCGTCATAGCAACCAATGACGCCGTGTGCTCCTGCACTCAGCAGGACTCCGGGCCGGGATCTCACAGACGTCATGTGAATTCGGCACTCCTACATCGCAAATCCTGTCAAGCTCTTAGCAGACCTTGGACTCCAGTTTTCCCTCACAACGAACTGATGTGACTAACAAGTCTCAAATTTTGCCGCTTACCCCCTCGCTGCCTGGTTCCTTGGTTTCCAACACCTCAAGTGCCTTTGAATCCAGCCCCATCCACAAAGGCCCCCCTTTTCAGGGACCAGTCCATAGTGTCCTTCCTCCAGACACACCACCTGATCCCCCAAGAACAGACACATTATCCCATCAATGGACCCTTCTGCCTCAGAAACAGAACCAGAGGCGTCTCCACTGAAAAAGTGCAGACTCCTAACATTCCCTCTGAGATCCCTAATGGAGCTTCTCCAAACATTCTCCCCTGGATGGGCTCCCCTCACCCATCCAGCAAAGTAAATCATCCTGAATCAATGGATCTTTCTAAGGGCAAAGAACAGGGCTACAGGTTCAATGGTCGCTCTCGGGCTGAGAGACCTTATAGTCATAGGTCACGTGGTGATAGGTTATCCAGCTCCAGACACTCAGACTTCGGCCTCTTGCACACGACCGTATGCATTTCGCAGTCTGCAAAAAATGGTTCTGCATAAAATCCGGATGACGTCCGTGTGCATTCTGTATTTTGCGGAACGGATCAGCCGGGCCCCTAATAGAACAATCCTCTCCTTGTCCGTAATGCGGACAATAATAGGACATGTTCTATTTTTTTGCGGAACAGAAGTACGGACATACGGAAACAGAAAGCACACGGAGTAACTTCCGTTTATTTTGCGGACCCATTGAAATGAATGGTTCTGTATACGGCCTGCAAAAAAAACAACGAATGGAATGGACATGGAAAGAATATACACGTTCGTGTGCATGAGGCCTTAGATGGCTTATATGCTCCTAAGCATCCCAGCTATAATATATATATAATTTATTTATTTATTTTTAAATTTGGCGACTAAAAATTTCATTTGGCTCCTAAATTTTTCAGGTTAGTAGCCAATGGCTCCTTCATATTTTTTTTAGTCTGGAGCCCTGCAGTTGCAAACTATTGAGGGTTCTGAAATGAATGAAGATTGCAGCCTGAAACTCTTGTTCCCTTCTTATTCTATAGTATGTAAAGCAGGAACGTGGTGTATAATTTAGTAAATTCGATGAAAACTTACACGCTAAAGATCGGTATAAGTTGATGTTGAAAACTTTTAAAATTGTTTTTAAATTTATATCTATTTCTACAGATAACTGTGATCTTCACTTCAAAATCTCCCGGGATCGGTTAAGCGCCACTTCCCTCACTATGGAGAGTTTTGCTTTCCTGTGGGCTGGTGGCAGAGCCTCATATGGTGTCACAAAAGACAAAGTTTGTTTTGAGATGAAGGTAAGTTGTTACAAAGCATGTCTGGTAAATCAGATTTCTGTTCGGCTACCAGACTAAATGGTTGTGTTTTCAGGTGACAGAAAAGGTGCCTGTGAAGCATTTGTACTCTAAAGACATTGATGTGCATGAAGTACGTGTTGGATGGTCCTTAAGCTCCTGTGGATTTATGCTGGGTATGTAAAATGGCAAAGGATTTCGGTTTGTGTATTAAGGATGCTTTTATGCATATATTGTTATACAACTTTCTAATCTACCTTAAATGTAATTTCACAATTTTAAAGACAGGAATTTGCTGCCTGTAAATGAGATCTATTTTACACCCACTGCCTGAAAACCTGGGCACAGCTGAGAAGTGGAGACAGTCATATCTGGTCTAAGCCTAACAGCCTGAACTAGGAGCAGTGCCTATGCATGACAAACTGTATTCACTTCTCCTCAGCCCTGAACTAGCTATATACTAGTTTTCAGCCTTGGAATGTGAAGTCTTCTTCACCCTCAACCAACTATTGAGAACTTAAAGGGGTAATCCGATTTCCTACTGAAAACGGACAACCCCCCAAGGATCTGCCTGACATAAATAACAGGTACTTAACTCACTGATCCCGTCCCACCACTCTGCTTCTCCTGGCCAGGCTTTATTTACCTGGCTGGCCTTGTCAGGTGTACCACAGAGGCCAGTAGTTGGCTGCAGCAGTCATCTGTCGACATGAAGTCACTGTTGCAGCCAGGTTATATAGAGGTTCCAGGCAGATTCTGAAGGTTATACGGTTTCCTCCTGAAACCAGGCAACCCCTTTGAAATATAAATTAAATTAGAAGGACAGTAACTTAAATTATGTAATTAATTCATTAAACAAAAACCATAGAATAACTTTTATTCAATGTATTCATGCTCTGATGTTGGAATCTCTTGTTTCCATGTCTTTACAATTTAATGAGGACCTGTCACCACAAAATGCATTTCAATAGGCATTAGGAGCTGAGCAGATGTATAATTTTGTGGGAAAAGATTCGGTTAAACTTGTAGTTTATATATAGGAATTATTTGTACACAGGGGGTGTCATCAGTGATGGTTTTCTTTGTGTAAGTGTGTATACATAGCTGTCAGTCACTGAATCTTTTCCCACAAAACTACGTATCTGCTCAGCTTTTCCTGCTGTATACCAGACTACATGAATATTGTACAGACTTTTACGGTGACTGGTCCTCTTTAAGAACTGCTGTGTAAAAATGGCGATCAACACAATGCAGCGTGTTCTATTTTGTACTTTGGCTTGCATTCCATTTTTATGTTTCCATGATGGAACAGAAGAACATCATTTCTCAGATGTAAACAAAGCCATATTATGGACGGCTGAAATATTACTTTGAATTAGTTTACCCGTTGCTTTTATTTTCCATTTTCTGTTAGGTGATCATTTATTGACCTATGTTACTTCTGTTATTAGGTGAAGATGAAAACTCTTATGGCTATTCACTAAAAGGATCCAAGTCTTACAATGGAGTTGCTGAGGAGTATGGCGAGAAATATGATGAGAATGATGTAATCACCTGTATGGCGGTAAGTTGTATTTCTTTTTTTTTCTTTTTTTTTTTTTTTAACCATTGTTTGCTTTTTGTGTGCTTTTGTATTTAAAAGAATCTGACATGCAGACTTTTAGCATTCGGATAATGCATTGTTGTATCTTTACTTATTGTCTTGTAGAATTTTGAAGGTGATGAAATCGAGCTTTCTTATGCAAAAAATGGCCAGGACCTCGGAGTGGCTTTTAAAGTTGACAAAGATGCACTATCTGAGCAACCCCTTTTCCCACATGTCCTTTGTCACAATTGTGCTGTGGAGTTTAACTTCGGCCAGCAAGCTGAACCATTCTTTCCAATTCCTGAAGGATTTACATTCATTCAGAACGTCTTGCTTGAAGATCGTGTGAGAGGTCCATTAGGGCCAGAACAAAAGAAGGACTGCGAGGTGTGCATATAGCTTGTTGGCTTATATTTTTTTTATACGGTTTATGCAATGAAACTGTTCTTTTCCCCTCTAAAATGGGGGGGGGGGGGTGGTCTCATTCCACGTCTTTCATTCATATGTTTTCTTGTTTGTATCCTCAGGTTATCATGATGATTGGTTTGCCAGGAGCTGGGAAAACCACTTGGGTCAATCAGCAGGTTTCTGAGAATCCCGGGAAATATAATGTCCTTGGAACAAACAATATTATGGAAAGAATGATGGTAATGTTTTTGAGAAGGTTCCAGAGCAAGACGACATTTTGATTCTCTAAATGATACCCTGGATTGTAATATGTTTTTCTTCTTAGGTTGGTAATAAAAAGATGACTGACGCTGTAAAACTGAATGCATTGCTCCAGAGGGCCCCACAATGCCTTAGCAAGTTCATTGAAATTGCTGCTCGGAAGAAGAGACACTTCATTCTAGATCAAGTAAGTTTTCATGTAATTCTGTCAAGACACTTTTCATAGGCCCTATTGTGGCATATCTGTATCATAAAGGAACATCTCCTGTTCACCTGGTTCCATGGACCTGCAGAGATGTTCTAGGTGTCAGCAGCTCCCACTCTGGTGGACCAAGCCTGTCTTTGTACTACATTGATGGTCTTACTCTTGAATGGCCATCTTTATATCATTAGAATCTGTTTTCTGCGGTCCTTAGCAGGTTCTGCAGACACCTTGACACAGACTTGTTGTGCTGCTGGTCAGGTGCAGAGTAGCTGTGGCTGCAGAGCCTTTATAACAGGCATCCTCAAACTGCGGCCCTCCAGCTGTTGCAAAACTACAACTCCCAGCATGCCTGAACAGCCTACAGGTATCAGCCTACAGCAGGGCATTGTGGGAGTTGTAGTTTTACAACAGCTGGAGGGCCGCAGTTTGAGGATGCCTGCTTTATAATAACCACTGCCAGCGATCAGTCTGAGGTGTATTTGGTTGGATTTCCTAATGCTGGATTTTCCCTCATGCAGTAAAGTAGTCCTTTTTGTATAAAAGTAGACAGTCCTGTTTTATTTAGTATGAAACCCTGCAATATTGTGAAAATGACCTATAGAAATGTTTTATTTTTTTAGACAAACGTATCCGCTGCTGCTCAGAGGAGAAAAATGTGCTTGTTTGCTGGATTTCAGCGTAAGGCTGTTGTTGTGTGTCCAAGTGATGAGGTTTATAAAGAGAGAACTCAAAAGAAAGCAGAGGTTGAAGGAAAGGACCTTCCTGAACATGCGGTGCTTAAAATGAAGGGTAGGTAATACTTTTTTTTGCTTGTGTTCTAGAATTGGAAAGTAACTGCATTTTCAGAGTGAATATCAGTGGTTTTCATTGTGAAAACAGAGTTGGGCTGCTTTCACACAGTGATCAGGGATTGTTAACCTAAACCAGGTGCAGGTCAGAATCGCAGAACAGGTATAAATCTTCACATTTATACATATCTTCACTCCTGGTTTTGGCTAGTGGTCACTGATCAAACACTGACTGTGAAAGTGGACTTAGAAGCCGCTTGGGCCTATTCACACGAAGACTCCCCTCAGGACTGTGCTTACGACCGTTGGGTGTTTTGCAATCCGCAAATTGTGTTTTCCCAAAACAGATACCAGCCGTGTGTATTTTGCGGAACAGAAGGGCCGGCCCTTAATGGAACAGTCTTATCCTATGTGGGCACGTTCTATTCTTTGCAAAAGGACATTCGGACATGGACTCATTTCCATTTTTTTTGCAGCCTCGTTAAAGTGAATGGTTCCACATACCGGCTGCAAAACTGAATGGACACTGGAAAATATGTTCACGTGCATGAGCCCTTAAGTGATTTGGTCAGTGATTTCCAGCAGTGATTACATAATAACATAGTTTCTAATTACTGATGGAAATTGTGAGCCAAAACCAGGAATAGAGCCTACACACACACAAGATAATGGAAAGATTGTATTGACTCTGTCACTGATCAGTGTAAGCTAGGCCTTAATAAAACATCTTGAGACTGTCTTCACTTCTATCTTCAGCAGCGAGGAGAGACAGTATTTGATAATACTAAGAGTTGGGCATCAATACATTGCAGATGAAAGTATTGGAAGTATTTAATAGTGCGTTTTAGAAGCATTGCGAAGGTTATTTTAAATAGGTTTACCTTTTTGTTTATAGGGAACTTTACACTACCAGAAGCCAGCGAGTGCTTTGATGAAATTGTTTATGTGGAACTGCAAAAAGAAGAGGCCGAGAAACTTGTAGAGCAGTATAAAGAGGAGAGCAAAAAATCTCTTCCTCCTGAAAAGAAACAAAACATTGGCGCAAAGAAACCCAACAAGAACAAAAACAAGTCCAGAGGTGGACATGGGCACGGTGGGCATAGAGGCCGTGGAGGTGGAAGCTACAATATGCGTGGAGGAAACTTCCGTGGTGGAGGTATGCAAAAGCAAAGTGTACTTGTCTAGCAACGGGTTTGCCTCTTCACCTGGCAACATAATGTGCAGCAAACGCAGTGTGCCCACCCCGAGAAATCGGACTCCTGTTTACCCCTGGGTCTCATGTGGACAAGCTGTAGTCTGAAGTACTGGTAGTACTCATTACTGTAGCTAAGATTACTTGTCTGTATATACCTGTTTATATGCAGTCATATTTTTTTCTTTTCTTGATGGTAATCTTGCTGGGGACAGCGGTCATGCTTTCCCCAGGCTGAAGTGGCTTCTTGGAGGGAAATATAGATTTAAGTATACCAAAGTAGGGTTTATAATGACAGTGTTTTTTGTTTCAGCTCCTGTGAATCGTGGAGGATTTAACAGGAGGGGTAACATGCCACAGCGTGGAGGTGGTGGTGGAGGAGCAGTTGGTTATCCATATCCTCGTGCACCAGCCTATCAGAACAGGGGTGGTTACAATAACCGTGGGAACTATGGTCGTGGTGGTGGAGGTGCTTCAATGCCCAGTCGTGGAAACTACAATCAGGTAAAACTACAGGGACATGTTTTTTTTTTTTTTCCTATATGCTATCTGTTCTGAGTTAAAACGTGTGCAGTATCCTTTTCAGTTAAAGGCTATGTACACCTTTTGGGGGCAATTTTTTTTTTTTACATTGTACACATTTTGAACTAAAAATAATTTTTTTCTAATTGGTCTTTATTAAAAAAAAAAATGAAGTCCCTTTTTTTTTTTTTTTTCTGTCACCTCGGGCTCTTTATCTCTGACCTTTATAAACACTCATTATAGCTCAATCCTCATCTTATTGATAAGAATGTGGCTTAAGTGTTTATGACCTCTGGGTAGTTAGAGATGAGGTTTATTAGATGAGGGCACAAAGTGAAAGTGCAAGTACCAGTCACACAGTCCAAACACATTGTACCCGCACGGAAAAAACAACCACTGAACACAATCGCAGACAAAATTGACTGAACTTGCTTGCAAAATGGTGCGAGTTTCACTGAACGCATCCGGAGCCAATCCATCACCCTCGTGTGAAAGAGGCCTTAGAAAAACGGTTAACCCTTGGTTGCAGAACAGCTCAATATTTTTAATAAAGGCCAACTGAGAATTTTTATCCAAAAATGAGTTACATGCAATCGTAAAAAAAAATTGCCTCTGAAGATGTACATAGCCTTTAAGCCTATTTGTCACAACGTTGGCGATATCTGAAAATATATTCTTTTTTTCTGCCAGTTTTTTACCGACAAATGACTTTAATATGTGGACCCATATTTCCCATGTAATTTTAATACAGATCGCTATTTGAGATTACATTGTCTTGATACTACTATAGACTGGCTAGGCAGTGCAGCTAATCTGGACTATTGGATCATAGATGTGTCCTAATGTAGCAGAGCTAAAAGATGGCGTTAAACTTTTAAAGAGGACCTTTCACTAGAATAGAAAATCTAAACTAACTATACAGACATGGAGAGCGGCGCCCAGGGATCTCCCTGCACTTACTGTTATCCCTGGGCGCCGCTCCGTTCTCCCGCTATGTCCTCCGGTATCTTCGGTCACTAAGTTATGGTAGGCGGAGTCTGCCCTTGTTCTGCTGTAGCGCTGGCCAATCGCAGCGCAGAGCTCACAGCCTGGAAGAAAAGAACCTCCCAGGCTGTGAGCTCTGCGCTGCGATTGGCCAGCGCTACAGCAGAGCAAGGGCAGACTCCGCCTACCATAACTTAGTGACCGAAATCTCCGCCTACCATAACTTAGTGACCGAAGATACCGGAGGGCATAGCGGGAGAACAAAGCGCCGCCCAGGGATAATAGTAAGTGCAGGGAGATCCCCGGGCGCCGCTCTTCATGTCTGTATACTTAGTTTAGATTTTCTATTCTAGTGAAAGGTCCTCTTTAAAGTGGCCTCGGCGTTAAACTAGAGCTACTCCAGCCAAAATGCCAACATTCAGCAACTTTTGGTTTATTTGAAGAGGACCTGTCGCCACAAAAAGCAATCTGCAGGCAGCATGTTATAGAGCAGGAAAGCTGAGCTGGTTGATGGCACAGGCAAACACGATGGTCACTGGTGCCTTGCAGTGCTGGGGTCCTGGTTCAATCCTCACCAAGGGAAACATGTGCATAGAGTTTATATAGTCTCCCGTGTCTGTGTGGGATTCTGCCAACACCCCAAAAATAAGTGGGTGAACTGGCTTGCTTTTGAAATTGATTTTATATGACAGCTGCTGACTCCCCACGTAGTCGTTCCAGCTACACAGCCATCACTGCGCTTTGAGTCCCCTGTGTGAGAAAAGTGCATTACAAATGTGTCATCAGCGTCATATAGTTTTATGGGAAAAGATTAATTAAACGGTCAGTATGATTCTGTAGAAGTAAGGTCATGCAGAGACGCTGCATTATAAATCGGTATAATGCCGAGCAGGGTCCACAATGGAGAATCGCGCCCACGCGGAGCAGAATTCCGCACACTACACCCTCGGCTGAAACAGACCTTGGGGTTGGAAAAGACCTTTAGTAGTAGAACTCTCGTCGCCTTTGGTTTAAAGGGAACCTGTCACCTGAATTTTGTGTATAGAGCTGAGGACATGGGTTTGCTAGAGCACATCCACAATACCCAGTCCCCATAGCTCTGTGTGCTTTTATTGTGTAAAAAACGATTGTTTTATATATATACATACATACATACATACATACATACATACATACATACATACATACATACATACATACATAGCTCCAGATGGCAACCAAAATGGTCGCCAATGCGACTTAGTCTTGTCGCCATCTGCAAATTTTAAGTTCTCTTCAGTAGCACAGTGGAGAAGGAAGGAGTCCCTCCCTCTCCACTGTGACGCGGCCGCCACTACCACCAATGGGGATATAGCAGGGAGGAGGTGTCGCCACTGCGCCACCAATGAATGTAAAACATAAGTATAGGCAGCGGTATCGCAGACCCGGCACCCGGCCTCAATAACAAGGCATGCGATACGCGGCAATTAACCCCTCAGGTGCCACATCTGAGGGGTTAACCACAGATCGCATGCCCTGTTATTGAGGCCGGGTCTGTGATACCGCTGCAGACAATTGTATAAATGAGTTAAAGAGGACCTTTCATGGGTCCAAAGAATATGAACTTAGTAGCAGGCTGCATAGAGCGGAGCCCAGGGATCTAAGTGCACTTACTATTATTCCTGGGCGCTACTCCGTTCGCCCGCTGTGGCCCCCGGTATTTTCAACATTCAGAGCAAGGAGGAGGAGGAGACGCCAGGGCCTCAGTCTCCATGACAGCAGCGCTGTCCAATCAGAGTTCAGAGCGAGGGAGTTTTTTTTTTTCTCCCTGGCTCTGTGCTGCGATTGGACAGCGCTGCTGTCAGGGAAAAGGAGAGACACTGGCGTCTCCTCCTCCTTGCTCTGAATATTAAAATTACCGGGGGCCACAGCGGGCGAACGGAGCGGCGCCCAGGAATAATAGTAAGTGCACTTAGATCCCTGGGCGCAGGTCCTCTTTAATTACATTCATTGGTGGTGCAGTTATCACTTGCCACAAGTCCCCCCCCCCATTGTTATATGGTGGCCACAGGGTCTCATCCCCTCCAGTGGTGGCAGATTACACTGCTGGGGCTCAGATCGTTACCATGGCAGCCAGGACGCTATGAAGCCCTGTCTGCCATGTTCAGCTCCTTGCTGCTGTGTGCACAGGGCAGCAGGGAGATGTGTGAGATCCTATTCACCCTGATAGATCTCGATCAGGGTGGATAGCACAAGGGATGAAAAGATCCAGGTTCTAGTCCCTAAGGGAAGAAATGGTTATTAAATAAAAAGTTTAAAAAAAACCACAAATACTAAAAGTTTAAATGGCCCCCTTCCCAGTTTTACATAAATTTACAAACAATAACTAGTTCTGTGCCTGACTCATCTCAGGTTAATTTGCATATGTATCAAATCGGTTATGGGGACTGGGTATTGCGGATGTGCTAGCGGTGATCTAGCAACCCATGTCCTCAGCTCTATACACAAAATCCTGGTGACAGGTTCTCTTTTAACTGTTTGCATACTGTTAATTAGTGTCTTAAAGTTGCAAGTTTTCACTTTGACTCAGGTAGACATTAAACTTTTTAATGCGCACAACATGACTTCTTTGTTACTTCTGCAGAACTTTAGAGGAAGGGGAAACAACCGTGGCTTCAAAAACCATTCTCAGAGTTACAACCAGTGGCAGCCGCAGCAGCAGGGCGTAAGTATTGTCTGTGCCGTTCCACGAGCGGCTCCTGATCAGTGGGCTACTATGTACTACAGCCACCAACATGGAAGCACCTGACTCTAGATTTAGCCATTTTCCTCTCCTATTCTACATACTGCAGGATACATAAGAGTTAATGGGATTCTTGGTATCTAGTCATAATTGGGCTCCTAGTTAATTGAATAAAAGGCTGAAGATCATATGTTACACATAAGCAAGCAGTTCTTGTTGGCATCTAAGCTCACAAGCTTGTTAACATGTTAATATTTACCCCTTTTTCTAATTGCAGCAATACTGGGGTCAAAAGCCATGGAGCCAGCAGTACCACCAAGGATATTATTGAATACTCAAATAAAAATGAACTGATACACATTTCTCTTCAAAACCTTCACAAGAAGTCGACTGTTTTCTTTAGGCTAACTTTAAAAAACAAAACAAAACAAAAAAAAAACATTCCACAAGAGGAAGTGCCTGCGGGTTCTTTAATGGTTTTCTTTAATTATATTAGTTGCTTTCTGGGTTGAAGTTTTGTTTTTGTAAATTTTATTGCAGTTTTAAGTGATTTGAGAAGAACCTCAGCATTGTGCACAATAAGAGAATGTGTCAGTATTTCAGGGTTCTACATTTTATCTGTACATTTTTTTCCCCTTTTTTTTACGGTATGAAAAGTAAATGTTGCTTTGTAACTGGTGTCTTTTATTCAGTAAAATGACTCAATCTAGCCCTAGGAGAGAGTCAGGGTTTGCTGTCAGATGTAATATGATGGCGTTGTAGGCCTGTATGGTGGACGTTTAGTGACACGAAAATGAACCTTGCAATTACTATACATTGGGTTACGTCTGGGAGCGAACATCCTGGTCTGTGAGGGCAAGGAGGAGAGCGGACTGAAAAAAATAAATGAACAAACTAGAGAGGCTGCAGTGTATGCCTAGAGCGCTTACATTTTCCACTTACCTTTGGAAACCACAGACTTTAACTTGTGAAGGTTTAAAACTGTTTTTGCCATTTGTTAAACTTTGACTCTGCAAAGAAAAGGCAAAGCTGCCTGTTTCTTATTAAACTAAACTTGTTGTAAATCTAGTTGTCTGGGATCTGTATGAAGTTAGCCATGTTTGTATCTCCACTTACCCCTTCCCTTGCAGTTTCTTCATTTGCCTAGTATGCTTGTAGTTGCACCATCATTGTAAACTAATGATATTGTGAGTTCCATTACTATATAGCCTCTTTTGGAAAAATGTCAGTTCTTTACATTTTGCCTGCTAACCTCTAACGAGGATGAGCTGGAATACATCCATAGCACATTTGCAATAAATAAACGTGAATTAAACACTCTTGTGTTTTGGGATTGTCACCAACTTTTAAGAAACCTAATCCCTGCCCCATACGACTGCCATGTCTGCGATATGCTTAGACTTGACTACAATTAAAAAGATGAAAGGATTGTGCTGATGTCCACCCTCTCTCCACTATAAACTAGTGGATTGGGATGCCGTCCATTTTACAGCAGTCTGGCCTTGGTCCGTATGCACATCTCAAAGGCCATGGCATGGCAGTCGCCTCAGATATACACCAGCTGCTTTATTTTGCTACCCAAGACCTGTCCAAAGCAGTTCAGCGGTGTCCCAACCCTGCGATGAGAAGCATGGTATAAAGTAAAGCGTTACATGGAGGGATTTTCACCCATGAATGGTACAAAATACTATGGAGCAACTGCCGTTCTGTGGCTTCATGCCTGTAAGGTAAAGTTTGTCAAGCCTGCCTCCCGTCTGTTAACTTTGGATGGGAGCTTCTCCAATGAACTGACTTTGTATATAAAGTACTTGCTTGATTACTACTTTAACTAACACTGGTAAGTTGTATACCTCCGTTAATCCCTTTTACACAAAGGGATTATCCCCTCTTCTAGTCTGAAATAAAGTACTCTCTAATTTCTCTGGTGCCTTATTAATTTCATGTGTGATCATTTAAGAAAACAAAATGGCAGCATTTACAAATGTGTGGTCATGGGTTTATATGCAAACTACTTGTATCACTATTGCAGTGGCTGGAAGTGTTGGCATAAATGACTAGATCTGTACTTGGCCTTGGGCTGAATTAAAACTGGTAACCGAAAGCAATAAGACTACTTTTAGTAGTAAACATACAGAAAATGCAACTTGTGGCAGCCTTTTCCATAAGGGAGGGCATTGCCTGAAGAATGGGCCACAAGTGATAGGCAACGTACATTATTTTTAAAGCTGTGCTGAAACGTCAAATTGTACGCTCTGGTAGTGAGGGAAGTGGAGGCTGTATGTAGGTGCTGCGTTGTATCCAGATTGAGCTCCAGTGGAGTAAAAGGATTTTAATTTGAGTCTTTTTTACAAACCTACTGGAAGTACTGAATATATGCTTGGGAAAGCTATAAACTTGTGGACGTCTGAACTATTTGATTTCACTTTTAGTTTTGTGGATCAGGTTTTTCTTTTTCCCCACTAAGTTTGAGAACACAGGACTTTTGGGTTTTGTGGCTTTTATATCTCCCATTAATGTCTTACACTTGAATGCTTGCTGTAACTGCTGTGGTGGGAGCATCCCAACACCACTTTATCATGGCAAAGGTCATAAGAATAGTCAGTAGATCCACATTTTTTTTTATTCATTCATAATTGACAGCTTTATATTTAGATGTGTGAATATATTTTAGAATTCCTTTTGCATGAATTCACTTTCAAATGTGAGTAACTTCTCACCTGCTCTTAAACATAGAACTAGTGTTTTTTTTCTTCCTTTGAATTTCCCATTGTTGAAATTTTTTTTTATTTTATTTTTTTCACTGATTCAGACTGAGCACCAAGATAAGTTTTTTGATTGTGAAATGTGTTCATACATAGATTGGATAGTCTTAAGTGACCTTCCCTTCATTCCTAACAAGGACCACAATCCACTTTGTCTTTAATAGTTAATGGTGCTGTCTTTAGACAGTTATTCTCTGGTTGGTGGTCCTTCTGCAGTTCATGTACCTGGTAGGATCAAACTCCTCAATACTGATGGTCATGGTAAATCATATTTTACACATGCAGCTTTGGCATAGTGTGTTTTCTGAGGAATTTAAGATGGTTTTTGTCTGAAAACTAGCAATTTTTGTAGTTTCTGAGTTCTCTAGTTCTTTCTTGAAAAGCTGGGACAATAAGTTTTCTTTTGTAACTTCTGCAATAAACAGTACTAAACAGGTGTGAAGACTAAGCCATATGGCCACCTTCAAAGTTCTCATAAGACAGGCTTCTGCTCAGTCCGCCCAAACAATGTTTTTCTGGACATCTTAATTGATATTGGTCCATATGGCCAAAATATGTCAAAATTGGGAACTATTTTTCTATGCACTTGGTTAAAATTCAAAAGGTTGTGTAAAGCTAAATCACCAGTGCTGTACAGTAAGTCTCTGGTGTACATCTCAGGGAGTCTCAAAAGTCTTTCTTAGTATTGCATCATCCAGTTCTTGTCCTGTGTAACACTGTCATTCTGTTTCTTTCAGTAGCTTGGCTTGTACCGTGTAACAACGTACTTGGTAAGTACTAGTTACGTTGGTAAGTATAGCTTTTTTACATACAAACAGCTCCATAATGTCATAGGTGGGTATTTTATGTATTATTCCTTGCTTGCTCTGGCCATTTTGCTAGGCATTGAAACAGTAAGAACTGTGCCTTGTTGTGCATCTAACCTTAGACCACATCCACATTGTAATACTTTGCTCCTAGAAGACTGATGGAGATTGATGGCGTATGCCACAGTGCAAAGTTATATAGACTAGCTTTCTGATTCTTGTTCAGTTTCTTCTTGGTTACCGAGACAAAATACTCTATGCAGTGAATAACTTCACTAGCTAGTACCAGGGACCAAAATGACCTGCATATTCCTTCATTGCCAAATAAAGAAGGCAAGAAACTGCATAGTTGCCTCTTGCACCTATAGTGAACATAGATATTAACCTTACCAGTTTACAAATGTTACCAGCCTTGAAAGTGATTCTAATTTGAATGTTATACTGCCCATAGTACTAAAGGATAATTCTATCAAACCAAAGTGGGTAAGATTTTAGTAAGCCAGCTTTTGGCCTTTGTTTCTTAAAAGGGTTTTCCAGGAGTAAAACACTGATGGCCTATTCACCATCGGTCAGCTATTTGAAGAAGCTGTGGCTTCCTCACAGCATACCAAGCACCGCCCTGTACATTGTATAGCAGCCTAGGCCCATTCACTTGAATGGGACTGAGCTGCACAGGCGGAGAATCGATCATCAATACTTTATTCCAGGAAAACTCCTTTTAATGTCTTATCACTACCTGAATCCCCAAGTAAAAAGCTTACTTGATACGTTGAGAATCACCATTTCCATGATTTTCCTCCTTGAGCGCATCTGAAATCTGACCGGTTTCAGATTAATTTACTTGAAGGTAAGGCCCACACGGTCAGGTTTCTGCCTGCAGTTTTGGAAGCCAATATCAGGAGTGCATCCTAACTGGAGAGTGTATAAAGGACATATCCGACTGCAGGCAGAAACCTGGCTGTGTGGCTAAACCTTTATGGAAAGAGTCTTGGGTGTGTTTAGTAAACTGCTCACACTCTATGTACAGCTTAACGAACTCCTGCAAAAAAGTTATTCTCTGACCTGTTAAAAAGGTACATGATAAAATCTGCCTTCTGATCCTCAGCTGTATCAAGTGACCAGCATTCTGAGTTTCCTAATAACTCAGCATCTTGTGTGGGCAGGAAGTCAGTTTCTCTATGTATTCGTATGGATGCCTCAATGTAAGTCTTCTAGGAATGAATAGAGAAGTAACTGTCTTCCTGTCCTGTCAGTTGGAGATCAGAGAGTTGGTCACATGACACAGCTGAGGATCAGAAGGGAGGGGATAACTCACAAATACAGTCAATGATACGAAGATTACATTCACTACAGATTTAAATCATGTACCTTTCTAACAGATCAGAGAATAAAAATCTTTGCGGGAGTTCTTTAAAGGGTAACTGTCATTTTTTTATTTGCTAATAGAGTTGGGCATGTATACCTGAGTTAGTCTGTCAATGGTTGACAAAAGATCTGTAATTAACTTATAATAACCGCTTTCATTAATGTCCTCTGTCCCTTTCCACTGCTCCCTTTTAAAAGACTGTTGCTAGGGCTTGTCTGTCTTCCTTTTAGTATAAACAGAAGACAGAGGGGCGGTCCTTCACACTGCATACCTGCATTAGTCTTCAGAGTGAGGAGGCGTGTCTCAGTAATTTGATCGGCTGGCAGGGAGCTGCTGGCTACAGCAAGTGTGTATGGGAAGTGAGGGAAAGCAGTTTTGGCCTCCGAACTGGCAGAGGAGCCATCTTGAGAAGGTCCTCATTGTAAATGTTTAAACAGCCGTAACTAAGGGAAAAACTCAGGGAAAACTGGTATGTGAAGAAATTAAAGATTGGCTTATGCATAATGCGGCTGCAGCAGTAACATGCTAAAATAGATTTTTTGATGAAAACATGACAGTTATCCTTTTAAGCTTGACTTTATTCTTTTAAATATCAGGAAATGTCTGGTTTCTGCAGCAACACCTCTCATATGGAAACCTATTGATCACTTGGAGATTTCTAGAAGTACACTTTAACATGTGTTCTTTTTGTCATCCCAGTTTGAACAGCACAAGTGTCGGGTCTTCCAATATACGTGGGTTTTGTAGAGATAAAGGTGATGTTGCTGATGACACAGTAATCGTAGTACCTAGTCCTGAGCAGTGGTGATGGTACAGATACTGCACTCTAGTGCACAAGGGTAGTTGTCACATGGGTATTTCTTTGGTTCGCCTACACATCTCATAATATCAACTCCAAGAGTGTTCACTTTGCCTATATTAAAGTATATTCCCCTATGGGTATGGATGTCATCTGACAGTTTGTTTCTGAAGTGCCAGCACTAGCTTGGCTTGCATTATACTAATTGTTAGGAAGATCAACTGGGAAGTAAGTAGATGACTGCCTTCATTTCCCTCTCCGCCCTGATATTCGAAGGCGGTATCTGACATTTTGCAGAAATGTTTAGTAATTTGGTGCATATAAGGGCACTACGTGAAAATAGGTGATCTGCCACACGTCCATGCCATAGGTGATCTGCCATGTTTCATACTTTGAAATGACTTGAATGCATATATTTTCCCCTCCAGTACCACAAACGGTATAAAAATACCAGTTCTTGGCGTATTGCATACAGAGTGAATGTCTACAATGTGACCATGAACAGACATTGCTACTGTGTCCCTCATTCCTGTATCATTACCAGAAGCCCTGTGTCCCTCCCTATAAATGGCACTGCTATTATCTGGACCCTCTTGCCTGTCTACAGGTGGTATGTGAATAGTGCCTGGTTTTAGTTAATACCTGTTATTTTTGGGTCACATCTCAGAATATGCTATTGCATATGTACATAAAAACCCACTTTCTGGTCATGATGTGATTTGTATTCTGCATATTTCATTAGATTTTCCCTCTGCAGGCTTCATAATCTGTTTTCCCCTGATCTATTGGCGGAATACTGCCGGTTATCTTGTCTCCCATACACTGCACACAGAAACTAGAGGATATTCTGTTCAGACAAGCAGCAGCATGGAATACATTATGGAGAAATACTAAAATGTAGATATGAATCTGGTATTTGTGAGAGCACAACAGTATTAGCTGTAGCAACATGTGTGTCTCTGTTGCTCTGCTCCTTCTCTCTCCATAGATTTCAATGCGCTTCTATGAATGGTTTAGGATAAAGGGAGGACTGTTAAATAATCATTTTTCTATGATGAGTTATATTACAAAGTTTGATATTCAACTGTACAATTGATTTATGCAGAATTAATCTAATGATGGTATTATAAACCAGTGCAGAGTCTAAGTGGGAATAATAACTATTGAATAATTTGCTAAAGAATAACCAAGAACTAATTTCACCAACCTGTGGATACTATATAGATTGTACTTGTGTCCACCAATCTTCAGAGATCAGAGCGTGAAAACCTAAAGCAGAAAGCTTCAGTTTCTTTCAAAAAGTGTTTTACTTGAAATACCAAGGTTCTATTGGACCATACTACATCCAGTGACCTTACTCCTCTGTTGGTGAATCAAACTGATTGTAGTCATAAATTATACAGTTCTAGAGATTGGACAAACCGTCTTAGAAATGTGAGGATTAGTATTTGGAACTTTTTTCTTCCCCCTCATTATGAGGTTTTCTTGTCATGCGCTTGGAAGGTACTACTATATTGCTCTTGTAGTTCCAAGAGCTCAGGATCCATCTTTCAACAGATCACTGCCATTTCCTAGATGGAAATGTCTAGCAGAAAATACCATTTTATTTCCCTTTGAGTTGAATAAAAAATAAATAATAATTTTGTACAAAACTGTCTGTTGCCTCGTTAATTTGAAGTCTGCCTTATAACATGGATGTGAATGGGCTGCGGATGGTTTTTGTGTATGGAATATCACTATCTGGACATGGGCTTTAATGGGGGTACTTCATCTTTTAATCGTACATTAAGGCTACATGCACACAAACCATTTAAACGGACACTCATTTTTTTTTAATGGCCATTTTGCATCTGTGTGCGCATCCATTTACTGGAATGCATCCATGAAAAATGGATGCATTTGATTGGCAATTATTTCTAGACCCACCCTTCTGAGAACACCCACAGGATGGTAGACCCCCAGCTAAAAGAATGTCCCCCATAGTGTAGAGTTTAAACCCCTAAATGGCCATATAGTGTGTACCCGTTTTTAACGGCCGTTAAACTGGTGCACTTCTGTCAATCGGATGTTAAAAAACGGTCCCATTGATGTTAATGGGGCCTGTCTGGCCGTGGACATGCCCTTTTTTTTGACAGGCGCTATCTACTGGCCGTTAAAAGAACGCTATGTGAATAGCCCCATAGACTTTTATTGGTGCTAAAAATGGCCGTGGGGGTGGGAAGATGGAGGCATTATATATGCAGAATTTGGGGGGGTATTATAACTAGAGATGAGCGAATTTCATATTTTAAAATTTGTTCACACTTTGGTGGTAAAAGGTGAATGGTGTTATGGATTCTGTTACCATGGACCATAACGCAATTCCATGACAGAATGCTTTAAGAGGCATTCTGTTATTCATTCCGTCATAATAGTCTATGGGCTGCAAAAAACTGATCCATCCCATTTCCGTTATGCAGGGGAGTCCTCTAGAGGCATTCTGTTATGCATTCATTCATAGAATTGCGTTTATGGTCCATAGTAACGGAATCCATAACGCAACTCACCTTTTACCAAGAAACTAAGTGTGAACGATTTTCATAAGTGGAAATTCGCTCATCTCTAAATGGAACTACTGGGGTCATTATATTCTGAGCGCACTGTAAAAATACAATGAAATTAATCTATTTTTAACGGCTGTTAAAAAATGGTTGCAAAACGGCAATTAAAAACTCATAAATGGCCAGAAAATGGATGAACACTAATAGCCAAGAAAAACTGACAGTAAAAAAGAGCATTAGTATTGAACACAATTTGTGAATATTAGATGTAAGTTTTATAAAAAAGGTGAATGGTTTTTTTTTTTTTTGTATATAAATTTTTTAAAGTCTCAACGTATTTTACCTGCTGTCCTGGCTTTTGACCCTCGTTGCTGTACTCGGCTATCTCTGGAGCTCCCATAGAAATTAATGGGGCCGCCACACATGCCTGACCGGCTGCAACTGTTCTTGTGACCGGTGTGGGTCCCACAGTTAGGACCCCCCCTTCCTGATCTAATAGCGATCCCCTTATTCTGCAGACAGGGGAAAACTTAATGTAACTGGAATATCCCTTTTGAGGCTGCCTGCACACGTTGCAAATTTTATTTGCAGAAACACCACAGCATAATACAGTAACAGAGAAGTGAATTGGACAAATCTCGTGTACACGTTGCATTTTCTTCCATGTGGAAATTGACTAGCCATGTGGATTTAGAAATCTCCAGCATGTATGTTGTGTGTAGCTTTTACAATGTAAAAGGAGAGATCTGTGGAAAATCCACAACAGCAACTTGGATTTGGTATGGAAATGCACAGAAATCCGCACCCATGTGCAGGTACCCTTATATTTGCAACAGTACTACAGAGAGCTGGTGACCGGTGGAGACTGTTGGGTGGTCACCAGCTCTCTGTGGTATGGCATCTAATAATACACAGGGCCTTAGAACACTAAGGCCCCTTTCACACGGGCGAGTATTCCGTGCGGATGCGATGAGCGAGTTGAACGCATTGCACCCTCACTGAATCCTGACCCATTCATTTCTATGGGGCGGTTCACATGAGTGGTGATTTTCATGCATCACTTGTGCGTTGCGTGAAAAGCGCAGCATGCTCTATTTTGTGCGTTTTTCACATAACGCAGGCCCCATAGAAATGAATGGGGTTGCCTGAAAATCGCAAGCATCCGTAAGCAAGTGCGGATGCGGTGCGATTTTCACGCATGGTTGCTAGGAGACGATCGGGACGGAGAACATGGTTATAAGGGAAAATAATAGCATTCTGAATATAGAATGCATAGTAAAATAGCGCTGGAAGGGTTAAAAAAAAAATTAAAAATAATTTCTCACCTTAATCCACTTGATTGCGGAGCCGTCATCTCTTCTGACTTCTTTCTTTGCTGTGTGCAGCAACAGGACCTGTGGTGACGTCACTCCGGTCATCACATGATCTTTTACCATGGTGATGGATCATGTGATTGACCATGTGAACACCGATCCCAAGCCCGAACTTCTGTGAAGAAGTTTGGGTACCAAACATGCCGATTTTTCTCACGTGAGTGCAAAACGCATTACAATGTTTTGCACTCGCGTGGAAAAATCGCGCATGTTCCCGCACCGCCCGTCTGAAAGAGGCCTAAAGGTGGGGGTGACCTGAATGGCTTTCCTTTCAGTGAGAGAGGAGCATGCAAACCTCTGTACTGTCCACATGCTGAGGGCCGGAGAGTGAAGGTAGGTCCTTTCATAGTACAGTCCTGATCAAAAGTTTAAGACCACTTAAAAAATTGCAAAAAAATCATATTTTACATTGTTGGATCTTAACAAGGTTCCAAGTAGAGCTTCAACATGCAACAAGAAGAAAGGAGAGTGAGACCAAACATTTTTTGAGCATTCAATTAATTGAAAATAACAATTAAACAGGCTGTTTTTCAGCTGATCCAAATTTTAGGACCACATGCCTTTTAAAAGGCCAAATCTGTGCAAAGATGTGGATTCATTGTCATTTTCTGTCAGGTAGTCACACGTTGTGATGGCAAAGGCAAAAAAACTCCCTTTTTGAACATGGTCGGGTTGTTGAACTGCATAAGCAGGGTCTCTCACAGCGCGACATCGCTGCTGAGGTGGGGCGCAGTAAGACATCTGCACTGAGCCGGAGGATCCAATTGGCTGTCCGTCAAGACACTGGACTATCCTCAACCCAAATTAAGGCCCTTACTGGTGCTGACTGCAGCCCCATAACAATCAGACGGCATCTGAGACTGAAGGGCTTCAAAAACGAAAAATGTCTTCAAAGACCGTCTCACAGAACTGCTCGTTTGGACTTTGCAAGAGAGCACCAAACATGGGACATTCAAAGGTGGAAGAAAGTTTTATTCTCTGATAAGAATATTTTTTACCTTGATGGTTTCCAACATTACTGGCATGACTAGCAGATGCCACCTGAGATGTTTTCTACGTGCCACAGTGGAGGGGGTGCCATAATGGTCTGGGGTGCTTTTTCCTTCAGTGGAACAATGGAGCTTCAGGAAGTGCAGGGGCGTCAAACGGCCGCTGGCTATGTCCAGATGTTGCAGAGAGCATTCCTCATGACTGAGGGCCCTCGTCTGTGGTAACAACTGGGTTTTTCAACAGGACAACGCTACAGTACACAATGCCCGGCGATTTAATGGCGCTTTTTGAAAGGCTGGAGAGCAGCCAATCAACAAGCGTTTAACTCGTGTGCCCTTAGAAGCAATCACAGCCATGCCTACTAATGGCATGGCTGTGATTGGCCAGTGCAGCATGTGACCCAGCCTCTATATAAGCTGGAGTCACGTAGCGCTGCATGTCACTCTGCTCTTACTAGTGTAGGGATAGGATGCTGCTGCTGTGAGGGAGAGAATAGGAAAGAATCTCTTATCAGAAGTGCTTGTTAACTCAGCGATCTACAGTGATTTTGTTTTGTGGGTGCAGTGCACCATTTTTTTTTAATCCTGCCCAGTGACACAGAAAAAGAACTTTTATCCGTTTATTAGTTGGGCGTCGTGGCCATTTTGTGCAAGTTCAGTGCACCAGCACAGCATATGTGCATTTACTGCACATATGAATGCAGGTTTAAATACTGCAGTTATATTCAGTTATACACACATTTTTTGCAAGACCCTACAGCTGGGGCCTTTGCTGCATTTGGCACAGTGAAATACACAATTTAAATACTGCAATTACCGTATTTTTCGCCCCATAAGACGCACTTTTTCTCCCCCCAAAATGGGGGGGAAAATGCCCCTGCGTCTTATGGGGCAAATGCTGGCAGTTTTACATCGCTGGCTGCGATGTATGTGAGAGTGGGAGGAGGAGCTGGGGGCCGGCAATAGCGGCGGGGCGGTGCAGTCAGTGTACTATAGCCCCGCCGCTCCGGTATACTAATATAAAATGTTTTATTCAATTAATAGTTCTTACACATGCCCCCTCACTCCTAATAGTACCTTACATCCTAACAGCTTCAGTAGAATGCAGGGCGGGCGGCAGCGTAACTCCCTGATGTCACGTGCCTGCGCCGCCTACTTTATGAATGAAACAGGCGGCGCAGGCAAGTGACGTCAGTGAGTGACGCGCCGGCCGCCCGGCCTGCCTGCCTGGGTTGTACTGAAGCGGTTAGGATGTACAGTACTATTAGGAGTTGGGGGGCATGTGTAATAACTTTTTAATTGAATAAGACATTTTATATTTGTATACTGGAGCGGCGGGGGTCTGTGGATGACATTTTTATGGGAGACATCTGTGGATGGCACAGTTATGGGCTGAGGGGGGTCTGTGGATGGCACTGTTATGGGTTGGGGGGTCTGTGGATGGCACATATATAACAGTGCCACCCACAGATTCCCCCTGTAACAGTGCCAGCCACAGATCCCCCTGTAACAGTGCAAGCCACAGATCCCCCCCCATAACAGTGTCCTCCACAGATCCCCCAATAACAGTGTCCGTCATCCACAGATCCCCCCATAACAGTGTCCGTCATCCACAGATCCCCCCATAACAGTGTCCGTCATCCACAGATCCCCCCCATAACAGTGTCCGTCATCCACAGATCCCCCCATAACAGTGTCAGTCATCCACAGATCCCCCCCATAACAGTGTCCGTCATCCACAGATCCCCCCCATAACAGTGTCCGTCATCCACAGATCCCCCATAACAGTGTCCGTCATCCACAGATCCCCAGTAATAGTGCCATCCACAGACCACCATTAGTTCCAAACCCACCAAAAGCACACCTTTTGGTTAAAAAAAATTTTTTTCTTATTTTCCTCCCCAAACACCTAGGTGCGTCTTATGGGCCGGTGCGTCTTACAGGACAAAAATACAGTATATACTGGGTTTAAAAAAAAAACACCCATTTTGTTCAAGATAATACATTTGCGGCCTTTGTTGCATTTGTGACAGTCAAATACAAACTTTAAATACTGCTGTTATTCTAGTTTTAAAAAAACACCAGTTTTTTTGCAAGACCCTACATCTGGGGCCTTTGCTGCATTTGTCAGTCAAATACTAGAGTTAGATACTTCTGTTATATTCATTTTTTTTTTTTAAAACACCCATTTTGTGCAAGACACTACATTTAGGGCCTTTGCTGTATTTGTCACAGTCAAATACAACCAGTCAATACTGCAGTTACATTGTTGGTTGACAAATTAAAACATTTTGGGACCGTGAAGTAATTGTATAACATTCGCCTGTCACTGTTGTGTGACCTCAAGAAATGTTTCCTCTTTATGACACCGGCACTGCCTTACTCTCAGTGAACTTAATTGTTGACTATTGGTGGTTACATTGTCGCCTGACATAAACCATCTGTTAGTTTGGTGGGTGAAAGCAAAGAATGAGGAGAGCGTCAAATAAAGGACGTGGTACTGCTGGTGGAGCTCCTGTTGCAGGGAGAGGACGTGGTCGAACTGTGCCAGCTACACCCACAAGTGAAACACCTTCCTCAGGTGCAAGTAGGCGACATAACCTTCAGCGTTATTTGGTAGGGCTGAATGTGGCTCTACGAATGGTGAGGCCAGAACAAGTACAGGCGATTAGTAGATTGGGTTGCTGACAGTGCCTCCAGTTCCTTCACATTGTCTCCCACCCAGTCTCCTGCTGAAAGATCAGAGTTGGCACCAGCAGCCCATGTCCATCAGTCCTTCACCTCACCACCTTGCAAATCAGCCAAGCAGTCTGAGCCCCAAGTCATGCAGCAGTCGCTTCTGCTTTTTGATGACTCTGCTAGCAGGGTTTCCCAGGGTCATCCACATAGCCCTTCCCCAGAAGTGGAAGAGATTGAGTGCACCGATGCCCAACCACTTATGTTTCAAGATGAGTACATGGGAGGACCACCGCAGCATGTCTCGGATGATGACGAAAGGTGCCAACTGCTGTGGCTTTCTGCAGTGTGCAGACTGACAAGGAGGGCAGGGGTGAAGACTGGGTGGAAGATGATGTGGAGGACGATGAGGTCCTCGACCCCACATGAAATCAAGGTCATGCGAGGGATGTGTGTAGTTCGGAGGAAGAGGCGGTGGTCGCACAGAGCCACCAGCACAGCAGAAGAGGGAATGGTGCAAAAGCTTGCCCTTTACGCCTTGGAGGTGCTGGCCTGCCCTGCAGCCAGTGTATTGTCTGAACGTTTATTTAGCACGGCTGGAGGGGGTTATCACAGGTTATATTTCCCAATGTTTTGGGGTGTACCCTAATTTAAACCAAAAAAATTAAAACCAAAAACCAGTGTTGGCTACCTCTTCCACCTACACCGCCACATCCACCGCCTCCTCAACCTCCTACTCCATATGGACCTTGTCCTCCTATATCAAGATTATATATTATTTTTATGTATTTTATGTTATTTGAAGTCATTTCCCTATCCACATTTGTTTGCAGAGCACTTGCCATGCTCTTAACCACATTTTGCTGCTATTTGCAGCCCTTTAGCCCTTTCCATTACTTTTTTAGAGCCATTTTAGTACTCCAAACTTCGGGTCACCATTGACTTCAATGGGGTTCAAGGTCAAGTTCGGGTCAAGTTCAGGTCCTGAACTTGAACTTTTTTGTGAAGTTTAGCCGAACCCGAACATCCAGGTGTCCGCTCAACTCTATACGCTACCTATATTGTGAAGTCACACCCCTTCCCTGCTAAGTCACTCCACATCTGGCTCAGTGCAGATTCTAAATCTTGATACACTCACATTAGTGAATGTGTGCTAAGCAAATGGTCATTTGAGCCATTAATTTGTTTGAAAGGATTTTTAACAAAAGTTATTTAGAAATTTGGGCTAAAGAGGTCAGTTTACCTATTGCTTCTGACCTTTTAGAAATGACCTCCAGTGTGAGATATATATATATATCTATTAGCAGCTGAGACCCCTCTTCTGAAAAGATTTGCTTATGTGACGTGAAGAGACCAAGACCAAAAACAAAAACAGGACATGTGGGAAATGGAAAACTATAATTTTAAGGTGTTTGATACATTTTAAAACATTCAAAATGTATAATGCTTATTAATATGTAGGCATGTTTATTAATATGTATAGGGTTGTCCAGCTTAGGAGTTGACAACTCTGGTATAGCCAATTATTCTAATTATTCTAGCACAGATGGCCACAGCGGTCACAGGACCAAACCACCTCTGGTCTAGTGGGGGTTGGGACTGCAGATAGATGATATCTGAAGTGGTTGTGCACACCTCATTTGGAGGAATTCATGTATCGTTTATTTAAAACAAATTGCTGGTATATAGTGACAGTTTTATTTACTGAAAATGGAGGTGCGAATCTCAGAGATATTTAACTGCGTAGACCTAGGTCAGGTGGACCATAAATGTTAGGGTCTCGGTAATGATTATCCTGGATTGTCCTCAAGTGGCTATATGGCTCTCTGACAATTCAAGCAAAGTAGAAATCATATGTCAACATTCATCAGATAGATACAGGCATTAGCCAGATTCATCAGTATAGTATTGACGCTGATATCAATAGAGATCAATATTTCATCCACCATGGGACTGAGGAGGACAATAGTAAAAGGACAATAGTAAAATATATCCACAATACAAATACTTATATTAAAGTGAATGCATAAAAATGAATCCACCTATTAAAAAGATGAAAAAAATAAGTCCACCTATTAAAAGATATTGTGATTATGTTGGAAAGGAGCCTTATATTTAGGTGTGAGATAATTCCACCTATGTAGACAATTTTTCCACCTAAAATAGAGAGTACTTCCACCTAAAATAGAAAGAGTTCCACCTGTACAGAGAAAAAAAAAAGGAGAATTCCACCTGAAGGGAAGTTGCTCCAATAGCTATATAGTCCGCAGTGCAGCTGCAAGGGTTAAAAATATAACAAATAATTCATCCACTGTAGGAAGACGTATTGCCTGTTGTGACAAATGGATATATGTTTCCAATTGTTTGCCACTATAAAATTTCAATATTAAGGCCTCATGCACACGACCGTTTTTTTTTGCGGTCCGCAAAACGGATTTCCGTTGTTCCGTGATCTGTGACCGTTTTTTCTTCCGTGGGTCTTCCTTGATTTTTGGAGGATCCACGGACATGAAAAGTGAAAAAAAAAACTAAGTCAAGTTTGCATTGAAAATGATAGGAAAAACGGACACGGATCACGGACACGGATCACGGACACGGATGACTAGCTTGTGTGCATCCGTGATTTTTCACGGACCCATTGACTTGAATGGGTCCGTGAACCGTTGTCAGTGAAAAAAATAGGACAGGTCATATTTTTTCACGGACTGGAAAAACGGATCACGGACGCGGAAGCCAAACGGTGCATTTTCCGATTTTTCCACGGACCCATTGAAAGTCAATGGGTCCGCGAAAAAAAACGGAAAACGGAACAACGGCCGCGGATGCACACAACGGTCGTGTGCATGAGGCCTAAGAGTGAGGTAACATATACTGAAGATTCATTACCAGCAGCTTTCAAAAGTTCCTGCAATACACATGAAAAGTAGGGCTTGGTGGTAATACCCTTACTCACGATTCGTTGTCCCGATTGGGAAACAGCCTGACGGTAGTGAACGGAGGATCAGGTGATGTGTTCCGCTGTCTGCCGCAGATATTAACCACCTCAGCCCCCCTAGCTTAAACACCCTTAATGACCAGGCCACTTTTTACACTTCTGACCTACACTACTTTCACTGTTTATTGCTCGGTCATGCAACTTACCACCCAAATGAATTTTACCTCCTTTTCTTCTCACTAATAGAGCTTTCATTTGGTGGTATTTCATTGCTGCTGACATTTTTACTTTTATTGTTATTAAGATGTATATAAAGAATGGAAGTGGGGCACACTCTTGAGTATAGGGATCTTTATTGAAACACTGATAATGATAAAATTGATATTCTCAATAAAAACAACACAATATAATGACAATAAAACAGCAGAAATTTTAAAAAGATGATAAATATGGTCGATGAATATTATAAAATGGGTGATTTAAATAAGTGGATAAAATATGATTAAATAGAATTAGATATACAATGACAATGGATGTATAAATAAATAGGATCCCAATAAGTATATGGATTTTCGTGGAGCGTATAATTAGTTCAATATTGCTCCTCCATACACTGGGGATCACTCCGGTACCAGTCCTAATAGCAGGTTTTGGAGAAAGATTATAGTTCCAGGCGCATACAGCAATGCAAATGAAGTTATATAGTAAGTCAGCTGATTATGCGCACAGCGGCGTCCCGCTGTATTGGTAGGAAGCGATCGCTTTTGATAAGTTTGCAAGGTCTTACCCGAGGATGCTTAATACTGGATGTTGGCCCCTCGACTCGGCTTGTTGCTGATATCTCCGGTCTCAAGGGGTAATGCCCAGATTTGAATTTGGCGCCTGTATGATTGTTTGCTACACGTGGTGAAGTCCGTCTCACGTAAAGTAGCGTTCAGGTATATCGGCAATTCTCTGGCAATAAGTTTATCTCCAGGCTTCCGCGGACTTGCAGACCCTCTCCTGTTGGTGGGGGGATACCAAACGCGTTTCGGGGATTTACAAGAAAGACCCCTTCTTCAGTGGTTACCATCCCTCTGCTCCTGTTCCCCTTTTATAGTGGATTGGGGATAAAGGAAGAACTGGTACGGAATTTGAAATTTCCAAGGATTGGGATCTGTCAATTTAATAGTTTACTAATAATGTGTTTTTAAAAAAATATTTGGATTTTCAAGTGTATCAGCCATCATATTAATAACATAGTCATATAAAAACAGATATATACGTGCCGGAGAAATGTATACAAGTAAGAATGCATCCAAACAGTCCATCTTAAAATGGACATACATGGTAATGAACTCTTCACCTGCATAGCCTACATTGTATTATTTAGTATTTAATCTAAAAGCACATCACATAAAAGGCGCATCACATAAAAATGCATCATATAAAAACGCATCACATAACAAACGCACCAGTGTCATAAATGTAATGACGCAACTCCACCATATCTCAATAGTTTGTTCAATGCGTCATTGTGTATTAACGGTGCATTGTCTACTATCATGGCCATAGAGTCAATATCCTATATAGAACATCAGCGTCATATAGGGCCTTGATAGCAAGGTAATAGTGTATGATCTATGTTGAGGCAGCCATATAGGGACATATTCTTCATGATGAGTCCCTTATTCTTATTATATTTGTGTGGAGGTATAATAAGAATAAGGGACTCATCATGAAGAATCTTATATTTGAACCCCACTGTAGCTGCTCATGTTCTTTTCTCTGTGGAATATGACCCGAAACAAGTATTGTCTTATGTGGTTTTATGACTATTATAGTTTATTTATATCTGTAAATGTTTTAGTCATATTAATTCCAACCAGATTATTAATCAATATCTTAATAATGCTGAATCCATTCAAGGTTTTAAAGAAGGATCTATTAAAATAAAGAAAAATATCCAAATACCAAATCACTGAAAAGACGCACCGTAGCCGCATGTAAATTATGTGCGGCATTGGTGCGCCTTTTGAATGTTGAGACCCCATAGGAGACATTGATAACTCTATTCTTACATTATTCTGTCCCTATATGGCTGCCTCAACATAGATCATACACTATTACCTTGCTATCAAGGCCCTATATGACGCTGATGTTCTATATAGGATATTGACTCTATGGCCATGATAGTAGACAATGCACCGTTAATACACAATGACGCATTGAACAAACTATTGAGATATGGTGGAGTTGCGTCATTACATTTATGACACTGGTGCGTTTGTTATGTGATGCGTTTTTATATGATGCATTTTTATGTGATGCGCCTTTTATGTGATGTGCTTTTAGATTAAATACTACATAATACAATGTAGGCTATGCAGGTGAAGAGTTCATTACCATGTATGTCCATTTTAAGATGGACTGTTTGGATGCATTCTTACTTGTATACATTTCTCCGGCACGTATATATCTGTTTTTATATGACTATGTTATTAATATGATGGCTGATACACTTGAAAATCCAAATATTTTTTTAAAAACACATTATTAGTAAACTATTAAATTGACAGATCCCAATCCTTGGAAATTTCAAATTCCGTACCAGTTCTTCCTTTATCCCCAATCCACTATAAAAGGGGAACAGGAGCAGAGGGATGGTAACCACTGAAGAAGGGGTCTTTCTTGTAAATCCCCGAAACGCGTTTGATATCCCCCCACCAACAGGAGAGGGTCTGCAAGTCCGAGGAAGCCTGGAGATAACCTTATTGCCAGAGAATCGCTGATATACCTGAACGCTACTTTACGTGAGACAGACTTCACCACGTGTAGCAAACAATCATACAGGCGCCAAATTCAAATCTGGGCATTACCCCTTGAGACCGGAGATATCAGCAACAAGCCGAGTCGAGGGGCCAACATCCAGTATTAAGCATCCTCGGGTAAGACCTTGCAAACTTATCAAAAGCGATCGCTTCCTACCAATACAGCGGGACGCCGCTGTGCGCATAATCAGCTGACTTACTATATAACTTCATTTGCATTGCTGTATGCGCCTGGAACTATAATCTTTCTCCAAAACCTGCTATTAGGACTGGTACCGGAGTGATCCTCAGTGTATGGAGGAGCAATATTGAACTAATTATACGCTCCACGAAAATCCATATACTTATTGGGATCCTATTTATTTATACATCCATTGTAATTGTATATCTAATTCTATTTAATCATATTTTATCCACTTATTTAAATCACCCATTTTATAATATTCATCGACCATATTTATCATCTTTTTAAAATTTCTGCTGTTTTATTGTCATTATATTGTGTTGTTTTTATTGAGAATATCAATTTTATCATTATCAGTGTTTCAATAAAGATCCCTATACTCAAGAGTGTGCCCCACTTCCATTCTTTATATACATTTATTTCTATCAGACTGGGTGGTGTCTGTTAGTGGGTGCACCTCTGCTGGATCCCCATCTCATTCTAGTGCGACATTTTCCATATTTATCTATTCTCTTTTATCACCCAATATGTCTGCACAGAATGAGGAGGTGACCAAAAGTATTTGGGATCATGTTGAAACCAAAAAACAAAAGGTTGACAACTTCACATTTGCAACAAGTGAAATATTATATAACGATGACACTATATCTATGAGAGACACCTTCAGAGAACTAGAAACTCTCTTGATTAGACAATTAAAACAAAGGTGGGAAGTAAAAACTTTGACTAGATATATAGAGAACAACAGTATTCCCAAGGGCTTAACACTAATTAAAAACCCAGCCCAAGATCTATGCAGTCAGTCTTTCACAAGAGAATGGGATGAAACATTACATCAATATTCCCTTTCCCTTGTGAAGCTTATTGTAAAAAGAAGACTGGAGATCTTGTCAGAAACATCAAATAAAATTAATGAATTGCGTCCGAGAGTGGACAAATTACCTCAAAATATGGAGTTCCTGACCTTCCAGTCCAGACTATGTACTAATCTGGACAGGATAGAACAGGAAATTATAGATAAAAAAACAAAAAAATTAAATTATGAAAGTAGAACCAACAGAAGAAATCACGATATTGGGGAAACACAACGGGAAACATTATTAAGACCTAATACACCTAATTTTTCACAAATAGACGATATGTCCAATAGGGACAAATTCGCGAATGATTTTTCCATACCTGTCCAGAATAGGTTCGAGATCCTGGAGGAGCGAGAACATTTTTTAGACAGGACACCCCCACACCACAGAACACGGACGAGGCACGAATCACCACGGACATACACACGAAACAAAGAACCACAGATAGATCACCAATACAATCTCAGGCACAAACCTCAAACCCCACACGAGATGCACAGACCACAACATTACAGAATAGAGAAAACACAGACACAGGAACACTACAACACACAGGATTATCGGATGAGGACAAGGAATCACGGAGAAAGGGAAAGATACGTAGAGGAAGGGGAAAGAAGAGGGAAAAGACACAGATAGAGAACACTATGATCACTAATGACTCCATTATCAATTTGAGCACAAAAAATCTAACCAATGCACAGGTCACTTTACTTAATAAAGGTCTTAAATTTGCTCCCACTAACAAATTAAATAAATTCGATACACTTATTAGTGTCGAAAAATTTATAAGACGACTTTGTTTAAAAAAATATTTTTTAAAAAGTCCCATAAATCGAGAAATGTCAAATATCAATGACACATTTGTTCACACAGGTCTTAAAAGAAATTCAAAAAAATATCCCAGAAATGAGATAAGGCAGCAATTCGGCAAGAGAAAAAGGAGAAGGGAGAGGCGCTCATAGGGTGGTGGGTACCAGCTAAACCAGACGCTCCAGCCATCTGGCCAGTCTTTTGCTGACGCCCCATAAGACTTGATAAAGGAGTTATAAACTCCGAAACGCGTTGTCTACTGAACAATAAAAACAGCTATTTCATCAAAAATCCGCTGACTGAGGTCGTCTTTTGTGCGCCAAACAAATACCCTACTGTGTGCATCCGCACACAAACCAGCAATTTCTTCAGAAATGAGATAAGTCAGGAAATGGCAAGTTTCAAAAAATGCGTTGAATATGATATCCGGAAATTAAAAGAAAAAATCAGATATAAACGTAATAACCTAACTAACGCTGAAGTTAAAGCTCTAAAGGAATTGCAAAAAGAAGAAAACATTGTCATTCGTCCTGCAGACAAGGGAGGTGCAATAGTAGTTCAAGACTTAGAGAAATACAACTCTGAATGTTTGCGCCAACTCTCTGATAGCAGTACCTACAGGAGACTCCAAAATGACCCTACTGAATCATTTTTAGCAGAATTAACTACATTATGTATTTAAGGTGGTAAGATTGGTATTTTAAATGAGGATGAGCAGAACTTTTTAATCAACAGATCTCCACGCATCCCTGTATTTTATTGCCTGCCCAAGGTCCACAAAGATATGACCAATCCGCCTGGTCGCCCGATTATATCAGGGATTGGGTCATTAACCTCAAATTTATCAAAATACGTAGATGTGATATTACAATCTAGGGTAAAAAAAGTCCCCTCATATGTTAGGGATACCACACAGATAATAAAAATTATTGAATCACTGGACTTTAATGAGAATTGGATTATGGGCACCCTTGATGTCCAGTCCCTTTATACTGTGATCAAACACGAACAAGGTATAAAATCAGTTGCATCCCAATTATTAATGGATGGCACTCTAAAACAAACACAGATCAACTACGTTGTTGAAGCTATCCATTTTATCTTAACTCACAACTATTTTAATTTTGCAGGGGATTTTTATATACAGACACAGGGCACGGCTATGGGCACCAGGTTCGCCCCCAGCTATGCTAATTTGTTTATGGCACAGTGGGAATATGAAAACATTCTACCCAAACTGGAGACGAACCTGGTGCTCTGGCAAAGATATATCGATGATATATTTTTTATTTGGCAGGGAGATGGGGACTCTTTGAAATTATTTTTAAATGATATTAATACAAATAATTGGAACCTAACTTTTACAGGAAATATTAGCCAAACCGTATTAGAATTTTTAGATTTACGGATTTTAAACCAAGATGGAAAATTACAATGCACTACGTTTGTGAAACCAACAGCCTGTAACAGCTATATCCTTTTTAATAGCTGTCATCTCCCCAACTGGCAGATCAACATCCCACAGGGACAACTACGGAGAGCAAAACGGAACTGTACACTAAATGAAGAATTTGAGAAAGAAGCTAAAATTATGACAGATCAATTCTTAGTCAAGAAATATCCTACAGAGATTTTAGATGTGGCACTCAACAGAGTTAAAGGAATGAATAGGGAAGATTTTTTTGTAGACAAAAAAGTGATAAACAAAAAATCTGAACTAACAGATCCCAATTTACGCCTAATTTTGCCCTTCAATGGAGATTTTAGGAAAATTCAACTCATTGTAAACAAACATTGGTATTTATTGAAAAATGATAAGATCTTAAGCACTTTAATACCAGCCAAACCAAAAATCGTGTTTACCAAGGCCCCTAATTTGAGTATAAAAGTAGCACCTACCGTTCAAAAAAAGAGAGACCACGTTTCCACTATCCAATCTTGGGCAAATATTCAGGGCTTTTTTCGCTGTGGTAGATGCAGCAATTGCAAATTAACTTCGTTCCCTAAAAAAACAACTGAAATTAGATCTACAACAAACAAACATTGTCACCAAATTAATGAATTCCTGACATGCAGCACAGAAGATGTCATTTATGTGATTGAATGCCCATGTAAGCTCCAATACGTAGGAAGAACCAAAAGAACGCTAAAAAAACGCATCGCGGAACATGTCGGAAATATAAAGAAAGGTTTTGAGAATCATTCCCTATCGCACCATTTTAAAATAACACATAACCAAGACCCCTCCTGTCTGAAATTTTCAGCAATCGATAAAGTACATAAAGATTGGAGGGGAGGTAACCACATAGAGAAAATGTCACGCTTAGAAACCAAACGAATTTTTGAACTAAACACACTACAACCGTCGGGCCTTAATGCGGACTTTGAGCTATTTGGTTTCCTATAGGATGGGTGCCACCTGTCGATGATTAACTGTACGATACTCAAAGTCGTACAGTTTCTCCTCTACATCTGGCCCCCATCCATTAGATCTACCTCCACACATATATAATAAGAATAAGGGACTCATCATGAAGAATCTTATATTTGAACCCCACTGTAGCTGCTCATGTTCTTTTCTCTGTGGAATATGACCCGAAAAAAGTATTGTCTTATGTGGTTCTATGACTATTATAGTTTATTTATATCTGTAAATGTTTTAGTCATATTAATTCCAACCAGATTATTAATCAATATCTTAATAATGCTGAATCCATTCAAGGTTTTAAAGAAGGATCTATTAAAATAAAGAAAAATATCCAAATACCAAATCACTGAAAAGACGCACCGTAGCCGCATGTAAATTATGTGCGGCATTGGTGCGTCTTTTGAATGTTGAGACCCCATAGGAGACATTGATAACTCTATTCTTACATTATTCTTTCCCTATATGGCTGCCTCAACATAGATCATACACTATTACCTTGCTATCAAGGCCCTATATGACGCTGATGTTCTATATAGGATATTGACTCTATGGCCATGATAGTAGACAATGCACCGTTAATACACAATGACGCATTGAACAAACTATTGAGATATGGTGGAGTTGCGTCATTACATTTATGACACTGGTGCGTTTGTTATGTGATGCGTTTTTATATGATGCATTTTTATGTGATGCGCCTTTTATGTGATGTGCTTTTAGATTAAATACTACATAATACAATGTAGGCTATGCAGGTGAAGAGTTCATTACCATGTATGTCCATTTTAAGATGGACTGTTTGGATGCATTCTTACTTGTATACATTTCTCCGGCACGTATATATCTGTTTTTATATGACTATGTTATTAATATGATGGCTGATACACTTGAAAATCCAAATATTTTTTTAAAAACACATTATTAGTAAACTATTAAATTGACAGATCCCAATCCTTGGAAATTTCAAATTCCGTACCAGTTCTTCCTTTATCCCCAATCCACTATAAAAGGGGAACAGGAGCAGAGGGATGGTAACCACTGAAGAAGGGGTCTTTCTTGTAAATCCCCGAAACGCGTTTGGTATCCCCCCACCAACAGGAGAGGGTCTGCAAGTCCGAGGAAGCCTGGAGATAACCTTATTGCCAGAGAATCGCCGATATACCTGAACGCTACTTTACGTGAGACGGACTTCACCACGTGTAGCAAACAATCATACAGGCGCCAAATTCAAATCTGGGCATTACCCCTTGAGACCGGAGATATCAGCAACAAGCCGAGTCGAGGGGCCAACATCCAGTATTAAGCATCCTCGGGTAAGACCTTGCAAACTTATCAAAAGCGATCGATTCCTACCAATACAGCGGGACGCCGCTGTGCGCATAATCAGCTGACTTACTATATAACTTCATTTGCATTGCTGTATGCGCCTGGAACTATAATCTTTCTCCAAAACCTGCTATTAGGACTGGTACCGGAGTGATCCCCAGTGGATGGAGGAGCAATATTGAACTAATTATACGCTCCACGAAAATCCATATACTTATTGGGATCCTATTTATTTATACATCCATTGTCATTGTATATCTAATTCTATTTAATCATATTTTATCCACTTATTTAAATCACCCATTTTATAATATTCATCGACCATATTTATCATCTTTTTAAAATTTCTGCTGTTTTATTGTCATTATATTGTGTTGTTTTTATTGAGAATATCAATTTTATCATTATCAGTGTTTCAATAAAGATCCCTATACTCAAGAGTGTGCCCCACTTCCATTCTTTATATACATTTATTTCTATCAGACTGGGTGGTGTCTGTTAGTGGGTGCACCTCTGCTGGATCCCCATCTCATTCTAGTGCGACATTTTCCATATTTATTTTATTGTTATTAATCGAAATTTAACGAAATTTTGGCAAAAAAATGACATTTTTCACTTTCAGTTGTAAATTTTTTTTTTTTTAAATGACATCCATATATACATTTTTCTCTAAATTTATTGTTCTACATGTCTTTGATAAAAAAAAAAATGTTTGGGTAAAAAAAAAATGGTTTGGGTAAAAGTTATAGCGTTTACAACCTATGGTACAAAAATGTGAATTTCCGCTTTTTGAAGCAGCTCTGACTTTCTGAGCACCTGTCATGTTTCCTGAGGTTCTACAATGGCCAGACAGTACAAACACCCCACAAATGACCCCATTTCGGAAAGTAGACACCCTAAGGTATTCGCTGATGGGCATAGTGAGTTCATAGAACTTTTTATTTTTTGTCACAAGTTAGCGGAAAATGATGATTTTTTTTTTCTTACAAAGTCTCATATTCCACTAACTTGTGACAAAAAATAAAAACTTACATGAACTCACTATGCCCCTCACGAAATACCTTGGGGTGTCTTCTTTCCAAAATGGGGTCACTTGTGGGGTAGTTATACTGCCCTGTCATTCTAGGGGCCCTAATGTGTGGTAAGTAGTTTGAAATCAAAATGTGTAAAAAATGACCTGTGAAATCCTAAGGCCTCTTTCACACGGGCGTTGCGGTAAAATGTGCGGGTGCGTTATGGGAACACCCGTGATTTTTCTGCGCGAGTGCAAAACATTGTAATGCATTTTGCACTCGCGGGAGAAAAATCATGCATGTTTGGTACCCAAACCCGGACTTCTTCACAGAAGTTCGGGCTTGGGATCGGTGTTCTGTAGATTGAATTATTTTCCCTTATAATATGGTTATAAGGGAAAATAATAGCATTCTGAAAGCTGGAGGGGTTAAAAAATAAAATTAAAAAAAATTAACTCACCTTAATCCACTTGCTGGCGCTGCCGGCATCTCGTCTGTCTCCTTCTGTGCTGAACAGGACCTGTGGTGAGCATTCATTCCAGGACCTTTGATGACGTCACTCCGTCATCACATGATCCATCACCATGGTAAAAGATCATGTGACGTACCATGTGATGACCGCAGTGACGTCATCAAAGGTCCTGTAACGGTACTTAATGCTCACCACAGGTCCTATTCAACAAAGGAGATGCCGGCTACGCGATCAAGTGGACTATGGTGAGTTAAATTATTATTATTATTTTTCAACCCCTCCAGCGCTGTTTTACTATGCATTCTGTATTCAGAATGCTATTATTTTCCCTTATAACCATGTTATAAGGGAAAATAATAATGATCGGGTCTCCATCCCGATCGTCTCCTAGCAACCGTGCGTGAAAATTGCACTGCATCCGCACTTGCTTGCGAATGCTTGCGATTTTCACGCAACCCCATTCACTTCTATGGGGCCTGCGTTGCGTGAAAAACGCAGAATATAGAGCATGCTGCGATTTTCACGCAACGCATAAGTGATGCGTGAAAATCACCGCTCATCTGAACAGCCCCATAGAAATGAATGGGTCGGTATTCAGTGCGGGTGCAATGCGTTCAACTCACGCATCGCATCCGCGCGGAATACTTGCCCGTGTGAAAGGGGCCTAAAGGTGCTCTTTGGAATGTGGGCCCCTTTGCCCACCTAGGCTGCAAAAAAGTGTCACACATCTGGTATCGCCGTACTCAGGAGAAGTTGGGCAATGTGTTTTGGGGTGTCATTTTACATATACCCATGCTGGGTGAGAGAAATATCTCGGCAAAAGACAACTTTTCCCATTTTTTTATACAAAGTTGGCATTTGACCGAGATATTTCTCTCACCCAGCATGGGTATATGTAAAATGACACCCCAAAACACATTGCCCAACTTCTCCTGAGTACGGCGATACCAGGTGTGTGACACTTTTTTGCAGCCTAGGTGGGCAAAGGGGCCCCCATTCCAAAGAGCACCTTTAGGATTTCACAGGTCATTTTTTACACATTTTGATTTCAAACTACTTACCACACATTAGGGCCCCTAGAATGCCAGGGCAGTATAACTACCCCACAAGTGACCCCATTTTGGAAAGAAGACACCCCAAGGTATTTCGTGATGGGCATAGTGAGTTCATGGAAGTTTTTATTTTTTGTCACAAGTTAGTGGAATATGAGACTTTGTAAGAAAAAAATAAAAATAAAAAATCATAATTTTCCGCTAACTTGTGACAAAAAATAAAAAATTCTAGGAACTCGCCATGCCCCTCACGGAATACCTTGGGGTGTCTTCTTTCCAAAATGGGGTCACTTGTGGGGTAGTTATACTGCCCTGGCAATTTAGGGGCCCTAATGTGTGGGAAGTATTTTGAAATCAAAATGTGTAAAAAATGACCTGTGAAATCCTGGGGTGTTTGTACTGCCCTGGCATTTGAGGGTCTCCACAATCATTACATGTATGGCCAGCATTAGGAGTTTCTGCTATTCTCCTTATATTGAGCATACGGGTAATGAGATTTATTTTTTTCGTTCAGCCTCTGGGCTGAAAGAAAAATGAACGGCACAGATTTCTTCATTCGCATCGATCAATGTGGATGAAAAAATCTCTGCCAAAAAAAAAAGGAGGGGAAAGGCGTCTGCCAGGACATAGGAGCTCCGCCCAACATCCATACCCACTTAGCTCGTATGCCCTGGCAAACCCGATTTCTCTATTCACATCAATCGATGTGGATGAATAAATCATTGCCGGGATTTTATATATTTTTTTATATACAAAGTGTTTGCCAAAGTATATGAACACCGCCGCCTCCTCAGCTCATATGCCTCGGCAAGCGTATCTTTTAGTGCAGAGGATAAATCTCGTCTTGCAGCGCCGCAGACACCGACTTTTGTGTAATCTGACAGCAGCGCAATGCTTCTGTCAGAATGCACATCAGTGCTGCAGCTAGTCGATCGGTTGGTCCACCTGGAAGGTAAAAAAAAACAAAACAAAAAAGAAAAAACCAGGCCGCAACGCAATAAATTTATTAACTTTATAATAACATTTGAACGGAACATATAAACTTTATTTAACTTTTTGAACTGAACGTTAACTTTTTTGCTTACCGGTGTTTTTTTATTTTTTTTTACCTTTATAGGACAAACCTCTCCTTCCCCATGGGACAATGTGCAAAGCGCAAATCGCCCAAAGATGTGGCGAAGTACATTATGCACTTTATCCCAGGTGAAAGGAGAGGTTTGCAGCAGCTGTGAGTGAAAGGGCCCTAATAGCCCTGTGTGCCTGTCCTGTGAGATGCAATCCCTATGCTAAGTGTACCTGTGTGTGGTACTTCCGGAAACACTCCCCTAAGCATAGGGCAGGGTGGTCAGGGCAGTCAGGACAGAAATAGCGGGTGTCACGCCTTATTCTACTCCTGCTACAGACACGACATCTTTTACGGGGTGACGGTTGGGTTGAGGTACCAGCAACGACATTGGGGAAATGTCGCTCATGTAGACGGCTCACTACACTGGTGGTTGGGGCCACGGAACCTCCTGGATACAGGAGGTTCGCGATGATCTCTTCCTGAAATTTGAGGAAGGATCCTGTTCTCCCAGCCTTACTGTAGAGAACAAAACTATTGTACATCGCCAATTGAATCAAATATACAGACACCTTCTTATACCAGTGTCTGGTGCGTCGGGAAACTAAATAGGGAGCCAACATCTGGTCATTGAAGTCTACCCCTCCCATGAGCGCATTATAGTCATGGACTGAGAGGGGCTTTTCAATGACACTGGTTGCCCGTTCAATTTGTATTGTCGTGTCTGCGTGAATGGAGGAGAGCATGTAAACGTCACGCTTGTCTCTCCATTTCACCGCGAGCAGTTCTTCGTTACACAAGGCAGCCCTCTCCCCCCTTGCAAGACGGGTGGTAACGAGCCGTTGGGGGAAGCCCCGGCGACTAGGTCGAATGGTGCCACAGCAACCAATCTGTTCTAGGAACAAATGCCTGAAGAGGGGCACACTTGTGTAAAAATTGTCCACATAAAGATGGTACCCCTTGCCAAATAAGGGTGACACCAAGTCCCAGACTGTCTTCCCACTGCTCCCCAGGTAGTCAGGGCAACCGACCGTCTCCAGGGTCTGATCTTTTCCCTCATAGATCCGAAATTTGTGGGTATAGCCTGTGGCCCTTTCACATAGCTTATACAATTTGACCCCATACCGGGCGCGCTTGCTTGGGATGTATTGTTTGAAGCCAAGGCGCCCGGTAAAATGTATAAGGGATTCGTCTAAGCAGATGTTTTGCTCAGGGGTATACAAATCTGCAAATTTGTTGTTGAAGTGGTCTATGAGGGGCCGAATTTTGTGGAGCCGGTCAAAAGCTGGGTGGCATCTGGGACGGGAGGTGGTGTTGTCGCTAAAGTGCAGGAAACGCAGGATGGCCTCAAATCGTGCCCTGGACATAGCAGCAGAGAACATAGGCATGTGATGAATTGGGTTCGTGGACCAATATGACCGCAATTCATGCTTTTTGGTTAGACCCATGTTGAGGAGAAGGCCCAGAAAAAAAATTAATTCGGAAACTTGGACTGGTTTCCACCGGAAAGGCTGGGCATAACAGCTTCCCGGGTTGGCGGCTATAAATTGAGTGGCATACCGATTTGTTTCTGCCACGACTAAGTCCAAGAGCTCCGCAGTCAAGAACAGCTCAAAAAATCCCAGTGCCGAACCGATCTGAGCTGTCTCAACCCGAACTCCAGACTGGGCGGTGAAAGGGGGAACTACAGGTGCGGCTGAAGTTGGGGACTGCCAATCAGGGTTTGCCAGCACCTCAGGGACTCTAGGGGCTCTACGGGCCTGTCTGTGCGGTGGCTGCGACGGGGTAACTATTGCACGCGCCACCGTACCAGCTTCAACTGCCCTTCTGGTGCTCGCCACTTCACCATGTTGTACGGCAGTGCTGGTACTAGGTCCAGGGAGGGCTGCGCTGCTGGTGTCTGCCTCACCACGTAATCCGACAGCGCCAGCCCCACTCTGCTGCTCTTGAAGCGGATCCTGCGCAACCTGTGGTCTAGCAACAAGGGGCCGGGTATGCCTGGTGGTATCAGGGACCTCAACCTCCTCGTCCGAACTTTGGCTCAGACTGCCACTGCTTTCTACAGGTTCATATTCTGACCTGCTAGATTCGTCAGATGAGGGTTCCCATTCCTCATCCGACTGGGTCAGAATCCTGTAGGCCTCTTCAGAAGAATACCCCCTGTTTGACATTTGGACTACTAAATTTAGGGGTATTCCCTGAGACTACTCAAGAAAAAAAGCAAGCCTGTCTTACAAATGGGAGGCTAGCGAAGTACCGGAGGCCGCTGCGATTGATAAAAAATATCAAAACCGATTTATTTATTTTTTATTGCCGCAGCGCTTATAAAGTGATTGTGCAGTGATCAAAAAAAATAAAAAATTTTCTTACTGCGGCAGGGCGGGCGTGGGTGAACGCACGTGTGGGCGACCGATCAGGACTGATCGGGCAAACACTGCGTTTTGGGTGGAGGGCGAACTAAGGTGACACTAATACTATTATAGATCTGACTGTAATCAGTTTTGATCACTTACAGATACTATAAAAGTACAAATGCTGATTAGCGATACGCTAATCAGCGAATCAGTGACTGCGGTGCGGTGGGCTGGGCGCTAACTGACGCTAACTACCTAACCAAGGGGCCTAAACTATCCTAAAACCTAACAGTCAATACTAGTGGAAAAAAAATGTTTACACTGATCACTTTTTTCCCTTTCACTAGTGATTGACAGGGGTGATCAAGGGGTTAATTGGGGTGATGGGGGGTGATCTGGGGGCTACTGGGCTAAGTGTGGTGTTGGTGGGTACTCACTGTGATGTCTGCTCCTCTGCTGGAATCAACCGACCAAAAGGACCAGCAGAGGAGCAGAGAAGCCATTTAACACTTTATATTTATAAATATAAGGTGTTAGATGGCTTGTGATTCGATTTTTTTAAAATCGGCAACCTGCCAGCGACGATCATTGGCTGACAGGTTGCTGACGAAATACTCCTCTAACTTTTGCCGGCCCGCGATGCGCATGCACGGGCCGGCTTTGAGCGAAATCTCGCGTCTCGCGAGATGACGCGTATGTGCGTGACTCTGCCTGCAGCTGCCGCCTCCGGAACGCGATCCTGCGTTAGGCGGTCCGGAGGCGGTTAATCACAGTGTTTGGAGCGATGTGCTAATATTGATGCCTGTGGCCGCGGCGTCCCATGTGCCTCCAGCGCTAGCAATGCTGTGGTCTTCCGGCGTCTCCTTCTGGTCTGGAGGGATGAAGAAGTTGCAGGGTCCAAGTGCTAGTCTAATTAGAACTGATTGCGGTTGGTGTCAAATCCCGCATAAATGAAAAAGGTTAGAGCGCTCTAACAAATCCTCAATATTGACAGATGGCGTGTGGTTGGGGGTCCTCACCACACGCCATCTGTCAATATTGAGGATTTGTTAGAGCACTCTAACCTTTTTCATTTATGCGGGATTTGACACCAACCGCAATCAGTTCTACTTAGACTAGCACTTGGACCCTGCAACTTCTTCATCCCTCCAGACCAGAAGGAGACGCCGGAAGACCACAGCATTGCTAGCGCTGTAGGCACGTGGGACGCCGCGGCCACAGGCATCAATATTAGCACATCGCTCCAAACACTGTAATTAATATAGGGGCACCTGTTACTGGCACATGATTGGGGGGCATCTATGGGGGCACTTGTTACTGGCACATGATTGAGGGGCATCTATGGGGCACTTGTTACTGGCACATGATAGGGGGGCATCTATGGGGGCACTTGTTACTGGCACATTGTTGTGCATTTTCATACGTATACAATATTATCTAATTACATTATAACCAAAATCAATGTTCATTGCCTTTAAGAATAAAATCAGCCTGAACCAAAGTTCTATTATGTGTCTGAAGAGGCCAAGATGAGTTCATGGCAAGTTCAAATTAATATATAAAAATAATTGTGAACATGAACAGACATTGTATATAAAAGTTATTGCTAAGGATATGGGTTTATCTATAGGGAGTAAACTAGCTTCCTCAGACATATCTGTCTGAAGGGAACAAGGTTGTTTCATGGATAAGCCATGACGAGATAAGGATTCATATCCTTGAGGCACACCTTCTGTATAAGGTTAAATTTATATATTCATAATTATATTATATATATCTCTGTATAGTATATTTAGTTTACAACATATTTTAACCAATAATCCATATAATGTGTTATCCATGTGTAACAATGTATTGATTTATATAGATATTATGCCATGTATTTATCATTTAGAATGTATTGTAGAAGGTACAGAGACATTGAAGTAAGTTTCTATTAATTGGATTTCTGAGAAGAGTTAAAAGTTATTTCAAAACAATAGTTATTCATGGATGTAGATAAGTAAGATATACAAGTTCCAATGCTGAGTATCAAGGCCATCATATAAAATTTTATCAAGTCAACATATATTTCAAAAAGATAGGAGAAGACAGTGACTCCAACAAGTCCAGGATATAGGTAATTAAAAGTGTCAGGAAAAGACCTTCCTCAATGATGTATATTAAAAAGGTTAAGAAGGTCATGTGAACATATTATTAGATATTTAGTTTTAAATGTTTAAAGTTGTGATGTTCATCTGCAGTACCACAGTGCCATCTGGAGGCAGATGGACAATATTATATTACTTTATCATTTGTTTTATGCCATATTAGGAGTTAATATGACATCATTGTATTATTAGCATGCGAATACACCCACCTTGCCTGACTGAAAATCCCTAATCTAAAGGGGATGATTCTTAGATAAGGGGGGGAATAATTACTTGTGTGCGGAGCAGCAAGGGAGATTCATAGATCCATTGATCCATCCATCCATTCATTCAATCAAAACCAACAGAAACTCAAAAAGAAAACTTTACCAGAAGAAACTTGGATGATTTTTTTGGATTACTAGGAAAGTTCTTGAGAACTGGTCCCATCTGAACTCTGTCTACCTTTGACCCGGTAACGTATATTTGTGTTTACTGCTCGTGATATTAATAAGATATTTCTCTCGGTATATAGCCAAGAGTTCCCATATTGTGGGAATATATAGTGTTAGGCGCCTCCATAATGCTGATTATTCTCTTAGCAAAGATGCATATTGTTAATGGAAGATCTGACATTATTTGAAAAGAGGACTAAAACCCTTGGAAAGTTTTTTTCCATAGTCTGATTGCCAAGCTGAACATTTTATCATATTAATATCATATATTTTTGATTGGTCATAGGAAAACAAAGTCAAGGGATAACAGTTATTTTCCTGTATAATCCGTGTTTTATTGTCATAGCCTGTTTGATAAACAGAAGATCCTAAGTTTCTCTTGGTATATGAGTCTGTTTGTTAAAAAGTATGACACTCACAAAGGCGTGGAGCCCTTGGGAGACGTTCCGCACTTCTGACGAGTTCAGGGATGCCTATCTGTAGCAAGCGCATTCGTGTGTACCCTGCCTCCCGAAATGTACAATGGACCCACTCACACGTGTTGAGACTCAAGACGCAGAATTTTTTTCAATTGGTCAATCAGACCACTAGTTGTCTCTGGGTTGACACGTGCTACTGGATTGCTAATGCTAAAAATTAACGTTTATTGTATACCCATAAAACATATAACTAGAACTCACACATTAAAATTGTCAGTGGTGCCGTACCAATAAATGAGAATGACAGGTATTACCAGAGTGCCTAGACATGCGTGATGAGGGAGAACTAGTGACCAGCGATTTTCACTAAGTCTATGCGCACGGACGGACGGACAGACAGCGCAGCCGGTTGCTGTTTGGAGGAGAGAGAGGTGGGAGGGCCTAACAATCGAACATCCCATGTAACGCTAGTCCCGATTGGCCGGAAGAATACAGGAAATAGCAACAGAGGCGCACATAGGCTAATGCAGTTATGACACTCACTGAGAGGTTTTATAAGCCTAGTCCCATCCCCAACACAAACACTGCCCATTCCCCTGAAGACGCCAAGCGAGATTGGCGAAACATGTCGGGGGGCAGAGTGTGTTATATGTGATTTTAGCCAGTGAGAGCCATGCCGAGCAATAATGTATGATATGATCGCTAATACATGGTGCATTGGGAGGATGTTAGTACCTAAAAGGAGCGCACTGTACAACTAACAGGGCGCAACAAAATAACAGTGACACCTGTTAACCTGAGATAGCAGGAATCACTAAGGAAAATAGATTGAGTGCCCCCCCCAGTGGCCTAAAAGTATATATATACAAGATATTAGTGCAATAGGGCAGGCACCTCTGACAATTTTAATGTGTGAGTTCTAGTTATATGTTTTATGGGTATATAATAAATGTTAATTTTTAGCATTAGCAATCCAGTAGCACGTGTCAACCCAGAGACAACTAGTGGTCTGATTGACCAATTGAAAAAAAATCAGTACCCTGCCTCCCCACCCCACCTCTCTCCCTCTTGTTTCATTTCTGTTGTTTCTAATGTTTCCTGACATTTTTTTTTTGTTTTGGCTTCATTTTCTATACACTGTTCCTATTGTTTTAGGGGTTGCACCCCTGGTGGTTTGAACTGCTGATATTGTATTCTAATTGTCCTAAACTCATTGCTTAGTATTGTATATTTCACTACGCATTTCTGCCATTGTTTTCTCTGAAAATTCAATAAAAACCTTGAATGAGAAAAAAAAAGTATGACACTGGTTGTTAGAAATCACTAAGTCACACTGTGCTGATCAGATAGGGGTGTGTTAGCACTACCGTGTGGTACATTTTGGGTATTATTTTGTAACTTCATCATTTGTTTTGCAATTGTATTGATTTTATATTCTTTGCTTTATAATAAACGATATATATATTTTTGCATATACAGTTTTCCCTTTGTTTCACTGCTTGCACAAATCAAATTAGGATACTTGATAAAAAGAACTTAGAGGCGTGTTTATGTCCGCCCGAAGGATACATATTTTTTTCCTTGATCCTCTCTTTTATATGAAGATTATTTTTTTTATATAGAAGATATATGACAACATGATTGGGGGGCTGGGGGGCATCTATGGGAGCACTTGTTATTGGCACATGATTGGGGGGCATTTATGGGGACACCTGTTACTGACACATGATTTGGGGGCATCTATGGGGGCACTTGTTACTGGCACATGATTGGGGAGCATCTATGGGGTGCTTGTTACTGGCACATGATTGGGGGGCATTTATGGGGGCACTTGTTACTTGCACATGATTGGGGGGCATCTATGGGGCACTTGTTACTGGCACATGATTGGGGGCATTTATGAGGGCACTTGTTATTGGCACATTATTGGGGGGCATCTATGGGGGTACTTGTTACTAGCACATGATTGGGGGGCATCTATGGGGCACTTGTTACTGGCACATGATTGGGGGCATCTATGGGGGCACTTGTTACTGGCACATTATTGGGGGGCATCTATGGGGGCACATCTTACTGGCACATTATTGGGGGGCATCTATGGGGGCACTTGTTACTGGCACATTATTCGGTGGCACTATGTGGGAAGGGGGGAGAGGAAAACTATGGGGGCTTCTACTGAGGCCACAAAGAAGGGGTGTTTTATATGGGGGGCTCTGTATAGGAGTATTTTAAACTGGGGCACATTATAGTGGGTACTGTGGGGAAGGGGAGAGAGGAGTACTATGGGCTCATCTATGGCGGGCACTAAGAAGGGGTATTTTATACTTGCAAATTATGGGGGACACTGAGGGCATCTACTGGGGCACTATAGATGGGGCATTTTATACTGCCACATTATGGGGGCACTATGGGGACATTAGCTCAACTGGGAGCATTAAAAAGGGGGTATTTTTTGCACTGGCACATTATAAGGAGAATTATTACTACTGGGGGGGCATTATGATGGTCTTTATTACTACTGGGGGTTTATGGGGAACATGATTACTAGTATGGGCCCTATGGGAGCATTATTACTTCTGGGGCACAGTGGGGACATGTTTGGGGCACTGTAGGAGCACTATTACTACCATGTGTGCTCTAGCAGAGAATTATTCCTATTGGTGGGACTTTTGGGAGCATTATTACTGTGGGGGCACCTTGGCACAGTATCAGCTTACCACAAATATTTTTGGGGGATGTTATGTTTACCCTATTAGTGTCAGGGGCACTATTTGCCTGGTGCAGTTATTTTAGGGCACTGTGTGCCAAAAATGATTGAATGGTACTACTATTATCAGGGGGTTTATCTGTTTCTGCAGTATAGTATTGGGGAGCACAGCGGCACAGTATTGGGGGGTGGTAGGATGATGGAAAAGTAGTAAACTAATATTTTGTTTGTCAAACTGCAGAGACGAGAAATAGCTGCAAAATAGTGGTCAGGTCTGAAAGGAGAAGATGAGGAAAGAGAACATCTACATCAAAGAGACGTCACTAGATGTAAGAGGTATGTGGCGCTGTATTACCCTGTATGTAGGGGTGGATAGATGGGTTAATAGTACCGTACTATCTGCACATTGTAAAAAAAAAAGTAATCTGCTGAATACTATACATTTGTGTCAGAAGTTGTGCTTTTTTAATTTTTTTAATAATGATACAGCCATTTTATTTGATACTTTTGTGCTGATTCTTTTTCCCCCGCTATATTAAGGGACACCATAGTCACCAGAACCACAACAGCTAAACATAGTAGTTCTGGTGTCTAGGGCATGTCTCTGCAAGCTTTTTAATGTAAACACTGCCTTTTCAGAAAAAAAGGCAGTATTTACCTTACTGCCAAGGAACACCTTTAGTGGCCACTCATCATTATTAAAGTTTACTACTCTACGAGGTGTGTGGATTTTTATTTCTTTTGTGTGTGTTGTGGTGGAGGGCTTGATTGCATGCTAGGGTGTGGGAAGGAGGGATCTAGGGTGTGGGAAGGAGGGATCTAGGGGGCCCAAGTAAATTCTTGCCCAGGGTCCAATCATTATTAAAGATGGCCCTGACCAGTGGTCAAAAAGATTTAAGAGGAGAGCGGATGCTATTTGTCTCCTTGCAGAAGAGCCTGGCATGATCATTTCTGGTGTGGCCTTTTTATTGCACATTTTGCTTAAAAATTAAGAAATATTTGGCTCTAATAGCATACATAATGTATGAAAATATCCACCTAGCACCTGACAGGTATTTATAGTTGAAAACCCTTATTACTCAATGATGGAAGGCAACACTGGTAAGTACGTATGGGCAGTGTATTATGGTGGGACTTTTTTTAAGTCAGTTCTTTGACTCAAAGGTAGTGATGCTAATAGATGTCCTTAACCCCTATACTGATCATCCCAAACACAGTTCCTTCACGCAGGAAAGGACAATAATGTTTTGAACAAAGTATCTGCGGGGATATAGAGAGGCTGTTTCTGAGGGCACTTTCTTGGACTATAATTTAGTTAGCCATGATCCTGGTCTTGAAAACTGGCAATCTTAAGCAAGCTTAGTTACAAACTGAGTTTACAGCCCTTAGAAATGGGTCACAGTGAGAGCTGCATAAAACTGCAGCTCTCAATCCCGACTTGATTTCTGAAGGCTGTATCTCCAGTTTTATGACAACTAGCACCATGATCCTGGTCTGACAGAATGAGAGGAGAGTCACAGATCCTCTCTTCCTGTATAACTGTATATGACCACCAGGGGGAGGGTAACATTGGCACATGTGCATGTTATCAGTCCCACATGAATCTGAAAGCATACTTGCTCTCTGTCATGTTGGAGCGGGAAGGATTATTATTTTTTCCCCTCAGAAAAAGGGTGAAAAGATGAACCCTTGCTAATCTTATAACTGTTCTGCTGGATCACAGTGTCAAATAAGTCACACCAAACGAGTCTCCCAGACACAAACATTGATAACGTTTTCTCCCACTGATTGTCGCTGTAAAAATTACATTTGTTTTCAAATAGTTTTAGAAAATTAACCAGTATGGCAAACCAGGGTACGCTGGGCTCCTACATGGCACAGAGGCCAGCGTTTAAATACGCGTAAGGGATGTTTTTTCCTGGCTTTGTGGTTATTAGCTTATGCATAAGAACCTTTTTAAGCCACACCAGCAAAACCACACATCCTTTTTACCTATGTAAACTTGGCTGGTATTTATTGTTGGGAACATGCATTGTTGGGAATATGGTGCTTAGTCACTGAAAACACATTAAAAAAAATACAAGAATTGCCGTTTACTATTCATCTCACCTACTACAAATAGAATAAAAAAAGCTATTAAAAATGGTAACTGAAAACTAAAAATTACCATGCAAAAAACAAGCTCTCACACAGTTATGTCGTCAGAAACACAAAAATGTTGTGTGTCTTGGAATGTGGCCACACAAAAACATTTTACATCCAGTTCTGGCAGCGGCATAGAGAGACGTGTGCTAGGCATGTGGCAAGGATTTGCTCAGCAAATCTCAGCAAAGATTAAAATTAGCAAGGCAGCTGATCAACCATCCAATATGACTGATACTGTCCCGCCACCTCATGCTCCTGAAGACTCACTAGAGCCGCAAGGTATATACTCAGACATTGAGGATGGTGAAGATTAGAGATGAGTGAATTTCCACTTATGAAATTTGTTTACACTTCGTTTGTTGGTAAAAGGTGAATTGCGTTATGGATTCCATTACTATGGACCATAACGCAATTCTATGATGGAATGCCTAACAGAATGCCTCTAAAGGACTCCCCTGCATAGGGGAAATGGGACGGATCCGTTTTGCATCCCATAGACTTCTGTTATGACGGAATGAATAACGAAATGCCTCTAAAGGCATTCCATCATAGAATTGCATTATGGTCCGTGGTAATATGAAAATATGAAATTCGCTCATCTCTAGTGGAGATGACCCCAATATCAACTATAAAAGGCTTGCCATAGAGGTGGCAAATAGGATTCTACCAGATCTGCAAGTGTCCCTTACTTTTAAATTCTTTGATACACCTCTAGTAAGAACTTGCCGGTCAGGGGCAGCGCCTAGATGAAACAGAGATGCAAATGCACTCCTTAGAGGACAAAAGGTCCTACAGGAGACCAAATGCCAAAGGGAAACATGATTATTTAGAAAACCATTCTCACCATAACAACATGCGTATAGTAGGTTTACAGGAATCTATTCCCCCTCACGACCTTATATCTTTCTGAGAGAGAGACTTGCTTTAGGCCTTTCAGCCAAAGTCAAAGTGGAATGGGCTCATAAGGTAGGCGTGAATCTGAGGGCCAGTCGACCAGCATCAAAGTCCACACCGAATCAACAAGTACTGTACCTTGCCTAAGACCCAGGAAAGTCATCGTTAAATACCTGGACTAATCTGTCAACCATCCTTCATGCATTCAAACAAACCTGAGGAGCAGTGAAAACAAAGTGCCATTGTATCCTGCTGTTTTGAGATTTCTCAGCCAAAGACGCATGGAATTTTTCACTGTGTGCACCGAATTGTATTGTAAGCAGGTGAAATTTACTTTGATGTTCCCTACCATCTTGAGAATTTTTGGGGTGGGACTATATCGACCTATCATTCACCGCAAGTGGCCAAAGAGGCATTCCCACCACAATCTTCATCCTGGCCTACAGTATCGGCGCACAGCTCTCCATCATGGGTAGTGCTTGATGACACACAGGGATCCCCTGTAAATCCCCAGGAACCTAAAGAACAATCTGGATCTTGAATTGGACCTTGGACACCGGTTCGGGGTATAGCGGTTTTCTACTGGCCACTCCTAGGGACACCACTCCTAAGGCCTCCTACTACTGACTGCAGAAAGGGAATAAGTATCATTAGTACCGTTAAACACACACACACACATATACTGTATATAATATACACTGCTCAAAAAAATAAAGGGAACACTTAAACAACACAATGTAACTCCAAGTCAATCAAACTGTCCACTTAGGAAGCAACACTGAGTGACAATCAATTTTACATGCTGTTGTGCAAATGGGATAGACAACAGGTGGAAAGTATAGGAAATTAGCAAGACACCCCCAATAAAGGAGTGGTTCTGCAGGTGGTGACCACAGACCACTTCTCAGTTCCTATGCTTCCTGGCTGATGTTTTGGTCACTTTTGAATGCTGGCGGTGCTTTCCCTCTAGTGGTAGCATAAGACTGAGTCTACAACCCACACAAGTGGCTCAGGTAGTGCAGCTTATCCAGGATGCACATCAATGCGAGCTGTGGCAAGAAGGTTTGCTGTGTCTGTCAGCGTAGTGTCCAGAGCATGGAGGCGCTACCAGGAGACAGGCCAGTACATCAGGAGATGTGGAGGAGGCCGTAGGAGGGCAACAACCCAGCAGCAGGACCGCTACCTCCGCCTTTGTGCAAGGAGGAGCACTGCCAGAGCCCTGAAAAATGACCTCCAGCAGGCCACAAATGTGCATGTGTCTGCTCAAACGGTCAGAAACAGACTCCATGAGGGTGATATGAGGGCCCGACGTCCACAGGTGGGGGTTGTGCTTACAGCCCAACACCGTGCAGGACGTTTGGCATTTGCCAGAGAACATCAAGATTGGCAAATTCGCCACTGGCGACCTGTGCTCTTCACAGATGAAAGCAGGTTCACACTGAGCACATGTGACAGACGTGACAGAGTCTGGAGACGCCGTGGAGAACGTTCTGCTGCCTGCAACATCCTCCAGCATGACCAGTTTGGCATTGGGTCAGTAATGGTGTGGGGTGGCATTTCTTTGGAGGGCCGTACAGCCCTCCATGTGCTCGCCAGAGGTAGCCTGAGATGAGATCCTCAGACCCCTTGTGAGACCCTTGTGAGACCATATGCTGGTGCGGTTGGCCCTGGGTTCCTCCTAATGCAAGACAATGCTAGACCTCATGTGGCTGGAGTGTGTCAGTAGTTCCTCCATGCTATGGACTGGCCCGCCCGTTCCCCAGACCTGAATCCCATTGAGCACATCTGGGACATCATGTCTTGCTCTATCCACCTACGTCACGTTGCACCACAGACTGTCCAGGAGTTGGCAGATGCTTTAGTCCAGGTCTGGGAGGAGATCCCTCAGGAGACCGTCCGCCACCTCATCAGGAGCATGCACAGGCGTTGTAGGGAGGTCATACAGGCACGTGGAGGCCACACACACACACTACTGAGCCTCATTTTGACTTGTTTTAAGGACATTGCATCAAAGTTGGATCAGCCTGTAGTGTGTTTTTCCTCTTTAATTTTGAGTGTGACTCCAAATCCAGACCTCCATGGGTTGAAAAATTTGATTTCCATTTTTTTTATTTTTGTGTGATTTTGTTGTCCGCACATTCAACTATGTAAAGAACAAAGTATTTCAGAAGAATATTTAATTAATTCAGATCTAGGATGTGTTATTTTTGTGTTCCCTTTATCTTTTTGAGCAGTGTATTTACCCTTACGTTATGTTACCATTAGTTGCATATGAGCTATTTCTGACAATGCCAAGAGACTTGAGACTAATTACATTGACATTAATTATGCTGGGAAGAAGAGAAATAGTTATTCACATCCATGTGAGGAAGTAGTTAGCACTGTTTCTTATGTTGGGGAGAAATAACTTTGTCCACAGGAGACTCCAGGCTTAAAGCTTCCTGTTTCTTATGGAACCTTAAAGGGCTTAGATACTCCAAAAAAAGGTTTATGGTACTAAGACACCTGAAACGTTTAAAGGCAGATTTGGCTTTGCACTTGGAAATTATAGAAAATCTACAAGAGATTTTATTTTTTTTCAAATGCAGAGGCTATGGGTAGGGAAAGTTTTGGGGTCTGCCTTGATGGGGTCAAAGGCAGGGGAGATGATACTGCTCCATAAAAACTTACGTTACCAAATTATGGAAATTTGTCTTTCTTTTGGGCCTTGAGAGATATGCAGTGGGCTGATACTATAGCTCCAAAATAATCACAGGGGACATGAATACGGTATTATATCATGAGGAGCCATAGACTTAGCTCCCTTGGGAAGACATAGGGTTCAGACACTTGTAGATTTTGCAATCACTTATGACCTTAAAGATGCATGGAGGATTACTCACCCTGATGGTAGGAGTTCACCCATTTTTCCAAAAAGCGCTGTTTGTGGTCTAGACTGGACTATATATTGGTATCTAGAGAGATACTGTCAAGAACGATGGCTTACTTACTGACATGATAGTGTCTGATAACACTGTCATGCTTGACCTCACTAATAGGCTTTGATTATATCTGGCGTTTTCCCTCAGACCTTGCCAGAGGTTAAGACTTTAAAGACCAATTACATTGCTGGTGGCAAGAGTACAGAGAAACAAATTCTGACAGGGTTGACCCACAGCTCTTTTGGGGTGCAGGCAAGGTAGTTTTGAGATGCAGGTTGCTGTCCTATATGGCTGGGATGAAAAAGATATTACATATAGAATTTGATAAAAATGGGGATTCTCTTAGACAGGCTTATACATCCAACCAAACCTCTCCCTCAGCTGTTACTAAGCGAGCCTAGCAACATTCAAAATCAGACTGTGATTTATGGCTCCAACGGAAGAAGGACTAGAAGGACTTCCGTAGATTTTATAAAGAGGCCCATCTGTTTAAGGGCTCATGCACACGAATGTATTTTCTTTTTGTGTCCGTTCTGGTTTTTTCACTTCAATGGGTCCGCAAAAAAACAAAAGTTACTCCGTGTGCATTCCGTTTCCGTATGTCCATATTTCCGTTCCGCAAAAAAAGTTGAAAAAATAAAGTTACCCCCCCCAAAAAAAATTAAGTTTTAAGTAAAGAAAAAAACGTCATTTTCCCCAAATAAAGTAAAAAATATTTTTTTAAAATAGGAAAAAAAAAAAAGTTGACATATTAGGTATCGCCGTGTCCGTATCGACCGGCTCTATAAACAGATCACATGACCTAATCCCTCAGATGAACACTGTAAAAAACAATAAAAAAAAGTGATAAATAAACAATTTTTTTGTCACCTCACATCACTAAAAGCACAACACCAAGTGATTAAAAAGGCGTATGCCTGCCAAAATAGTACGAATCTAACCGTCACCTCATCCCGCAAAAAATGAGCCCCTACCTAAGACAATCGCCCAAAAAATTTAAAAAATATGGCTCAGAATATGGAGACACTAAAACATAGTTTTTTTTTGTTTTAAAAATGCTGTTATTGGGTAAAACTTAAGTAAATATTAGGTATCGCCGCTTCTGTAAGAACCTGCTCTATAAAAATATCACATGACCTAATCCCTCAGATGAACACCCTAATTTAAAAAAATAAAAACGGTGTAAAAAAAGGCATTTTTTGGTACCCTACCTACGATAATCACCCAAAAACTGAAAAAACTATGGCGCTCAGAATATGGAGACACTAAAACATAATTTTTTTATTTGTTCCAAAAATATTATTGTGTAAAACTTAAATTGAAAAAAAGTATACATATTAGGTATTGCCACATCCGTAACAACCGACTCGATAAAAATACCACATGACCTCAGATGAACACCGTAAAAAAATGAAAATAAAAACTGTGTAAAAAAGCTATTTTTTTGTCACCTTACATCACAAAAAGTGTAATAGCAAGCGATCAAAAAGTCATACGCATCCCAAAATAGTGCCAATCAAACCGTCATCTCATCCCACAAAAATCATACCCTACCTAAGATAATCGCCCAAAAACTGTTTTTTTTTTGTTTCAAAAATGAAATCATTGTGTAAAACTTACATAAATAAAAAAAAGTTCACATATTCGGCATCGCCGCGTCCATAATAACCTGCTCTATAAAAATATCACATGACCTAACCTCTCAGGTGAATACCGTAAAAAAGAAAAAGGTGTAAAAAAAAGCCATTTTTTGTCCCCTTATGTGGCGAAACCAACCTCGCCACTGAAGATTTGCTATACTCCCCTGGTATAACTACTAGCTCTTGTAAGAGCTATTTCTGCTCTCGGGATTTGGGAGAGGTTCCCCCACTGGAGCCTGGAACCTTGTCGTAGGTCCAGGGTGGGTAGGAGACGGTGAGACCTCAACCAAGCTTCGGCGGTTCGTGGGGTCTGCAGCGCTTACGGTGTCAAGTGGAGTGCTTGGGGACCTCGGGAAGCACTAGGAGCACCTATCAACGGAGGTACCCGGTCGGGGTGCTAGGAGATCCGTTACATTGGTGGAAGCAGTGGGATGGCGTCCTAGTGAGAGGAGAAGCAGCTCGGAGACACCGTTCGTGGATTTACAAAATTGAGGGCAATGCTAGTATCCTGGCTACAGCAGGATGGAATCGGCTAGTCTTCAAACAGCGTTCCACTACGAGCAGGAGGATGACCCGGACTGGAGGGATGCAGTCCGGAAAGGCGTCTGGCACGAGGCCCTGGAAGATGTACAGCGTCGGCGGGGCGAGTGTCTCCCCAGTGAGGAGCAGCAGTTGCGGATGCGAGTGGCCCTGTGAATGCCCCTTCTGGGAGAGAAGCCCCTGGGTGAGTGGGTGACAGAACTGGAGAGCCTGGTATGGAAGGAGCTTTGGCTAGACAACGCCTACCAGGCACTCTGGTGGTATGTGATTCGGCACTCCCCCTGGATGGCTGAGCACGACAGACCCGGGGGTGGGGATTATGATGGCCCTGGCCTGTTGTTTGAGGCCTTCGCAGAACCGAAGTTCGGAGATGCTGGAGAGTCCCGGTTCTGGGATATCTATGACTACAGGGAGGCTATGCATGACTGGGCTACAGCGAGAGAGGTGAGACAAGATCTGGCATCTCTAGTGCTGGAGCAGGATTACCAATACCTCTTCAGCTCAATTCGGTCCCAATATACACTGCCAGAGAGCTGGGTGGCAGTCCCAGACCTACAACCCTACAGCTGGGAAGACCTGACTGAAGTATCCCCTGCTTCAGTACCAGCTACAGAGGTAGGGGACCTCATAGACTGGTCCTGGGGGGAAACCCATATGGCAGGTGGAGATGGGACCGAGATCTCTCCACCGGCCCTACAGGGATGCAGGGCAGTCGGCCCAGATCCCCAACGGCAGCCGGAGTTTCAGGGAGTAGGGACAGTTGGTCCTGATCACCAGCGGCAGTGTACTTTGAAGGGAGAGGAGACAACCGGTCCCTCTCCCCAAATACAGGGGGACAGCACCCCTAACTCCAATGATGCAGATGGAACCGCAGTCTCTGCACCAGGCCTACCGGGATGCTGTACAGCCGGTACAGAGTCCCCACCAATCCCGCAGGAATGCCAGGAGGAAGAGGTAAGCGATCCCTTTTCTCCCCAGCTGATCCGCAACAAGGTCATGGGGGTAGGATTCCCTGACCCCATCCCAGCGGAAGAGCTGGCATCTGGGCAGAGCGCTGTTGGCCTCTGCCCTCCTCTATCCTCTTCTCCAGAGGCTGACTACACACCGGCTTCCCCAGCGGAAGAGCTGGCATCTGGGCAGAACACAGTTGGCCTCTGCCCTCCTCTATCCTCTTCTCCAGAGGCTGACTCCACACAGGCTTTCCCAGTGGAAGAGCTGACATCGGGGCAGAACACAGTTGGCCTCTGCCCTCCTCTATCCTCTTCTCCAGAGGCTGACTCCACACCGGCTTCCCCAGCGGAAGAGCTGGCATCTGGGCAGAACACAGTTGGCCTCTGCCCTCCTCTATCCTCTTCTCCAGCGGCTGACTCCACACAGGCTTCCCCAGTGGAAGAGCTGGCATCAGGGCAGAATACAGTTGACCTCTGCCCTCCTCTATCCTCTTCTCCAGAGGCTGACTCCACACTGGCTTCCCCAGCGGAAGAGCTGGCATTGGGGCAGAACACAGTTGGCCTCTGCCCTCCCCTATCCTCTTCTCCAGAGCCGGACTTCCCACAGGCTACCCCAGCAGAAGAGCTGGCATCTGGGCAGAGCGCAGTCGGCCTCTGCCCACCAAGTACCTACAGCTCCAAGCTAGAGAACAACAAGGAAGCAAGGAGTAGCAGATGCCCCCTCAACAGCTGGGGACATACAGAACAGAGCCAGGCCCCAAAATTCAACAGGTCCAGTATTGGGTTGTGGGTGGACTGCCAGACTAACTCAGATACCGACCGGCGTGAGGTCAGGTATCTGGTTAGTCTTCCCTGGGAAGGGGAGATGTGTGGCGAAACCAACCTCGCCACTGGGTTTTGGAGGGGCCTGGCTACCAGCCTCTTGCCCCAGGATTATGGGCCCTCTCATCAGCCAGGCTTCCTTTGTTCACAAAGGACTTGTACTAACTTGAACCCCTGGTCTAATTCGTGCCATTTTGGGATGTTAAATGACTATGTGTATTGAAAAGGGTGGGACATTGTATACGCTGAGTAGTGAGGTCTGTTCCATTGTCTCTCTGTGTGTATTGGCGATGTCCTTTGTCCAGAGAGATAATTGAATTACGTCTCGGTTGTCTCCAGGACAGAAGACATTGTGTATTCTCCTGCTTGTGATGATTGCATCAATTGGGTTTAAACTTAACCAAGTTTGGGGCTGGTCACACAAATTATATATATATGGTACCCAACTTGTAAATTGCAGTAAATTGATTAATGGGATAACCTTAAAAAATATACTTTTATTAGTAAAGTTTAAAATAATAGGCCCAAAAAGTTTTTGCACAACATAAACCTCACTAGGAGGTAACACTCAACTGCCAACCAGGTGAACTGGTAGAGAGTTATATAAGCAGCCAGGAGGTGTTTTCACTGGCTTACTCAGAGGGTGAGTTAGGAAAAGGGGATAGAGTATAAGAGGGAGACAGATGCTGGGTCTCTTCCCCTAAAGACGTCCCTGTGTCCTAACTGTTCCAATTGAACCCCTCTCTGACTGTCCCTAGATGGCCCTCAGCACTGTACAATGACTGCCCAGCTTCGTCGGAAACAACACAGACCAGTCACATACTAGGGCAGACAGACCAATAATAAAACAAAAGATGTCCCTACGCGTTTTACTGGCTGTACACCAGATCATTAGGGGACCAAACAGTACCCGGACTTCAAACAAGAAAAAACAAACTGTGTGTGCTTGTTACAGCCTCAATTGCCGGCACTCGCAAGTAAAAGACAATCCTGTGAGTAGAACAGAGTGTACTTAGCTTGCCAAGTTGTTTGTATCCTGGGTCTGCTCCTCTCCTGCATGATTGCATCAACCCAGAGTGAGGTAATTGGATCACAGGCAGAGGGGAGGATTTTGTGTGGGAGTGTCTGAGTGTATTGTACGTGGTGGGGTATTTAGGGAGGTAGGTAGTTCGGTATGTGTGTCCATCTGGAGGCATAGGGGATCACCGGAACGCCAGAGAAATGTGAGTAGGGACCATATGGTCTGTTTTGATTGACTTATCTGGACCTTGGCATGAAACAGAATTTTATACTGTATGTTTTCACAGCCTTTGGATAGAGTATATGGCCTTATCTAAATGGGCTTTTGACCAAGCTGATTGTCCAGGACTCTAAGTAAGTGACCATAGTGGGTTGAAATATTAATAACCCTGCAATAAGGGCTTATTCTGATATCTCTCTACCTTCCATCCACAGGTGGGATATATCTAATGGTCCGCTTGGTCCCATACACACATCAGTATCTGCGTATCCGATCCTATGTCCTCCATATATATCATGAGTATATCTAAATTATCTTTCTATGTAACGGTTTACCCATGACTGTCTTCTGACCCCCTGATGAACCTAGTAGTAGGGAAAACGCGTCGGGGTACTGATGAGAACTAGCCTGGGAACATATTGTCATCACGACGTTCCTTTTGGGCTTCTCATAATGGTGTTGTAGGATTTATCCTTTTCTCTGCGCCTATATATTTATTTCAGTTTTTTATCTATATGGGCTGTGATCTGTACAGGTATCAACTAACTGTGACACAGTTAATATCCGTTATCCATACGGGGCAGCCAGGTATCGCTTATTGAGAGGAGGGTGTGCGCAGGGCAGTCAGTCCAGGAACGAGGACAGGGAGTCTCCGCCATCAGGGGATGTCCTTGGGCTGAGTAGTGATTCAGGGTGAGAGCAGGGACAGTTTAGACATTTGTACACTCCCCCGAATACTGCCTTATGTACACCATACCTCTATAGCCATATCACTGGTTGGCTATCCCGTTAAATAGTTTTTATCGTTCTATATTGTTTGTTTCACAATTTTTTCACTGGTGAATCACAAAGGTGGTATAATTTTATTTGATTAAATTAGTAAAAGTTATGTTTTAAAGAGTAAATTCTACGTGGTTATTGGCTGTTTTTACAAAACCCTGTGGGTGGTAACCTTGTTGGAAAATGTGTATAAATCAATGCTTGTGTGTTCAAATAAAGAGTTCCTGTTTTACCCTTCATCATGTTGAGGCTGTTGTTTGGGTAACTGATCGACACTGGGGGATTGCTATATGCTGACGATTTGCTATACTCCCCTGGCATAACTACTAGCTCTTGTAAGAGCTGTTCCTGCTCTCGGGATTTGGGAGAGGTTCCCCCACTGGAGCCTGGAGCCTTGTCGTAGGTCCAGGGTGGGTAGGAGACGGTGAGACCTCAACCAAGCTTCGGCGGTTCGTGGGGTCTGCAGCACTTACGGTGTCAAGTGGAGTGCTTAGGGACCTCGGGAAGCACTAGGAGCATCTATCAACGGAGGTACCCGGTCGGGGTGCTAGGAGATCCGTTACACCTTACATCACAAAAAGTGTAATAGCAAGCAATCATATGCACCCTATAATAGTACCAATCAAACCGTCATCTCATCCCAAAAAAACTGAGCCCCTACGCAAGACAGTCGCCCAAAAAATAAATAAAACTACTGCTTTCAGAATGTGGAGACACTAAAAAATCATTTTATTTAAAAAATGCTTTGTTATGTAAAACTGAAACAACCAAAAAAAGTCATATTTGGTATTGTCGCGTCCATAACAACCTGCTCTATAAAAATACCACATGATCTAACCTGTCAGATGAATGTTGTAAATAACAAAAAATAAAAAAGGTGCCAAAACAGCTATTTCTTGTTACCTTGCCTCACAAAAAGTGTAATATAGAGCAACCAAAAATCATATGTACCCTAAAATAGTACCAACAAAACTGCCACCTAATCCCGTAATTTCCAAAATGGGGTCACTTTTTTGGAGTTTCTAAGCTAGGGGTGCATCAGGGGGGCTTCAAATGGGACATGGTGTCAAAAAACCAGTCCAGCAAAATCTGCTTTCCAAAAACCATATGGCGTTCCTTTCCTTCTGCGCAATGCCGTGTGCCCGTACAGCAGTTTACAACCACATATGGGGTGTTTCTGTAAACTACAGAATCAGAGCCATAAATATTGAGTTTTGTTTGGCTGTTAACCCTTGCTTTGTAACTGTACAAAATTGATTAAAATGGAAAATCTGCCAAGAAAGTGAAATTCTGAAATGTAATCTCTATTTTCCATAAATTCTTGTGGAACACCTAAAGGGTTAACAAAGTTTGTAAAATCAGTTTTGAATACCTTGAGGGGTGTAGTTTGTAAAATGGGGTCACTTTTGGGTGGTTTCTATTATGTAAGCCTCACAAAGTGACTTCAGACCTGAACTGGTCCTGAAAAAGTGGGTTTTAGAAATTTTCTGAAAAATTTCAAGGTTTGCTTCTAAACTTCTAAGCCTTCTAACGTCCCCAAAAAATAAAATGGCATTCACAAAATGATCCAAACATGAAGTAGACATATGTGGAATGTAAAGTAATAACTATTTTTAGAGGTATTACTATCTATTATAAAAGTAAAGAAATAGAAATTTGGAAATTTGCTAATTTTAAAAAATTTTGTAAAAATTTATTTTTTGACTCAATTTTACCACTGTCTTGAAGTACAATATGCGACGAGAAAACAATCTCAGAATGGCCTGGATAAGTAAAAGCGTTTTAAAGTTATTCACACATAAAGTGACACTGGTCAGATTTGCAAAAAATGGCCTGGTCCTTAAGGTGAAAAATGGCAGGGTCCTGAAGGGGTGAAAGATCAAATATCATCCGTTCTGACTAATATATATAACAATTATATGCTAGGTTCACAGATTTCATTGGCCACAATACAGCACACATCAATATGTTGCTGAAGCCGGGGAAAGATCCTACTTTATCATCATCCTAGCACCCAATCTCTCTGATTAATGATGACCCCAAATTACTGTGGATGGATAATCTCTGATACTAGCTAGACTTATTTTACCCAATCAGGTAGGGTTTTACAAGTTAGAGCGGCGGTCACAAATTTTTGTAAGATGTTAGATGAGATTAAGCTGCGTCCCTCAGTTTATCCGGATTTAGCCATACTTAGCCATAGATGCCAAAAAGACCTTTAACAATGTGAGATAGTTGGGATGAGTTCTGGACAAAAATGAGATTTGAGGGGCCCTTTCAAAGCTACCTTTCTATATGTCTCAATCAATCACTGTTTTTGGTAGAAATGATATTCGTACATGGCAAATAATTTACTAGCAGGTGTAGTAGAGTAATAGAAATACAACAGACCCAACAGTCATGACATGCATGCTGCTGATTCTATGTAATTGAATCACTAATTGAAAGGGGCATGTTCAAAATAATAGCAGTGTGGAGTTCAATTAGTGAGGTCCTTCATTCTTCGAAAAACCGTTGGCAATTATTGCCCTTTTTTAAGGAAGGAAGGCAGCAAATGTTGTACATGCTGGTTACAGTGCATTTCTCTCTGAAATTCTGAGGAAATGGGTCGTTCCAGACATTGTTCAGAAGAACAGTGTACCTTGAATAAAAAGTTGATTGGAGAGGGGAAAACATATAAAGAAGTGCAGAAAATGATAGGCTGCTCAGCTAAAATGATCGCAAATGCTTTAAAATTGCAACCAAAACCTGAAAGAAGTGGATGAGGGCGAAAAACTACCATTCGAATGGATAGAATAGCCAAAATGGCAAGGGCTCGGCCAACAATCAGCTCCAGAAAGGTCAAAGAGGGTCTAAAGTTACATGTGAGTACTGTTACAATTAGAAGAGGCCTATGTGAAGCCAAGCTATCTGAAAGATGCCCCCGCAAAGTCCCACTGTTGAAAAAAAGACGTGCTGAAGAGGTTACAATTTGCCAAAGAGCACATTGACTGGCCTAAAGAGAAATGGTGCAACATTTTGTGGACTGATTAAAGTAAGATTGTTCTTTTTGGGTCTAGTGGCCAGAGACAATTTGTCAGACAACCCCCAAACACTGAATTCAAGCCACAATACACTGTGAAGACAGTAAAGCATGGTGGGAGAAGCATAATGATATGGAAATGTTTCTCATACTACGGTGTTGGGCCTATTTATCGCATACCAGGGATCATGGATCAGTTTGAATACATCAGAATACTTGAAGAGGTCATGCTGCCTTATGCTGAAGAGGAAATGCCCTTGAAATGGGTGTTCCAACAAGACAATGACCCCAAACACACCAGTAAACGTGCAACATCTTGGTTCCAGACCAACAAGATTGATGTTATGGAGTGGCCAGCCCAATCCCATCTTAATCCAATAGAAAACTTGTGGGGTGACATAGAAAATGCAGTTTCTGAGGCAAAACCAAGAAATAGAGAAGAACTGTGGTATGTACAGTTGCAAGAAAAAGTATGTGAACCCTTTGGAATGATATGGATTTCTGCACAAATTGGTCATAAAATGTGATCTGATCTTCATCTAAGTCACAACAATAGACAATCACAGTCTGCTTAAACTAATAACACACAAAAATTTAAATGTTACCATGTTTTTATTGAACACACCATGTAAACATTCACAGTGCAGGTGGAAAAAGTATGTGAAGCCCTAGACTAATGACATCTCCAAGAGCTAATTGGAGTGAGGTGTCAGCCAACTAGAGTCCAATCAATGAGATGAGATTGGAGGTGTTGGTTACAGATGCCCTGCCCTATGAAAAACACACACCAGTTCTGGGTTTGCTTTTCACAAGAAGCATTGCCTGATGTGAACGATGCCTCACACAAAAGAGCTCTCAGAAGACCTACGATTAAGAATTGTTGACGTGTATAAAGCTGGAAAGGGTTATAAAAGGATCTCCAAAAGCCTTGCTGTTCATCAGTCCATGCTAAGATAAATTGTCTATAAATGGAGAAAGTTCAGCACTGCTGCTACTCTCCCTAGGAGTGGCCGTCCTGTAAAGATGACTGCAAGAGCACAGCAGAGACTGCTCAATGAGGTGAAGAAGAATCCTAGAGTGTCAGCTAAAGACTTACAAAAGTCTCTGGCATATGCTAACATCCCTGTTAGCGAATCTACGATACGTAAAACACTAAACAAGAATGGATTTCATGGGAGGTTACCACAGAGGAAGCCACTGCTGCCAAAAAAACATTGCTGCACGTTTACAGTTTACACAAGAGCACTTAGATGTTCCACAGCAGTACTGGCAAAATATTCTGTGGACAGATGAAACCAAAGTTAAGTTGTTTGGAAGAAACACACAAAACTATGTGTGGAGAAAACGAGGCACAGCACACCAACATCAAAACCTCATCCCAACTGTGAAGTATGGTTGTGGGCGCATCATGATTTGGGGATGCTTTGCTGCATCAGGGCCTGGACAGATTGCTATCATTGAAGGAAAAATGAATTCCCAAGTTTATCAAGACATTTTGCAGGAGAACTGAAGGCCATCTGTCCACCAGCTGAAGCTCAACAGAAGATGGGTGTTGCAACAGGACAACGACCCAAAGCATAGAAGTAAATCAACAACAGAATGGCTTAAACAGAAGAAAATACGCCTTCTGGAGTGGCCCTGTCAGAGTCCTGACCTCAACCCGATTGAGATGCTGTGGCATGACCTCAAGAAAGCGATTAACACCAGACATCCCAAGTATATTGCTGAACTGAAACAGTTCTGTAAAGAGGAATGGTCAAGAATTACTCCTGACCGTTGTGCACATCTAATCTGCAACTACAGGAAACGTTTGGTTGAAGTTATTGCTGCCAAAGGAGGTTCAACCAGTTATTAAATCCAAGGGTTCACATACTTTTTCCACCTGCACTGTGAATGTTTACATGGTGTGTTCAATAAAAACATGGTAACATTTAATTATTTGTGTGTTATTAGTTTAAGCAGACTGTGATTGTCTATTGTTGTGACATAGATGAAGATCAGGTCACATTTTATGACCAATTTGTGCAGAAATCCATATCATTCCAAAGGGTTCACATACTTTTTCTTGCAACTGTAGTCCAATCATCCTGGGCTGGAATACTTATTCACAGGTGCCAGAAGTTGGTTGACTCCATGCAACACTGATGTACAGCAGTTCTCAGAAACAGTGGTTATACAACTAAATATTACTTAAGTGATTCAAAGGAAAGCAAAATCTTCAAACATTTTTCAGTTTATATAGTGAATGTTCGAGTTTGTAAAGAAAAATACAAACTGCTATTTTTTGGAACAGTCTAATATTCACTTTTGGCCTCATGCACATGACCGTTCCGTTTATTGCGGTCCGGAAACCGCGGATCCGCAAAAAACGGAAGCCGCCCGTGTGCCTTCCGCAATTTGCGGAACGGACGGCCCATTGTAAAAATGCCTATTCTTGTCCGCAAAACGGACAAGAATAGGACATACTATATTTTTTTTGCGGGGCCTCGGAACGGAGCAACGGATGCGGACAGCACACGGAGTGCTGTCCGCATCTTTTGCGGCCCCATTGAAGTGAATGGGTCCGCACCCGAGCCGCAAAAACTGCGGCTCGGATGCGGACCCGAAAAACGGTCGTGTGCATGAGGTCTTTCTTAAATTTTTTTAGAGGAACAACACAAATTTGATATATTTTTCTTCATGTTTTGATTTGGAATAGAATGTGTAGTGTTCCTAATGCATTTGTGTGTATGGAAAAAAAAAGCTATTAGAAGGATTTTGAGCTTTATTCACTTTTTTAAACACACTGCTATTATTTTGAACACAACTGTACTCCTGGATTTCTATTTACTGCTTTTTCCCTATAAAAAGGCACAAGACAGGGATGCCTACTTTCTCCCTTTTTATTTTATTTGGCATTGGAACCCCTCTTAAAGGTGTTAGGGCTGTTTCATACAAGCAGATGCCGTGCGTGACATCCGCTGCATGAATGAGAGTCAAGACCCACTGCGGACAGAAGAAGCACGGAGCATTAACACGATCTCTGTGATCTTTTTACTACAAAATCACGGTGACAATCTTATCTCACTGTGATTTTGTAGTAAAAAGATCACAGAGAGGTACGAAGCATTATCAATCATGTTAATCCTCCGTGCTTCTGTCCGCAGTGGGTTTTGGCTCTCATTAACACAGCGGATGTCACGCACGGCATCTGCTCGTGTGAAACAGCCCTTAGGCTGGGTTCACACTTGAGCGTTTTACAGCGCGTTCAAACGCGCTGTAAAACGCTCAACACATGAAAACCAATGCTTCCCTATGGCCCTGGTTCTCACTTGAGCGTTTTACAGCGCTGAAAAACGCGCTGTAAAACGCCCTACGCTCAAACAAGTACTTGAGCTTCTTTGGGGCGTTTTGACGCGCGTTTGTGGCCATAGGACATTGCAGTCAATCACACAAACGAGCGTCAAACGCGCGTTTACTATTGCAAAAAACGCGCATAAAAAACGCGCTTCAAAAACGCGCGTTAAACGCGCATATCAAAGACGACCAGGTCTGAACCCAGCCTAAGACATAGACCTAGATATAGAGGGCATTTAAATAAGAAAAACAGTGATTTGCCATGCCCTCTTTGCGGATGATTTACTTATTTTCCTGGAACATCTGAAATGAGACTTACTTCAATTATTTAAGTTCATCATCCTATTTGGAGGTCACTGAGGTTCAAAGGTCAACACTGCAAAGTGTGAGCTGCTTGACCTCTCACCTAGACCTTCACTGGTGAGATTGCCTGTCGATAAAATACTTGGGGATAAATGTAGGAAAGACATCAGAATCTATATATGCTTTAAAGTATCCCTTCCTTAGGCCTAGTTCACACTTCAGTGATTTCCATCAGTAATTGTAAACCAAAACCAGGTGAGGACCAGAACACCCCATCTCTGTAATCTCTACTTTTGGCTCGCGTTCACTGATGTAAATCACTGACCAACTCACTGAAGTGTGAACTAGGCCTTAACCACCTGTTTTGCCGGAGTCAAGCTCCAGCAGTAGGAAAAGTACTTAACTGTTCTGTCAGAGCTGGGCTCAGGCAGAAGGTGGAGGGGGAGGGCTGCTTTAGATGCCGCTATTTCCAGAATGGTAGCAGCTAGAAACATGCAACTGGTCTTGTTTGAAAGCTAGCATTATTCCAAGCAACAGAGGAGAAATCACTGTTAGAAATCAAGTGGGGAATAATTGTGGGTAAAACCTGCTTTTACTTTCACTTTCAGCTGCATTCAATGCATCCCGATTTCTATCAGTGATATCTTCCCATGTACTGAATAAACTGCTGTCATTCTGGTATGTCAGCTTTCAAACAATACAAATGTCATAGCTGGTACCAAACCAGAGATTTGAACTGTTAAAGCAGCCTCCTCTTCAGTCTGGAGGAGAACAAGGGAGCAGCTGCAGAGCTGAGAGACTGCAGGAGGAAAGGAAAAATAGTAAAAAAAATATATAGAAATCATTGTAGTGACATTTTTACCACACAGTGAACGCGATAAAAAAATTCCACAAAATAATGTAAAAATTGCTTTTTTATCTTTCCCCTAAAAAGAAAATAATAAAAAAAAGTTATTTAATACACTATATATACCCCAAAATGGTTCCTAAAAAAACTAAAACTAATCCTGAAAAAAAAAAAAAAAACATTCAGAAGAAAAAATTAAGAACACAAAGGGGGAAAATATTATTGGTCCTTAAGGCTAAAATTAATGATATCACTAAGGGGTTTAGTGTCCCCTGAGTTGTGAGCCAACAAGATTTACTGCAGACACATTACAAATCTACAATAAAAAAGTGACATTTTTGGGAGGGTTTTCAAAATTTTAACATGACTGTTAAGAGGTTAAGAAGATTCTCTCTGAGCTGGAGAACTGGATGCATCAGACGATATCTAGTCGCTTTAGTAAGTTTGCTGTACCCCATGCAGACGATTCTGATCCTTATAAAACACTCAAACATAAATACCCTGCAATGCTCCTTCATTTGGTCAACTCGTTGGAACCGGATCTTTTTAAACTGATGCTTAGAAAGGGAGAGGAGGGGGAATCAGATTCCCTGATATCTGCAGTTATAATCTAGCGAGTCTACTGTGGCACAGTATTGATTGGATTGAAGGTTCTAATCACCACTCCAGCCTGAAATTGGAATCTGACCTGGCCCACTCCTGAAGTCTAAAAACGTTACTACTGAGATTTTCAGCTCTACCTTAACATAATAAAAAGTGTGCTAATCAAAGAAACAGTGGCGGCATGGAAGACACCTCCCAGAGTTTCATGCAGGCCTAGTCAATAAATTATTCTTGGTGTGGCAAAGTGAAGGGATCCAGAATGTTGAGGCTCTTTGGAACCCCAACAAAAAGCGGTACTATTCGTTCTCAGAATTATGTGATAAACAAGATTTGCGGGGAGAACACTGTTTGGCCTACTATCAGGATTAGGATTTCTGATTAATTTGACTTCCTCATAGGCTCTCAGATCGAAAGTCCCTCTCACTAGTTCATGGCAGTCTGCAAGATCTGACCTTTAATAGAGACAGTACTCGCTTCTTCAGGAGCTGGGAGGATGTAGTAACATATTGGTTATATTACTGTGCCGGTGAAGACATAAGTGCTCTTGTTCCACTCACGAGATTTTAATTTGTTGATCCCTTTTGCAGTACATGTCCTTTTGTTGGTAGCTAAGCGGTGCTTATTGTCTCACAGGCTTCATACAGGTGTACCATCTAGGCATACTACAAAGATGAGACAAACTAGACCAGTGGTGGCGAACCTATGGCACGGGTGCCAGAGGGGGCACTCAGAGCCCTCTCTGTAAGCTCCGCGCCCTGGAAAATGTTTGTGGTGTACCAATATGCTCTAGATATCTACCATTCATCAGCGCAGGGCGCACTATGAACGGCACAGGCAGTGCACTGAATGCAGGCAGGCTATTATAGCTAAATTATAAAGTACATGGAAGATATACTATATTGGACTGTAGTATTCAGGTTAAATTTCACTTTGCGATAAATAAGTGGGTTTTGGGTTGCAGTTTGGGCACTCTAAAAGGTTCCCCACCACTGAACTAGACTATGTCTTAAAGGGAAGATGTCACCGATTTTTTCCCCCTGCCAGTTAAAACCAGATAGCAACATACATCCTTTTTTCCCAATCTGTCTTTATTTTCTGATTGCAGATTTTTTTATTTTACTATATATCCTGAATATGATTATTGGGGCTGCCATCTTGACTGAGATGTTCTTAACAGCATTTAGAGAATTTCTTTACAGCAGCGACATAGGCCATAGACACAATGAACAGGAGAGGACACCTTTGACTTTTATGAGAGCGTTTTCTTGGCATGCTCTGTCACCTGTGCAGAGCCAGGAGGGAGCTGATAAGCTTTGGCAATCACTTAAAGGAAACCTGTCACCAGGATTTTGTGCATAGAGCTGGGGACATGGGCTGCTAGATGGCCACTAGCACATCCGCAATACCCAGTCCCCACAGCTCTCTGCACTTTTATTGTGTTAAAAAACCTTTTTGATCAATATGCAAATGACCTGATATGAGTCCTGTGTCTGGAGATGAGTCAAGCGGAAAGGAGCCCAGCACCACCCCGCGTCCTCCGAATCTCCTCCTTGCTGGCTGACGTCACAGAGCTGGAGCTCCGAAATCTCGCGATGCGCGAGCTAGCGCATGCGCAGTGTCGGCATCATGTTCATTCCCTGTGCTGGCATCAGCACAGGGAACGAACTACGCATGCGCTAGCTCGTGCATCGCGAGATTTCGGCGCTCCAGCTCTGTGACGTCAGCCAGCAAGGAGGAGATTCGGAGGACGCGGGGCGGTGCTGGGCTCCTTTCATCTTGACTCATCTCCGGACACAGGACTCATATCAGGTCATTTGCATATTGATCAAAAAGGTTTTTTAACACAATAAAAGATCAGAGAGCTATGGGGACTGGGTATTGCAGATGTGCTAGCGGCCATCTAGTAGCCCATGTCCCCAGCTCTATGCACAAAATCCTGGTGACAGGTTCCCTTTAATGTGAATGGTGTATCATGTGTTATCTGTATAGATAGGTAGTATGTGTCACTCCAATCCTGCCTGTAATAAAGAGATAGCTGCAGTTAAGTGATCTGTACAGATCACTTTACTGCAGCTATCTGCTTACAGGCTTAGTGGCCAATGCAAAAAAATTTAACAAATGTTTAAAGGGAATATGTCCCATCATTTTCATCAATAGAATTAACACAATTGCCCCACAGGAGATTTCAAATGCATTCCAAACATACCTGTGTGTACTTTGTGTCTTTATTCCATGTCCAGGAAAGCACTTTTATTCTGCTAAAAAAAGTGTCCACATCGGTGGGCTTTGCTTTGGGCACTTGGAACAGCAAAGCCCACCCAGCTGGGCACTTGTGAGATACAGGTGGTAGTTTTTCCTGTTCGCTACACTAGCTGGTATTCTGCACGAACATTGTATGGCCACCCGATCAGACCCAGAGGTAACAAATTGGAGGAGTAGTTTGAGCCTGGAAGTGCAAGGGATGGGATTTGATGCGGTTGCTTTTGAGCAGTTGGGGAGTCACCTCTGTTGCACTGGGAAAAGGGAGTAGGTAAGGGGAGTTACTGTTTGCGAACTTGTATCTGACTAAATATGTTGCTTGCTTCAAGTCATTATTGTTTTATATAAAACTCAATAAAGATTTGTTTAAAAAAAAATACGCCTTGTCATAAATTAGGCACCTTCTCTTGCAGTGCGGACAAGAATAGGACTTCTCTATTTACTGCCGGCCATGTGCGGCCCGGTGTATCGCGGATCCGCAATACACCACGGACGTGTGAATGGACCCTAAACGCCACTTTTCAGGCTGATAAATCTCTCCCATGGTGTTACAGAAGATGATCAGTGGAAGAACACCAACTTGATTACAAGGTCTTCCCTTCAAGTCTGCCAACAATTATGTTTTCTGCTTTTATGTACATGGACATCCTAGTCAGAAATCTGAGATGAGGACTAATTCAGAGATTCTCTGAAGATCTCTTTCTCAAAACCTGTTAAGACATCAAACTAGTTCTTGGACTGTGATTGAAGAGAGACACAGGATGCTGTCCAGGCCAGTGGAATGTTTGGACCACTATTTGAGAATGTCCGATTGAAAGTTCCTTAAGAGCGTGGCCCGTGGAATTGCCTCCATCGAGGATGTCTGCAACCTTGAACTCTTATAGTTCCATGAACTGATTGGGGAGGATGAGACGCAACACTTTTGACTGCACATTTTGGATTCCTTATTCTTTACCAAGACAAAGACAGTATTCTCTAGTTGGACTCTTGTTGGCTCAGTGCCTCCAGAACCATCCCTTCCCAATGCCTGTCTCTGGTAGTGAACTATAACCCATAACTAGAGGTACTAAGAAAAACCGCCAAAAAATTACGTCATTTCATACTTAAGCATGACCAGCTTAAAACAACTTTCCCAGATCCTCCCTTACTATGTTACCAACAACCCCCAACCTCCTCTAATCAGAATTTTATTGCCATGTACAACACATAAAGCAACTCACCCCTGTAATATAAAAATATGCAAAACCTGTTCCCATATAATGACAACATATAAGATCCGGATCCCCAACACACAGCAGGACTATAAGATCCCTGGGACATTCACATGTTCTACATCCAATGTTGTGTACCTTATTATCTGCACTAAATGTCCTGTTGGGGGGTCTCTATGTTTAAAAAACAGGACAGAAACTTAAAGTAAGGATAAGTTCCCACTGCCACACAATTAAAGAGAAAAATGTGCATTTTCCTGTGGCTAAGTATTTCTGTAGCCCAGGACACAATGAAGAACATATGAAAGTCATCATATTAAAGGGTAATTTCAAGTCTCAAAGAGCCATAAAATTTATGACACTACTTGACACTTTAAATATTGGACTGAATTTGTCCCAAGGATTTATGGCACACTACAAGATCTAAAGAGTCTTCTATAGCAGGGGCGTCGTTAGGTCAAAACATTCGGGGCTGGAGCCCCGAATGTTTTGTCCAGTGCCCCGAATGTTTATGCTGGTGGTGGGCATAGGCGTTGAGGTTCTGTCAGGGCCGGGAAGCGCTATACTCACTGTAACGGACCGTTCAGCACACAACTCCGTTCAGACGATATTCCCCTTTCCAATGCACAGGCAGCTACTGCAAGCACCAGTCTGCCGAACTGCAAACTACACGAACACTGGAAACCGCGGAACAGGAAAAGCATACAATCGGCTTACACTCCTGGCAATCAGCACACAATCCAATTTCCCCAAGAACGAGACGACACTTCGCTTGAGGGTTAAGCAGAACTGATTGTCCTGGGGTATACAGCCTCTTTTATTTACAATCCACAAACACAGTACTGCCCACAGGGTTTTGAAATACAACCAATCAATATATTACAACACATACAATGTAAGTACAGCAGCAAATCGGACACAATGGGACAATGGCACATTGGGACAATAGAAACACACCCAGCATATTCCTCCCCTCTGTCTAGGAGATAATTGAGAAACACCATGGCGAAGTGGCTTTCGCCACACTCACCTTTTCCTTCCTGGTCCTCGGCGCTCCACTGTGAAGGCTGCCCACAGTGTGAGGCCGCACTGTGACCTCACACTGTGCGCGCCCACACAGCAGACTATACAAGAGGATTACCGAGTGGTGAAGAGCGGCAGCATTCGGAGCAGCATCTGATAAGTGTTTTTTATAGATTTTTTATTTGGGGGCTGATAGAGGCACTGGGGGCTGAAAAGAGGCTGCTGGGGGGCTGATATGAGGCACGGGAGCTGATATGAACTAAGGGCTGGAGAGAGGCTGCTGGGAGGCTGAAGAGGGGCACTGGGGGCTGATATGAGGCACTGGGGGCTGATATGAGGCACTGGGGGCTGATATGAGGCACTGGGGGGTGAAGAGGGGCACTGGGGGGCTGAAGAGGGGCACTGGGGGCTGATATGAGGCACTGCAGGGCTAAAGAGGGGCACTGGGGGGCTGAAGAGGGGCACTGGGGGCTAAAGAGAGACACTGGGGCTGATATGAGGCACTGGGGGATGATATGAGGCACTGGAGGACTAAAGAGAGACACTGGGGGCTGATATGAGGCACTGGGGGGCTGATATGAGGCACTGGGGGATGAAGAGGGACACTTGGGGGCTGAAGAGGGGCACTGGGGGCTGATATGAGGCACTGGGGGGCTGAAGAGGGACACTGGGGGGCTAAAGAGAGGCACTGGGGGCTGATATGAGGCACTGGGGGCTGATATGAGGCACTGGGGGCTGAAGAGGTGCACCGGGGGCTGATATGAGGCACTGGGGGGCTGAAGAGGGACACTGGGGGGCTAAAGAGAGGCACTGGGGGCTGATATGAGGCACTGGGGGCTGATATGAGGCACTGGGGCTCTTATCTGAAGTCTCATTGGGGGTCATTCACATTGGGGTCTGATCTGAGGTCTTATTGGGATCTTATTAACATTGGGGGTCTTATTGGGGCTGTCAGCTGAGGTCTGATTAACATTGGGGGTCTGATTGGTGGTCTGACCTCGGGTGTAATGAAAAAGATTTTTTTCTTATTGTCCCCCTCTAAAACCTAGGTGCGTCTAATGGGCCAGAGCGTCTTATAGGATGAAAAGTACGGGTAAGTTTAAAAATGATTTCTTCTCCCTTCATTATATTGATAGTGCAGGTCTGTATGTATGCAGAGTGTATTTGTGTGTGTATATATATATATATATATATATACAGTACAGACCAAAAATTTGGACACACCTTCTCATTCAAAGAGTTTTCTTTATTTTCATGACTATGAAGGCATCAAAACTACGAATTAACACATGTGGAATTATATACATAACAAATAAGTGTGAAACAACTGAAAATATGTCATATTCTAGCTTCTTCAAAGTAGCCACCTTTTGCTTTGATTACTGCTTTGCACACTCTTGGCATTCTCTTTATGAGCTTCAAGAGGTAGTCCCCTGAATTGGTCTTCCAACAGTCTTGAAGGAGTTCCCAGAGATGCTTAGCACTTGTTGGCCCTTTTGCCTTCACTCTGCGGTCCAGCTCACCCCAAACCATCTCGATTGGGTTCAGGTCCGGTGACTGTGGAGGCCAGGTCATCTGGCGCAGCACCCCATCACTCTCCTTCATGGTCAAATAGCCCTTACTTTCAAAGTTTTCCCAATTTTTTGGCTGACTGACCGACCTTCATTTGTTAAAGTAATGATGGCCACTCGTTTTTCTTTACTTAGCTGCTTTTTTCATGCCATAATACAAATTCTAACAGTCTATTCAGTAGGACTATCAACGGTGTATCCACCTGACTTCTCCTCAACGCAACTGATGGTCCCAACCCCATTTATAAGGCAAGAAATCCCACTTATTAAACCTGACAGGGCAGACCTGTGAAGTGAAAACCATTTCAGGGGACTACCTCTTGAAGCTCATCAAGAGAATGCCAAGAGTGTGCAAAGCAGTAATCAAAGCAAAAGGTGGCTACTTTGAAGAACCTAGAATATGACATATTTTCAGTTGTTTCACACTTGTTTGCTATGTATATAATTCCACATGTGTTAATTCATAGTTTTGATGCCTTCAGTGTGAATCTACAATTTTCATAGTCATGAAAATAAAGCAAACTCTTCGAATGAAAAGGTGTGGCCAAACTTTTGGTCTGTACTGTATATGAGAGCGAAACTGAACATTCTGGATCTGTAATGTAGTGTGATAAGACAATTTGAGATGTTTAGTTCAGGGAATATCATGGGACACTTAAAATTCAATTCAGAAGAGAGATTGTATGGTACACGTCCCTTTAAGTCGATAAATCATGAAAAGCAAACGTAGATGGGGAACTTCAGGTCTTACCAGCAGCAAATGATTCAGGTAAAGTTGTACATCTAGGGGAGCCATGAGGAAGGCCAACCTGTGTCCAGATGCAAATTGCTCTTTGAGATAGAAAAGCTCCAGCAGAAACTGTATCCATTGGAATCCCCTCTGCTTCCAAAGCATGTCTGCCTTCTGCCAAAAATTTTACTCCAATATTCCTGGAATTGTAAAGCAAACGGGATGTTCCATTTATTGCAGATGCTTGCTTTCTGTGGGTCTAATGTAAGTGAACAAAAGGAGCTGTGTTTCATGAAGGTAGAGGGGGCTATATCTGCAAAAAGCTGGACTTCAGTTGGTAAGCCAGGAAGTTTGTATAGATTTCTAGCAACAACTAGTAGCTGGCTTCTGATTTCCGAATAGTACAATTTAAGCATGGCATCTCTAGATAAATCTGGGTTGATAGGTCTAGCTAGCACTCTGTGGATTCTATCCATGCAGAAGTTACGTTGACCGATTTGTAATAAAAGGGCGCAAAAAAGGTTTAAAGCTGCCTATCTGAGATTTGTTACATTTTCAGGCAGCACTCTGACAGACACGCAGCTTGCATCTTCTGCTTCTATTCTCCAGGTCCTCACATTTCACTTAGTGGGGTTAATCTTAGCAGATAGCTCATTCAGTTTAGCTTTATCAGACTCTAGAGTATTTATAATTTCATCTGTTTTGTGCTCGATATCAGCTGTACACTGTCCTTAGTCTCCTATTTGTTTGGCCATATCACTTACTGCAGCAGTTCAAACTGAAACCGTGTATGGCTATGTTGGAAAAAGCAGAGTCTGCCGAAAACAGATGTTTGTTGAATTGTTTTGCTGAGGCTGAGCATCTGGCCAATGAGTGGACGATGGGAGACATTGAGTGCCTAGGGGTGTAATAAGGGTGTAATAGCTGTGGTTGTCGGAGCTGCTGGTTGGAGTTGTAGAAACAGCTCAGGAAGCGTACTTTAAATGGAATTTTGACTGCCTTTGGAGAGTCCACGGCTCCTCTTAGACATGGTTGAAACTAGTTGTCAGGACTCGAACCTGTGGCCAGTCATGTCCCAGGCGGTAGCTCTACCCACTAGGCTACCGTCTCTCCCTGGACTGTTCTCTAGCTAACTTCTAACTACCTCTCTTGTCCTTGCCTTGACCTGCTGATTATTCCAATCTCTTGCACCTGCTACTTCGCTATAAAACCCAGCCCTTGAACACAGCCCTTTGCTGGTTATTGTGCCTCCAAGCCTGTAGCAAGCTTCCTCTCTGCTCCTCCACCGCTATTGCTGATTTACCATCGTTGCCAACCCGGACCGTTTTTGACCTCGCTGAATTGCCGCCTGCATTGACTTACTGCTTACCACCGACCACGCCTCCGTCTACTCCTGCTGTTACCTCGCTGCCATCTCTGCTGCCGACCCGGACTGATCGACCGCGCTACCTGCCTCCTGCTTCTGTGGGCCTCTGCCACTGGACTCCATACTTCCAGCTCGGGTGTCCTCAGACTCAGGTGAGCCTCGATTGACACTACTCCGTAACAGAATAACCAGCCAAACAAAATGGAGTCCGCAGTCGCCACCCTGCGCAAGCAGGTGTCTGAGCTGCAAGAGTTCGGCACCACCTACCAGGAGAAATTTTCGCAAATCCAAGGCCTGGTACAGAGTCAACAGGGGGAGATTATTGAGCTCCAACGGCAACTCCTGGACATACGCGGCGCGGCTGCAGACACCCGCATGCCACTACCCTCGAAATTCAATGGAGATCGTCGCCAGTACCGGGGCTTTCTCAATCAGTGCCGTATCTACTTCCGGATGCATCCGGCCCCCTTTTCCACTGACGAGAAGAAAGTATTGTTCATTGTTAACCTCCTGACGGATGAGGCCCTGGCATGGGCGTCTCCATACGTGGAAACCAATAGCCGTCTGCTGCACGATCTGGATGTTTTCATCACAGCTATGAGCCAGGTCTTTGATGACCCCAATCGCTGTGCGACAGCTGAGGCAAGACTACACAGTCTTCGACAGGGAAGACGCTCTGTCGCCGAGTACGCCGCCGAGTTCCGCCGCTGGGTCTCAGACACCAACTGGAACCCAGCTGCTCAAAGGAGCCAATTTCGGCGAGGTCTATCGGAGGCGATCAAAGATGAACTTGCCAGACTTGAAGCCCCGGATGATTTGGACGACTTCATTCAGGTGTGTGTCCGTATTGATCAGAGGCTCACCGAGAGAAGGAAAGAAAGGCTCTGGTTCCAAGGCGACAGACCCACTCTACTACCCAGCAGGTCGCCCAACCTCCCATCGAGCCGATGATGGTTGACGCAGTGCGCAAAACTCTGTCCGTAGCAGAAAAAGAACGACGACTGGCCGAAGGCCTCTGCCTCTACTGTGGGGAGCCAGGGCACATTGCCATCAAATGCCCCAACAAATCCCGCAGAACCATTGCCGTCACTAAACTGCGAGAGCAGCGGCAGGCCGCAATCCCACCGGTGGCGGCAGAGACAACTGAGTTAGCAGCCACCGGGTCCCACTTCACCATTCCAATTGTCATTACCATCGGGGATCGACAACTTCTCTGTACTGCTATGCTCGACTCCGGGGCTGGCGACAATTTTATGGATCAAACTTTTGCTCACGAGAACAACATTCCGCTTGTAACCAAGACAGCCCCCATCGATCTGGAAACAGTGGATGGGTCCCCACTCTCCTCGGGACCCGTTACACATCAGACCACAGATTTACAGCTCCACATTAAAACCGACCACCACGAGACGATCCATTTCTCTTTGATTTCCTCCCCCAAGTTTCCGGTGATCTTGGGCATCCCGTGGTTAGCCACTCACAACCCTTCGGTGGACTGGGAAACCCGCTGTCTACGGTTCACATCCGAGTTCTGCTCTTCGAACTGTCTGCATGAACCTGCTTCCCCAACACCCAAAGTATCTATCATCTTGGAACCAACGGTCAAGGAGCTGTTGCCTCCACAATATAGTGAGTTTCAGGATGTCTGTGAAAAAAAGAACGCAGACAAGCTGCCCCCGCATCGACCATACGACTGCCCAATTGAATTATTACCTGGGGCTGAAATACCCTTCGGCAGCATCTACTCCCTCTCGGAGCCTGAACTCAAGGCCCTGAAGGACTACTTGGACGAGGACCTAAAGAAGGGCTTCATTCGACCCTCCACCTCCCCCGCGGGAGCACCCTTCTTCTTCGTGGAGAAAAAAGACTCCTCTCTACGCCCTTGCATTGACTATCGCAAGCTGAATGATGTTACGGTAAAAAACCGTTACCCTCTCCCCTTGATTTCGGAACTTCTCGAGAGACTCCGGGCGGCGAAAGTCTTTACGAAACTCGATCTTCGAGGGGCCTATAATCTGGTTCGCATTCGCCCCGGGGATGAATGGAAGACCGCCTTTCGCACACGATATGGACATTTTGAATACTTAGTTATGCCCTTCGGACTTTGCAATGCCCCAGCCACTTTCCAACATTTCATTAATGACGTCCTTAGGGACATGCTGGATCTGTTCGTAGTGGTATACCTGGACGATATTTTAATTTTCTCGGAAAATCTCGATCAACATCGCGAACATGTCCGCAGGGTGTTACAAAGACTTCGCGAGCAGTCCCTTTACATCAAGCTCGAGAAATGCGAGTTCGAACAGACCACCACCCAGTTTCTCGGTTACATCATCTCCCCGGAAGGGCTTAGTATGGATCCTCGGAAAATTCAGGCTGTAATAGATTGGCCTCCCCCTAAGAACGAAAAAGAAATACAGAGGTTTGTCGGCTTCGCCAACTTTTACCGAAAATTCATTCGGAACTTCTCAAAAATCATTTCTCCAATTACCCACTTAACCAAAAAGACTGTGCCCTTTTCCTGGACACCCGAAGCACAGGAAGCCTTCACCAAGCTTAAATCCCTCTTCACGTCTGCTCCAATTCTGATCCATCCTAATCCCGAACTGCCATTCACAATCGAAGTGGACGCTTCCGACACCGCAGTAGGCGCTGTCCTATCACAACGTACGGGAGAAAAGATGCTTTTACACCCTTGCGCCTTCTTCTCTCGCCAAATGTCCCCCGCAGAGAGGAACTATGACATCGAGAATAAGGAGTTACTGGCAATCAAAGATGCCTTCTCGGAGTGGAGACATCTATTGGAGGGGGCCATCAATCCCATAACTGTGTTCACTGACCACCGAAACCTCGAATTCATCCGTTCTGCCAAGAGGCTTTCCGCCAGACAAGCCAGATGGAGTTTTTTTTTTTCTCGATTCAATTTCATTATCACATATCGCCCTGGGTCGAAGAATGGCAAAGCAGATGCCCTTTCCAGGATGTTCTCTGAACCTTCACAGGACAACAAGGGCCAAGCCAGCATTCTACCCGAGAAAAATGTCTTAGGAGCTACTTACCCAAAGGAACTCCTGGGGTCAATCAAGAAGGCTTATGAAAAGGACCCCTTCCTCACCCACCCAGCAGAAGACGTCAACCTCACCCTCAAGGGTGGCTTCTGGGTATACCTGGGTCGACAACTGTACGTACCAGAAATGGCACGGCTCGATGTACTAAAATATAACCACGATACCAAGTTGGCTGGCCATCCAGGTACAAGAAAGACCCAGGAACTCCTGTCCCGCTCCTTCTGGTGGCCGACGTATAAGAAAGATACTAAAAGGTTTGTCTCCTCATGCACGGTCTGTGCCCGCAACAAGACTCCCCGCTCTTCACCCGTGGGGCTGCTGCGACCACTCCCCATCCCCTCCCGCCCTTGGGGTTCAATTTCTATGGACTTTGTGGTTGACCTACCCCCTTCAAAAGGGATGAACACCATCCTGGTCGTCGTGGACCGCCTTACCAAGATGGCCCATTTCATCCCCTGCAAGGGCCTACCCACCGCCAAACAGACGGCTGACCTAGTATTCCGTGAAATCTTTAGGTTACACGGGGTTCCAGATGATGTGGTCTCTGACCGAGGAGTGCAATTCACCTCTAAATTCTGGAAAGACTTCTGCCTGGCCCTTGGGATCACGGTAAACCTGTCCTCCGCTTTCCATCCCCAGTCTAATGGGCAGACAGAGAGAACAAACCAGACCCTCGAGCAGTACCTACGTTGTTTCATCACTCATTTGCAGGATGACTGGTTGGACCACCTTCCTACGGCCGAGTTTTCCTACAATAATGCGGAACACAGTTCCACCCATTACAGTCCTTTCTACGCCAACACTGGCCTGCATCCAGCTTTCATCCCACGCCTGCCCATCACCTCCACGCTTCCAGCTGTGGCCGAACGCCTGGCAAATTTACAAGAGGCACAAGAGAACATTTCCAATAATCTCCTTGAGGCTCAGAGACGCTTTAAGCGGGCGACAGACAAACATCGTAGACCCGCTCCGGACTTTCAGATAGGAGATCAAGTGTGGCTCTCCACAAGAAACCTAAGACTGAAGGTACCTGCTCAGAAATTGGGCCAAAAATACTTGGGGCCTTTCCGGATCTCTGGCCGGATTAATGAAGTCACCTTCCGGCTAGACCTCCCACATTCCATCAGGGTGCACCCAGTCTTCCATTGCTCCCTTCTCAAGCCGTTTGTAGAGAACACCTTCCCTGGCCGCCATCCTCCCCCCCCACCACCAGTAAGGGTACAAGGCGAAGAGGAGTACATTGTCTCAAAGATCCTTGACTCCAGACTCCACCGGGGCAAAATCCAATACTTGATTTCCTGGAAAGGTTATCCTCTAGAAGACAACTCCTGGGAACCGGAGGAGAACATTCATGCCCCCAGACTTGTCAGGGAGTTCCATCTGAGTCACCCAGATAAGCCTTCCCCTGCGGTGCCCGGAGGTCACCTTGGAAGGGGGGGGAGTACTGTCAGGACTGGAACCTGTGGCCAGTCATGTCCCAGGCGGTAGCTCTACCCACTAGGCTACCGTCTCTCCCTGGACTGTTCTCTAGCTAACTTCTAACTACCTCTCTTGTCCTTGCCTTGACCTGCTGATTATTCCAATCTCTTGCACCTGCTACTTCGCTATAAAACCCAGCCCTTGAACACAGCCCTTTGCTGGTTATTGTGCCTCCAAGCCTGTAGCAAGCTTCCTCTCTGCTCCTCCACCGCTATTGCTGATTTACCATCGTTGCCAACCCGGACCGTTTTTGACCTCGCTGAATTGCCGCCTGCATTGACTTACTGCTTACCACCGACCACGCCTCCGTCTACTCCTGCTGTTACCTCGCTGCCATCTCTGCTGCCGACCCGGACTGATCGACCGCGCTACCTGCCTCCTGCTTCTGTGGGCCTCTGCCACTGGACTCCATACTTCCAGCTCGGGTGTCCTCAGACTCAGGTGAGCCTCGATTGACACTACTCCGTAACACTAGTAGAGACAGGTGTAGGAGTCAGGTACTTCAGTTAGTTCACTTGATTGGGTGATAATTGGCAAATAATTTATAGCAAAGCACACATCATTCCTAGCTCCATGTATATGCCTATTACTGATGGTAATGTCTGAAACCTCCTATGTAGAGAGCTCAATGAAAACATGCATATAAAAATAGAAAGTGTAGCCAGGCATCCTCTTACAATAATATCTGCGTATGGAACATTGCTTGGAATCTGACACTATTAGATTTGGGGTAAAGGCACAGATGTACAGAGAAAAGTAGACCACTCTGAAGTGATCCAGAAAAATTGGAACTCAAGTTTGTTAAAAGGTTTATATTGCTTGTGGAGAAAGCAGTGTAGATTGAGAGATGAATGTTGAAATAGCTTGAAATCTTAGGTGCAACGTTACGAATAGACACAAGATGGCAGGGATGTATTGTAGTCAGTTAATATAGTGAAGCAATTTTATAGAAAATATCCTTTTTCTTTGTCTTGAGAGATCACATAGGTAAGTGGCAAGGTCACCAATAAGAGTAAAGCAGAGACAGTGTGCACTAGTCTCAGAAATAGGCAGATGGTCAAAGTCTGTTGTGTTTCAGCCCTAACTTCATCCTGAGCCAGACTTGAGAATGACACATGTGAGATATCTGTGAAGGTTCTCATTTATCCAGGTCATGGTATATCTGTAAAGAATAAATCAAGGCAACTGGATTTTCAAGAAATCTACAGTAAGTCCAGTTGCCTTGATTTATTCTTTACAGATATGACACATGTGAGAGAATGGCATCTATCCCGCCACGCCACCAACTCAGTCCAGCAGCAGGTAATAGCCTTGAGTGGTGTCCCAACTAGTCTAGTGTGAAGTAGAAGATACAGCTGAGGGGTGAGTTGCATTAATTTGAGATGTCACTCCATCAGGTGTGCAGTATAAGATCGCAGCTACAGCACTCCAAATCGCGAGGGCTCTGGCCTCAGCATGGTAAGTAGGCAGCAAAGTTCTTCCATCTGGATTACAGTACAGAGTGGTATCAAAAGGTTCCAGATGGTGGGGAACGATCAGGCAAGGGCTTGGAGTCAATGTTTGAAAAGTTGGTTTTCAAATAATGTTTAAAGGGTTTCTGTCACCCCACAAAACTCATTTTTTTTTTTTTGGATAGTTAGATTCCTTATAGGGCGATATAGGAGAATATAATAGTCTTACTTACTTTCATGCGGCCGATTCTTTATAAAACGAAGTTTTATAATATGTAAATGAGGGCTCTACCAGCAAGTAGGGCGTCTACTTGCTGGTAGCCGCAGCAGCAATCCGCCCCCTCGCCGTGTTGATTGACAGGGCCAGCCGGGATCTCCTCCTCCGGCCAGCTCTGTCGGCGTTTCAAAAATCGCGCGCCCGTGTTGAATCTGCGCAGGCGCTCTGAGATGAGGAGGCTCGTCTCCTCAGAACTCCCTCAGTGCGCCTGCGCCGATGACGTCTCCTCTTTCGGTGATGTCATCGGCGCAGGCGCACTGAGGAGACGAGCCTCCTCATCTCAGAGCGCCTGCGCCGAATGACCAGAGGCGCGCGATTTTTGAAATGCCGACAGGGCCGGCCGGAGGAGGAGATCACGGCTGGCCCTGTCAATCAACACGACGAGGGGGCGGATTTCTGCAGCAGCTACCAGCAAGTAGACGCCCTACTTGCTGGTAGAGCCCTCATTTACATATTATAAAACTTCGTTTTATAAAGAATCGGCCGCATGAAAGTAAGTAAGACTATTATATTCTCCTATATCGCCCTATAAGGAATCTAACTATCCAAAAAAAAAAAAAAGAGTTTTGTGGGGTGACAGAAACCCTTTAAGGACAGTCTCAGACAATGAGTTAAAGGGAGACAAGTCTGCTTCCTACTTCTACCAGGCCACGCGTAAAGCATGCAGCAACTGGAGGATTGAAAATATGCAAGCCTTCTATTAGTGGCAATGCAGGGTACTGTAGATTTGTACTGTTCACTTGATGGTAGGACATCAATATTCTTATCCTGGGAAACTCCTTTAATGTTTTCACATACCAAGACATTTTGGACAACTGTATGCTTCCAACTTTGTGGGAACCGTTTGGGGAAAGTCATTTTCTGTTCGAGAAAAACAAAAACAGGGCATGCTTCCCGTGGTGTTACCATAGACCCACGGTCCATGAAAAACCACTGATCTCTAAATATACACAGTCAATGGATATGTAAGCCGTACGTGGAGACCACATGCGCGATTCACTAACGTGTGAAAGAGTCCTAAATATTGGTTTTATTCCCAGAATAGCCAATAAATTAGTTGTCTGGCACAAAGGAACGCTGAGGAAAGAGTGGTTTGCCACATACTCTGCATGTTAGAGAGTTATCATACCAAACGCAAACCTGATACTGGGAACTTTGCATCTCAAAGTTTGTATATATGTTTTATATACTTACCCCTTGGCAGGTGCTATACATTTACCTCAGCACTGTACTGCAACAGCCAGGATTGGATACCACTCAGTTGCCTGCTTTTTAGCCTTTCAGATGCCACAGTCACAATTTTTAGGCATCTAAGTGGTTAGACATAGGGAGGGGCTCACCCCAATGTGACTGCAGAATGTAAATTGATTTCCAGGGTAGCTGGGGGCTTAAAGAAGGTGCCCAAGATCTAATATTAGTGTTATCCCATCAGACCCTAACCTGCAAAACAAAAACATAAAATGGTATAACCCTCTTCCCGACATCCAGCCTACACGTATGCTGGATGTTTAGTCTTTTTATATGGCGCCCACTCAGGAGCTGAGCAGGTGACATAGCTGCCGGGTGACTGCTGCTTTACATAGCAGACACCCAGTAGTAGAGTTTGATCGGCAACAACTTTGTGTGTCCCAAAATGTCCGCACTATTAACCCCTTCTGGACCCTGTCATTTTTCACCTTAAGGACCAGGGCATTTTTTTATTTTATTTGACATGTCAATTATATGTGGTAATAACTTTGGAGCACTTTTAGTTATCCAAGCTATTCAGAAATTGTTTTCTCGGGACATATTGTACTTCATGATAGTGGTAACTAATTTGAGTCAATATGTTTCACCTCTATTTATAAAATAAATAAATATTGGAATTTCTCTGTTTTTAAGACGGATAGTGATACCTCATAAATTAGTTATTACTTAACATTTCCGATATGTCTACTTTATATTGGCATTTTATATTTTTAGGACATTAGAAGGCATGGAATTTCAGAATCAATTTTAAAAATTTAAGAAAATTTCCAAAACCAACTTTTTAAAAGACCAATTCAGTTCTGAAGTCACTTTGAGGAGGTTACATAATATAAACTACCCATAAATTAGCCCACTTTGGAAAACTATACCCCTCAAATTATTAAAAATGGATTTTACAAACATTTTTAACTCACAAGAGTTAAAGGAAAATGGAGGTGAAATTTAAAAATGTCCCTTTTTTTTAAATCAATTTGTCTTGTAATGCAGAAAGGGTTAACAGCCAAACAAACTTCTGCAGTTTACAGAAACACCCCATATATGGCCATAAACTGGGCACATCGGAGAGGTCAGAAGGGAAGGAACGCCATATGGTTTTTGGAGAGCAGATTTTGCTGGAATGGTTTTCAAGAACCATGTAGCATTTGAAGAGGTACCCCTAACAGTCGAAACTCCCAAATTGTCACCCCATTTTAGAAACTACACCCCTCATGTAATTTTTTGAGGTGTGTACTGATTGTTTTGATCCTACAGGCATTTCATATAATTTAGAAACATATGGCTGTGAAAATGGAGAATTACATTTATTTTTACAAGAAGAAAATCACCCCACAATTTTTTACCCATTTTCTCCCGAAGACAACACCCCATGTGTGATCGTAAAGTGCTTTATGGGCACACCGCAGGGCTCAGAAGTGAAGGAGCGCCATGTGCATTTGAGGCCTAGTTTGGTGATTTATACAGCATTGACCAACGAATGCAGAAACTCTGAGGTTAAATTGAAAAAAAAGGACCCACCAAGAAATGAACCCATTTTAGAAACTACACCCTTCACAGTATTTTACCAAGAAGTGTAGTGAGCATTTTGACCCAACAGGTGTTTTGGAAAATGTATAAATTTCTCTATTTTCATAAAATTTTTCCACAGATGTGCCATTTCAGTGGCCCAATAAGTTGTGCCCAGCGTGTGTGAGTGTGAAAAGTATTATTATTATGCCATGCTTCCTGGTTTTAGAAACACCCTACATGTGGTCCTAATCTTTTGCCTGGACATACAACAGGGCCCAGGAGTAAAATAGCACCATACACATTTGAGGCCCAATGTGTTGATCTACACATCTTGTGCTGAAGTAATCAATGGAACCCCTGAGAAGTGAGCCTATATCGGAAACTACAACCCCAAGGTATTTATTAAGGGTGGGGAGGTTTGAGCATTTTGACTCCACAGGTGTGTTGCAAAAATTAATGAGCACACCACGCCCTTTAAATTGTTAAGTGGGGTCTACTAGATACAAAATGGCATAAATGTGGATGTAAACTGCTGTTTGGGTACACTGCAGAGTTCAGCAAAGACCATTATTTGGCTTTTGCTGCATGGATTAGGATTAGGTTACTTTCACACCAGCGTTTTTGCTGGATCCGTCATGGATCAGCAAAAACGATTCTGTCACGATAACACAACCGTCTGCATCCGTTATGAACGGATCCTGCTGTATTATCTTTCAAATAGCCAAGACGGACCTGTCATGAACACCATTGAAAGTCAATGGGGGACGGATCCGTTTTCTATTGTGTTAGAGAAAACAGATCTGTCCCCATTGACTTACATTGTGAGTCAGGACGGATCCGAATTGCTCCGCACCGTGGACAGAAAAACGCTGCTTGCAGCGTTATTCTGTCCGCAATGGGGACGCAATCAAACGGAAAGCATTATGGTGAATTCCGTTTCGTTCAGTTTAGTTTTGTCCCCATTGACTATGAATGGGGGCAAAGCGGAAGCGTTTTCCCCCCGCTCAGTGACGTACTGCCAATATAGGCAGACCATGCCGTTGCTATGAGGCCCGCGGCACAGGGGGGCCCGGAGCGCATTGAAGGTCCTGCCCCCTACGTTTTCTCTGCACAAGACACAGAGACAGTTTATTCATTCATATATGGGGCAGTGAGGCGGCCCACGGCCCGCCCACTTGTGTTCTCCCTCCTCCGACTCCAACCTGTCTGACCTCCGCTCCATGAACCGGGCTGTGGGCTCCCTCCCTCACACTGCGTCTGCTGCATTTCACACTGGCCAATCAGCTTTTGGCAGCGCAAAGATCCTGCTGCTGATTGGCCAGTGTATCGCTGGCAGGCAGCAGGAGCAGAGCAGGCACACACAGAGGCGCGCACTCGGCGACTGGCAGTTATCCTCTGCATCTGTGCTCAAGTGCTGCCCGCCATCTGCCTCATCAGCCAGTGAGTGCAGCCGCCCCCCCCACCCAGGCCCAGACTGAAGGACCTCTCCGGACTGGAACACAGAACCCGGCTGTGGCTAGAACACAGTAGTGTGACACAGTAAGAGGACAGACAGACAGACAGACTTAATAAAAAGTTCATATTAGGTTGGAATGGATATGGGTATTCTTGATGGGGGGGAGGGCAGCAGCAAGCAGTGTTTTTTTTTTTGGGGGGGGGGCTGTAGGCTCATAGAGGACTTAGGAGGACAGTGTACTTTCCTCCTACTGCTCCACACTGTACTCCTGAGTCCTCTATGAGCCTACAGGGCCCTCCCCAGCACATCAGTCACCTTGCAGGTGGGGAATATAATTGGTGGCTGTGTGCACACTCAGCATTAAGGAGTTAAAGGGGTTATCCAACCCCTATAATGCCCCCCAAAATACCCGGGCACCTTACTTACCTCATTCCCCGACACCCGCATTGGTCCTGATGCCCGCACAGCCACCACTGCCTCCCTCCCGTCATGCAGATGAAAACATCCAGCGACATGGGGGGCAGTCAATAGCAGGCAAGGATGGGAACGAGCCTCCCTAGCATCGCGGGTGACGCTAGGGAGGCTCATTCCCGACACGGCCTGCTATTGGCTGCACCTCCCGATTGGGCATAAGTATTATCTGTATGCGGTGCCTGGGCATTTTGGGGGGCATAATAGGGGTTAGATAGCCCATTTAACCCTTAGGATACTGGAGTTTTTTTTTCCGTTTTTGCATTTATTTTTTTTCTTCCCTATCTTCCTTGAGCCATAACTTTATTTTTCCATTCACATAGATGTATGAGGGCTTATTTTTTGCAGGAGAAGTTGTACTTTAATATGGCATGCAATGTAATGGGAAGCAGCAAAAAAATTCCAAATGGGGTGGAATAAAAAAAAACATCCTCCAGGGTGGGACAACCACAGAAAGGACTTTACGTCCAAAGGACAATTCCTTGTTATATTTAATATCTGAAAAAATAGTGTGTGAAAAAAGTAGATGAATTAGCCAAGGTAGCAGCCTTGCAGATTTTATCAAGGAACGCTGAGGCTGGGATTTTAACCCTTTTGGATTATCAACCCCTTTCTGAGAATAAACCAGACAAATGGTCATTTTTATCAAACGTGCAATGGTTGCTTTACTTGCTGCCTGTCCTTTATTTGGACCCTGAAACTGGACAAATAAATGGTCTGACTTCCTTAACTGCTCTGTGGATTGTAAGTATTGTAGAACGCACCTCCTGACATCTAGATTATGGAATTTTGACTGCCTAGAAGAATCTTCCTCAGGACAAAAGATAGGTAGGGAAACCTCTTGCTGACAGTGGAATCTAGGAAAAAAAACTGTAAAAAGGCAGGAGAATGCTTCAGGACAAGTCTGTCATCCAGGATAGAGAGGTAAGGGGGCTTACATGAAAAAGCCTGAATTTCTCCTACACTTCTGGCTGTAGTAAAGGCAGTTTTTAACGAGAGTCACTTTATGGAGATATCACTAATGTGCTCAAAGGGAGGATCTAATAAGCCAGATAAAATTAGGTTTAGATCCCAAAGTGGAGCTAAAGAATGGAAGGCAGGTCTGATTCTATAGGCTCCCTTTATAAATCTCTTTACTAGCTCTATTTCTGCCACTTTGATGTCTAGCTATCTGTACCTTTAAGGTACTTACTCTAAGACCCATGTCTAGGCCTTTCTCAAGAAAATCCAAGATGATTTTTATATGCGGAACCATGAATGGGTCCCAGGAACCTGCAGAAAAGCCTTCCAGGTTCTACTATAGATTTTTGAGATAATTGGCTTCCTGCTCTTAAGCAGGGTAGTAATCACTGAATCCGAAAGGCCCCTTTCCTTTAAGATGTCGCGTTCAACATCCAGGCCGAGAGGTTGAGGTGCGGTGAGTTCGGATGTATTACCAGACCCTGCAGAAGAAGGTCTGGAACCTGAGGAAGATGCCAATAATCACCTTTTGACAGTTGAAGCAGGAGAGGAAACCAGGATCTTCTTGGCCAACAAGGAGCCACCAGGATTACTTGACAGTTCTCTTCTGGAATTTTTGCTAGACATCTGGGAATGAGAGGAAGAGGAGGGAAGACATACAGAAGGCCCTTCGGCCAAGGAGCAGAAAAGGCATCCACCAGAAAAGGTGTGTCTTGATAGGACAGGGAGCAGAAGAGAACTTTTTTTATTGTTGTCTCTTGTCACAAAAAGATCCAGAATCGGGGATCCCCATCTTTTGCAAATCTAGTCGAAGAATTTTTGATTCCGAGACCATTCCCTTTCTCTGAGGGTCTTTCTGTTCAGATAATCTGCTAGGACATTCTGATCTCCTTTTGGGTGGACCGCTGAGATGGAAAGATGATGATCTTTTGCTAACCTGAAAATTCTGTCCGCTATGGACGCCAGACTTCTCTTTTTTCCATCCTGCTTGTTGATGTATGCCACAGACGTGGTATTGTCTGACAGGATCTTTACATTTTGATTTCGGATTTTCGGAAGAAATCCCCTCAGAGCATTTAGGACTGCAGTCAGTTCTTTTACGTTTAAGGAGGATCTGGTCAGGGCTATGTTCCAAGAGCCTTGTATCACCTCTTGATTGCAGTGTGCTCCCCATCCCGAGCCACTCGCATCCGTGGTGATGACTACCAGGTTTTGTTGTCGCCAAGGAACCCCCTGGTTTAGATTCTTTTGGATATGCCACCAGTAAAGGGAGCGTTTTACACTAAGAGGGATTGAAACTTTTTTGTCCAGGGATGACTGACTTCTGTATCAAGAAGAAAGGACTGGAGCACTCTGAGATGGGCCTGAGCGCATTTTACCGCTGGAATGGTTGCAGTTAAAAGGCCCAACACTGTCATAATGTCTCCGATTGAGACCAATTTTGATTGCAGAAACCATTTTATTTTCTCTACCGAGACTAGTTTCTTCTCTCGAGGAAGAAAGGAGGTCATCACGTAGGAATCCAGCTCTATCCCTAAAAAGTTTTTCCTGTTACAAGGCTGGAGATTGGATTTTTCTGTATTTATCATCCAACCTAAAGAGGTCAAAGCTTTTTTCACTATTATGATCTGATCCAGAAGAATCTGTTTTGTTTTTGCCGCAAGAAGAAATTTGTTGAGATACGGAATTAATAAGATCCCCTGTTCATTTAACTGGCTTAAAATGTCCGCTATAATTTTTGTAAATATCCTCAGAGCTGTAGGAAGGCCGAAGTGTTGGAGTCGACCTTGAATATAGACAGCTAACCTTAAAAACCTCTGGTGATCTACATGGATGGGGACGTGATAGTAGGTGTCCGCCAGATCTAATGTTACCATAAAGCAGTCTTTTGTTAAAGGGGTTGTCCAAATTATATTTATTGATGACCTATCCTCAGGATAGGTCATCAATATCAGATCGGCGGGGGTGTCAGCTGTTTGAAGAGAAGGCATGCTCCGTGCCAGCGCTGCCTCCTCTTCACCGTTTACCTTCTAGCCGTTGCATCTGCAGCGGTGAGCAGGTGTAATTACACCCAAGCCGTCCCATTCATTTCAATGGTACGGAACACTGTATAAGAGCGATCCGTACCATTGAAATGAATTGGACGGCTTGGTTGTAATTACACCTGCTCACCACTGCAGATTCAACGGCTAGAAGGTAAACAGTGAAGAGGAGGCAGCGCTGGCACGCGCGCCTTCTTTTCAAACAGCTGATTGGCGGGGGTTCCGGGTGTCGGACCCCCGCCGATCTGATATTGATGACCTATCCTGAGGAAAGGTCATCAATAAATATAACTTGGACAACCCCTTTAAGAGATTTATTGTTGATTTTATCGTTTCCATCTTGAATTTTTTGTAGCTTGCGAACTTGTTCAGGCCTTTTAAGTTTATTATAGCCCTGTGAGTTCCGTTTTTTATTTTTTTTTACAAGAAAAATCAGAAAGTAGAATCTTTCCTTTTCTTGATCCGACGGTACTGGAATCAACACATTATTTTGTAAAAGGAGAATATTATGGGATTCCAAGAGAAGTCGTTTTTCTGAATTTAAGGTTTCGTTTACCATAAACCTTTCTGAAGGGTAGGAGTAGAATTCTATCCTGTAACCTGACTTCTTCAATCTTCTTCCCACTGTACTGCTGGCGTAATTTGTTAGACTGTCTGGCAGATTTATCCTGGTTGAACAGGAAGCCTTTTCCTCTGCCTCTGGATGTCTGCCAGCAGTGCATAGTTTCTTTTTTTTCCTGGTCTTGCCTGCCCCTCCTTTGCATACAAAAGAATTGCTGTTGAAAAAAAATATTTTGATTCCATGGGAAAACGCTTTTTCCTGTCTGAGGCTTTCTCCAAAATATCATAAAGAACATGCCCAAAACGCCCGTCCCCCTCACATGGGATGTTGCATCTCCAGACCAGGATCTTAGCCATACTGTTCTTCTGGCCGAGTTAGAAAAGGCAGCAGATCTAGCCGCCAGTTTAACCACATCAGCGGAGGAGTCAGCAATAAAATTTGAAGCCTGTTTTAGGACCGGTAAAGAAGCCAGAATATTTTCCATTTGAGTACCTGAGGTTAGGTGCTCCTCCAATTGAGATAACCATAGGGACAAGGTTCTAGCTGTATAGGTTGTGGCAATCCCTAGTCTAAGAATAGCCGTTTTTGCCTCCCAGGACTTTTTCAAGATGGACTCACATTTTTTTTTATCCATAAGCTCCCTCAAAAGTCCTACATCCTAAAAGGGTAAAGAGGATTTATTTGAGATTCTTGCTACTAGAGCATCAACTTTAGGAGTCTTGTCCCCGAGAGCAGAATACAATTCTTCAAACAGATATTTTCTCTTGATCAATTTAGAAATCCCCAGTCTTTTTTTCTGGATCTTTCCATTCATCTTAATTGTGCCATGTACTGGAAACACCCTCCTCTTTTTTTCTCCAAGCCCTTTAAATAATTGATCTAGGATTAAATGCGTTTCTTTAACGTCTTCTACATTAACGGTGGCAAGTAAAGTTTTTAATAAGGCTTCAGTTTCATCCACTGAACACAGCGGTCTTCCAGAATCATCTTCAGAGGAGGCAGAATCTGAATCATTAGTTAATTCCCCTTCATCCAGCTCTAAGTCCTCCTCCATAGACTGTTGAGGATCTGATTTAGAGGTGGAAGGTGGAAAAAAGCTTCTCAGGCATTGCCACTATCACCCAGTGCATTAGCCAAACACATGAGGAGGAAAACAGATTAATCTTACAGGGCTGAGGGCCAGAAATCTTTTCCCCAACATCTGCCTCAGGAGGGAGAGACATCCTGCGATTACCAGGCTAAACACACAAGACTCTGTGTCAGCCTCCATTTTTAAACCGGCCTGCCGCTCTATTTCCGGGTTCCGGCATCACGTGACCGCGTCACAACACCGGACACACCCCTTGTGATTACGTAAGCGGCCTGGCAGGCCCGAAGCGCTGCTTCCTCTCCTGTCCAAAGCAAGAGTAAGGCTCGGCCCTAGCCTTCCACAGATGCGGGCCTGATCCTCCTGCCTGCTGATCCCACTCAGCCATGACAGAGCCCGGGGCTGCCTGAATCCATGCAGGACTTACACCAAAGCACAGGTAGGGAGATAAGACAGCTTCCCTCCCCCAAGTACTGCGCTCTGCTACAGCCCTCCTGACATATTCTCAGGGCCAACAAACCAAAGGCTGAGCGTCTTTCCAGGGGCAGAGAGAAAAAAGCGACCCTTCTGCCTTTGAAGGTCTCCATCCATCCCGGGGACAGGAAACAACTGGATGAGGTAAAGGGGAGGGGGCTTTTAAATTATTGGTCTCCATGTTGTCCCATTATGGGACTTCAACTTTTAGGGGTTTGATCCTCTCTACAATGCATTACAATACATTATGTATTGTAATGCATTGACTGTTAGTGTAATACACTGACAGCCTGCCTATGAGACCCAGTGGCTGGATTGCATAGGCTTTCATAGAAGGCAAGCCTTGATGCCTGTGTAAGGCATCGGGCTGCCGTTGGGTCTCCATCACAGCAGCACAACCCCATGCATGCTGCAGTCAGAGTTGACCGTGGGCTACAAGGTGTTAATGTCGGCAATAGTGTATTCACGAATGCTGGTGTATACAAGCAGAGGCTCAGCTGTCGAGAACAGCTGGACCCCTGCCGATCGAGCGGGCTCTGCTCCTGCACCCTCCCAATCAGAAAGCTGTTCGGCACTGGTCCTTAAGTCATGGCCCGCAGGTTCCCTACAGGTTAAAATATAAAATAATTTAACCTGTACTGTAAACGTAACAGGAAAAAAAAAAAAAGTCTAAATAGTGGATCTGCTGTTTCTTGGTCACTTCTGAATATAGAGTGATTGTCACACACATGCCAAAATGGTATTTAACCTGTTGGGGACACATGACGTACTGGTACGTCATTATGCCTTGGTACTTAAGGACACATGACGTACCGGTACGTCATGTGTATTTACGATCACCGCCGCGCGGAACTGGATGCCTGCTGAATTCATTCAGCAGGCACTCTGTCACAATGTCGAGGGGGGTCCTGTGACCCCACCGTATCGGCGATCGCAGCAAACCGCAGGTCAATTTAGACCTGCGGTTTGATGCGTTTCCAGGTTATTCGGGTCTCTGGTGACCCGATAACCCGGAATAGGATGGTGATCGGTGGTGTGATAATACACCACCAATCACCATCCTGCGAGGTGATGGTGACATCACCTCTCAGGATCACTTCTGATTGGCTGCAGGGCGGGCGGGAGGTTTAAGTTACTGCAGCTCTGCTCTCCTCCTCCTTTCTGTGTCCGGGAGCGAGGAGCCTGCGTCGGATCTGTGCCCATCAACCCCCATCTCTGCCCAGCAACCCTCTTCTGACCGTCCACAGTGCCATCTGGCACTAAAAGGTACATAGGGACAGGTTAGGGAAAGGTTAGGTTAGGCAGGGATATTCAGGGAAAGTTTAGGGGAAAAAAAACTTTGCATCACCCTGATCGGGTGTCTGGGGTCCACAGCACAGCTCCCCAGGGGTGCTGCAGCTTGCTCCCCCCACACACATTTTTTGGGGCGCAAGCGTTTTTTTTTTGCGTATGCTGACCGTGGCCGGCACTCTTAGCGTCCGGCCACTGTTAGCGCATCGCCCACCCCACCGCTGATCAGCTTCGGACGGCTGATCAGCGAGTTTGAATCTTCATTTTTTTGGGGGGTTTTCATTTTTTTTTTTTTATTTAGTTTTATTTTTTCTGTTAGGTTTAGGGCAAAGTCCGCGAACACCCGTGCGCACACACACACGCACTCCCGTATGGCCCGCCGGATGTTCTCGGCCGAGGAGGCATATGCCCAGCTTGCCTTTGACTCCGAGAGCCCCAGTGAGGACGAGGATGACCGCACTTTTCTCTTGTCATCCGCGTCCTCCTCATCTAGCAATGATGAGCCCCCAAGGCAGCAGAGACGCCGCCAGGCGGAGCAAGGGGACCGCCATGCCAGGGACCCTGTGGCCCACACTAGTACGAGCTCGTACTCTGGGGCTCGTACTAGTTTTCCGGCACACCAGATAAGTGCACCTGAGCCCCCTACCAGTGAACTTGCATGGTGTACCCCAGAGGATTTTGAGCCTGTGATTCCTGATTTTGTTGGCCAACCAGGAATCCAGATTCCCACAGTGGGCTTCACTGAATATGACTATTTTAGTCTTTTTTTCAGTGACCACTGAATCTGATGGTGGAGCCAACGAACTTGTACGCCCAACAGTTCATTGCTCAACACCCAGGCTCCTTTCTGGCTAGGGCCGGTGGCTGGACTCCGGTCAGTGCAGCCGAGATTAGGACGTTTTGAGGCCACGTGCAGCACATTGGCCTAGTCAAAAAACCCAGTGTCAGGCTGTACTGGAGTGGGGACGTCCTCTACCAGACCCAACTTTACAGTACGGCCATGACACGCCCCCGTTTTGAGGCCATTCGGAAATGCCTGCATTATGTAGATAATGCAGCATGTCCCCCCAAATGTGATCCTGCCTGTACAAAATCGGGCCGGTCATCGATCACTTTAGGGCCAAATTTTTGGAGGCCTATGTACCTGGAAGGGAGGTCGCGGTTGATGAGTCTCTCTTTGCTTTCAAGGGGAGACTTATTTTCCACCAGTATGTTCCCTCTAAGCAGGCGAGGTATGGCGTGAAGCTGTACAAACTTTGTGAGAGTACCTCAGGTTACACTTACAAGTTTCGGGTGTACAAGGGGCGAGATTCCCGTATTGAACCCCCAGAATGTCCCCCCACTCTGGCTGTTAGCAGGAAACCTGTGTGGGACCTTATGCACCCACTGCTAGATAAGGGTTACCACCTGTACATGGATAACTTTTATACTAGTATCCCCTTGTTCAAGTCCCTCGCCGCCAGATCCACGTCCGCTTGTGGGACAGTGCAGAAAAATCAATGGGGCCTCCCTACCCACCCCCTCCAGGTACCTATCCAGTGGAAACCTGCTGCTAGTCAGATATAAGGGTTGTCCTTGTACTGTCCACAATTCACTGTAAAGGCATCACCCCTGTCCCTGTGCGAGGTACCACGGCAACGGTCCTCACGCCCGATTGTATCATCGACTACAATCGGTATATGGGAGGAGTTGATCTCTCTGATCAAGTCCTCAAGCCATATAATGCCAATGCGCAAAACCCGGCATGGTACAAAAAAGTTGCGGTCTACTTGGTACAGGTTGCCTTGTACAACTCTTTTGTGCTGTTCCGGAGCGCTGGCAACACAGGGAAATTCCTCCAGTTCTATGAGGCAGTCCTCAAGGCCCTAATCTTTGCTGACTGGGAAAGAGCAGGCCGGAGTACCTCGGGAACTGGAGGCGCCCGGATCGCCCTGACCAACACTTTCCAGGGTGGTCCCCCATACTGGAAAGAAGGGACGGACCCAAAAAAGGTGCAGAGTGTGTCACAGGAGGGGGATACGGAAGGACACCGCCACTCAGTGTGACACGTGCCCCGATCATCCGGGCTTCTGCATTATTGGTTGCTTCAGGGAGTACCACACTTCCATAAAGTACTAAATTTATAATCCTCTTCCCCAATTTTAATTCCATTTAGCCACTGACAATCGAAAAAAAAACTGGTTCTCAGACTTGAGACACCAAAAAAAAGATTTTTTTCAAAATGTAAAACTAAAATAAATAAAAAAGTTGACATATTAGGTATCGCCACGTCCGTAAGAATCTGCTCTAAAAAAAATACCCCATGACCTAACCCCCCAGATGAACACGGTCAAAAAAATAAAATCGGTGCAAAAGAAAGGTATTTTTTTGTCACCTTACATCACAAAAAGTGTAATAGCAAGCGATCAAAAAGTCATAGGCCCCCCAAAATAGTGCCATTAAAACAGTCCTCTATTCCGGCAAAAAATGAGCCCCTAAGACAACTAAAAACAAAAAAACAAAAAAAAATGACTCTTAGACTATGGAGATACTAAAATGTTTTTTTTTGTTTAAAAAAAGGATAATATAGTGTAAAACCTAAATAAATTTTAAAAAAGTAGACATATTAAGTATCGCCGTGTCCGTAAGAATCTGCTCTATAAAAATACCCCATGACCTAACCCCTCAGATGAACATGGTCAAAAAAATAAAATAAAAATGGGGCCAAAACAGCTATTTTTTGGCAAATTTTCCATTTTAATCAATTTTTTCCAGTAACATAGCAACGGTTAACAGCCAAACAAAACTTAATATTCATTACCCTGATTCTGCAGTTTACAGAAACACCCCATATGTGGTCGTAAACTGCTGTATGACCAAACGGCAGGGCGCAGAAGGAAAGGAACACCATATGGTTTCTGGAAGGCAGATTTTGATTGCCTTTTTTTTGGCACCATGTCCCATTTGAAGAACCCCTGATGCACCCCTAGAGTAGAAACTCCCTAAAAGTGACCCCATCTAAGAAACTACACCCCTCAAGGTATTTAAAACTGATTTTACAAATATTATTAACCCTCTAGGTGTTCCTCAACAGTTTATGGCAAATGGAGATGAAATTTCAGAATTTCTATTTTGGTAACCTTGCCTCACAAAAATGTAATATAGAGCAACCAAAAATCATATGTACCCTAAAAAATAGTCCCAATAAAACTGCCACCTTTTCCAGTAGTTTCCAAAATGGGGTCACTTTTATGGAATTTCTACTCTAGGGGTGCATCAGGGGGGCTACAAATGGGACATGGTGTAAATAAACCAGTCCAGCAAAATCTGCCTTCCAGAAACCACATGGCGCTCCTTTCCCTCTACGCCCTGCTGTGTGCCCGTACAGTAGTTTACGACCACATATGGGGTGTTTCTGCAAACTACAGAATCAGGGCAATAAATATTGAGTTTTGTTTGGCTGTAAACCCTTGCTTTGTTACTGGAAAAAAATGGATTAAAATGGAAAATATGCCAAAATTCGTATATTTCATCTCCATTTGCCAATAACTCTTGTTGAACACCTAAAGGGTTAACAAAGATTGCAAAATCAGTTTTGAATACCTTGAGGGGTGTAGTTTCCAAAATGGGGCCATTTTGGGGGGGTTTCTATTATGTAAGCCTCACAAAGTGACTTCAGACCTGAACTGGTCCTTAAAAAGTGTGTTTTGGAAAATTTCTAAAAAATTTCAAGCTTTGCTTCTAAACTTCTAAGCCTTGTAACGTCCCCAAAAAATAAAATGGCATTCCCAAAATGATCCAAACATGAAGTAGACATAAGGGGAATGTAAATTAATAACAATTTTTTATGTAGGATTGTATTATAGAAGTAGAGAAATTAAAACTTGGAAATTTTGGGTAAATTTGGTATTGTTTTATAAAGTAAAATTATTATTTTTTTTACTCCATTTTACCAGTGTCATGAAGTACAACATGCGCCAAAAAAAAAACAATCTTAGAATGGCCTGGATAAGTAAAAGCGTTTTAAAGTTATTCACACATAAAGTGACACTGGTCACTGGTGATTTGCAAAAAATAGCCTGGTCCTTAAGGTGAAAATGAGCCCGGCCCCTAAGGAGTTAAACCCCAAAAGATATGAGCCCGGTCCAACATTAACTGCCCTGTAAAAAATGAACCCTCAAACAGCTCTGGAGCTGTAATTATAAATAAAGTTATGGGGATCAGAATATGGTAATGCCAAGAAAAAAATGATTTTTTTCAAAGTTTTAAAATGAAAATAAAAATTGCTGCGATGGAAGGGGTTAGCTCTACCTTGGATAAACAAAGCAATCATTACATTTGGCACTATGTCTGAAACTTTAAATATCACGAAGTATACTGTAAAATCGCTAAAAAAACATGCCTGAGCCACTGTCCAAAATTTGGCGCATTGCCCGTATTGTCTGAACTACAAGAACAAAACATGTACTTTCAGAAATGGATATAGTATAAGGATGTGACAAAGATACAAAGAAAGTATAAGGCATTTATTTCCATATGACAAGATAAAATATGCCAGAATGTACAATTTTAATAAATAGATTACATATCCACAAATTTCAATGTTAGAATTGAATCAAAACTACATAAAAAAAAAATCATATAAACATGATATTGCTTAGATGCATTATTAGGCCTCTTTCACATTGCTGTATTCTGCATCAGTATTTAGAAGCCAAAACCAGAAATAGATCCAAAGAATGGAAAAGTTGTAAATGTTTCTATTAGGCCAGTTTCAGACGAGTTCATGCCGTGAAACGCTCGGTGTGAGAGAGAGAATTCCCATAGTGAACTCTGGTCCTTCGACCGGACAGCACAGAATTATAATGATTTATAATGCTGTGTGACTCTGCCCGACCTCCACTGTAATGATCTGTGTTCACATAAGGCCAGCAGTTCACTAGGGGAATTCACTCATCTGGAACTGGCCTTAGAGTGTTGCTCTCTGTTCCCTTGCTGGTTTTGGCTTACGCAAAATACTGACCAGAATGTGGCCTTAAAGGGGTTTGGTAGTAGCCCCAATCTCTTTTTGATGTGGCATACAGTACATCCGTATGTCCATCACGCAACAGGAGGTGCCCATGTGAGGGATGTGTAAACACCTACAATCTTTGGGCTCTGTGACCATAGAAAGCAAGATGGATTAATCACATCACCACTTTGTGCTGTTGCTGGATGGATTCTCAGAAGAGGATCCGTCTAGGGACAGCACAAAAGCGGTGATGTGGTCAATCTTGCGCCCTATGGATGCAGCGTTGGAGGATTGTAGGCGTTTACAGATCCCCGATTGGCTGATATATGTCAAGTGACAAAATGAGTGGGGGCTATTGCAAATTGGTCAATTAACAAATTGGTCAACACCTTTAAGCTGCTTCTCATCCAGCCCCGTGTTGGGGTATCTATATGAGCAGATGAAGATTTGGCATCTGTATGGAATCTGTAATGTTCTCCCAGTCCATGGTTGTGATTATTGGTTCATGAGCCGCTTTTACTACTGCTGTTAACCGTTGGATCGATATTGCTGCCTTCATATATCACCTTCTTTTTAATGCCATCTTGTACTATTTTTTGCTGAATCTTCAGTTTTGCATAGTTGTATCTACAGTATAACCTAAAAAAAAAACATAAAACTACTATTTACATTGGCATTGTCTATTCATCAGTAATCATGTACAATGTGAATATATATACTATAGGGGGGTTATTTTATTACACTGAAATACACCTAAATTAGGTGTATTTCAGGCGCAGATGGTGGTGCAATGCTTAGTTGAGTCACTATCTTTGACTTCTCCCCACTTATGCCAGGTCTCAAATTGTGGGCGGGGAAGAGGACGGGCTTGCACGCCTCGGAAGCGGTCTTACATTTAGAACTTGCACTGGATGCACCAAAGTTATGAAGAGGCCTGCACCTCTTCATAACTTCGGCGGATCCACCGCCAGCAATGGGGCTTTATTAAGACCGACATCTAAAACTCCAGTCTTACTGAATGTGCCCCTATAACTTTAGTAACCTACATAAACAGCAAGTCATATATCATAGCACTATGAGGCTGTCCCATCAGGGAAGGCTGCCCCTGCAAGCACCCCTCACATAATGCATGCAGCTCTATTCTCCAATTCAGCAAATATAAACTGTGAAGAAAGGAAAAACTTACCAACTGCCCAAGGTACTAAGAATGAATCCACCAGCTGCCAAGTCACAAGAACGTTTAACTCTGCCTGTAAAATGGAAGGAAACATTTTACGCTTTAAAGGCATATAAACACGGTTTAAATTCCACACTGATTTCAAATCTGTCACAGGAGCGTATACAGGTGAAACTCCAAAAATTCGAATATTGTGCAAAGTTCATTTATTTCAGTAATGCAACTTAAAAGGTGAGACTAACATATGAGATAGACTCATTACATGCAAAGCAAGATATTTCAAGCCTTTATTTGTTATAATCTGGATGATTATGGCTTACCGCTTATGAAACCCCAAAGTCACAATTTTGAGGTACCCTTTGCTCAGGGGGTTTGGATTAATTAGCTGACTGGAGTGTGACACTTTGAGCCTAGAATATTGAACCTTTTCAGAAAATTCTAATTTTAAGCTGCATTAATGCAATTCCTTTTAATTTGCATTACTGAAATAAATGGGCTTTTGCACGATATTAAAATTTTTCGAGTTTCACCTTTATATGTACATGGACTAGCCCCACAAAATGGGCTAAATCTGCGGCATGCAAACTGTAAAACCACGGCAGAGCTCCAAGAGTCAGCCTCAGATTCTGCAGAACATCAGCAGTATGCCGTGGATGCGGTCCTGGAACACAGGGCAAGAGATGTTGGCCCCTCATCTTATTCTACAAGTAAAGGAGTTTCCTATAGAGTACAACCCCATTCCATATGCCCCTTAGAGGAAGGTCCCCAGTTTGTGAGGCCCTTCTATGGTAACATTCTTGTTGCTCATCTATAATTTTACTTACTTGTTGTTAGAAAATGTCCGACACCAATCACTAAAGAGCCAACAGATCCAAACAGCACAGATTCACGTGCACATGGTACCTTCTGAACATCCAGGATCCAAAGCAACTTAAAGGACTAATAGGAAAAACAACAATATAAAGATTAAGTGGGTGTTCTGGTTACAGCAGTGGCATTTACACCACTCCCAAGTCTTCTGCTTTCAAGTTCCTGTTTTGCTGTGACAACCAAAAACAGCAGGCCTATCCAGTACTACAAAACCGATGAAGGCTCTGTCCCAAGATTCACACTACTGCTCCACTTACTGTATTTTTCGTCCCATAAGACGCACCCCCCCCCCCCCTTCAAAGGTGGGGGAAAATGCCCCTGCGTCTTATGGGGCGAATACTAACGAAGCACTTCCATTATGGAAGCTCTTCATTAGTACCGGAGGACCGGGAAGTGGTTTGTACTCACCGCTTCATGGTCCTCGGCTGTGAAGGCTGCGCACAGTGTGAGGGCGCACTGTGACCTCACGCTGTGCGCACCAGTTCACAGCACAGCAGACGGAGGAGGAGGAAGACAGAGCGTGGGCGGTGAGAAGCAGCGGCGTCCGGAGCAGGTGAGGTAAGTGATTTTTTTATTTTATTCCATATGAGGCTGATGGTGCTGAAATATCACTGCTGGTGGCTGGTGAAAGGAAATGGGGGCTGATTTTAGGCTGCTGGGGGCTGGTGAGAGGGAATTGTGCTCAAATAACACTGCTGGGGGCTGACATGAGGCATTGGGCTCATATCTGAGGTCGGATTGGGGGTCATTCACATTGGGGTCTGATCTGAGGTCTTATTAACATTGGGGGTTTGATTGGTGGTCTGACCTGAGGTCTAATGAAATTTTTTTTTTCTTATTGTTCTCCTCTAAAACTTAGGTGTGTCTTAGGGGCCGGTGCATCTTATAGGGCGAAGAATGATTATTACACTTAATCAGGTTTTCCAGACACCACGACAGCACCACAGAGAGAGGGGATCCGCCCCCAGGAACAGGAAACCTACAGAATAAAAAGGTGGAGCCTCTCTTCCCCTTCAGTGGATTTCAGAGCAAGAGAGGGACTCCTACCCTAGTTAATCAAGTTTATCATATACCAAACAACATACACTTTTTATTTTGCCACACCCAGTGCTTATAAGAAGGAATAAAAGTAAGAACCCAGGGAGGGAATAAGGAAGGGTGCTGTCGTGGGGTCTGGAAAATCTGATTTCCAGTAAGTGTAATCATCATTTTTCCCTTCCCCCACGACAGCACAACCGAGAGAATAACAGAGAAGAGCATCCATCCTTAGAAAGGGACCACAGCTTGCAGGACCTTTCTACCAAAGGATAGACCAGAGGAAGAGTTGAGATCCAAACTATAGTGCCGAAAAAATGTAGAGGGAGAGGACCACGTTGCAGCTCTACAGATTTGTTCAATAGTTGCACAAGATTTCTCCGCCTAAGAAGTGGAGACAGAACGAGTAGAATGAGCCTTCACCGAGATTGGAGGAGACAGACCAGCCTCCAAGTAAGCTTGAGATATACCAAGTCTAATCCATCTAGACAAGGAACTTTTGGTAGCCTTCTTACCCTTATTTGGCCCAGAAAAGAGGACAAACAAGGCTGAAGACTTTCGCCAACCCTCTGTAGATTTAAGATAATGCAATAAACATAGTCTCACATCCAATCTATGAAATTCTCTCTCTTTTGGGGTTTTAGGATTACCACAGAAAGAGGGAAGCACTATCTCCTGGGACCTATGAAATTGGGAGGAGACTTTAGGTAAGAAGGCCGGATCAAGTTGGACAACGACTCTATCCTCCAGAATAGTAGTGAAGGGAAAATTTTTGAAATAGCATGTAACTCGCTAACCCTCCTGGCTGTGGTTAGTGCTACCAATAAAATCAATTTATAGGCAAGATGTTTGATATTGGACGACTCAATGGGCTCAAACAGTGACTGCATCAGAGCTTTTAAAACCAAATTTAGATCCCAAGAGGGAACTTTTGGGGTATAAACCAGAGCAATCCCCACTGCTCTAAAAAAAATCTTACTACCCAAGGATCTGAAGCAAAGTTTTTCTCAAAAAGTACCGAAAGGGCAGAAACCTGCACCTTTAATGTACTTTTAGCTAATCCTAAAGTCAGCCCTTTTTGAAGAAATTCCAGAATATGGGAAGTAGGTACGGAATCAGGCAGACTGTCAGGATTAATTTTTTAAAATTCTATAAATTTCCTCTATGCCCTAGCATAAATAGAGATAGTCACAGTTTTTTTACTCTTAAAGGGTTTCTATCACTTCGTATGACATAATTAGCTCTCAGACACTAGCGATCCGCTAGTGTCTGCTCTGGCCAACCATCCTAATATAACAGCTTTTGGGGCAGCCGTTTTGCTAAAAAAATATCTTTTATAAATATGCTAATGAGCCTCTAGGTGCTATGTGGGCGTCATTAGCACCTAGAGGCTCCGTCTACCTTCATACACAGCCACCGCCCAGTGCGTCCCTCCAGCCCGCCCATCTCCTGCTGAATGCGATCCTCCGTGTGACGCAGCGGACGAATTCTCGCGCATGCGCCGTGCGCGGCTGTATTCGGCGCATGCGTAGTGAATGTCTGACCGCTTCCCTGCTCAGACATCTCCACTGCGCCTGTGCCGATGACGTCATAGTGCTCCAAGGAACAGGCGCATTGGAGATGTCTGAGCAGGGAAGCGGTCAGACATTCACTGCGCATGCGCCGAATACAGCCGCGCACGGCGCATGCGCGAGAATTCGTCCGCTGCGTCACACGGAGGATCGCATTCAGCAGGAGATGAGCGGGCTGGAGGGACGCGCTGGGCGGTGGCTGTGTATGAAGGTAGACGGAGCCTCTAGGTGCTAATGACGCCCACAAAGCACCTAGAGGCTCATTAGCATATTTATAAAAGTTATTTTTTTAGCAAAATGGCTGCCCCAAAAGCTGTTATATTAGGATCGTTGGCCAGAGCAGACACTAGCGGATCGCTAGTGTCTGAGAGCTAATTATGTCATACGAAGTGATAGAAACCCTTTAAGAAGTGCCACAAACAGCTCCTGTGAAAAAACCTTTTTTGCTAATAGGTTCCTTTCAAATTCCATGCTGTAAATTCCAACTTGACCCTTTACTGCTGGATGGTAAAACAGGACCCTGGGACAGCAGATCCAGGATCTCTGGAAGTATCCATGGATCAGACACCGACATTATTCTGAGAGGAGTAAACCATGCTCTTTTCGGCCAGAAGGGAGCAATTAGAATTACTCTTGCCCTGTCCTTTCTGATCTTCAGCACCAATGGAAGTAACTGGAATGGGGGAAAGGCATATGCTAGAGTGAAGTCCCATTTCAGGAGAAGGGCATCCCCCCCATAAGGGGATTCCCTTGGATCTAAGGAACAAAATAGATATTTCTTGTTTTGAAGGAAGGCAAACAGGTCTATCACAGGAATGTCCCATAATTTTGTGATCATGAAAAAAAATTATTTGTTTAAAAACCCTTTCCCCTGCCTTAGAGGATACCTGCTCAGGAAGTCTGCCTGAATATTTTCTTTTCCTTTTATATGTAGTGCCGAGATGTGACTGATCTGCCCCTCCAAATTTTTCAACAAACGATTTGCTTCCAACCAAAGGGAGACTGACTTTGTCCCCCCCTTGTGATCTACATAGGCTACCACTGTCTGATAGGACTCTGACATGGCCTGAACCTATTAGGGACTGAGAATCTTTTATCGCCAATCTTACAGCCAAGAGCTCTTTTCTGTTGGAGGAAAAGTGCCTTTGATTCTGTGACCACTGACCTTAAAAACTGTGACCCCGGACATAAGCACCCGACCCCCAGGGGCTTGCATCCGTAGTTAGGACTATCGGATACAGATAGGTCCATGGGACACCCTGTATCAAATTCTGTCTGTCCTCCCACCAGGCTAGACTTCTCATTGTTGTGTTCGAGATTTGCAGCCTGACCTCTAGGATTCCCTTGCTCTTTTTAAAGGCAGTCAATACTTCCAGCTGTAATTGTCGAGAGTGCAGTTCAGCTCATTCGACCACCGGAATGCAGGATACTAGAGACCCCAGGACCGACATCGCCTTCCGAATCATCAGAGTGGGAGATGCTAAGGATTTTATTTGACTGAAAATTTTGCTTATCTTTTCCTCCGGCAAAAATACTTTCTGAGATTCGGAGTCTAGAATTAGGCCAAGAAATCTCGGACACTTTTTCGGCTTTGGTCTGGACTTTTTGTCGTTGACAATCCAACCTAATTTCTGAAGTGTTCTCCACCATCTGAACTGCTTCCCTGCAACTGCGAAGGGATTTTGCAATTATTAAGAAGTCGTCCAGATACTGTACTAACATAACATTTTTCAGTCTTATGAAGGACACCATTTCCACTACCACCTTGGTAAAGATCCTTGGGGCCATGGACAGACCAAAAAGGCAATGCCTGAAATTGGAATTATTGTAGTTGACAGTCCATAAAAACTGCAACTCTGAGAAACTTCTGGAACTCCGGGTGCATAGGGATGTGAAAATAGACATCTTACCAGATCTATTACTGCCCTGAAACAATGTGAAAACAGAAGCTGTATCGTAGTTTTCATTGTTTCCATCTTGAATTTCCTGAACACTAGAAATTTGTTTAAATCCCTCAGGTTGATAATGGTCCTGAAAGAGCCATCCGGCTTTGGAGCTAAAAAGAGAGGGGAGAAATAGCCTTCTAATTGTTCCTTGTGAGGGACAGGAATTAAGACCTCTTTCTCTAGCAATTCTCGAATTTCCTTTATTATGGGTAAGGACCCCTTTACAGCACAATTTTTTGTAGTTACAAATCTTTGAGGCGGCAAGGTGCGAAATTCTGTTTTCAGGCCGTGATGAATAACTTCCAAAACCCATGGCCCTGCTACCTTTTCCCATGCAGAGAGGAAAAACCTTAGCCTTCCTCCCCCCTTTGGCTTTGCGTCATTGTTGGGAGGGTTTTTAATTTGACGAGGAAGAGTTTCCAAAAAGGAAACCTTTCCCTGCAAAATTTCTGGACCTGTATCTCTGGTCTTTATCTCTAAACTGCCCCCTTCCCGTATTTCCTCCTGAGGACCGAAAGGACAGTCTAGGCCTAAACTTCACTCCAATTCTTAAGCCAAAGGGCTCTATAAGCGGTTAGTAAGAGATGAAGCCTGAGCACCAAGCCTAACCGCATCTAAGGAGGCATCCGCCAGAGTCAGAAGCTTTTTGCAAGGTGGGCAGGGAAGATAAAACTTGCACCCTAGGAAACCTCTCCATCAACTGAACCTCTAACTGTTCTAGCCATAAAGCTATAAATCTAGCCGTTACCGTGGCCGCTATGTTGGGACGAAACGAGGAAGTGGACGCTTCCCAAGCACCCTTTAGGAAGGACTCAGCATTTTTATCCAAAGGGTCCCTAAAAACACCCGTGTCCTCAAAAGGGAAAAGATGATCTTTTAGAAACCTTAGAAATGGCCACATCTATCTTGGGAGCCTTGTCCCAAGAAGATGAAGCCTCTTTTTCGAAGGGGCATTTACTTTTCAAAAGTTTTGGAAATAAATACCTTCCTATCTGGTTTCTTCCACTCTTTGTGAATTAGAGTAAGAACATTATTATGAACAGGAAAGAATCTACTCTTTTTGTCCTGCAACCCTTCAAACATAGAATCTACTACCGACTTATCTTCCTTTACCTCTTCAATGTTCATAGTAGATCTAATAACTTTTAATAGTCTATCCGTATCTTCTGGAGGAAAAGAGGCTCTTCCTTCAATTTCTTCCTCTGAGGAAGATTGCGAAGAAAAGGCATCCAGAGGGAAGTCACTGCCATCAGAAGAATTGTCTTTGGATAGGCTAACTCTTTCTGCCACCTTCTGCTTCTTACCGGATTTAAGAGTATTTTTAACTTCCATCCGAATGAGAGTTTTTATATTCTTTAAAAAGGACGGAGATTCCTCTGTAACAGTTTTGTCAATACAGTGCTGACATAACTTTTTGTCATGAGGGTGAAAGAGTTGTCTTGCATAAGGCACATTCTTTATTCTTTCTTTTAACCAGCATTTTCTTAGGCTTACACTAAAATAAAATCATAGAAATAAAAAAAAAAAACTGAGAAAAAATGCCACAGCAATGTAACTCACCCAGAAAAAAAACTGTCCAAAAGTACCGGAACCGGTGCTACATTCTCTCTCTCTCAGCAGATTCTTGTGTCTTGTCTTCTTCCATAATAGCTGGTGACAGCCAGGAAAGCCTGCTTATGGGTCAGAAAATATAATTCAGACCAGCATTGAGCTTCATGTAACCCCTTTCTGCCAGAAGTTATGGCCAGGGAAATAGGGAGAGAGAGGGATACAATTATCATTCCTCCATAACCTGGAAGCCTGTATCAGCCGCTTCGGATCACAATAAGCCGCCTGTCAGTGCCTCGGCTTCTCTGGCGTTGAGAGACGCTCTTTGAACAGCGCGGGCCGGAAGTGTGTCACCACGTGCCTCCGGAGCTACATCACCCGGTTCTCCAGCTACCGGAAGTAGCCGCACTCCGTAACCTCCTACACGACAGGATAGTAGCATGGCATTACTTCAGTAAAAGATGCCCACTTGCCTGCCGCAAGACCCAGGGGAGTCCCCCCCGAATCCTAGAATCCTGTCAGCCTGCACCCGCAGCGCGATGGACCCCGGCAGGATACCACCAGCCCTCTAGGGACCCACTAGGATACACAGACCGGCAGTAAGAACCTGAGAAAGAACTGTAGGTCTCCTACTCCAGGGACAGGAAACCACTGAAGGGGAAGAGAGGCTCCACCTTTTTATTCTGTAGGTTTCCTGTCCGTGGGGGAGGATCCTCTCTCTCTCTCTGTGGTGCTGTCGTGGGGGAAAAAAAAAATACGGTAAATTCTATGGAAATTATTAAAATAGCTGATTGTTGTTCTCTGCCATCTTTGTAAGTCCCATAGACTTGAATAGAGGGCACTGCACGTTTGACCGCCGCTCCATTCGAAATTAATAAAAGAACAAAATAAAGAACTGAACTTTTAAGATCGCGTGCCAGAGGACTGCTTCGGAATGGATTATCATTTATTTAAGCACTTCAACAGATAACGCTCTCTGACAGTTCTATAGAGAATGAATGGAGTGGCAGCAGTCTGTGTAACCTGCCAGTGCATTCATTTAGGGAGAACAGGACCTCATTCTTCAGTCTCATGACTGGTGGGAGTTCCAGCAGTTCCAGTTCCCCCACATCAGATGCTTATCTCCTATCCTGTGGGTGACAAGCAGCTAAATGAACTCCAGGTGGATTTAGGCATGGTGAGAAGACTATTGTCGACAAGGAAGCGTTATTTCGCGACAGTTGGCTGCTCGTTCAGTGGAGGTGAAGCTCTGTATGTACATGCAGCAATCACCTCCATATAAAAATCACTGCTCCTGAACAGCAGAGTTATGTTTACACAGCACAATCTGCTGCCCGGGAGCGATGATTGTGGTGTTCGTTCAACAGGTGATCTGCAGCACCTTTACACGGGCCCATTATCGAGAACAAGCATTTGTAGGAATCAACATCAGGCCATCTAAATCCCCCTTTAGGCCCTAATTCACACAATAGTATTTACGGTCAATGTGCTATCTAGACTGCCTGACATGATTTACATATCTGAAACTCGCAGTATGCACCATTCTTGTCCGATTTTCATCCGAGACTCATTCAATAGAAATATGCAGGTATCCACATACGTCAGTGTTTTGCAGACAAAGATCTGAATGGCTGTCTCAGTTACGCAGTGGACATGGTATTTGATTTTATTTTTAGCCAAAAGCCTGGAGTGGAATTTTTTTTAAAGTATACAGGAAAGACTGATACCATTCTCTTGTATCCACTTCTGTGTTTGGCTAAAAACCTGCATGTGTGATTCCAAAGGGGTTTTCTGGGATTATTATGGTTTTTAACAGCTATGCTCATGCAGTTGCTTACCTCATGCACATTTTCATCATTTTTTATTTTTTTTTGGACTCCCTAAATCTAAACAAATCACTCTGGATTGGTTCCATCCTGTATGTAGCACTTCCTGTTCCTGTATCCAACCAAACCCATGATGCACTTCTTAGTTTATAGCTCCTCCCACTCAGCCAGTTACATAGACACACCTGTATCATTGCCCCACACATGGACATAGGTGCAATAATGGTAAAAAAAAATTACCGTATTTTTCAATTTATAAGATGCACTTTTTCCCAAAAGCGAATATTAGTGAGCGCTTCCATTACGGAAGGGTCTAACATTGAGGGCTGATCTGACGTCTGATGGGGGTCTGACATGGAGGGCTGATGTGATGTCCTGATATTTATGGGGGTTTGATGTGATGTCCTGATATTTATGGGGGTCTGATCTGATGTCCTCATATTTATGGGGGTCTGATCTGAGGATCTGATATGGGGTCTGATGAAAAAAATTTTTTTCTTATTTTCCTCCTCTTAAACCTGGGGTGCGTCTTATCATTGGGTGCGTCTTATAAAGCGGAAAATACAATACATTACAAAATTACAGCTGCCTTTATAACCACTTGCCAACCACTGTACGACTTTATACGCCGTGGCAGTAGGCTAGTAACTGTAACAGTGTTGGCTTACATTATGATCTGCCGTATAAAAAGGGGTTAGGGTCCACGCTGCAATAAAGGTAAGCTTAGGGGTAACACAAAAATCACTGGTTCTTTTTATGCTGCTTCTTCCAATGTCCGCCTTATTCTTCCTCCTTCGCAGCGTCTTAGTCTCTGAACCAACGAGGGGTATTGAGTATGCTTCTCACGCAAAATCGTAATCTTGAACATCACATGGAACATATAAAAAAGCCCGACCTGGGTTTCGCTCCTGCTTCGTCTGGGGCATTTTAGTTTCCCTACCCCAGACTAAGCAGGAGCCACCATTCCATGTAGTGGGAAGCGGGGAAAAAATTCCAAATGGGATGGAATTGGAAAAAAACGCAATATCTCCACAGTTTTACGGGTTTTGTCCCTATGGCGTTCTTTTTGTGGCAAAACTGACCTGTGCCCTTCATTCTCTGGGTCAGTAAGATTACAATGATACTACTTATGTATAGGTTTTATATGTGCAAATACTTTAAAAAATATATTAAAACTTTGGGAAATTTTTTTTTTTTACATCACCATATTTTGACCCACATAACTTTTGTATACTAGAGATGAGAGAATTTCATATTTTGAAATTCGTTCACGCTTTGTTTGGTGGTAAAAGCAGAATGGTTACCACGGACCAAAACGCAATTCATTCCGTCATAATAGAAGTCTATGGCCTGCATAACGGATCCGTCCTGTTTCCATTATGCAGGAGAGGACGGATCCGTTATGCAGGCCATAGACTTCTATTATGACGGAATGAATAACGGAATGCCTCTAAAGGCATTCCGTCATAGAATTGCGTTATGGTCCGTAGTAACGGAATCCATAACGCAATTCTGCTTTTACCACTAAACTAAGCGTGAACAAATTTTATAACATGAAATTCGCTCATCTCTACTTATATCTACTGTGTGGGGGATAATTTTTTTGCGGGATGATCTGTAGTTTTTATTGATACCATTTTGTGCGTGTGTTTTAATTAATATAATTTTATTCAATTTTTTGGGGTAAGAGAAGTGATGAAAAACAGTAATTACACTTATTGGTAATTGTATTTCCTGGAAGTCTCCACGATGGCACCCTTGAGGGACAGGAAAAACACAGAGATTAAATTGCCCCTACCTACCTAACTCCTCAGTGATTTACCAAGAACCTCTCCTGGTTCTCTTTTTTTTTTTGGCGGGGGGGTTGGTGGTACGACATGGGGTGCCGTGGGTGTGGAAATACAATTACTAGTAAGTGTAATTACCGTTTTCCCTAGTCGTCTCCACGACGGCACCCTTGAGATATAACAGAGATGAACTGATTGGGGGGGGGGGGGGGGACGACTGCTGCCTGGAGGACTTTACGTCCAAATGTCAGATCTTTTGCGGGAAAAAACAACTACCCTATAATGACGAGTGAAAGTGTGAACAGATTTCCAGGTAGTAGCCTTACAAATACTTTCTAAAGAAGCTGAGGCCATTTAAGCCCAGAAGGCAGACATGCTTCGGGGCGAATGGGCTTTAATGCCTATAGAAGGTTTACCCGAAACTCTGTAAGCCTCAGCAACAGTTTGCCTAATCCATCTAGATATGGAACTTGCTGTTCCCTTTTTACCTTTATTAGGACCTGAAAATTGAAGGAAAAGATTCCTATCTTTCCTCCAGGATTCTCTTCTTTGAAGATAAAGGAGAACAGATCTTCTGACATCTAATTTGTGCAAATTTTCTTCTTTTCCATTACTGGGTTTATCACAAAAAGAGAATAATTATGTCCTGGGACCTATGGAAAGAGGACACTACTTTTGGTAGAAAGGTGGACTCTAATTTGACAACAAGCCTGTCTTCAAAAGATTGAAAATATGGAAAAATAGTGGAAAGTGCCTGTAACTCACATACCCTTCTGGCAGAAGTAATGGCCACCAAAAATATAGTTTTTATAGTTAAAAGGGGGGCCCATTAAAGCCATCAGGACTAAATTTAGATTCCTTGGAGGGACAAGATTGCGGATGATAGGACGTAATCGTTCTGCGGCTAAAAGGAATTTAGAAATGAATCTGTCTTCAGATAATTTGTAATCATAGAAAACACTTAGGCTGCAGCCTGAACTCTAAGGCCCCTTGCAGACGTGTGCGGATTAGGTCCGGATGCGTTGCGAATGCATTCAGTGAAAACTGCGCGATTTCACAAAGTCATTCAGTTTTGTCTGCGAACGCGTTCGGTTTTTATCGTGCGGGTGCAATGCGATTTAATGCGTTTTGCACGCACGTAATAAAAAACGGAATGTTTACAAACAACATCTCTTAGCAACCATCAGTGAAAAACGCATCACATCCGCACTTGCTTGGGTATGCGTTTTCACGCAGCCCCATTCACTTCTACAGGGCCAGCGTTGCGTGAAAATCACAGAATATAGAACATGCTGCGATTTTCATGCAACACAGAAGTGATGAGTGAAAACCAATGCACATGTACACAGCCCCATTAAAATGAATGGGTCCGGATTCCGTGCGGGCGCAATGCGTTCGCATCACGCATTGCACCCGCGCGGAATACTCGCTCGTGTGAAAGGGGCCTAAGAGTTCTGGGTTTAAAGGGAACCTGTCACCGGGATTTTGTGTATAGAGTTGAGGACATGGGTTGCTAGATGGCTGCTAGCACATCCGCAATACCCAGTCCCCATAGCTCTGTGTGCTTTTATTGTGTAAAAAAACCGATTTGATCCATATGCAAATTAACCTGAGATGTGTCCTGTCCCTGACTCATCTCCCTAAGGAATGAGAAAGACATAAAGCCGTAGTAAGAACCAGCATATAAGAAGGAAGATGACTGGGCCCAGGTCCTGATTACTCACCGTTTGAAGAGATGCTGAACCTGTATTAGCTGGGCTGCGATCCATGAAGATCCACAGAGAGAGGATCTGCAATCTCCCCGGCCACTTCCCATAATAACCCCTGCCATCTTATAAGGGCCGGCCGCGCGGGGCGCCGGCACGCTGAACTGAAACCGAAAGTGACGATATTCCTGTCACTTCCAGAGGGACGCAGGGCGAGTAAGGGCAAATTTACTTCCTCTAAGCCTCCATCACTAGCTCCACCTGTAAAGTTCTCACCCCCTTACGTCCTGTTTGTACTTACCTACGGCCCGCCGGAATACTGTACAGCCCTTAACCGGAAGTGGCCACATCCAAAATGGCGCTGAACGCCACCTGACACCTTCCAGCACCATTAGTCCCGATCGGAGAGGAGAAAGTATTGGGGACTTACACCAAGTGCATCGGCCCCAACAGCAGTTGTTTTCTGGCCAGGAAGGTAGGGAGCTGTGGGCTTTGCCTTCCTGAACTGCCGCCCCCATAAAATAGAAAAATATTCCAAAAGCAAACGATTTCCGCCTGTTCTCTCTACATGTCTTCTCCCGAACAGGGACAGGAAAAACACTGAGGAGCAAGGCCTCATGCACACGACCGGTGTTGTGTTCCGTTATGCAAAATGGGGTTCCGTTGTTCCATGATCCGTTTCCGTTTTTGTTTCCGTGTGTCTTCCTTTATTTTTGGAGGATCACCAGACATGAAGGACAGTAAAAAAAAAGTCTAAGTCAAGTTTGCCATGCAAATGATAGGAAAAAAACAGACGCGGATGACAATCTTGTGTGCCTCCGCGTTTTTTCACGGTCCCATTGACTTGAATGGGCCCGCGAACCGTTTTCCGTGAAAAAAATAGGAGAAGTTATATTTTTTTTACGGACTGGAACCACGGACGCGGATGACAAACGGTGCATTAGCCGAGTTTTCAACAGAAAATCACGAAAAACGGAATAAAACAACGGCATGAGGCCATAGACAGTGAATGGCAATTTAATCTCTCTACGTGTTTTTCCTGTCCCTGATAGGGCGGAGCTAAGCTCAAGGGTACCATCGTGGAGACGACTAGGGGAAATGGCGAATAGGCCATTTTGATACTTTTTCTGTTACACCATTGCCATATTGGAAAAATATTTTAATAGTACGGGCATTTTTCGGACATGGCGATTCCCATGATGTTTATATTTTTATAGCCTCCTTAGGAGGCTACCATGTCCACTTCTTTTTTTAAATTGAATATTACAATACTGCAAAAAGCAGTATAGTGATATGTGGATTAGGGGTGGGCGATATGGCTTAAAATCTATATTGCCATATAATTTTAAGCATGTGCGATATATATCGCGATATTTTGTTTTCTATATTGGGGGGGGGGGGGGGGGTGTTTAAACTTTTTTTTTTTTTACTTTTTATTTAAGAACTATTAGCCTCCTTAACCCCTTCCCATCTGGGCCCTCTGCCCCCTTCCTGACCAGGCCAAATTTTGCAAAACTGACATATCTCACTTTATGTGGTAATAACTTTGGAACGCCTTTATTTATCCAAGTCATTCAGAGATTGTTTTCTCGTGACACATTGTACTTCATGATAGTCATAAATTTGAGTCAAAATATTTCACCTTTATTTATGAAAAAATCCCAAATTTACCCAAAAATTTGAAAAATTCGCAATTTTCTAAATTTCAATTTTTCTGCTTTTAAAACAGAAAGTGATACCTCATAAAATATTTATTATTTAACATTCCCCATATGTCTACTTTATGTTGGCATCATTTTGGAAATGTCATTTTATTTTTTTAGGATGTTAGAAGGCTTAGAAGTTTAGAAGCAATTCTTCAAATTTTTAAGAAAATTGCCAAAACCCACTTTATAAGGACCAGTTCAGGTCTGAAGTCACTTTGTGGGGCTTACATAGTGGATACCCCCATAAATGACCCCATTGTAGAAACTACACCCCTCAAGGTATTCAAAACCGATTTTACAAACTTTGTTAACACTTTAGGCGTTCCACAAGAATTAAAGGAAAATGGAGATCAAATTTTTAAATTTCACTTTTTTTGGCAGATTTTCCATTTTAATCAATTTTTTTCTTTAACACATCGATGGTTAACAGCCAAACAAAACTCAATATTTATTACCCAGATTCTGCGGTTTACAGAAACACCCCACATGTGGTCATAAACTGCTGTATGGGCACACGGCAGGGCGCAGAAGGAAAGGAACTCCACATGGTTTTTAGATGCCATGTCCCATTTGAAGCCCCCTGATGCACCCTTACAGTAGAAACTCCCAAGAAGTGACCCCATTTTGGAAACTAGGGGATAAGGTGCCAGTTTTATTAGTACTATTTTTGGGTACATATGATTTTTTGATCATTCATTATAACACTTTATGGGGCAAGGTGACCAAAAAATTGGTTGTTTTAGCACAGTTTCTATTTATTTATTTTTACAGCGTTCACCTGAGGGGTTCAGTCAAGTGACATTTTTATAGAGCAGATTGTTACGGACGTGGCGATACCTAATATGTATACTTTTTCTCATTTATTAAAGTTTTACACAATAATAGCATTTTTGAAACCAAAAAATTATGTTTTAATGTGTCCATGTTCTGAGAGCTATAGTTTTTTTATTTTTTGAGAGATTTTCTTATGTAGGGGCTCATTTTTTGCGGGATGAGGTGACGGTTTTATTGGTACCATTTTGTGGGACATACGCGTTTTTGATCACTTGGTGTTGCACCTTTTGTGATGCAAGGTGACAAAAATTGCTTGTTTTGACACAGTTTTTTTTTTTTTTTTTTTTTTACGGTGTTCACCCAAGGGGTTAGGTCATGTGATATTTTTATAGAGCTGGTTTTTACGGACGCGGCAATACCTAATATGTATACTTTTTTTTATTTGTTTCACTTTAACACAATAATAGCATTTTTGAAACCAAAAAAATGATGTTTTAGTGTCTCCATGTTCTAAGAGCTATAGTTTTTTTATTTTTTGAGAGATTTTCTTATGTAGGGGCTCATTTTTTGTGGGATGAGGTGACGGTTTTATTGGTACCATTTTGTGGGACATACGCGTTTTTGATCACTTGGTGTTGCACCTTTTGTGATGCAAGGTGACAAAAATTGCTTGTTTTGACAGTTTTTTTTATTTATTTTTTACGGTGTTCACCCGAGGGGTTAGGTCATGTGATATTTTTATAGAGCTGGTTTTTACGGACGCGGCAATACTAAATATGTCTATTTTATTTTATTTTTTCTATTTTAAATTTTTTTTTTTATTCCTTACTTGGGATTTTTTTTTTTTTTACATGTGAAACTTTTTTTTATTTTATTTTTTCAACCCTTTATTTTATTTTTATTTTATTTTACACTTTTCGTCCCCCATAAGGTCATACAAGACCTCTGGGGGACATTTACTTCACTTTTTTTTTTTTTTTCACTGTTGATTTCTCCTGTAACTGGGGCTGACATAGTAGCCCCAGTTACAGGACAAATGCACCCCTATAGAGGCTGTACAGCAGCAATCCTGCGCTGTACAGCCTCACAGCAGGGCTGATCGAGGTCTCTGAGAGACTTCACACAGCCCCTGCACTCTCCGGTCACGGCGGTCACATGACCGCCGGGCCGGAACAGGAAGCGCACAGCTCGGTGAGCGCTGTGTCTGCAGCGATCGTGAAGGCAGGGACACCTGGGCACTGTCCCTGCCTTGTCTTAGGGTTGCCCTGCTGTCACTGACAGCGGGCAACCCGATCAGCAGCTGCACGATTAGCGTGCAGCTGCTATTTCTGACAGGACGTTTTAAAACGTGCTGTCAGAAATAGACGTCCACCCATAGGACGTTTATATCCTATGGGCGGACGTGAGGCGGTTAAGGGCTAGAACCCTTGTCATATTCACCCTAATAGAGCTCTATTAGGGTGAATAGGACTTTACACTCTCCCTGCTGCCCTGTGCTTTGTGCACACAAGAGCAGGGAGCTGACCATGGCAGTCAGCCTCTCATGTGCCCCCCAGCCCCTGATCCGCCCCCCAGCCCCTGATCCGCCCCCCAGCCTCTCATGTGCCCCCCAGCCACTCCCTCTTATCAGCCCCCTCTGGTAACTCAATCCCACCCCCCCTCCCTCCCCAGTATTAATCAATGGTGGCAGTGGCCACAGGGTCCCCCTCCTCCCCCCTTCATTGGAGGCAGTGGGCAGTTCCGATCGGTGTCCCAGCAGTGTAATGCTAGGGCTCCGATCAGTTACCATGGCAGCCAGGAGTCACGCTACTGAAGTCCTGGCTGCCATGGTATGTTAGTGAGCAGCATTATACTCACGTGCGCCGTGGCCGCCGGGCGCTCCTTCTCATGGGTCTGTGCAGCGCATTGCTAATGCTATAAGCATTAGCAATGCGCCGCACAGACAGAAGAAGGAGCGACCGGCGGCCACGGCGCACGTGAGTATAATGCTGCTCACTAACATACCATGGCAGCCAGGACTTCAGTAGCGTGACTCCTATCTGCCATGGTAACCGATCGGAGTCCCAGCAGTGTAATGCTGGGGCACCGATCGGTTATATGGCCGGCACATTCATTGGTGGCGCAGTGGCCACAGTCCCTCCCCTCCTCCTCCTACTCTGTTCTCATTGGTGGTCAGCGGCAGCCGCGCACAGTGGGGAGGGAGGGACTCCCTCCTTCTCCACTGTGGCGGCTCAGGAGAACATTGTGCGTGCCAAGAGCGCGATCATATCTCGGTCCGGTGATATAGGCAATAGGGATCGACCGATTATCGGTTTTACCAATATTATCGGCCGATATTCAGGATTTTGAACGTTATCGGCATCTATTTTGCCGATATACCGATAACGTATTGTGAACACAGAACGCGCTGCTCTCAGCGATCTCTGTGTTCCCTCAGTAGCACAGGGGAGAAGGAAGCAGTGTCTCCCTCCCCCTGTGCTGCTGCTGCCAATTAGAGGAGAGAGGACAAAAGAAGGGGAGGGGCTGTGGCCACCGCTCCACCAATGAATTTAAGTCTTTCATTAATTCATATACAGGAGGCGGGAGCTGGCTGCAGAATCACATAGCCGGCTCCCGGCCTCTATGAGCTGTAGCTGCGGTAGTTAACCCCTTAGGTGCCGCGGATCGCAGCTACCACTCATAGAGGTCGTGAGCCGGCTATGTGATTCTGCAGCCAGCTCCCGCCTCCTGTATATGAATTAATGAAAGACTTATCTTCATTGGTGGCGCAGTGCGCCCCCCCCAGTATTAATCATTGGTGGCGCAGTGCGCCCCCCACCCCCATCCCAGTATTAAAAACGTTGGTGGCGCAGTGCGCCCCCTCACCAAAGCCCTCCCCTAGTATTAATCATTGGTGGCAGTGGCCACAGGATCCCCTCTCCCCTGCTCCTCCGATCGGAGCCCCAGCAGTGTAAGCCTGGGGCTCCGATCGGTTACCATGGCAGCCAGGACGCTACTGAAGCCCTGGTTGCCATAGTCAGCTCCCTTGCTGCTGTGTGCACAAAGCACAGAGCAGCAGGGACAGTGTGAGATCCTATTCACCCTGATAGAGATCTATCAGGGTGAATAGGACAAGGGTTCTAGTCCCTAAGCGGGCTAAAAGTTAGTAAAAAAACAAAACAAAAAAACAATAATATTAAGTATAAATGAAAAAGAAAGATTTACAAAAGAATAAAAATACATGTTAACAATAAACATTAATTTTCAGCAGATTTGTGTAGGAAATATATTTTTTTCAAAAATGAAAATTCCCAGAATATCGGTATAAATTATCGGCTATCGGCCTGAAAGTTCACAAATTATCGGTATCGGCCCTAAAAAAAATCAATATTGGTCGATCCCTAATAGGCAATATGCACAAAATCCATATCGTGGCACAAATTTATATCGCATATCGCCCACCCCTAATGTGGATGCGGAACCATTCATTTCAATGGGTCCTCAAAAAAATCAGAAGGTACTCCGTGTGCATTCCGTTTCCGTATGTCCGTATTTCCGTTCCGCAAAACAATAGAATATGTCCTATTATTATCCACATTATGGCCAAGGATAGTACTGTTCTATTAGGGGCCAGCTGTTCCGTAAAATACGGAATGTACACGGACTTCATCCGTATTTTTTGCAGACCACAAAATACATACGGTCATGTGCATGAGCCCTTAGTCTGAGCTCCAAAGGTCTACTTGTGCAACATGTGCTGGGACACGTACTGACTTACGTGCGCAGCATACTGACGTGTAATAAGCGCTAGACACTGTGGCCGGGATGTGTTTTACTTGAACGCACATAACACGTCAGTACACGCCTATGTGCAGCCCGTTTTAGAAATTGTCAGCACTGTCAAGGGGTGCCACCACCCCTACGATATACCAGTATTTCACCCAACCCTAGTTCATGCAAACCAGAAAACCCCATTAAAGCAAACCTGTCCGTTGATTTTTGCTGCCCTCTTTCACACATCAGTAAATCTCACATTCCACCTTTAATTTTCCAAAGGAGCTATGGAAAATGAAAGGTGGAATCTGATTGGCTGCCCTGGACTACTAACCCAGTTCTACTTTACACCAGTTTGATAAATCTCCCCCTAAATGTTTTGGTCTTTATGGCAAAAATTTGCTAGTAAACTTTAATAGGTTCAATTCACACCACAAACATCTCTCCTGACACGTCTGTTTTAGTAACTGCTTGTATTCCCCATTCCTGTTGGCTCATTTAAGAGGATGTCCAGTTTTCTTATATTGATTACCTATCCTCAGGATTAGTCATCAATATCAGATGTTTAAAGAGACCGAATAGGATGGACCAACTGTATTTATACTGCTCCGCTGCTGGAATGTCGATGGCGAGCAGGTAAACAGTGAAGAGAATGCGATGCTCGTACGAGTCCCACGGTCGCTCCAAACAGCTGATCGGCAGGAGTGCCGGGAGTCAAACCCCTGCCCATCTGATATTAACCACTTAAGGACCACAGGTTTATACCCCCCTAAAGACCAGGCCCTTTTTTACAAATCGGCACTACACTACTTTCACCGTTTATTGCTCGGTCATGCAACTTACCACCCAAATGAATTTTACCTCCTTTTCTTCTCACTAATAGAGCTTTCATTTGGTGGTATTTCATTGCTGCTGACATTTTTACTTTTTTTGTTATTAATCGAAATTTAACAATTTTTTTGCAAAAAAATGACATTTTTCACTTTCAGTTGTAAAATTTTGCAAAAAAAAACGAGATCCATATAGAAATTTTGCTCTAAATTTATAGTTCTACATGTCTTTGATAAAAAAAAAATGTTTGGGTAAAAAAAAAATGGTTTGGGTAAAAGTTATAGCGTTTACAAACTATGGTACAAAAATGTGAATTTCCGCTTTTTGAAGCAGCTCTGACTTTCTGAGCACCTGTCATGTTTCCTGAGGTTCTACAATGGCCAGACAGTACAAACACCCCACAAATGACCCCATTTCGGAAAGTACACACCCTAAGGTATTCGCTGATGGGCATAGTGAGTTCATAGAACTTTTTATTTTTTGTCACAAGTTAGCGGAAAATGATGATTTTTTTTCTTTTATTTTTTTTTCTTACAAAGTCTCATATTCCACTAACTTGTGACAAAAAATAAAAACTTCTATGAACTCACTATGCCCATCACGAAATACCTTGGGGTCTCTTCTTTCCAAAATGGGGTCACTTGTGGGGTAGTTATACTGCCCTGGCATTCTAGGGGCCCAAATGTGTGGTAAGGAGTTTGAAATCAAATTCTGTAAAAAATGACCTGTGAAATCCGAAAGGTGCTCTTTGGAATATGGGCCCCTTTGCCCACCTAGGCTGCAAAAAAGTGTCACACATCTGGTATCTCTGTATTCAGGAGAAGTTGAGGAATGTGTTTTGGGGTGTCTTTTTACATATACCCATGCTGGGTGAGATAAATATCTTGGTCAAATGCCAACTTTGTATAAAAAAATGGGAAAAGTTGTCTTTTGCCAAGATATTTCTCTCACCCAGCATGGGTATATGTAAAATGACACCCCAAAACACATTCCCCACCTTCTCCTGAGTACGGCAATACCAGATGTGTGACACTTTTTTGCAGCCTAGGTGGGCAAAGGGGCCCATATTCCAAAGAGCACCTTTCGGATTTCACAGGTCATTTTTTACAGAATTTGATTTCAAACTCCTTACCACACATTCGGGCCCCTAGAATGCCAGGGCAGTATAACTACCCCACAAGTGACCCCATTTTGGAAAGAAGAGACCCCAAGGTATTCGCTGATGGGCATAGTGAGTTCATGGAAGTTTTTATTTTTTGTCACAAGTTAGTGGAATATGAGACTTTGTATGAAAAAAAAAAAAAAATAAATAAATCAGCATTTTCCACTAACTTGTGACAAAAAATAAAAAATTCTAGGAACTCGCCATGCCCCTCACGGAATACCTTGGGGTGTCTTCTTTCCAAAATGGGGTCACTTGTGGGGTAGTTATACTGCCCTGGCATTTTCCAGGGGCCCTAATGTGTGGTAAGTAGGTAAATGACCTGTGAAATCCTAAAGGTGCTCTTTGGAATATGGGCCCCTTTGCCCACCTAGGCTGCAAAAAAGTGTCACACATGTGGTATCGCCGTATTCAGGAGAAGTTGGGGAATGTGTTTTGGGGTGTCATTTTACATATACCCTTGCTGGGTGAGAGAAATATCTTGGCAAAAGACAACTTTTCCCATTTTTTTATACAAAGTTGGCATTTGACCAAGATATTTCTCTCACCCAGCATGGGTATATGTAAAATGACACCCCAAAACACATTCCCCAACTTCTCCTGAGTACGGCGATACCAGATGTGTGACACTTTTTTGCAGCCTAGATGCGCAAAGGTGCCCAAATTCCTTTTAGGAGGGCATTTTTAGACATTTGGATACCAGACTTCTTCTCACGCTTTGGGGCCCCTAGAATGCCAGGGCAGTATAAATACCCCACATGTGACCCCATTTTGGAAAGAAGACACCCCAAGGTATTCAATGAGGGGCATGGCGAGTTCATAGAAATTTTTTTTTTTTGGCACAAGTTAGCGGAAATTGATATTTTTTATTTTTTTCTCACAAAGTCTCCCGTTCCGCTAACTTGGGACAAAAATTTCAATCTTTCATGGACTCAATATGCCCCTCACGGAATACCTGGGGGTGTCTTCTTTCCGAAATGGGGTCACATGTGGGGTATTTATACTGCCCTGGCATTCTAGGGGCCCTAAAGCGTGAGAAGAAGTCTGGAATATAAATGTCTAAAAAATTTTACGCATTTGGTTTCCGTGAGGGGTATGGTGAGTTCATGTGAGATTTTATTTTTTGACACAAGTTAGTGGAATATGAGACTTTGTAAGAAAAAAAATAAATAATAATTCCGCTAACTTGGGCCAAAAAAATGTCTGAATGGAGCCTTACAGAGGGTGATCAATGACAGGGGGGTGATCAATGACGGGGGGTGATCAATGACGGGGGGTTGATCAATGACGGGGGGGTGATCAGGGAGTCTATATGGGGTGATCACCACAGTCATTGATCATGCCCCTGTAAGGCTTCATTCAGACGTCCGGATGCGTTTTGCGGATCCGATCCATCTATCAGTGGATCCGTAAAAATCATGCGGACGTCTGAATGGAGCTTTACAGGGGGGTAATCAATGACAGGGGGGTAATCAATGACAGGGGGGTGATCAGGGAGTCTATATGGGGTGATCACCACAGTCATTGATCACGCCCCTGTAAGGCTTCATTCAGACGTCCGGATGCGTTTTGCGGATCCGATCCATCTATCAGTGGATCCGTAAAAATCATGCAGACGTCTGAATGGAGCTTTACAGGGGGGTAATCAATGACAGGGGGGTAATCAATGACAGGGGGGTGATCAGGGAGTCTATATGGGGTGATCACCACAGTCATTGATCACGCCCCTGTAAGGCTTCATTCAGACGTCCGGATGCGTTTTGCGGATCCGATCCATCTATCAGTGCATCCGTAAAAATCATGCGGACATCTGAATGGAGCTTTACAGGGGGGTAATCAATGACAGGGGGGTGATCACCACAGTCATTGATCATGCCCCTGTAAGGCTTCATTCAGACGTCCGGATGCGTTTTGCGGATCCGATCCATCTATCAGTGGATCCGTAAAAATCATGCGGACGTCTGAATGGAGCTTTACAGGGGGGTAATCAATGACAGGGGGGTAATCAATGACAGGGGGGTAATCAATGACAGGGGGGTGATCAATGACAGGGGGGTGATCAATGACAGGGGGGTGATCACCACAGTCATTGATCACGCCCCTGTAAGGCTTCATTCAGACGTCCGGATGCGTTTTGCGGATCCGATCCATCTATCAGTGGATCCGTAAAAATCATGCGGACGTCTGAATGGAGCTTTACAGGGGGGTAATCAATGACAGGGGGGTAATCAATGACAGGGGGGTGATCAGGGAGTCTATATGGGGTGATCAGGGGCTAATAAGGGGTTAATAAGTGACGGGGGGGGGTGTAGTGTAGTGTAGTGGTGCTTGGTGCTACTTTACTGAGCTACCTGTGTCCTCTGGTGGTCGATCCAAACAAAGGGGACCACCAGAGGACCAGGTAGCAGGTATATTAGACGCTGTTATCAAAACAGCATCTAATATACCTGTTAGGGGTTAAAAAAAACACATCTCCAGCCTGCCAGCGAACGATCGCCGCTGGCAGGCTGGAGATCAACTCTCTTACCTTCCGTTCCTGTGAGCGCGCGCGCCTGTGTGCGCGCGTTCACAGGAAATCTCGGCTCACGCGAGATGACGCCTATTGGCGTTAGTGTGACCTGGGAGCGCCGCAGAAATGACGCCTTTCGGCGTTAGCGTGGCGGCAAGCGGTTAAATATAGGTAAGATGACATATACATAGTGAGAATTTGCTGGTTTGTACATGGACAGTACACCTGCGCCCTGTGCACGCCATCACAGACAAAAAATGCGCTCCCCCTCCATTACGGGTAGATACTGCCGCTGCTGTACACCATTACGGTAGATACTGCCGCTGCGGTACACCATTACGGGTAGATACTGCCGCTGCGGTACACCATTACGGGTAGATACTGCCGCTGCGGTACACCATTACGGGTAGATACTGCCGCTGCTGTACACCATTGCGGGTAGATACTGCCGCTGCTGTACACCATTGCGGGTAGATACTGCCGCTGCTGTACAACATTACGGGTAGATGCTGCTGTACACCATTACGGGTAGATACTGCCGCTGCTGTACACCATTACGGGTAGATACTGCCGCTGCTGTACACCATTACGGGTAGATACTGCCGCTGCGGTACACCATTACGGGTAGATACTGCCGCTGCGGTACACCATTACGGGTAGATACTGCCGCTGCTGTACACCATTACGGGTAGATACTGCCGCTGCTGTATCAACGGCAGTATCTACCCGTAATGGTGTACAGCAGCGGCAGTATCTACCCGTAATGGTATACAGCAGCGGCAGTATCTACCCGTAACGGGTAGATACTGCCACTGCTGTACACCATTACGGGTACAGTGAGGAACAGAAGTATTTGAACACCCTGCAATTTTGCCACTTAGACCCCTCCATGATTTCTGAAATTCACATTGTAGGTGCATTCCTACTCAGAGACAGAATCAATAAAATAAAAAAATCAGGAAATCACATTGTATAATTTTTTAAGAATTTATTTGTCTTGCACTGCTGAACATAAGTATTTGAACACCTGAGAAATAGCAAGAGTTCTGGCTCTCAAAGACCTGTTACTGTGCCTTTAAAAAGTCCACCTCTACTCCACTTATTAATCTAACTTAGTAGCACCAGTCTGAGCCCTTTAAAGACCCCTGTCCACCCCACAGTCAGTCAGACGCCAACTACTACCATGGGCAAGACCAAAGAGCTGTCAAAAGACACCAGAGACAAAATTGTGGACCTCCACAAGGCTGGAAAGGGCTACAGGGCAATTGCCAAGCAGCTTGGTGAAAATAGATCAACTGTTGGCGCAATTGTTAGAAAATGGATGAGGCTAAAGACGACTGTCAGTCTCACTCGGACTGGGGCTCCATGCAATATCTCACCTCATGGGGTATCACTGATAAAAAAAGGTGAGAAAATCAGCCCAGAACTACAAGGGAGGAGCTGGTCAATGACATGAAGAGAGCTGGGACCACAGTTTCAAAGGTCACTGTCGGTAGAGCACTACGCCGTCATGGTTTCAAATCATGCATTGCACAGAAGGTTCCCCTGCTCAAGTCATCACATGTCTAGGCCCGTCTGAAGTTTGCCAATGGCCATCTGGATGATCCAGAGGAGGCATGGGAGAAAGTCATGTGGTCAGATGAGACCAAAGTAGAACTTTTTGGTCTAAACTTCACTCGTCGTGTTTGGAGGAAAAAAAAAGGATGAGTTGCATCCCAAGAACACCATCCCTACTGTGAAGCATGGGGGTGGTAACATCATGCTTTGGTGGTGGTTTTCTGCGAAGAGGACAGGACGACTTCACTGTATTAAGGAGAGGATGAATAGGGCCATTTATTGAGAGATTTTGAGCAACAACCTCCTTCCCACACTCAGAGCATTGATGATGGGTCCTGACTGGGTCTTCCAACATGACAACGACCCGAAGCACACAGCCAGGATAACCAAGGAGTGGTTCCGTAAGAAGCATATCAAGATTCTGGAGTGGCCAAGCCAGTCTCCAGACCTAAATCCAATAGAACATCTTTGGAGGGAGCTGAAACTCAGTGTTGCTCAGCAACAGCCCCGAAACCTGACAGATCTAGAGGAGATCTGTGTGGAGGAGTGGGCCAAAATCCCTGTTGCAGTGTGTGCAAACCTGGTCAAGAAGTGCACAAAACGTTTTACCTCTGTAATTGCAAACAAAGGCTTCTGTGCCAAAAATGAACACAGATTTTCTCAGATGTTCAAATACTTATGTTCAGCAGTGCAAGCCAAATTAATTCTTTAACCCCTTAAGGGCTCGGCCCTATTTCACCTTAAGGACCAGGCCAATTTTTGCAAATCTGACCAGTGTCACTTTAAGTGCTGATAACTTTAAAACGCTTTGACTTATCCAGGCCATTCTGAGATAGTTTTTTCGTCACATATTGTACTTCATGACACTGGTAAAATGAAGTCAAAAGAATTCATTTTTATTTATATAAAAAAAAAGATTTACCAAAAATTTTTAAAAAATTGCAAATTTCCAAGTTTCAATTTCTCTATGTCTATAATACATAGTAATACCTGCAAAAATAGTTATTACTTTACATTCCCCATATATCTACTTCATGTTTGGATCATTTTGGGAATGATATTTTATTTTTTGGGGATGTTACAAGGCTTAGAAGCAAATCTTGAAATTTTTCAGAAATTTTCAAAAACCCAATTTTTAGGGACCAGTTTAGGTCTGAAGTCACTTTGCGAGGCTTACATAATAGAAACCACCCAAAAATGACCCCATTCTATAAACTACACCCCTCAAGGTATTCAAAACTGATTTTACAAACTTTGTTAACCCTTTAGGTGTTCCACAAGAATTAATGGAAAATAGAGATACAATTTCAAAATTTCACTTTTTTGGCAGATTTTCCATTTTAATAATTTTTTTCCAGTTACAAAGCAAGGGTTAACAGCCAAACAAAACTCAATATTTATGGCCCTGATTCTGTATTTACAGAAACACCCCATATGTGGTTGTAAACTACTGTACGGGCACATGGCAGGGCGCAGAAGGAAAGGAATGCCATACGGTTTTTGGAAGGCAGATTTTGCTGAACTGTTTTTTTTGACACCATGTCCCATTTGAAGCCCCCCTGCTGCACCCCTAGAGTAGAAACTCCATAAAAGTGACCCCATCTAAGAAACTACACCCCTCAAGGTATTCAAAACAGATTTTACAAACGTCGTTAACCCTTTAGGTGTTCCACAAGAGTTATTGGCAAATGGAGATGAAATTTCAGAATTTCAATTTTTGGGCAAATTTTCCATTTTAATCCATTTTTCCCAGTAACAAAGCAAAGGTTAACAGCCAAACAAAACTCAATATTTATGGCCCTGATTCTGTAGTTTACAGAAACACCCCATATGTGGTCGTAAACAGCTGTACGGGCACACAGCAGGGCGCAGAAGGAAAGGAATGCCATACGGTTTTTGGAAGGCAGATTTTGCTGGACTGGTTTTTTTGACACCATGTCCCATTTGAAGCCCCCCTGACGCACCCCTAGAGTAGAAACTAGGGTTGGGCAATATAACGGTATCATGATATACCGCGGTATTAAAAAAACGGCGATATGGCGATATCGCTGTTTCCTAATTACCGCGGTATTTTGTGATGTCATAGAAGCGGTGATGTGCGCTGACCACTTCTAAATCTGCGGCCGCCCGCCCCAGCATGAACCAATACTGGACATTTGCAGAGTACTTGTACTCGTGCAAATGCCCCCGATACCTGCTGGCCGCTTGCGGCGGCGCTCTTAGCAGATCGGCGTGGGGGAAGGAATTCTGTGACTCGCATTCCCGGATCACAGCGTCCTGTCAGAGGTCGGGTGCCGGGAATGTTCTTCAGTCTCTGCATTGGTGGCAGTGCACCCCCCCTCCCTCCCCCAGTATTAATAATTGGTGGCAGTGGCCACAGGGTCCTCCCCCTCCCCCCCATTATTGGTGGCAGTGGGCAGTTCCGACCGGAGTCCCAGCAGTGTAATGCTGGGGCTCCGATCGGTTACCATTGCAGCCAAGATGCTACTGAAGTCCTGGCTGCCATTGGTGGCAGTGGGCAGTTCCGATTGGAGTCCCATCAGTGTAATGCTGGGGCTCCAGTAGCGTCATGGCTACCATGGTAACCGATCGAAGTCCTGGCTGCCATGGTATGTTAGTGAGCAGCATTATACTCACGTGCGCCGTGGCCGCCAGGCGCTCCTTCTTCTCATAGGTCTGTTCGGCGCATTGCTAATGCTATAAGCATTAGCAATGCGCCACACAGACAGAAGAAGGAGCGCCCGGCGGCCACGGCGCACGTGAGTCTAATGCTGCTCACTAACATACCATGGCAGCCAGGACTTCGATCAGTTACCATGGTAGCCAAGACGCTACTGGAGCCCCAGCATTACACTGCTGGGACTCCGATCGGAACTGCCTACTGCCACCAATGATGGGAGGGGGACCCTGTGGCCACTGCCACCAATGATTAATACTGGGGGTGGGGGGGGTTGAGTTACCAGAGGGGGCTGATAAGAGGGAGAGGCTGGGGGGCACATAAGAGGCTGATCAGAGGCTGGGGGCACATGAGAGGCTGATCAGAGGCTGTAAGCGCTCACTATGACCCGGCGCTGTGTGACGTCAGGATCCAGTGCAGCGTGCGGAGAAGAAGAGGGAGGAGCTGTGGAGCGGCACCCCTATAGGAAAGGCAAATATTTTATTTCACTGGCGCTGGGAACATGGCACTGAAGGGGGACGGATGGCATGGAGGGGCAGATGGCAGTGAAAGACATGGAGGGGCTGATCTGGCGGCACTGGGGGACATGGAGGGGCTGATCTGATGGCACTGGGGGACATGGAGGGGCTGATCTGATGGCACTGGGGGACATGGCAATGGGTGGCATGGAGGGGCTGAAGGCACTGGGGGATAGTGGAGCTGATGGCACTGGGGAAACTGATGCACTTGTGCTGATCGCACAGGGGGGAACGAAGGGTGTTGGGGACTGATGTCAGGGGGGGTCTGATGAGTTTTTATAAAGGAAAACAGTCTATTAGTTTATTTTTTATAATTAATCGAGTATTCTAATAAGAAAAAATTATCGATAGAATACTCAATCACTAAAATAATCGTTTACTGCAGCCCTAGTTTCGGGTATGTACTACAGCTGGCACATGCTATTTAAGGTATATATCGTGGCTGGCACAAACCATTTCGGGTATGTACTGCGGAGGGCACACACTATTCAGGTATAAACTGCAGTGGGCACACACTATTTCAGGTATGTACTGCGGAGGGCACACACTATTTCGGGTATGTACTGCGGAGGGCACACACTATTTTGGGTATGTACTGCGGAGGGCACACACTATTTCGGGTATGTACTGCGGAGGGCACACACTATTTCGGGTATGTACTGCGGAAGGCACACACTACTGCTTATTATTTTGGAAGAAGAAAGGTCTGTCAGCAATTTGCAGGGGTGCAACTCTGTGGCCTGTGCTTTGGTAGCTACAACTATTTCCAGAAACCTCACAGAACATGGACACAGTGTGACATCAGTTTGTGAGATCTGCCATCTACATGGAGCTAGCACCCGCTTTGATGTCCTAGTCATGACCTCAGCACACGAACCAGCACCTGTCTGCAGCACTCACACAACCCAACACTGCGCAACTGATTCACCTTTTCTTTCTCTAGCCCACCTTCCTCGTCCGCCATTTTGGTGGGCAATCCCGAGCCGACCTTCAAATTTCCAACCTGTCAAAACAACAGAGACGAAGAGAAGGATAGAGCGTCTCGTGCGCGCCTCTCGCCCTAGAACTCGGGAGGTCACTCTCACTGGTTAGAGGAGGCGGAGCTTGGCGTGTCATTGTCGGTATAAACAGAGCGATGAGAACTGGGAGGGGTCGGAGGGTGACGTCATGAGGAGAGGCTGCAGTCAGTGTGTGACTGTGGTGTTAGGTATTGTAGTGCCCCATACCATCCTGCCAGAAAGGACCAGAACAGCTATACCACATTTATATTGTTTGTCTTCTGTTTTAATATTTTAAAAAATAAAAACTCAATTTTGGAGTTGGTAAGTGAATGGGTCCGCGATCCGCTGCGGCTGCCCCACGGACTGTGCTCGTGCATTGCGGCCCGCATTTTGCGGGCCGCAGCATGACCACAGGGCGCACACGCCTTTCGATTTTCTGTTTTTTACTGTCTGCCTTCTTGGAGCCATAGCTTTTTAATTTTTCTGTTAGCATACCCATATGAGAATTTTTTTTCTTTTGCAGGACATGTTGTACTGTCTAATGGCACCATTTAATAATGCATACGATAGTAGTGGGGAGCTAAAAAAAAATCCAAGTAGGATGAAAATGGGGAAAAAACACAATTCTGCAACAGTTTTATGTTGTTTTTTTTTTTTTACGGCATTCACTATACGGTAACACTGACCCGCTACTTTCATTCTCCAGGTCAGTACGATTATGTATAGTTTTTCTTGCATTTGTATACTGAAAAAATAAATAAAAACCTTGAAAAAAAAATGTTTTTGTCGCCATATTCGGACACCTACCGTATTTTTCGCCCAATAAGATGCACCTGCCCACAAGACGCATCTAGGTTTTTGAGGAGGAAAATAAGAAAAAAAATATTTTGAACCAGGTGTGCTTTTGGTGGGCTTTGAACTAATGGTAGCCTGTGAATGACACTGTTATGGGGGTCTGTGGCCGACACTGTTATGGGGGCGTCTGTGGATGGCACTGTTATGGGGGCATCTGTGGATGGCATGACACTGCTATGGGGGGGATCTGTGGATGACAGATAAATAGCATCTTATGCTATTTGACATCCACAGCTCCCCCCCCATAACAGTGTCAGCCACTGTGAATGACCCCCAATACAGGGGGTGGGGGCTGGCATCTATACTAGTTTTTAAATGGCAGCGGGGCTCAGTGCAGTCAATGTATTCCATTGCACCGGGCCCCGCTCACTGTACTAATGGTATCTACTGTAACTGCAGGCATGCAATGGTTAACTATAGATATGTTCGATCCAGCGCTGAGACTTACGATCATAGCAGGCTGGGCGGGCGGGCGGGCACTGGCAGCGTAACTTCCTACGTCACAAGCCTGCGCCACCTACTTCATTCATAAAGTGGGCGGAGCAGGCACGTGACGTAGGAAGTTACGCTGCCAGTGCCCGCCCGCCCTCCCAGCCTCCTGCCTCCAGCCTGCTATGATCGTAAGTACAGGCTGCTCAGGGCTGGATCGAACATATCTATAGTTAACCATTGCCTGCCTGCAGTTACAGTAGATACCATTAGTACAGTGAGCGGGGCCCGGTGCAATAGAATACAGTGACTGCACTGGGCCCCGCTACCATTGCAAAACTAAAGGCCGGTCCCCAGCCCCTCCTCCCCCCTCGCTGATAAACACTCCGGCCGCGCTGTGCAGCTTGCGGTCGGCGGTGTATCAGTGTAAAAATGGTAGCCTTCGCCCCATAAGACGCACTGCCATTTTCCTCCCACTTTTGGGGGGGGAGTGCGTCTTATAGGGCGAAAAATACAGTATATCTTTTTTGTAGTTATATGTATGGAGCTGTGTGAGGGTGATCTATACTATTCATTGATGGGGTGTGTACAACTTTTTCATCCCTTTTTATTTAATTTTCTTTGTGGGAGGAATATCGACCTTTTTTACTTTTCCCCATTTCGCCATTTGCTGTATGGGATAAATATTTTTAGATCTTAATAGTATAGAAGTTTTTGCACGTAGGGATGCCCATGATGTGATTTTTTTAATGTATTTTGATTTTCATTTTGTGGAAAGGGGGGTGATTTCATTTTTTTTTTATATTTTTAAAAAACCTTTTTTTTTTATACTCATTCTTATAGTTCCCATAGGAAGTCTATAGCATTGGAGTCTACGAGGATTTTACTATGTTCCTATGGAGCCCTGCCACAGGCAGTGACTTCATAGGAACTGATGTGTGGCAGCATCGTATTATTGGGTAATACAGAGGCTTCCGCACACACACTCCGGCATCCCCGATCCTCGCTGGGGGGAGCCAGAGCACACCTGAAAGCACATGCTTCTGGGTTTTTGTGCCTCCAGATGTCGTGGTCACATTTGATCATGGCATCTGAAGGGTTAAAAGTCAGCCATTGGCATTACTGCTGGTTGCGAATATTAGGCACGGGTGTATGTGTGTGAAACAGCAGGCACCTGGTTGCTAGCTTTAAAGACCCAACATGTGACGTACTAGTATGTCACATGTCGAGAAGGGGTTAATTTATCCCCCAGTTGCATCAGATGCGGCTCAGTTATTAAGAAGGACACTTCTCTTAATAATTGAGTAGATTTCAGGTATGGCAGTTTCATGGCGTAGTTATAATAAATGGGTCAGATCATAAGCGTGCGCACGGGGTGTGCCTGGGCACACCCTAATCATCACCTCCGTGCTGCACTGCCATCTGCCGACTCCTGATCCGATCCTTCACATAGGATTCAGGCTAGTGGTCTGAAGCCTATGAGACAGTAGAGCGCTAGAATGGAGTTGTTCATGGGAGGTATGATGTCGGAGGAAGAGGCGGAGTCTCATCATACAGGGGGCGGGGCCTCAAGATGTGCAGGAGGTTCAACAGAGCAGGTTGTTGGAGAGAGGAGCAGAAGCTGCAGGTCAGTATGTGGAGGAGAAGATTGACTATTATGTGTACTTGGGGGGCTTTTTGCAGGGGCTGAAGGGAGGAGGAATAATCCTTGTACTAGAGACTGTATGCTAGAGGGGTCTGAAGAGAGGGGGTGAAGTGACATTATTTACATGGGGACTGTATGCTGGAGGGGCTGAAGGCAGAGAGAGTGATGTATTTTACATGGGACTGTATGCTGGAGGGGCTGAAGGCAGGAGGGGTGATATTATTTGACATGGGGACTGTATGGTGGAAGGGCTGAAGGCAGGGGGAGTTTTGTATTTTACATGGGACTGTATGTTGGAGGGGCTGAAGGCGGGGAGTGATGTATTTTACATGGGACTGTATGCTGGAGGGGCTGAAGGCAGGGGAGTTTTGTATTTTACATGGGACTGTATGCTGGAGGGGCTGAAGGGCACCATAATTATTACTATTCGGATCCTCCATTCACATGTCCGTAGTGTAATTTTCGGATCCGCAATACACCCGGCCGGCACCCCCATAGAACAGCCTATTCTTGTCCGCAGCTGCTGACAAGAATAAGACATGTTCTAATTTTTTCCAGAGCCGCGGACTGGAAGTCTGGCAGGCCACTCCGGAAATGCGGATGCGAAGAGCACAATTGCAGAATGGATGCGGACACATTCTGCGGACGTGTGAATGGAGCCTAATACGGGGGGGGGGGCATTATAATATTAATAATAATATTAACACAGAGGGGCCAGTATATATTATAATTACACAGAGGGCATTATACTTATGGGCACTACGTGTGGAGGAGAGGTCTGTTATCTGAGGATGATAGTAAAGTGAGACGTCTAAAAAAAATTCTGTGAAACTATGCAAAGACGCGGCTGAAAGAAGGTATCATGGCGGTCTTATCTCCGAATGAAGACGTTGAGGAAATTATACATCACAGGAGACGTCACTGGATGCAACAGGTATGTTCTGCTGTACTCTACTGTATAGTGTGTACCATTATATGTAATATCCATACACATATCTGTTTGGGGGGGGTGGCTACAGGGCCGGTGCAAGGGTTTTTGCCGCCCTAGGCAAGATAAAAATTGCCGCCCCCCCCCCCCCACCTTATCAGATGATCTGCCCATATCATGACATCACATATGTTCCACCCCTTTCTCAGCTTTTAAATTAAAAGAACTGCTATGTTTCCCTTACGGTTAATCCAGCTTCTTGTAGCTGTCTCTTTTTGCGGAACGGAATTGCGGACCCGGATCCGCAATTCCGATCCTGAAAAAAATAGAACATGTCCTATTCTTGTCCGCAATAGCGGACAAGAATAGGCATATTCTCTTAGTGCCGGCAATGTGCGGTCCGCAAAATGCGGAACGCACATTGCCGCTGTCCGTGTTTTGTGGATCCGCAAAACACGTTGCGGATGTGTGAATGGACCCTAAATGTGAGGTAAATTAGTTTCCAATGTAGTATTAATAACTAAACAGTTACATAATAAACATATTGCATTGTCTACTTACCACCAGGACAATAAGATGATCTGGTCACTGGCTGCAGTCTGGATCTTGGGACCCCCTTGTCACTCTCATTCTACCCCCCTCCCTTGTCACTCTCATTCTACCCCCCTCCCTTGTCACTCTCATTCTACCCCCCTCCCTTGTCACTCTCATTCTACCCCCTCCCTTGTCACTCTCATTCTACCCCCCTCCCTTGTCACTCTCATTCTACCCCCCTCCCTTGTCACTCTCATTCTACCCCCCTCCCTTGTCACTCTCATTCTACCCCCCTCCCTTGTCACTCGCATTTTACACCCCTCCCTTGTCACTCATTTTTCCACCCCCTTGTCACTCACATTTTACCCCCCCCTTGTCACTCACATTTTACCCCCCCTTGTCACTCTCATTTTACACCCCCCCTCCTCACTTGTCACTCTCATTTTACACCCCCCCTCCTCACTTGTCACTCTCATTTTACCCCCCCTTGTCACTCTCATTTTACCCCCCTCCCTTGTCACTCTCATTTTACACCCCCCCTCCTCACTTGTCACTCTCATTTTACACCCCCCCTTGTCACTCATTTTACACCCCCCCTCCCTTGTCACTCTCATTTTACACCCCCCCCCCCCCCCCTCTTGTCACCTCTAGTGTAGCGTGGCCGAGCTCTGTTCGGTCCGCGGTACAGAAGCATTTGTTTCCTGTACCCGGCCGGACTGAAAGGAAGTGCACACTAAGTGAGCACTTCCTGCCAGTCCGGCCGGGTACAGGAAACATAAGCTCCTGTACCGCGGACCGAACAGAGCTCGGCCACGCTACATTAACAACTGCAGTAGCACAGAGCATACAGAGCAGGTGCAGGCAGGCTGCGCAGCACTGAGCCGGCGGCCGGAGATTCTTTAGAGCGGCAAGCGCTCAGGAGGTGCAGCATGAGGGGCGCCGCCGGCCGGCCGGCCGGCCGCCCGAACTTATATAACCAACTTTTTTTCATTTTTTTTTTTTACACCGCAAAAGGGCGCCCCCTGCTAAATGGCGCCCTAGGCGACTGCCTAAGTCGCCTTACTGGTGGCGCCGGCCCTGGGTGGCTATAGGATTTGGCCCACACTGCCGAAGTCTGGCCCAAGACTTCAGGTCACACTGTGCGTGTTCTGAATTCTGGGGCCTCACACCCATCTACTACATTATCTGTACTCAGAGAGTTACCACTGTGTCATCTGTGGTGTTACATAGGACTGCAGGAGATATCTACTACACTATCTGTACTCAGAGAGTAATCACTGTTATCTGTGGTGTTACATAGGACTGCAGGTGACATACATGATCTGTACTCAGTTATCACTGTTCTCTGTGGTGTTACATAGGACTGCAGGTAATATATCCTACATTATCTGTACTCAGAGAGTTATCCCTGTTATCTGTGGTGTTACATAGGACTGTAGGTGACATGTACTGCATTATTTGTAAAAAAAAAAAAAAAGGGCGTGTCCACAGGTTGGGGGGGGTGCAATACTTGGCTTGCCCCGGGTACTGGCAACCCACGGTACGCCACTGGACCTCTGCCCTAGCTAAGAGTGACCCACCATTTAATTTAGTTATATAACGTTAAGTTAACGCATAAAGTATGTTCCCTGTTGCTTGCGACTCCTCCTCATTTATATTCCTGTATAATGTACCCTGATACCCCTCAGTTATATGATACCGTATAACTGAGGGGTTTCAGGGTAAATTACAGGGGTAATATAACTGAGGAGGGCTATCGGGGACATTATACAAGGGGTAATATAACTGAGGGATCAGGGTGATTTATACAGGGGTAAAACTAAGGGGTATCAGGGTACATTATTATACTGGGGTAATCTAACTGAGGAGGGCTATCTAAAGGGACACGATAAAGGGGTAATATAACTTATATAATAGAAGTTATATTACCCCTGTATAATGTCCCAGATAGCCCTCCTCAGTTATATTACTCCTGTATAATTTACCCTGATACCCCTTAGTTATATTACCCCTGTATAATAATGTACCCTGATACACCTTAGTTATATTACTCCTGTATAATAATGTACCCTGATACCCCTTAGTGTATTTGTGTGGGTATATATATATATATATATATATATGTGTGTGTGTGTATATAATATATATATACACTCACCTAAAGAATTATTAGGAACACCATACTAATACGGTGTTGGACCCCCTTTTGCCTTCAGAACTGCCTTAATTCTACGTGGCATTGATTCCACAAGGTGCTGATAGCATTCTTTAGAAATGTTGGCCCATATTGAAAGGATAGCATCTTGCAGTTGATGGAGATTTGAGGGATGCACATCCAGGGCACGAAGCTCCCGTTCCACCACATCCCAAAGATGCTCTATTGGGTTGAGATCTGGTGA